>NW_027508711.1:12872500-13497500 GCF_051911475.1 Siphateles boraxobius
TCCATTACACAGGATCGAGCAGCTTCAGTCAAAGCCATACCCCCGCCTACTACCATTAAAACACTCCGATCATTTTTAGGAACAGCAGGTTACTGTAGACCTTGGATTGAAGACTATGCCTCAATTGCACAGCCGCTCTATGACTTGTTGAAAGGCCATGGTAAAGATTCTGATACTGTTTGTATGGAAGAATGTCACCTCAAAGTGTTCAATGATTTAAAGAGAGCACTATGTCAAGCACCAGCATTAGGAATTGCCCAAACTGATAGACCATTTGTGCTTTATGTCCATGAACATTTAAGCTTCATGACTGCATGTCTAATGAAAGATCATGGGGGCAGTTTACGCCCAATTCATTACTATTCTGGTAAACTTGACATAGTAGCTCAAGGTATGGGCCCATGCCTCAGAGCAGTACAGGCAGTGCATCTAGCGCTTCAGGCTTCATCAGGAATGGTGTTAGGACAGTCTGTAAACGTAAGATGTCCACACGAAGTGTCCGCATTAATGAATCAAGCAAAAGTCACTTCTGTCACTTCCTCTCGCTGGGGAAATTGGTTAGCAACTCTGACAGCCCCGAATATTGTCTTACAGCGTGCACCTGTCACGAATCCGTCCTCATGTATGATGTCTGCTATGACTGAAGTTTTGTTAGAGGATGAAGGAGAAATGACACACGATTGTGTTACGCTTACATATACACCTGTGAGTGAAGTAAAAGAAACTCCCATAGAGAATTCAGAATTTGAGTTGTTTGTTGACGGTTCAGCTCAAGTAATTGAAGGTAACAGACGAGCAGGTTACGCAGTAACGTCCACCACGGAAGTGTTGGCTTCGGGACGTCTTCCAGATCATTTTTCAGCTCAAGCTGCAGAACTAGTAGCCCTAACAAGAGCATGCACGCTAGCTTCAGGATCAGTTGCTAATATCTACACAGATTCCAGATATGCTTTTGGGGTAATTCATGATTTTGGTGTCATTTGGCAAACCAGACAGTTTCTAACTTCTGCTGGATCCCCCATTAACTCTCTGGAGGTGAGAAACGCGGCGGCGCGTTTTGCTGTTTTTTTTCCACATAGCAGCAACATAGACTTAAAATACTCCGTCATTTTTGGTCATATAAATAAAATCAACACATGATTATAAACTATAGAGGGTCTTCTTTTTTTTGTGTACACTCACATTAACATCAAAACCGTGTGCTTTTGTAAAATGAAGAAAATAAACAGGGTGTGCTTTCTGCCTCTCTGTCTCCGTTAAATTTTTTTCTGGTGCACGTCTCTAAACTTAAACAAAGCTCAGCGAATACTATTCACACAAGCACGAGCAATATATCTTTATTATCATTTAAGTTTGTACTTTTAAATTATCTAATTCAAAACTAAAATAAATATTCTCTGTTTATGTAATCTATTAAAAAAGAGAGAGGTGTCAGCCGATCTCATTATCGTTCTCTTAGCTCATTATTCTGCTAATCTGACACGCCCACGGAGAGCGCGCGGTATTCAAACGCAAATGATCTGAAGCAACACATGCAAAGTGTCAACGCCCCTCATAAACGCGATAACCCAACAAATGTAATCATCAGATTAATGTAGCCTATTTCTTCTTGCGAGGCTGTGTGAGGAATAATCCTGGGACATTTACCTCAGAACATGTACTGTTTTTTTTTTTTCATTTCGAGGAGCAACGGATCCATCTGATAAGTAAGTTTTTTTTTATTATTGTTCTAATCGCGATATCATAGTGTATGTAAACCGCAAAAAGACTGTTTAAATATGAATCGCGTCTGTGTGTGAATGAATGAACTGAACAGTTTTTACCAAACCCTATTGCTATACTGAGATGAGTGAAAATCGACTGAAATATGTTGAAATAACGTTAAAATGTCTTTGTATTAGCAACGTATTAAACTGCAAATTAATATGTATGCCCTAGTATAGGCTCATAAAAACAAAAAACAACATGCCTATGTTACAGACGAAATATGAAAGACAACATTTCGTCGACTAGTTTTGGATAGATTATTAACTGTTTACTGTAAACTAGACTACTGCCACATTGAATAAGCTTTTGTTCACCAATTTCTGCTCAAATGTTCTATATATTAGGCTATGTTTGTTTTGTCAAAAATAAAGTCATCAACTAGGATGCTATTATAGTCTTTTTCCAATGTAGGCTTTATTCAAACTAATGAATCCTTAACTTTGAAATATGTATGATAAAATGTATACTTTAGTTTTTACAAAGAAATATGAAATATCCATCTGAGAAGTAAGTTTTTTTATTAGTGTTCTAATTGCGATATCATAGTGTATGTAAACCGCAAAAGACTGTTTAAATATGAATCGCGTCTGTGTGTGAATGAATGAACTGAACAGTTTTTACCAAACCCTATTGCTATACTGAGATGAGTGAAAATCGACTGAAATATGTTGAAATAACGTTAAAATGTCTTTGTATTAGCAACGTATTAAACTGCAAATTAATATTTATATGCCCTGATATAGGCTATCATAAAAACAACAAACGATATGCCTATGTTACAGAAGAAATATGAAAGACAACATTTCGTTGACTAGTTTTTGGATAGATTATTAACTGTTTACTGTAGCCTAAACTATAGACTACTGCCACATTGAATAAGCTTTTGTTCACTAATTTCTGCTCAAATGTTAAATATATTAGGCTATGTTTGTTTTGTCAAAAATAAAGTCATCAACTAGGATGCTATTATAGTGTTTGTTCCAATGTAGGCTTTATTCAAACTAATGAATCCTTAACTTTGAAATATGTATGATAAAATGTATACTTTAGTTTTTACAAAGAAATATTACACTTGAAATATTGTTATTTTAATTGTTGCTGTAATTGTAACCTTTTTAATAAAATAGCAAATAATATATTTACAAGGTAGATGTAAAAAAAATCTTAAAAGGTCAATATAAGCCTTCTCTTCAAATTATTTGTATTGTGTTTTATTAGTGACAACTTTGGGGAGAGGATACATATCCAAAACTTTCTGAAAATACAGTATGAGAATTAACTACACAATTACTAGAAATGTTCACCTTGGATATTATACAATTTGCAAGCAAAAATACAAGTGGAAAAACACTATTTCTTATAGATGTTTCCAACTGTGAACCAATTTTGTAGTATATATACACATTTCTTTTCTTGTGTCCTTGTATTCTTTCTTGTGGCTCAGTGACACACCTGTGAAAAGCTCATTATGCAGGCTCATTAAGCAGGTCTTTTGTCTTCACAGGTGTGAATCAGACCATTATACATGAGTCACGCCCATTTCGCATATTGCCTTTCCAAACAAAAAGTGTTTTACTAAATTTAAATCAATGTATTGTTTTATGTGAATGATTTGGAAGGATGATTTTCAGATCATTTTGAAGCAAAAATCCTAGGCGAGAACATCCATTAGTCAAAAGTCTTGTGGACACATATTTAGTATGTGTTTTGTGGCCTTATTTCAGAGACTTTAAGTTTTAGTTTTTTCAATAACCATGCATAAACAATATTCTCTCAAAAATACAAACATGTACATACATCTTGCTAACATATTATGGTAGCCCTGTTTGTGCTATATAGAGTGAATTTACACCTTTGCCATTAACATGTTTATAAATAACTGAAAAAAGCACAAATGTTAGAGCATGTCAGAACACCTCCAGGACCCCAAAAACACATAGGACCCCAGAGGGTTAAGCATGCTGAATTAGTGAAAGATCTAATGTTTTCCATGAAACTTCCAAAGAAATTAGCAGTGATCAAAGTGAAAGCACATCTCACAACTAATACTACGGAAGCTAAATGTAATGCTCTTGCTGATATGGGAGCTAAACAGGCTTGTTTCTATGCAACTGTACAAGTGTGTTCATGTAGTGCAGCACAGAAGACAATTATGCCTCCTGAATCAATAATTGATCTGTACAAAGACGTTCCTCTGTATGAAGCATGGACATGGTTAGACAAAGGAGCCACTGTGGATTCATCCGGTTGCTGGACCAAAGGGGGAAAGTATGTTGCCCCCGAATCACTGTTGCCATATTTGGCTCAACAAATACACAATTTGGGTCACAGTGGTCCAGCAACGATGAATCACAGGTTCTCAAATCAGTGGTGGAATCCAAAATTCAGAAATGCAGCCATAGAAACACCCAAGAGGTGTGTTACATGTCAGAAAAATAATGATGTACCAGCAGCCACTACACCAGCAGCACATACCCCAGCCCCACCAGGACCATTTCGTCACCTGCAAGTTGATTACATATCATTGCCTCGTTGTAAGGGAAAAACTGATGTTTTGGTAGTCAGTGTTGGGAGTAACGCGTTACAAAAGTAATGCATTACAGTAACATATTACGTTTTGCTGTAACGCAGTAGTGTAAGGCATTACTAATCAATTTTCAGTAATATTTTACTCGGTACTTGTTCGGTAAGGCTTGCGTTACAACAGACTTTTAGTTTTAATTGTAAAAAAAAACAAAAAAACAGCAAGACCGCCAGACATTAACGAATGAAAGATGCAAGTAGGCTAAATTACCTGTTCGTGGTCAGTCAATAGCCGCGTGTGGTGTCCAAGTCTGTAATTAAAGACTAAATGGCAGCGTCTGATATATTTGTATAGCGATTTATTTTTGACAGGAGTGCCGTGAGGCATGATTTCGGCCTCTGTGCTCACGCTGGCCAGAGGAAAAGCGGCTAATGGTGAAGATGGCATGAAGAAGACTACATTCGCGAGATGGACGTATGCGCATTAGGCTATTCGTTCTGTGTTTTCTTTCTAAACAGTTAGGCTATGTTTATGTGGTATTTTTCATGTTTTCATCACGCAATCATGTTTTTGATGCGGTGGTGACGCGTTCATGTAAGGGCGGCGGCGCTGCCGATAAAGCACCTAAAAGCTGTCACAAAGAACCGGCAAAAGCAATGATTATGAATATGTCAAATATAGCAAGGAGACATGTTGATTGTTTATTAATAAAGTCAAGATGAAGTTGACGATGCTGACTCGCGATCTTCGCAGTAGGCTAGTGAATGCACCAGAGAGAAATGCACATTTCATTTCATAAGCAGGGAGCAGTCTGTTTTCTTTCGTTTTGAATTGTTCTGTTTACAAGTAGACATTTCGATATAGATATATTTTTCAGGTCCGTACAATTAATACAAAACGAAATTCACTTTAAAGAAAGGCTTCGTGTCTTCTGTGTAAGGTGTCTGTGAAAGTATTAAAGCAGTCTTTTAGTGCCGCTTCATAGCGGTCGCGTCCGTAACGGAGAACTGTCACGTCTGTAACATTGTTTTTTCCTCATAAATGCGAACACGAAAAATAAAATAAAATGAATATTTTATGTTCTGGAGAGCCAACCCTTCTTCATTAGATTTGCGCAGTGTAATTCACAGAATTACAAAAAAAAATCCTTGCCTCCTAAAAGTTAAAGATTTTTTTTTGTCACACATGACTGTCGATTTCCCTAATATTAAATATAAAACGCATGTGTAGACTGATATTTTTCTAATGTCTGGACTCCTTTCTGGGAGGAGCCTATGGATAAACAGACGTTTGAATATTTTGGTATTAATGCATTTTCTGAGAATTTATATATAAGTTTTGACTGCAAGTCTGCAAATGTCATGTCCATAACGCTGGAATTCCCAAATTTTAAATAATTTATCCTCAACTAGCTTTGTGGTGTAGGTCTACATATTTTATAATGTTAAGTTAACTTCAAATAATACTAGGCTAATAGTAATTTAAAGATGTGGTAGCATTGGATCTGGACGGTATGGATAACGCTGGGAGTTGGAAGGGGTGTGTCGCCATTCTGCAGGTTCGTGGATCTGAGTCTCGCGATTTCGGTTTCATATCGCATATTTACAGCCCTAATCATTTTAGAATGTTAAGTTCTACTTCTGTATAGTTATTTTGGTGAAAGTAACTCAAAATTAATACAGGAGTAATGTAACGCATTACAATTCTGAGACAGTAATATTGTAAGGTAATGAATTACTTTTAAATACCAGTAACAAGTAATATATAATGTATTACAGTTTGGAAGTAACTTGCACAACACTGTTGGTAGTAATAGATAAGTTCTCAAGATGGGTAGAAGCTTATCCAACAGGGCGTGCTACAGCTGCACATACTGCTAAATGTCTTGTCACTGATTTAATTCCCAGATGGGGATTACCAGATTGCATTGACTCAGATCAAGGGACACACTTCACAGGACAGGTAGTCAAGGAAGTGTCTAGAATTTTGAAGATTAAGTGGAATCTTCACTGCCCATACAGGCCACAAGCATCAGGACAGGTTGAACGATCGAACAGAACAATCAAAACCAGACTAAGCAAAATGCATCAGGAAGGGGTACCATGGGTCGAAGCACTGCCAGCAGTGCTGTGTAGTATGAGAGCATCACCTAACAGAACAGTAGGACTGAGCCCTCATGAGATTATTACTGGACGCCCTATGGAGATGCCAGGTGTGATTGATCTTAGAAATGCTGATGTACACATTGCCTCAGATGCCCTGATTACTTACTGTGAAAACCTAACAAAGGCGGTACAGAGTGCCAGAGGGAGAGTTGAGTCATGTTGGTAGACTCCACCAGAAGGTGGACACACAATCATCCCAGGTCAATGGGTCATGATAAAGTCATTCAGAAATAAGCCATTAGAACCAAAGTGGCATGGGCCACATCAAGTGATGTTGGATTACAGCAGCTGCAGTATTGTGTCAGGGAAGGAAAACCTGGACTCATTGTACACACTGTAAGGTTGTTCCCCCACCTACAGGGATAGGTTAGGACACGGAACCAGTGAGGAGCCCCGGAAGAACCGAACGCAACAGGCTTCGGGGGGTTAACCCTGGGGTGAAGACTTCCCTCATAGGCCCTATCCTAGTCCATCCTTACCTCACTGTTCCTTAGGTGTCAAAGGTTTAAGAAATAGGGAAAGAGGGAGCAACAATAGCAGACTCAGAAAAGTTTACAACCCTAGTGTTTGAACAAATACTGCTCCACTGTCTAGCAGACTCAGAAAAATTTCACAATCCTAGTGTTTGAACAAATACTGCTCTACTGTCTTTTGTTTTTCTTTCTTACTCTGTGCAGACACCACTTGATGACAGTCCGGGACCCATACGCACCAACCTCCTCACCTGCGTATGAAGCCACAACCTCCAGAAAACAACTAGACCCACTGCTGAACCAACTATCACGAAAGAAGAAAAAAATACACAACGCATAGACTCGCATACGAAACCTTCAATCATCCATCAACATGATCAAGATTGTCGTTCTACTAAGCATCATGGACATCGCACAAAGTGTGGACTCCAGAAACAACATATTCTTAGAGCTGATGAATATGTCAAGAAATGCCTTGTTTGCTGGAAAGGACGTTTGCATGCCACACGCACCTTCAGTAGGAGCAGGAATCCCCTGGGTGGCACACCCTATCTCCAAATGTGACACGTGTACCTTATTCAATCATCATACCAGTGAATTATACAACAAGGATACATGTCACAATACAACAATTCCTCCAGCTTCTCCGTGTTGCATTCCAGGACTACCACCCTGCAACCTAACTTCAGCTACTCCCATCATGACAGATCTACTCCTGCCAATGATGTTCTATTGGTGCATGGAAAATTATGCTCCAGCATCGACTCCACTGGGTGATATTCCTCGTGAACGTTGCAGCTTTGTGATTGAAAGAGGAGCAGAATCCCACGTGTACGTTACTACAACAGATAAGAAAGAGGAAAATAACTTAAACAGAGTGTTTCTCCAGAAACCCATCCCTACCAAATTTTTTTGAAATAAATCAGTTGTATATGATCTCTCCACCAACTGACACTTTTTGGTTATGTGGAACTTCTGTCTACAGCATCCTCCCCAGCCAATTTAACGGAAGGTGCACCCTGGTTTATATTCTACCAGCTATCAGAGAAAATACACACTCCACCCCAAGCTCCCCACAGCTATAAAACTCAGCTCCTACCACTAATGAAGCAGATGGCTGCATTCCAGGACTCACTTGTGCACAAACATGGTGGTCAAGAACTCTTGGAGCATTAACACCATCTTATGGTGTCATGCAAGCCCTTGATCAAGTCAGAAGCTTATCGAATTCTGTACAGAAATTGGCCAATGATACGGCTTTGGCCCTTGGTAACATCACGGACACTCTCGCTTCGCACAAGATAATGATCTTACAGAACAGAGTGGCCTTGGATTACATTCTAGCAACGCAAGGAGGAGCCTGCACCATCATCGGAGCTGAGTGCTGCACTGGGTTAATGGATCCAACAGAGAACTTGAACAAAATCCAACAAGACATTCTTGATCTGTCAGCAAAATTACACCAGATGACTGAAGTTAATTTTTCATGGTTCGGAAACTTGATTGGGAAACCCTGGCTGTGGATAAAGGAAATAGCAATTGTGTTGTTGTTTGTTCTACTGGTGTACTATCTATGCGTCCACAGTATCAAGTGTTTCATTCAACATATGAATCACGCCTCTCTCGAGAAAATCACAGTTCCTACCAGAAAAGACCATTACCCGTAGGGACGTCATGGACCCTAAAATTGCATGTTTAAGTGTTTAAATTTGTATTTTGTGAGTTATTTAGAACTCTCAAAGGGGGAAATGTAGGATTACAAATTTTATTTAAATGTTTAATTGAGCTTCCAATACTATAGTATTTTAACTGAGAAAGTTGCACACTGTTTTGTCCATTTTGAGGCAATCAGGGTTTTGGACATTAACCTCTTGTCACATCTCAAAGGTCAGCTGGGCCTTTTGTTGATCTAATCAGGCTGATTGGATTAGCATCTCAAGACTCTGAGTTACACTGTTACCTGATTCATCAGGTAACCAGCTGAATCAAGAGTCCCCTCCTCTATGAAATTAATCCCACCCCCTTGAAATGTATATAAACTGCAATGTAAAGTTCCCTTAGTTAGACGATGTTGGAATGACTGCAGCCACCGACAAGCAATAAAGAACTTCTGCTTGGAAAACTTCCACCGTCTCCTGGTCTGAGCTTCTAACTTTTCTACAAAGAAAAAGATCACTACACACCTTAACCATGGACGTTAAACCTTTCAGGAAGTTGTATGCAAACCACTACCCACATTTGCTTTATTTGTTTTTATGTGTACTTTGTTTTGTATGGCCCTCAGGTGTAAAAAATTAAATGACTGAGAAAGTCATCTGATCGGCCTACTGTACAGCATTGAAAAAAATGGAGGAGGAATTACACCGTGATCTTGAAGAAATAATGGCTGATTTGGAGGAGATAAAGGTATTTTATATAAAAATAAGTATGTAGCACGCATTCTGCTACATACTTCATTTTCCGTTTACTTGACTCTAGACCGATCTGAAAGAACAGTGGCCTCAACCATTGCCTCTTCAAGTAACTCTCAAGAAGTTGAGCTCGGTAAGCAATTGTTTTTTGTTGATTTCATGTACGAGTGTGTTCAACCAAATACTTTATTTCTATTACATATCTTTGACTTTTTAGTCTCTGACTATACTAACAGACAGGTAATTTTGTAAAAAAACATTTTCATATGAGCCACGGAACAGTTGAAAAGAGTTCCCCTCCATTCCTTACAAGTAATCCCATTTCATGTTGATTTGCATCTGTTCTGTTGTTTGAATGCATAATACTGTATTAAAATTGTCTAATTCTAGGAACTGCAAGCACACCTGAAGTCTCAACTACCGAACAACAGTCTGGAGATGTAGATGCCCAACGGATTATTGGTAAGTTTACCTCAAATGTTTTTACCGATCGGAACCGTATCACTGACTGTCTTCATAAAGTCCGTCTGAATGAATAAAAGTGCATTTAAAAAAAAAAAAACTTTTTGTTAAATGTACACATTTCTGAGAGATTACTTTTTTCATGTCTTTTTAAACAATATAAACTTTTTGTGTAACAAGAGTTTGTGCTCTTGGTTAACAAGCTTGTAACATGTAAGAATTGTAATGTAATTAAAAAAATTGTATTGCAAGATTTACAACTACAGCTACTCAAATGCAATGGACTGTGATGAACCCAGATCAGCAGCATCTCATGATTGGGCATTGAGGCGAACCTTGTCTGAAGAACGCTGGCAGGAAGCAAGGCCAAAACTCCTTAACAGTTTGCTTGCTTCAGACTGTGCATTATGGTCCTTGTGATCACTGCAGCTTGAAAGAAGCAGTCATCAGGTGCAAGGACTGTTTCCCAAAACCCCGTTACTGTGGGCAGTGTGACGTTTCTACGCATCAACATCTAGTTTTTCACAACAGAGAGACTCTTATAGATGAGTTTTATAAACCTCTCCCACCATCAACTGCTATGCAAGACCTTAGTGGCCAAAATGTCATATATGAGCAAGCAAAAAATTACTTGAAAGCTTCAAAATGTTATTTATTTCCTTTTTTATAGTTAGTGTGTTTGCTGCCCATTGGACAACCTGACAAAATTTGTGATTGTGACCATCAAAACCTGTCTGTTGTAGCTGGACGATCAGTTGTACTTATCTGTATAAATGGTATGACTTGCAATGTTTTGTATTGTATTTGACTATTGGCTTAACCTGGTGACTGATGTCTGAAGAGTATCAATGTATGTTTACTATTTATTTATATTCTTTTTAAATCTTTGCAGGTCACTATGACATCTTCCTGCCAGTTATTAATTGCAGAACATGTCTTGCATCATGGACACCTGAGGTGGTGGACCGGTTTAGTGGTTACTGGCCAGGCACTGTTGGGTTTCAAACCAGATACCAGGTAGACCTTTTCACATCTTTTGAGGACCTGAAGATCACTGCACCTGGGCTTTCAAGACAAGCATTTGTGAAAATGTTACAACAGCGCTCACAACAATTTGGAAGGGTAAGACTTGGAAAGCCATTCGTTTTTTGCATTTACGGAAGTCTTACTGGCATGTCACTGTATTCAAATTTTCATAATTCCAGAGTGGTAACATTTGTGGCAACGTCTTCCAAAAAGCTTTCCTTGAATTGACATATTGTCGTCATGAAAGGGAAAAACTCTGCGGCATTGATCACTTCTCTTGCCCAGCTTGCACCCCAGATACAGTTACTGTGTCTACAGATGGAAACAGAAATGTATATCGATTCAACAAAACAAAGAGGTATATTATTACATCTATATTAATCATTTAGCAGATGCTTTTATCCAAAGCGACTTACAAATGAGGAACAATGGAAGCAATCAGACCAACAATAGGGCAATATTATACAAGTGCTGTAACAAGTCTCAGTTAGTCTAGCACAGTACACATAGCCAGGTATTATTATTTTATTTTTTTAATCAGGGAAAACAAATATAATAATGTAGAATAGAAAAGGTAAGTACTAGTATTAATTGGTCTGGTGTTGACGTAAAAGATGTCTAGAATTTTTTAATTTTTTTTTAATCAATATGTTATTAATAACATTACTCTGTCAACATTTCTTGTGAATATTTTTTGTCATTAACATATTTTTTTATGTAGGGCAGAGTTTTTCTGGCCAATGACAAAGATGTAGCAACATTTGTTGATTGTGTTCGTGAGAAGACCATTCCAGTAAGATATTTGTCAAAAGACTGGGATTGTACACATTTGGCGCTTTTCCATTACCAGTATCAGCTCAACTCGATCTAGACTCGGCTCGCTTTTCGCTCCGTTTTCCATTACAGATAGTACCTCCCCAATAGTACCTGGTCGTCATAGCGACGCCACAGGAACTACGCGTAAAGCGACACACACCCGCTACCCCCGCACACACACAGGACAATGGAGGAAATCGAGTGTATGGTGTTTTTGATCCCTCGGGAGTTGGGATGTGGCTATTTTTCACATTAAGAAGACAAACGTTGTTTCAGGAGAGGCTGAAGGCAGCAAAATAAAACACTGCTGAAAAAAATAGATCCCTGTGGTGCGTGCAGTGATGACGTGGGGAATAGTGACGATTCTCTCTGACCAATCAGCACTCTGCAGTGTTTCACGTCACATTTTAGTATCGCCTCAGCCTGCTTAGAACCTCGCCGGAGGTGATACGAAAAAAAGTACCCGAAAGCAGGTACAAGTACAACTTTTACGCAGTGGAAAACGAAACAAAGGCGAGTAGAGTCGAGCTGAGGCGAGCTGGTACTGTGTAGTGGAAAAGCGCCAATTGAATCAGGATTTAGTTTGTATATATTTGATATGACACTGTGTTACAGGTACATGGAAAAGGCATCTGTGGAACATCAACATGGGCTACAGCCAGGGAGACCTCTAAAAAGACAAACACCAAATGTGATGAAGAGGGCCTAGAGGTGGCAGTTTGCAGACACTGCATATTGCTTAGAGGTCTGAACATGTTTAGAGGGGAGATATTTGCATACCCTCTGTTTCTGCAAAACGAACTGGCCACAAAAACAAACTGCAAGTTCTTCTGCACTGACATAATGTGTCCATATTGGTCCTATCTGCAAAAGGTGGCTCTAGCATTCCCAGAAATGCAAAACTTAACTCCGATGAAGCCATTTCTCTCAGTTATGCATGCAAAGAGGCACTCTACAAAATGTGAGGTAAATGTATATTCTCAAACAATATGGTAAGCCCTTTACCATTTTGATGTCCTTGAACTTGATATTTTTATTTTGGACATCTGGTGTGTATGCTGTAGGTGCAGTGGGCTGGCAAAAACCAAACAGGGGCAGGCACAACGATTGGTGAAGAAGTTGAACAAGTCAACAGCTTTTTGTCCCGTGTGGCTCTAACTACAAAATACATGAGTAAGGCTAGTAAGTGGTCCTTTTTTTACAGTTCTCATGTGTTGTGCTTTGGTAGCGTTATAATTGTTAAAACAGCTTGCTTTTTGATTGTTTTCTTTCATTCATCTTACTTGGTCACTAACCACTAGTTGAAAAGCACATTTAATCATTTCATTATTACAGCACGAGTAGATATGATCACATTGCATGCCAGAGGATGGAATGAGCGAAAAAAAAGAAACCTGCACAAGTACTTGTCTACACGGTACTTGAAGGGAAGTAAAAATAAAGATTTCAACTGACTTAAGTCCACTGATAAGTTGTAAATACTTAGTATCAAATACTTTCAGTATTGCCGAAGGTTTGTGTAACCTTCCATTAATTATATTTTTGAGACCATCCAAAAGACAAAGGACGTCAAAGAGGACATTGAGGCAATAAAGAAGTGCACTCAAAGGTCTGATGAGGGACTGCAACAGTGGATCACTGATGTGAGACAGTGGGCAGTTGATAGTATTTACTTGTTGCTGTCTCCTATTGATAGAAAATTATCATACATTTAAAAATTATTAAAAAACTTTATTTTTCCTTGCTGGTCTGTGTTTTAACACCTGACCCCTTAAAGGAACACTCCACTTTTTTGGGGAATAGGCTCATTGTACAACTCCCCCAGAGTTAAACAGTTAAGTTTTACCATTTTCGTATACGTTCATCCGAACTCTAGGTCTTGCGGTACCACTTTTAGCATAGCTTAGCATAGATCATTGAATCTGATTAGACCGTTAGCATCTCTCTTAAAAAAATGACCAAAGAGTTTAGATATTTTTCTTATTTAAAACTTGACTCTTATGTAGTTACATCGTGTACTAAGTGAAAATTAAAATTTGTGATTTTCTAGGCCGATATGGCTAGGAACAAGGAACTTTGCTGCCGTACCATGTATGCAGCAGCCGCAATGATATTACGCAGCACCTGAAAATATTCCCCAGCTTGGTAAGTTGTAATATCATTGCGCCTGCTGCATACATGGTACGGCAGCAAAGTTCATTGTTCCTAGCCATATCGGCCTAGACAATCACACTTAAATTTTCACTTAGTACACAATGTAACTACAGAAAAGTCAAGTTTTAAATAGGAAAAAATTCTAAACTAAGTTTTTTTTGAGAGAGAGATGCTAACGGTCTAATTAGATTCAATGATCTATGCTAAGCTATGCTAAAAGTGGTACCGCAAGACCTGGAGATCGGCTGAACGGATTCGAAAATGGTAAAACTCAACTGTTTAACTCTGGGGGAGTTGTACAATGAGCCTATTCCCAAAAAAAAGTGGAGTGTTCCTTAAGTGACATTGATTTGCCACACCAAACAATATTAAAAAGATTAGTATGATTGAATTTGAGAATGTGTTTTAATACTTAAACTTAAGTGATGCAGCTTTCTCCCTCCTTAAAATACTTATTCTCCCTTGAAAAGTTAGCAAACTGAACAAATGTTTTAAGCTTCTTTGGCTGGACATTTGTGGATGTCCTTTATTGTTCTTACATGTATTATTACTACCTTCTTATTGAATCCTCCTTTTATCAAATTGTCAACATCCTTAGCCTGAAATATGTATGTATAAGGTGTTTTATAGAAATAGTATAATTCTTCTATTGTTGATGGCACAGAAAATGCATGATACTGATTAAAGACCTTCACAAATTATTTACAGCTCCAGATGACCTCAGAACAGATGATCCAGTGGCGTTGCAACATCTGATTGAAGGCCTATTCTTGGGCATCCAGCAGAAAAAGCGGGATCTGCATCGTGTAACCGGTAAGTATCCTCCATGCCTTCATGTTCTTGTGTAGTTCATTTTAAAATGTGATATCTATCGCTATAACTAAGTAATATAAATTTAACTTAACACTGAAAAAAGTCTATCATCTACACTGTGCATCATCACCACTACATAACCTTCCTATATTGAGTGAACAGTCCTGCCTTCCTATATGTCCAATGTTACCATCACCCAACTCCATGCATTACTTGAACATTGGCCACATTCCAGGTTATTTATTATGGTTAAATGACCAGAGGTGTTGCCAAAATATTCTACAAAACGCTGATATTATGTGAGCTTTATACCATAATTTGTAAGGCACCTTTTGGATGTCCATCAGCACAATGACCAACTTTATGAGTATCCTCCTTAAATCTCATTTTGCTGTGTTTTTTGTTGTGTTTTTATGCTGCAGACCGTAACAAACAGAGACACAAGATCCGAAGACGGATTAGAGAGGACAAGAAAAAGCTGTATAATGCCATATCCCAATACAATGATCTTCCAACCACCACAGAATCTGTAGATTCCATTGAAGACCTTCTGGCAACAGAAAGCCCCATCTGAACTTGGGATTCTGGTATGTAAAGTTTTGACATTAATGATTTTAGTGAATCCTCATTTAAACACTTCATTAAACACTTCATTAAACTCCAACTTTCAAAGGAAAGAGACCCATGTGCCTTTCATTTGTTTCAGAACATCGGAGACCGACAATAATAATTGTTTTATTTTTTAAACCTTTTTGTTTTTGCTCACTCAAACTACACTCTAGAGGAAGTGCGTAAAGGTCTGATTCCTCAAATAAAAGGAATAGTTCACCCAAAAATTAAAATCCTGTCAGTAATTACTCTCCCTCATTTTGTTCAACCCCTTAAGACCTTCATTCATCTTCGGAACACAAATTAAGGTTATTGATTAAATCTGAGAGCTGGATCACTCCTCCATAGGCTTCTAAGGGATTGAAACTTGTTCCCCGAAAAGTTATTAAAGACATCGTTAAAATAGTCCAAGTGGCTCAATCTTAAATTCATCAAACGACGAGAATACTTTTTGTGTGCAAAAAACAAAAATAATGACTTTATTTCAACTCTTCATTTCCTTCTCATTACCTTAGAAGTCTATGGAGGAGTGATCCAGCTCTCAGATTTCATCAAAAATATCTTAATTAATTTTCCGAAGATGAACGAAGGTCTTACGGGGTTGGAACAACATGAGGGTGAGTAATTACTGACAGGATTTTCATTTTTGGGTGAACTATCCCTTTAACGTGTCAAGGCGGTTCACCCCTTTTCTTTTCCCACACTGTAGACTCAACACCTATCACTTGATGCCTATATTGTTGAGACAGAGAATTGTAACATTATTGGATTTTACTCCCAAAAGGCATTAAGAGGTAGTATTGTAATATGGTGGTTAATTCAATTGGTCATTTGTCTTCATAGAACCTGACACTTCCTTAGGCATGAAGAAGAAGGTGTTTGACAAGGTGATGCAGCTGGAGAGACTGATTGAGGAAGAGGCTATACTTGTAGAAGAAATGAAACAACATTGTTCCCATTCAAGGGAACTTCGAGCTGCGTCAAACGCTGCGGGAACGCCCCTGCGTTGTGCGTCATGAAGCACGTATGGAATCAGCCCAATGGAGAGATGAAACGTCATAGGCGGGTGACGTCATCGACCAGGAAACTATAAAGCACCCCAAAAACACAAGCGCATTAGCTTCTGTGCTTTCAGTCGCGCTACATGTGAATCTGTCCCTGTGTGATATTGTCTGTCTTACATACCCTGCACCACACAAACAATTTATCCCTATATATATATATATTGAGAGATTATGGCGGACGAACAGCAGTTTAGAAAGTGTGTTCCTCCCTGCTCACGTTATTTAACGAGCGGGGATACACATGATCTTTGTGTTGTTTGTTTGGGAGTTCAGCATGCCCAGTTTGCTCTCGAGGGGGCAGACTGTGAGCATTGCGAGCGTTTGCCGTTAAGGACGCTCCGCTCCCGCCGATCGCTCTTTGAGGAGAGCGGTTCGGTGCGCGCTCCCCGCGGTTCGGGTCCCGCTTCTGCCGAGGCAGAGCGGCGGCGCTTATCGTGGGGATCGCAGATGGATCTCACAGCGGGGTTTGAGACGGGCTCTGCCTTATCTCTCCCTTCACCTGTGAGATCCAGTGCCTCAGTCCCGGGTTCGGAAGCACGCGCTGCGGTTTCTTCCGCTCGGGCTGAGGCACCAATGCTGCAGCTATCCAGTTCTGAGGAATTTGATGTTGTTAGTGTTGAGGGAGATGTGGAGGATTCGCCACCCCACACTCCTGAGAGTGATGAGCTTATGGAGGTGTTAACAAGAGCTGTTGAAAAACTTAATATTGAATGGCCAGTGACTAGACAGGAGTCTGTTTCTAAATCAAAGTTGGATGAGAGATTTTTGCCGTCACGTGTGCAGCCTCCACGCCGGTGCCTGCCGTTTTTCCATGATCTCCACACCGAGGTGTCGAAATCATGGAGAAAACCGGTGTCATATAGAGTGTTTAGTCCCCAGACTTCAACATACGCTAATATTATGGGAGCCAAGGCTCATGGTTATGGTGCTTTGCCTCGTGTGGAAGAGACGCTTGCGAGCCATCTCTCCCCCGAAGCAGCATCATCTTTTAAGGCACCGGCATTACCCACCAAGCCTTTAAGAAACACTTCGGCTTTGGTGGGTAAAGCATATTCGGCAGCAGGTCAGGCTGCGTCATGTCTGCATACTATGTCAATCTTGCAGGCATACCAGGCTGATCTGCTAAGGGACATGAGTGAGAGTGAGGAGGTCAGTACTGACGTAGTTCGCGAACTGCGTCAGGCTGCTGATTTATCCCTGCGTGCCACCAGAGAATCGGCCAAATTAATGGGTCGTTCTATGGCAGCTCTGGTGGCCGCAGAAAGACATTTGTGGTTAAATCAGACTAATATAAAGAGAGAGAAAAAGCTTTTAAAAAGTTTCTTCCCCTTAAAGTTCATGTCCCTGGGGCTGCTGGGCGGGAGCAGCCCCGGCCATCTTCGAGCTCATCACATAGAGCGCAGCAGAGGCAGAGTGTCGCGTCTCGTGCTCCCCCTGCTGGACAGTGGGCTCAGCCACGACACTCTCAGCCGAAGCCTTCTCCCAGTAGAACTGATCTGAGGACAGTTATATTGGCTAAGAAGGCTTCGGCTAAGAAGAAGTCCTGACGCCAAGCCGTTCAGGATGCTGAGGGTGGTCCCCACCGAGGCGGAAAGGTGTTCACCTCTTTTTACGGTGCCCATTCCTCCTCGGTGCCCTCAGGGGCTCGTTCTGCCAACCCCGCCTTTATGCCGGGGCACAGACGATCCCAGCGAGCGCTTTCCCGAGGGACGCTCGCTCCCTCTGAGGAGGGTCTCAGAGCGGTCAGACCAGTTGTTCCCTGCCGGTGCGCCGTTACAGGGCGCTGCGTCTGCTGCTCAAGTTACACCAGAGGCCAGTCTCGAGAGGCTGGTACCCTTAGTAGAATTTCTGGCAGAGTGGAAAAGCCTTCCAAAAATATCTCATTGGGTCCTGCAGACAGTAGAAAAGGGTTATGCTATCCAGTTCAGTTGTCGTCCACCAAAATTCAGAGGGTATTCTGCACACAGTGGTGGGCCCCGAGCAGGCTCTGGTATTGGAATAAGAGGTGAAAACGCTCCTTCAAAAAGAGGCTATAGAACGGGTTCCTCCTCCCAGTTTGGAGTCAGGTTATTACAGCCGATATTTCATCGTTCCAAAGAAGGATGGGGGGTTGCGTCCAATTTTAGACCTGCGCATATTGAATCGCTCGGTAGGGAAGCTAAAATTCAAGATGCTCACTATCAAGCAGATCGTGTCTCAAATCAGGTCCGAGGACTGGTTTGTCACGATAGATCTGAAGGACGCATACTTCCATGTGTCCATCCTTCCACAACACAGGAAGTTCCTGAGGTTCGCCTTCGGGGGCGAGGCGTACCAGTACAGGGTTCTTCCGTTTGGCCTAGCTTTATCTCCCCGCACTTTCACGAAATGCATGGATGCAGCACTAGTGCCTCTGAGGCTTCAGGGCATTCGTATTCTCAATTACATCGACGATTGGTTGATTTTAGCTCAGACCGAGCAGATGGCGGTTCGGCATCGAGATGTCGTCCTCGCTCATATCAGAAAGTTGGGGTTGAGGCTGAACGCAAAGAAAAGTGTATTATCTCCTTCCCAGAAGACCACTTTTCTGGGTGTCGTTTGGGATTCGGTATCGATGCGGGCGCGACTCTCTCCGACCCGCATCGCTTCGATTCTCTCAGCTGTGAAACAAGTGAAGCTAGGCCAGCTACTCACTGTCAAGCAGTTTCAGAGACTGTTGGGTCTGATGGCAGCAGCGTCCAACGTTATACCTTATAGTGGTCGCCCAGCCCAAGGTCTGTGGCAGGATCATCATCTTTCGTGGCACATAAATTGTCTAGAGATGTTGGCTGTGTTTCAGGCTCTGAAACACTTCCTAACAGACCTGAGAGGCCATCATGTGTTAGTTCAATCAGACAACACGTCGGTGGTCTCTTATATAAATCATCAGGGGGGCCTGCGGTCTCGCCGGCTTTACAAGTTGGCCCGTCAGATCCTCCTGTGGTCCCAAGGGAAGCTACTATCTCTGAGAGCAATGTATCTCCCTGGGTATTTGAATGTGGTAGCAGACTCCCTGTCGAGGCAGGGGCCGAGGCCAGGGGAATGGAGACTCCACCCCGAGGTGGTGGAGCTCCTTTGGTTGAGTTTCGGTCGCGCCGAGGTGGACCTATTCGCTTCCAAGGAGACCACTCATTGTCATCGGTGGTTCTCCATCACTCTTCCAGCCCCCCTGGGGTTGGATGCTATGGTGCAGCCGTGGCCGAGGTCACGTCTGTACGCCTTTCCCCCGATTGCTCTGTTACCAGGAGTTCTGGAGAGGGTCCGCCGGGACGGGGTCAGTCTACTACTAGTAGCCCCGTTCTGGCCGGCCCGAGTATGGTTTGCGGACCTGATTTCTCTCCTGGACGGTTCTCCTTTGGAGCTCCCGGTCAGGAGGGATCTACTCTCCCAGGCGGGGGGCACGATACTTCACCCCCGCCCAGAATTGTGGAAACTGTGGGCTTGGCCTCTGAGGGGGCCCAGCTCATAGACTCCGGTCTCTCAACCGAGGTTGTTGAGACCATTCTTAACTCCAGAGCTCCATCCACGAGGAAGCTTTATGCCTTGAAGTGGAAACTTTTCACTTCTTGGTGTGGAGAACACCTGCAGGACCCAGTTAACTGCCCAGTGGGTGCAGTGCTGGAATTCCTGCAGGAGCGCTTCTCCACAGGGTTATCCCCCTCCACACTAAAGGTGTATGTGGCGGCACTAGCTGCTTACCACGTCCCTTTCAGTGGAGTTTCTCTTGGGAGACACCCGCTTATAACTCGTTTCCTCCGTGGCACTTTGAGGCTGAGGCCAGCAGTTCGTCCGAGGGTGCCGACTTGGGATCTGGCCATTGTATTAGAAGGTCTTTCCCTAGCTCCTTTTGAACCTATCGAAGAAGTTCCCGAGAAGTTTCTCACTTTTAAGACTATCTTTTTGCTTGCTATCTCTTCACTAAAAAGAATCGGAGATTTGCAGGCTCTGTCGGTTTCACCCTCGTGCCTGGAATTTGCACCTGGCATGGTTAAAGCTTTTCTGCATCCTAGACCAGGTTACGTTCCTAAGGTTCCTACTAATATTGTTAGACCTACGGTTCTGCAGGCTTTCTGTCCTCCTCCATTTATGTCATCGGACCAGGAGAAACTTAATTCACTCTGCCCTGTTAGGGCATTAGACGCTTATGTCCACAGAGCTGCCCTGTGGAGGAAATCAGAACAACTTTTTGTATGTTTCGGGCCACCCAGGAAAGGGTGTCCGGCGTCTAAACAGAGAATGAGCAAGTGGGTGGTTGAGGCTATCTCACTTGCTTATGAGTCGGCTGGCCAGCCTTCACCTTTGGTTGTCCGAGCTCACTCTACCAGGAGTATGGCTGCTTCTAAAGCTCTTTTGTCGGGGGTTTCCCTGAGTGATGTTTGTGATGCGGCTGGATGGTCTTCACCGCATACTTTTATTAAGTTCTATGACCTAGACTTAAGCTCTACCCCTGGGGCACAGGTGCTCTCGTCCTCTGTGCGCTAGTCTCACATGACGGTCATTTGGTCCTATGGCGACGTGGGTATTCGCGTTCCCGCAGCGTTTGACGCAGCTCGAAGTTCCCTTGAAAGGGAACGTCTCGGTTACGTATGTAACCCTAGTTCCCTGATAGGGAACGAGACGCTGCGTCGCTCCGCCATACTCCCGGCACTCCCGTTAGCGCTTCCTTCAAGCCTATCAGAAGCTAATGCGCTTGTGTTTTTGGGGTGCTTTATAGTTTCCTGGTCGATGACGTCACCCGCCTATGACGTTTCATCTCTCCATTGGGCTGATTCCATACGTGCTTCATGACGCACAACGCAGGGGCGTTCCCGCAGCGTTTGACGCAGCGTCTCGTTCCCTATCAGGGAACTAGGGTTACATACGTAACCGAGACGTTTCATCTTACAAGAACCTGCAGGGTCCTGAAGGACCAGGCTAGTGTACTATCAGATGACCTGGCCACACAGAGTACACATTTCTTAATGCGTTTTACTTCATTTAGTTATATTACACTGCTTTAGAGATGATTATTCATAGAAACTGCCATATTGATGTATTGGTGCACACTTCAAATATGTTTTTGTTGTATATCCCAATTTTATTTTTAGGCTACCCTTCAGGACTTTCTGGTCAAGCTTACCATGGCCTGTACAGTGCTGTCCTCCAAAAACTTGAGGAGCTCAAGACAGACCTGGTAGCTGTGAAAGAAACATACTCACTAATAGTAGTAGGTGGGAATGATGGAACTGTTGAAGAAGACTCATATGAGCATGTCTCCACAGATGCCTCTACAGATGAAGAATTATAGATTTTGTCCTCTCCACTGCACAAATCATAATGCATGTTATAAGTTTTTTTTAATTACTTGTTTGAATCAACCAGATGTATCTCATCTGAATGTAAATAGGGCAACTGTTGTGGTAATCTCCTTTGTTTTAGTGAGAAGTATCCATGTACGCAGTGGGAAATATGTGTTTAGTTGGCCGTTGAGAGAATGCCATGCTCTCTCCCCATTGTAAAGAATAAAACCTTGAACCTCAACTTTCTATCACTGCCTGACTGATTCTTAATTTCTTAATTAAAAAAAATTGTCATTGTGTCACAGGTTGGTTACAGTTTGTAATTTTTATCTTCAACACATGTGTATTTCTACATAATACATATTTACTACGTTGACAAATTGATCAACAATAGAATTCACTTTTTACAACACATGTAAGATCCAATACATAGAATGCAATACATAGACTAGCATCTGAACTTGCAACCCTGATACTGCATGCTCAGTGATGTCATTGAACCTTTTGATTATGGGCTTAATAAGTAAAAATCGACTATAAAACATGGATGCAAACAACTTAGGATCATGGCATATACCATATGGATGGCAACATCATTTAGGATGGTGAGGAAGGAAAAAGACATCTCATGGATGACATCACACAAGCATACACACTGAAAGAGAGGTAGAGAATGACCCCATTTTATTTTCATTCTTGTACCACTTTCAACTATATTGCCTCTACACAATTATAATATGTTTTAATTTAACTCCAAATTTGGGTAAGTCGTTGCAGATACTATGAAGGAGAAAAACATCAGTTTTTAACTTAAACTTAATGTATATCATAATCAAAAAATGTTATGGTCATCAGGGTAACTTGATACAGGGTAGTATTTTTTTTTTTTTTTAGCATATATTGTCAGCATGAAAAGAAATAGTAAAGTAACATAATATTTGTTGTTGTTCTATAGTTGTGGTAATATAAACAATAGTAATATAAACAAATTACTTTACCCAATACTGTACTAAGTTTTCTACAACTATAGACTATACTACTACACTACAGTTTACTGTAGTAAAAACTAAAGTATTCTACGGTATTTATTACAGTTTATCAGTTCACTATAGTACAGTATGCTGTCCATTAAAGTGTTGTAAATACTATAATACAGTATACTACAATTTACTATAGTAAATACTATTGTTTCACGTCCGAAAGTAAACGCAAAATAAATACAAACAGCGCCATATTCACCCAAATAGCATTATTCATATAAAGCACAATAATCCTTACACTGCTAACACAAAATGCATTATTGTGTAGCTATGCTAACTGATAATTTCTAAGCACAAGGGGGCAGTTTAGTAAAGCCATATGGCCAAACAAACGTTTTAAAACTCCGGCTGCAGTAAAACATTTATATACTCTGATCACAGATGGTTTTATAACCCTATTTTAAGCTCTATTTTGCCAACAGGACGAGCTGTGGTGCTGGTGATGTTTTTATTAAGCTGCACCAAAATTTAAACTAACATCTTTACTTTTTCTTAACATAGATCATCTAAATACAGTGTAAGTACGATTTCGGCTGTACTATATGTTTGATATATTCCGTAGATGTATCTTTTTACAACCCTATTCACAGCAATACTTTGCTAACAGGAAGAACTACAAATATGATGCTAATTTGTATCACGCTGCATGACGCTGCTATAGGGAATTGTAGTTTTAAATAAATATAACTTATTACTTAAAATCTGAAGTTATAAATACTGAATTAAGAGTACACTTAGGGATTTAAGTGGATGTTAATAGCATTTGTGTGATAATATTTTAAATATCTAACTGCTAAATAGGTGAAAATCAATTTTGACCATAATTGACTGCACCCCCTTTTAGTGACTCTATCAATAAGAGTATAGTCACATAGTTAAAGTCAAGAGCTCTCTATAACAATTGGTCCCATGTCTGTAGCCCATTCTGTTCCTGAATGACAAGGCTTTCAACATGCACTGAGGTCAAGGTTCAGAGGTCAATATTTCAAAGCAGGAGCCATTGCCATCCTTCATACTGGCATATATTACTCTCCAGGCCGAGACCTTTCCAACAATGTATTTGGTTTAGTCCTATGTCAAGGCTTTAATTTCAACATTTCATGGACACAGCCCTGTCCCAGGCTTGGTTTCAGTGAGGCCTTTGGAGGCCAAACCTCCAGCCTCCTACCTCACAGGCAATGCCATCACAATTGTGTTTATTACAGTAGTACACATATGTACGTATCACACCCAAGTAAAATATGCACTATTTAAGCATTTTTGCACGAGTCATGAACTTGTGGGCATCTGCATTAGTCTAAAGAGTCAGCCAATTAGGTGTCCAAATAGAACTTTCATAGGAAGATCATTGTAAATGTCTTTACTGTCACTTTTGATCAATTTAATGTATCCTGCCTGAATAAAAGTATAAGCCTACTTTCTTTAATTTTCTTTCTTAAATATGTATTCTGTTAAATTCACACAACAGGCAATGCCATTACAATTGTGTTTATTACAGTAGTGCACATACAGTATGTATGCATCAAGACAAAGGAATATATTTCTCCATACAGTTATACAGGATGTCAGTAAAAGTGGATTTTATTTATGTCTATATTGATGTACAATTCGACGATACAATATGGAAAGCATAACAGAAAAAACATCTATGCTTTGAATTCCATTTGATGGTGTTCTTCAACAAGTATTATATAGATATTGCATACATAACATACATACACACATACAGTATAATATGGAAATACTGAAGTAAAGTACATCAGAATCATACTTGGCAATATTACATACCCTGTCAATGTACTTAATCAGATTTTTTACATGCAAAAACCTCAGCAACAGTTAAGTTGGCAGATTGAAACGGTTTTTGCACAATAAAGTTAGTAGTCTTATGGGGGCAGAGCCCTATTGTTTTCCTTAGGATTATTTATTATTATTATTATAATAATAATTATTATTATTTTACTATCTTTTGGGCACTTTTGGGGCCCTTAACGTGCTCAAAAACTCTTGAAACTTTGCACACGGGTCAGAACCCGTCAGGGTTGATGGCGCTGGATGGCGCTGATGGCGCTGGATGGCTTCAGCGCCATCAGGGCCGGGCTGAAGCTGGTACCCGGGCGTGGCAGGGGGGCTCGACAGCGCCCTCTGGAAGTGGTAAAAAATCTTGGTCCATAAATCAAACACGCTTGCATGTAATAATATGAAACTCGGTTCACATATAGATCTCATTGGTTCATATGTCCTTCGTACTTTTACTTTGTACGCCAGCCCAACAGGAAGTCGGCTATTATGGGTTGTTTGGAAACTCATGCTCAGGAATTTGAAACACGATCGTCACCAAACTCGGTGAGCATGAAGTCAAGACATTGAGGATGAAAAATTGCCAGGGGATTTTTGATATCTCGAACGGTTTGGCCGTGGCGATGAAACAAATTTATTGCGAATAATGGAAACAGGAAGTGCGTTATAACTTCTGCATACAATTGACTGATCTTGATGAAACTTTAGCAGTGTGTTCGCTGTAAGAGGCCGATCACATGGATGTGACTATTGTGAGTCAAAGTTATAGCGCCACCAACTGGCAGCAGGAAGTGTGTCACTTTCAAAATGCTTTTAAATCACCCTCTTATTTTTACCCGATTTGCTTAAAACTTTATGTGTATAATGTAAACACACGGCAGATGTAGACCTGTGAAAGGATTATTGATATCTTAGATACTGTTGCCGTGGTAACGCATCAAACTTTAAGATTATTTTTTGATGCTTTTGAGACTCTTAGCATACTTGAAATTGCATGAAACTCGACAGACACATCACATTTATTAGCCAGTAGACATGTGCAAAATTTCAGAAACGGGCGTGGTGCAGGGGCTCAGTAGCGCCACCTTTTGACAAAAGTGGGGGAGTTAGGTCTATACTTTTATCTACAATCTTAAAACTCAGTATGTATATTGTTCATATCGAGCTGGACAACTTTCTAATTTACAGTTATTAGTTCAGACCAACAGGAAGTCAGATATTTTGGTTTGAATGTGGATGTTTTGGAGAATTTTCTCTTCCTCTCTCTGACCCTACGTCTCTCCGTGTGTTTGGGGGGAGGGGGATTTGTCTGCTGAGTGAGAATGCTTTTATTTTTTATATACTTCTCCTAGAGAATTAATCCAAACACCACGAAACTCGGTCAGCATGAAGTCAAGACATTGAGGATGATAAATTGCCAGCGGATTTTTGATATCTCGAACGGTTTGGCCGTGGCGAGGAAATTAATTTATGACTAAAAAAGGACACATAAAGTGTGTTATAACTTAGTTAGTTTTACCTACAGTTACAAAACTTGGCGTGTATATTGTTCTCTTCAAGCCGAACAACTTTCTAATTTACAGTTATTAGTTCCGACCAACAGAAAGTCGGATATTGTGGTTTGAATGTGGATTCTGATAATTTTCTCTCCCTCTCTCAGACAGAGAGAGTGTTCCCTGCCATTCTCTGTGTGTGTGTGTGTAGGGAGGGTGAGAAGGAAAGGGGGGGGGGGGGGGGGGGTCTCTTCCAGTGAAAGTTTAAACACAAAATCATAAATAAGGCTATACTGCCCTCTTGTGTCCAAAATTATATTTATATATAAATATATTACGTATGTGACTGAGGATGTTGTGTTTTATAGCGAGTGCACACAAATATAAGTAAACAGTTTGCAGTCTGAATGATGTCCTGTATGAAAAAAAATGAAGGAGTATGTTTCCACTGTTCACACACACACACAGTTCGATCGCGCCCGCGCCCGCGCCTCTCTCTCTCACACGCGCGCACACACACACACACACACACACACAGTTCGATCGCGCCCGCGCTTCTCTCTCTCTCTCTCTCTCTCTCTCTCTCTCTCTCTCTCTCTCTCACACACACACACACACACACACACACACACACACACAGTTTGTTGGCGCGCGCCTCTCTCTCAAGCTGGAGTGTGTGTGTGCGCGCGAGAGAGGCGCGCTGGCGCGATAGAACTTTGTGTGAGAGAGAGAGAGAGAGAGAGAGAGAGAGAGAGAGAGAGAGAGAGAGAGAGAGAGAGAGAGGAGCGGGCGCGATCGAACTGTGTGTGTGTGTGTGTGGTGTGTGTGAGAGAGAGAGAGAGATAGATAGAGAGAGAGAGAGAGAGAGAGAGAGAGAGAGAGAGAGAGAGAGAGAGAGAGAGGCGCTGAAATCATTTTATACGGAAAACAATTATTTATAATTCAGATGAGAATAAAGTTAGTGTTAATTAAAATTATAAGGAACATTTAGTTTTTATGTTCTGAATATCATTAAAACAGAAAAAGCAGAGACAACATAATGATGAATAATCTTAAGATATTATATCGTATGCTATGTGTTGTGAATACACCCATGTTAAACATTAAAATGTACTTCCATTGCATATCATAGGACACATAAGCGTAAAATATAATTACATTAATAAACCTGTACATATAATTACATTAAACAACCTCTACAAAGACCTCCAGATAAATACTGGGCTTCTATATTTACACATTTAAGTGCTGAAAAACATATTGAGCTATGACATCCTATGACATTAAGAAGTATTCTATATTTAAATTATCTCATAAATGTGGCTATTGTGGTTCAAGATCATAGGCCCTGTCCCAAATGGCACACTTCATATGAATACTCGGTCTTGTGTACTTATTTCATGTGTCCGTTAAATCCATGAGACCCATGGATGAGGTGTCTCATTTTTCATTTTAGATTTCAGAAGGTTGCTCACGCATACTTTGTGGTTCATATGTGCCCTCGATGCGCACTTGATGCACCCAAACTGATGCAAGCTCTACAGCACACTTCTTTTCGACAATCAAAGCAGGGTTACGTTTTTGCACGTCGTGCACAATAACCCTAAAGGCACCAGGGTGGCGGTGCCACCGGCTTCTTTATATATATATATATTTATTAGGGCCCAAGCCTTGAAAAGGCAAAGGCCCTATTGTTTTCCTTAGGATTATTAGGGCCCAAGCCTTGAAAAGGCGAAGATTTTCAATGGATTTTTTTCATCCATTGAAAATGCATGCTTTTATTTTTTATATACTTCTCCTAGAGAATTAATCCAAACACCACAAAACTCGGTCAGCATGAATTCATATGAATTTTCGGTCTTGTGTACTTATTTCATGTGTCCGTTAAATCCATGAGACCGTAGGCTGTCTCATTTTTCATTTTAGGTTTCAGAAGGTTGCTCACGCCAGAGATGGGAGTAAGTCAAGTCTCAAGTCCCTACCATCAAGCAGAGGTGGAAAGTCCAGGTGTCAGAAAGTAAAAGTCCTGCCATATTTTTATTCCACCCATGAACTCACACAGCAAAAACTTCAGTGTTAAATTAACTTTCCTAAGAGTTTATTTGGCTCCAGACTCAAGAGTGTTAAAGTGTTAAAATGAGTGTTAAATTAACACTCAATAGTGTTAAAGTTAATGAGATAATTAAGTGATTGATTGAGTGATTATTGACCATTATTGAAGACACCTGATGTTAACAAGCAGAATCACTAGCTGCGTTTACATGGACACTTATAATCGGATTGACGGCTCAATCGGACTAAAAAACCTTCATGTAAACACCTTAATCGATCCGATTGAGCTCGATCCGATTGAAATTTCGATCGGATTGAAAGGGGTGGTTTACTCCTTTTGTAAGCCGATCGAGAGAACATGTAAACACTTGATCGGATTGAAAACCGAAACTAAAAGGACTGCGCATGTGCAATGACGTTGAAATGGCGTAATGACGTATGACGCGCGGAACAAGCTGTTCTTCCTGTTGAATAAAGTGAATATAAATGAGTGTTCCGTCATTAAAAAATTCTCATTTCACTCAGCGTCTGTGAAGTGGAGCAGGACAACGTCCCACCAGTGCTTGTTTCAGATTATCATCCATGGACGACTGGTTTTGGGCGCGTGGTTTTACTGCGTGATCAATAGCAGCACGGCAAAACGGTTCATACTCATCGTCTCCAAATCATGACCAGAGACGGATAAATATTAAGTCTGCTGTTTAAAAAAAATAAAGAACAATAAAGGAGAATAGTTATGCGCGAACAGCGGCATATTCGTGCAGTGTGCGCATGTCAAAAAATCAATTCCGATTTGAATCTTGTGACATATAAACGCGCACATCAACCCGATTACTTTATTTATAGTTCATGTAAACACCGTGTTTGGATTCATCAATCGGATTGATTTCATTCCGATTGAACCATGTAAACGCAGCTAGTGAAGGAGAGAATCACAAATTGTAAGCCACCGTTATGGCGATAAGTGTATGCTTTAGTTGGGCTCTTGACCCTTATATTATTAACTTTAGATTTTGTTTGGCTGCTGTATTTGAGTTATAACTGCCAGATGAACAAAGAAAAAAAGTGATCTGATGGTGTTGGTCATATTATGACAATCATCATTTGAACTTTATGTTTTTTATTTATTTTGTTGGTTACAGCATAACTGTGCTTCTGCATAAATATCCAGAATTTTAGATATAATATAAAAGGATATCTTAAAAGTTGTTTTCTTAAAAAAAAAAAAAAAATTCTTTCTTTTAGGCACACACATCAAGATTCAGTCTATGCATCTCAACAATGGTGACGAGCAGAATATTCAATTAGGAAAATTAAATTACATAGACAATTCAGATCATAATTTATTCATATCGCAATGCATGATGGGAGCCATTAATGAGTTGTGATTGGTGGCAGCCACTGCAACATGCTTTATTATTGTCACCATTGTTGAGATTCACAGGCTGATTATTGATGTCTGTGTTTCTAAATAAATTAATTTGAAAGTGTTTTGATCAGAGCAATATTTATTAAATATTTTGGATTATAAGAAACATACTGATATTCATATGTGCTGTAGAATCACAAAACTGTTGCTAGTAAGTTAAACCAATCTATCTCAATAAGTTTCATTTTCAGATCACAGCACGATTATGCCATAACACAACCAAAACTATGATATCACACTTTTCTTTGTTCAATTGACTGTTATAAAAAAATAACAGCAGAAAAACAAATTTAAAGTGAATGTATAAGGTTTAAGAGCCCAACTAAAGCAAACACTTATCGCCATAACGGTGGCTTACAATTTGTGATTTTCTCCTTCAGTGATTCTGCTTGTTAACATCAGGTGTCTTCAATAGTGGTCAATCATCACTCAATCAATCACTTAATTAGCTCATTAACTTTAACACTATTGAGTGTTAATTTAACACTCATTTTAACACTTTAACACTCTTGAGTCTGGAGCCAAATGAACTCTTAGGAAAGTTAATTTAACACTGAAGTTTTTGCTGTGTGAGTTCATGGGTGGAATAAAAATATGGCAGGACTTTTACTTTCTGACCCCTGGACTTTCCACCTCTGCTTGATGGTAGGGACTTGAGACTTGACTTACTCCCATCTCTGGCTCACGCATACTTTGTGGTTGATATGTGCCCTCGATGCGCACTTTTGCAGAGCCCACACTGATGCAAGCTCTACAGCACACTTCTTTTCAACAGTCAAAGCTGGGTTACGTTTTTGCACGTCGTGCACAATAACCCTAAAGGCACCGGGGTGGCGGCTTGTTTTTATATATATATATATATAGCTGTGAGCAGCGATGAAGGGCCAAAGCTGGCGGCTTTAGGTAAAGGCACCGGGGTGGCGGTGCCACCGGCTTGGGCCCGCAATCGCTGCTCGCAGCTATATTATATATATATATATATATATATATATATATATATATATATATATATATATATTTATTAGGGCCCAAGCCCTGAAAGGGCGAAGGCCCTATTGTTTTCCTAAGGATTATTAGGGCCCAAGCCCTGAAAGGGCGAAGGCCCTATTGTTTTCCTAAGGATTATTTATTAGGGCCCAAGCCCTGAAAGGGCGAAGGCCCTATTGTTTTCCTAAGGATTATTAGGGCCCAAGCCCTGAAAGGGCGAAGGCCCTATTGTTTTCCTAAGGATTATTTATTTAGGGCCCAAGCCTTGAAAAGGCGAAGGCCCTATTGTTTTCCTAAGGATTATTATTATTATTATTAGGGCCCAAGCCTTGAAAAGGCGAAGGCCCTATTGTTTTCCTAAGGATTATTAGGGCCCAAGCCTTGAAAAGGCGAAGGCCCTATTGTTTTCCTAAGGATTATTATTATTATTATTAGGGCCCAAGCCTTGAAAAGGCGAAGGCCCTATTGTTTTCCTAAGGATTATTAGGGCCCAAGCCTTGAAAAGGCGAAGGCCCTATTGTTTTCCTAAGGATTATTAGGGCCCAAGCCTTGAAAAGGCGAAGGCCCTATTGTTTTCCTAAGGATTATTATTTATTTATTTTTTCTCCTCTTTTATTTTTCTTACGACTATTCGGGCACTTTTGGGGCTCTTAACGTGCACGAAAACTCTTGAAACTTTGCACGCGGGTCAGAACCCGCGGCCATCAGGGTCGGGGTGAAGATGGTACCCGGGCGTGGCAGGGGGGCTCGACAGCGCCCCCTGGAACGGGGTCCGAAAACTTGGTCCATAAATCAAACACGCTTGTATGTAATAATATGAAACTCGGTACAGATATAGATCTCATCGGTTCATATATACTTCATGCTCTTACTTTTTACCCCAGCCCAACAGGAAGTCGGCTATTTAGGGTTGTTTGTAAAACGCATGCAATGGAATTTAAAGTACTTCTCCTAGAGAATTCAAAGAAATGCCACGAAACTCGGTCAGCATGAAGTCAAGACATTGAGGATGAAAAATTGCGAGGGGATTTTTGATATCTCGAACGGTTTGGCCGTGGCGAGGAAACGAATTTATGGCGAGAAACGTGAAACAGGAAGTGTGTTATAACTTCAGCATACATTAGCTGATCTTAATGAAACTTCAGCAGTGTGTTCGTTGTAAGAGGCCGATCACATGGATGTGACTATTGTGAGTCAAAGTTATAGCGCCACCAACTGGCAGCAGGAAGTGTGTCACTTTCAAAATGCTTTGAAATCACCCTCTTATTTTAACCCGATTTGCTTCAAACTTCATCTGTATAATGTAAATACACGGCAGATGTAGACCTGTGAAAGGATTATTGATATCTTAGATACTGGTGCCATGGCAACGCATCAAACTTTAATATTCTTTTTGGATGCTTTTGAGACTCTTAGCATGCCTGAAATTGCTTAAAATTGCATGAAACTCGACAGACAGATCACATTTATTAGCCAGTAGACATGTGCAAAGTTTCAGAAACGGGCGTGGTGCAGGGACTCAGTAGCGCCACCTTTTGACAAAAGTGGGAGGGTTAGTTTTATAGTTTTATCTACAATCATAAAACTCGGTACGCATATTGTTCAGATCAAGCCGGGCAACTTTCTAATTAACTGTCATTAGCTCAGACCAAGAGGAAGTCAGATATTTTGGTTTGAATATGGTCATTTTCTCTCTCTCTCTCTCTGAGACAATATGGCAAGCCGTTTTAACATTTAATCATTTTAACCTACAAGTCTCTATTTTCATGCTTCTAGTACTTCTTTTTTAGATACTAGTATCTATTCCATTAAGTACTAGTACTTATTCATTAGCGACTAGTGCTTATTCTTTAGTACTAGTGCCTATTCTTTAGATACTAGTGCTTATTCTTTAGATATTCTTTTGAATACGTATTAGTAGCTAATGAATAAGTACTGGTATCTATTTAATAGGTACTAGTATCTAATGACTTAGTACTAGTATTTATTGAATAAATACTAGTATCTATTAATAGGTACTAGTATCTAAAAGGTAATTTTCTCTCTCTCTCTCTCTGAGCCAATATGGCAAGCCGTTTTAACATTTTATCATTTTAACCTACTAGTCTCTATTTTCATGCTACTAGTACTTATTTTTTAGATACTAGTATCTATTCCATTAAGTACAAGTACTTATTCATTAGCGACTAGTGCTTATTCTGTTTAGAATATTAAAAGTGCTTATTCAATTTTTATGCTTATTTATATTTTCAGAGCATAAAATCCGAATTTTCTGCTTATTCAATATTGCACCTAAAATGGAAGTGACTTGACGTGTGTGTGTGTGTGTGTGTGTGTGTGTGTGTGTGTGTGTGTGTGTGTGTGTGTGTGTGTGTGTGTGTGAGAGAGAGATTGTGTCTGTTACAGTGACAAGAGTTTAACCCTTTAAGTCCTTGTTTTTTGGATATATATCTTTTTTTATTAAAAAAAAAGTGCATACATCCCATATCTTTTAAATGTATTGTTTGCTTTAAATTAAATTAAGATTGTATGTTTGGTAATTGAACCTAAATAAATTTAAAATTAATGTGCTATATTTCAGTTCAATATATTTGTTTTCCTTCATTTTAATCAACACTAACTTTATTCTCATCTGAATTATAAATAACTTATTTCTGTATAAAATAAAAAATCCCGAATAATCCAGACCAACCAGAGCGCACTATTTCTACAACATAATCAGTGCTGAAACTACCAGAGCCGTTCGGCAGATAGCCAGCAGATATTTTGTGTCACGTCGTGCACAATAACCCTAAAGGCACCAGGGTGGCGGTGCCACCGGCTTTTTATATATATATATATATATAAATAAATATAGCTGCGAGCAGCGATGAAGGGCCAAAGCCGGTGGTACCGCCACCCCGGTGCCTTTAGGCCGGGGTTGCGGAGCCACCGGCTTGGGCCTGTAATCGCTGCTCGCAGCTATATTTATTATTATTATTATTCTAACGACTATTCGGGCACTTTTGGGGCTCTTAACGTGCAGGAAAACTCTTGAAACTTTGCACACAGGTCAGAACCCGCGGCCATCAGGGTCGGGCTGAAGATGGTACCCGGGCGTGGCAGGGGGGCTCGACAGCGCCCCCTGGAACGGGGTCCGAAAACTTGGTCCATAAATCAAACACGCTTGCATGTAATAATATGAAACTCGGTACACATATAGATCTCATCGGTTCATATATACTTCATGCTCTTACTTTTTACCCCAGCCCAACAGGAAGTCGGCTATTTAGGGTTGTTTGTAAAACGCATGCAATGGAATTTAAAGTACTTCTCATAGAGAATTCAAAGAAATGCCACGAAACTCGGTCAGCATGAATTCAAGACATTGAGGATGAAAAATTGCCAGGGGATTTTTGATATCTCGAACGGTTTGGCCGTGGCGAGGAAACGAATTTATGGCGAGAAACGTGAAACAGGAAGTGTGTTATAACTTCAGCATACATTAGCTGATCTTAATGAAACTTCAGCAGTGTGTTCGTTGTAAGAGGCCGATCACATGGATGTGGCTATTGTGAGTCAAAGTTATAGCGCCACCAACTGGCAGCAGGAAGTGTGTCACTTTCAAAATGCTTTGAAATCACCCTCTTATTTTTAACATTTTATCATTTTAACCTACTAGTCTCTATTTTCATGCTACTAGTACTTATTTTTTAGATACTAGTATCTATTCCATTAAGTGCTAGTACTTATTCATTAGCGACTAGTGCTTATTCTGTTTAGAATATTAAAAGTGCTTATTCAATTTTTATGCTTATTTATATTTTCAGAGCAGAAAATCCGAATTTTCTGCTTATTCAATATTGCATCTAAAATGGACGTTCTACCAGAAAGACTCGGGAGATTAATTGAAAAGCTGTATACATTTATTGACAGCTCAGCAAGCATAAATTTATAAGTTCTTTGGCGTAGGCCCCGTCCTTAGCGAGCAAAGCGAGGTTAGCCGAAACTGCATGTCCCGCCTGAGATGAAGGCGGGGGCGCAGCCGACCCCCTGGAGGTAAGGAAGGGACCATCCTGGTGGTGGTGATGGGGAGGATGGAGGGGAAGGTACCATCTTGGTGGTGGTTGGGGAGGATGGAGGTGAATGGCAGCGTCAGCATCTGCGAACTCAGACAAGTGTAAGTACCAATCTTTTATACTGTGACTGTTAACACCTGATTGGATAGGAATGAGGTAATGTATGACGTGCTGATTGAGTCTTCCTGACAGAACTTAAGCTAAAGCTTTCATTTCTACCAGAAAGACTCGGGAGATTAATTGAAAAGCTGTATACATTTATTGACAGCTCAGCAAGCATAAATTTATAAGTTCTTTGGCGTAGGCCCCGTCCTTAGCGAGCAAAGCGAGGTTAGCCGAATCTGCATGTCCCGCCTGAGATGAAGGCGGGGGCGCAGCCGACCCCCAAAGAGAAGTGGAAGAATAATTCCACGAGGACGGAGCCCACCCCCAAAGAACTGTAAATAAATATACCCACCAGTCGTGGATCCTGCGGTTCCTGAAACGAGAAAGAAGAATACAGATAAGATGATGAATATTTATTTACGAAATTATTTATTTATATATTTATATAGAACCGGGCCCAATGGACCATCACGCAAGACCACATAAACACGGGGTCAGCTTGACCACAGGCCATGATAGACCACATAAACACGAGGTCAGCTTGACCACAGGCCATGATAGACCACATAAACGCGAGGTCAGCTTGACTGCAGGCCATGATAGACCACATAAACGCGAGGTCAGCTTGACCACAGGCAATGATAGACCACATAAACACGAGGTCAGCTTGACCACAGGCCATGATAGACCACATAAACACAAGATCAGCTTGACCGCAGGCCGTGATAGACCACATAAACACAAGGTCAGCTTGAGCACAGGCCGTGATAGACCACATAAACACAAGGTCAGCTTGACCACAGGCCATGATAGACCACATAAACACGAGGTCAGCTTGACCACAGGCCATGATAGACCACATAAACACAAGGTCAGCTTGACCACAGGCCATGATAGACCACATAAACACAAGGTCAGCTTGACCACAGGCCATGATAGACCACATAAACACAAGGTCAGCTTGACCACAGGCCATGATAGACCACATAAACACGAGGTCAGCTTGACCGCGGGCCCTGGTAGCCACATGTACGACGGGCTTCAATAGCCCACACATAATGAGTTAATCATAGACACAGCCATAAGGCTACACAAAACCAAGACCTCTAGAGATCACTGGGCCGCGATGGACCTTGGGGGACAAGGCCACGGTAGGCCACACGGCCATGGGAGACCACAGAGACGAGACCGCTTAGGAGCCACACCGGCCGCTAATGCCACATGAAGACAAACCTAAAAGACAGAGCTGCTAAGCCACACAGAAGGTCGCGATGGACCACGGACCACGGATGGCCACATATAGGACAGGCTTTAATATGCCACACATAACGAGCTAATCGTAGACACGGCCATAGAGCCACATAAAACCAGGACCCCTAGAGGTCACTAGGCCACGATGGACCTTAGAGGACAAGGCCACGGTAGGCCACACGGCCATGGGAGACCACAGAGACGAGACCGCTTAGGAGCCACACCGGCCGCTAATGCCACATGAAGACAAACCTATAAGACAGAGCTGCTAAGCCACAAAGAAGGTCGCGATGGACCACAGACCACGGATGGCCACATATAGGACAGGCTTCAATATGCCACACATAACGAGCTAATCGTAGACACGGCCATAGAGCCACATAAAACCAGGACCCCTAGAGGTCACTAGGCCACGATGGACCTTAGAGGACAAGGCCACGATAGGCCACACGGCCATGGGAGACCACAGAGACGAGACCGCTTAGGAGCCACACCGGCCGCTAATGCCACATGAAAGACAATATTCACGAAACAAGGCCACTAGACCAGACAGACCACACAGCGATGGACCGTAAGGACAAAGCTATGATAGCCTGCACGGACCACAGCTAAACTAGTGGCCGAGGAGGATCACATAAAGACAGAAGACGGGCGGAGACACCGCGGGACAAAACACAAACGCAGACGAGTACAGAGGGGCGTTATCAGATAATGCAAATTGAACTGCGCTCGAGTGGATAACATAGTACCACCACCACCAGTAGTTGCGAGAGGATTTACCTGGATTATTAATGGAGAGCTTGCTGGGCTTCGATGATAATTTTTGAATCAGTTCTTATGTATTCTGTTATATTTGTCCCAAACAAACAGATGAACTAGAGGAAATGACTAGCAGTTTGAGCACCATGTTCTCTAGTACACTAGATATTGTTGCACCAATTAGATTAAAAAAGGTTAGAGAGAAAACTAAAGCACCATGGTACAACAGTGCTACGCATGCAATCAAGAGAGAAACTCGTAACTTAGAGCGTAAATGGAAACAAACTAATTTAGAGGTCTTTAGAATCGCGTGGAAAGACAGTATGTCACGTTATAAAAAGGCTCTAAAAGCAGCCAGGGCTGAGCATCTCCGCAAACTAATAGAAAATAACCAAAATAATCCAAGGTTTTTATTCAACACCGTGGCTAGACTAACAAATAAACAAACATCACCAGAGCAAAATATTCCATTACAATATAGTAGTAATGATTTTATGAATTACTTCAATGAGAAAATAGAAAGCATCCGAAACACAATTGTAAATATACAATCCTCTATGATGTCTTATGATTCAGCCTCAATTATGGCCCCTCTAGAACAACTACACCGCTTTACAACTATAGGACAGGAAGAGCTAAATAAACTTATCATTGCATCTAAACCAACAACATGTTTATTAGATCCAATACCCACTAAACTACTGAAAGAAGTGTTACCTGTAGTCGAAGAGCCTCTTCTTAATATTATTAACTCGTCTTTATTTTTAGGTCATGTTCCAAAAATATTCAAGCTGGCAGTAATAAAACCTCTCATTAAGAAACCGCAATTAGATCCAAATAACTTAGCAAATTACAGACCCATCTCAAATCTTCCATTTATGTCTAAAATACTAGAAAAAATTGTGTCCGCTCAATTGTGCTCTTTCTTACAAGAAAATGATATCTATGAAAAATTCCAGTCGGGATTCAGACCGCATCATAGCACAGAAACTGCGCTAGTTAAAATTACAAATGATTTACTTTTAGCTTCTGACCAAGGCTGTATCTCAATACTAGTTCTACTCGATCTTAGTGCTGCGTTCGACACTATAGATCATAAAATACTCTTGGATCGACTACAAAACTACACTGGTGTTCAGGGACAGGCATTAAGCTGGTTTAGATCGTACTTATCAGACCGTTACCATTTTGTCTGTTTAAATGGGGAAAAATCAAAGATAACGTCAGTAGACTATGGAGTGCCGCAAGGATCGGTGTTAGGCCCTCTGCTATTCTCAATATATATGCTGCCACTTGGTAATATTATAAGAAAACATGGAATTAATTTCCACTGTTATGCTGATGACACTCAATTATATATCTCATCACGACCAGATGAAAACACTAACTTATCTAAATTGACAGAGTGTCTAAATGATATAAAATGCTGGATGACGTGTAATTTCCTGCTATTAAATTCAGATAAAACGGAGGTACTACTTATTGGTCCAAAAAACTACCCTCAAAATCCCTTACAATACAACTTTAATTTAGAAGGATGTCCTGTTACTTTATCCACTACAGTAAAAGACCTGGGTGTTATACTAGACCGCAACTTGACTTTCGAAAATCACATTTCATATATTACAAGAACAGCCTTTTTCCACCTTAGAAACATTGCTAAGCTACGCAACATGCTATCTGTTTCTGATGCAGAAAAGTTAGTTCATGCATTCATGACCTCGAGACTAGATTACTGTAATGCTTTATTAGCTGGCTGTCCTGCATCCTCAATCAACAAGCTACAGTTAGTGCAAAATGCAGCTGCTAGAGTTCTTACTAGATCAATGAAATATGATCATATAACACCTATTTTATCATCTCTACACTGGTTACCTATTAAGTTACGTATCAATTACAAAGTATTCCTACTGACCTATAAAGCCCTAAATGGTTTAGCTCCTGTGTATTTAACAGACCTTCTATCGCCATACAATCCATCGCGCTCTTTAAGATCACTAAATTCGAGGCTTCTGGTCATTCCTAGGATATCTAAGTCCACTAAAGGAGGGAGGGCGTTCTCGCATTTAGCTCCTAAACTCTGGAATAGCCTTCCTGATATTGTACGAGACTCAGACTCGCTGTCCCAGTTTAAAACTAGATTAAAGACGCATCTCTTTAACCAAGCATTCACTTAATGCTTAACCTTTGATACTACTGCTGAATCAGTTCGAATGCATTAACATTATGAACATCAGCTATGCTAATTATTTCCCATCTGCCTTTCTGCTGTTATCTCGGGACGCTAGTCCCGAGGTAAATAGCGTTCGTCAGCTCCAGTTTGTATCCAGCCTCTCACGGAGACTTCAGATGCCCCAACGCCTGTGAAGAGACGACTCGACGCCTGTGAAGAGACGACTCAAAGCCGGCGATATGTTATGCCATAAATTAATACTTGATTAACTTACTGTATTTTTCTATGTACATTTCCGAAATGCAATTTCTGTAAAGCTGCTTTGAGACAATGTGTATTGTGAAAAGCGCTATACAAATAAATTTGAATTGAATTGAATTGAATTGAATGTAGGATTCGAAAGCTGAGGAAGACCATCTTCCCATTATTTTGATGGCTGATGTAGACACACCTCGTTCGGCTGCTGTGGTGGCTGCCCCGATCCGGAAGGAATGACCGGTATAAAGGGAGGGGGGTAAACAGCAGCTTTGTGGGCAGAACTAAATGAGTCCTAACCAGGCTTTAGAGAGAGGTGCTCCAGTAGTTAGGATAAATAGATTTTTTTTTTTTTTTTTTCGTAGATGAGAATCACCATTTTAGAAAATGTTAATGTCATACCTGAGCCTTGAGAGTCATTCTTAGAGTTCTTAAGAAGAGTAAAGAAATTAGGCGAGAAACCGAATCAGAAAAGGCCATGGGTAATGTCTGAGTGAATCCCCTGGATGCATGAGTCATGAACACTGTAACCGACCCCGTTACAATCTGAATATAACAATAGGAAAAGAGACTGTTGCGGACGGGAGGTAATAAAAGGTTGGTTGGATGGATTTGCTTTCCTAACTTTCTTAAGTGTGTAATGTTGCCATTTAAGCATAACCAACATATGCAAAGTTACAACACTCAAAGTTCGAGCAATGGGAGAATTTCATTTAGAAATTCCTTTTAAGTACTACAACAGCGCTGAGAGGAACCACGCAACATTCCTCCTAGGTTAGTGCATCACAACCCTAATTTTACATGAACCCTGCCCATGGAGCATGATTTATAGAATATCGAGACGGAATAGCTAAAAATAGCTAGTGACTAGAAAATAGCTACGCATAAGCTGCATTTGTCAACTAACCATTCGGAATGTTGCTAACCATTCGGAATGTTGCTAACCATGCGGAATGTTGCTAACCATTCGGAATGTTGCTAACCATTCGGAATGTTGCTACATGTTGACGCCTCTTGAGTCTCTCCATCTGACTTCGGTTTGAACATGAAGCTAATAGTTTTGAAATTTTTCTGTGATAGGTAATCGAAACTTTGAACAAGCTGTTGAATTCCGCCCCGTGTCGGGAGCAGCAGCCAAACTGCATCCAAAGGGACAGACAAAAACTATGCGCTTTACTTACCCTCGAATGACAATTCCAGCATGTTATACGAAAACATACGTGGGGGATTCCGAGCCAACCTTTCACACGCCCTAGGGGCACCGGAGACCAATCACGCATTGGTTTCGTATTTGTTGATGACGAAGGAACAACCGGCCGTGATCAGAATGGAAATAGAAGAATCTGAAAAGAAAAGCGAACATTATAAGCAAATAAAGGCAGAATACGTTTCTTAGGAGTAGGGAGCCAAGTCTTCGGTGATATACGGTCTAGCTGGATTGAGCAGAGAGAGTAATTTGAACTCTGTTAGAGGGCAGGGTGATGAATATGGGTTGCTAAAGGGCAAAGGTTGTCTGAAGCCTGAAGACTAAAGCACGAATGCCCGTAGCTGATGAATTGGAGGGCCAGAATGTGAACGACCTTAATCATCCAATTAGAGACTTTGTTAGACCAAGCTTGTTTGGACATACAACGTATATGTTTTGCAATCTCTTCGAACCCGAAAGGATGTTAACAGCCGCTATAGGGTAAATTTTTGTGAAGCGCGGATGAACGAAGCCTGAGCAGGCTTGGTAAATCTTCTAACCGCTAAATCTTAATCTTATTAATCTTAGTACGATACTTACCTGAAGTAAGGTGAGGGCATAGCGATAAGATACTACCTCAATCACACTGATATTCTAATGTTGACTTTTGAGTGTAGTATCCATTTCTCAGCTGCGCAGCATATACCTGGCATGCTCTCGAGTTGCTCTTGTAGGAAGAAAGGGTTTTTTTTTTTTTTTTTCGGCTGAGAATCTCTGGCCATGGCAACCGAGGAGTCCCTTGAATAGAAATAAATTAACATTTAAATTGTACAGATGAGTCAATATGTCACTTGAGTCTCCTTGACTGTGATTTGTTCTGGTGATTGGTTTAGATGTTATAATCTAACTTATAACTCCTGTTAATTCTAAATGGACTGCATTTATATACAGTATAATTCTACTGTGTTAAGCTTGTTTTGGCTAAGTAAATGACCTTTGACCTGAGCATCCTTAGTCTGCCTTCTCTGTACATTTAATACCAAATACATATAACGTAGATATTTCTATAACAAAAGTCATTGGATTCGTCACCAGAAAAATGCCGATTATACCGTGTTTTTGTTATTGAAGAACTTAAAACTTAAGTATTTAAAATATATTGATGATATGATACTATATATATATATATATATATATATATAATGTAAAATTGTTATAGAGAATTATCAGCACTTGATATAGAATTTCTTTCCTTTGAATTATATACTCCTGCTACATGCCCATTAAGCCCTACGTATGCTACCACCTTCTAAGCATGATTAACGTCCAATGACCAACTTGCTCTTAAGCTCAGCTTCTTTCTTTTAAGATATGGTCATTTACATGTTTTTCACATTTTACGATTTATTTATTTATTTTTAGGAAGTCTGCAATCATCTAGGTGAGAGTAGAGATCTTTGTGATTGGAAAGTGATTTGCAAAAACGTCTCCATAAATGCCGAAGCGATGACGAATTTAAGAATGGCGTAAACAAGTTGATAGGTATAGGCTACTGCTCCTTTAAGATGGAACTAAGGCGCTCTCACAATGTTGAGTGAGCAGATGAGGAGCGCGAGCTGACAATATATAGATCCCATTTAATATTTAATTTGCTCTTAAACTTGTTTAATTCTGTTCGGCAACGCAGTTGATGTATTTAGCAAACTGCCCTTGTAACGGCCACCTAGTGTTAAATAGTGTTCATGATATTAATGTTTATATGCCTTTAAGATGACTTCTATGGCGTACGTTATTGTATGCGTGCTGTTCTAATGTGAGCGCGCACGCAGAGTGAGAAGGTGAATGCTCGTGCTAAGAGGAAGATGACCGCTCTATCTCTGACTGCTGTTTTATTATAATCTGTTTATTCCACTTTGATTAGTAGCGTTTTACGGAGTGTTTTCTTTTCCCCGTTAACATCCGCTCTTTCGGCATTTATGTGAAGAGTGTGCTTAACTGAAAGAAAGCAACTATAAAAGACTCGTGGAACTACCAGTTCGTTTGCACTGTCTTTCCTATTTTTCATCTGGGCAGACATCAAACTCTGACAGACGTTACACCCTATGAGCGTGGAGTCAACGACGCTAAAAAATAAATTACCACTGAGCTGTGACAGTTACGTGAATCTGCTTGCACTTTGCTACAACAGTTCAGCGAGCTATCCGGTCCTACGAGCACCTATCTGGTGTTGAGAACCAAACCTTCTAAGCTGCGTTTCAAAGCTTCATTGTAAATTGTTGGACTTTCGCAATATCCCTGACACAAACGTGTAAAGGTGTACGCCTTACCATTGAAATTAAATGCAAACCAAAATTGTGAGTCAGGATGTACTGGAACGCTGAAGAACGCATTTGAAATGTCAACCAATGTATAACATTTAGTTCCAGCTGGAATTTGAGATAAGATCGTATACGGATTCGGGACGAACGGCGTTCTCGCGACAACTGCCTCATTAACAGCTTTTAAGTCCTGCACGAATCGATATTCAGCTGCTTCGTTGTGGTCTCTTATTTTCTTTACTGGAAAAATTGGTGTTCGAACAGGCGAGTCCGGACACTCAACAATGACTCCTTTTTCCAACAAAGAATTAAACACCGGAGTAATGCCCTCAATTGCTTCCTTTTTCAACGGATACTGCATTTTCTTTGGCCTGTAGTCAGATTTAGGCTTAATTCGAATTGGCTCACAATCAGCAATCAGACCTACATCATATTTATCTTTAGCCCATAGACAACTCGGAACTCCCTCCAACCCCTCCGGGATGACAGGGAGGTGCGATAAGGTCAGACTGCCAAAACTCATTTCCTCTTCCAACACTGTGACTGCTCGCAAACCTCTCAATGTTTTATGACATGGCTGTTTGAACCATCCGGTACTTTCGCTTTGGCAGATCAGTCTCTTTTGATCTATTATGACCCAGTCGGTCAACTCATGGCACTTGGCCATGAATGGACCCGCGTCACGCCATTCAGCCTTCACTGGTTTGGCCAGTGAAATATGAGGCTGTGCATTTTTCACGTCATAAAACATTGCCTGTTTGTCAGTCAGTTTCACATTCAAAACACACCAGTGGTTTGTCCAATAAAGATAATCTGTCTTTACATCTTCCACATCAACATAAAACCAACGCTGCGCATATTCATCATCAGGGTCAGTGCTGACATGTGAAGTACAGTGCAAATCTGCATCATTCATAAATTCAGAAGATGGCAATACTCTGTCGTGAGCCTTTGTGGTCAGACATGTGTTAGAAATTTGCCACTCATACACAAACAAAGGGTTTTCCCCTGTAGCTTCGTACAGCATTCTCATGTCAGCAGAAATCCCTTCAGCAGTACAGTGAACAGAAATACCCAGTTTACAAAGTAAATCTCGACCCAGTAAATTTACTGGACATGTTTGAGTAATCAAAAAACAATGCTCAAATTTTTTCCCATCGATTGAACACCCAAGCGGCATTGAGAATGATTCTTTGACCACATGACCCGTGGCACTTCTGGAAAAAGTTGTTTTCCCAGAACGTGAAACTGGCTGTGTCAATTCTGTTTCTTTTATTAAGGAGAATGTTGCACCAGTGTCAATTAAAAATAACAGTGTCTTGTCAAGAACGTTTACTTCTATCAAAGGTAAAGATTTATGAGCCTTATAGAAAACATTAGCAAGCCCATCTTTATTGCACAGAGCAAAGTCAGAAATTAAAGGAGAATGATACTTATCTGATGGAGAGACAGGAAACCCGTTGCTCGCACCCTCCCTCTCTCAATCCGCCTGATCTGCTTTGTAGGCTGCTTGCGGACAATTGTCACGCAAATGTCCTTTCTTTCCACAAATGAAACAAGTGTCTCGATCTGGACGTTGTTGATCTTGTGAAAAATGTCTACCTCTGCCACGACCACGTCCTCTGCCTCTTCCTCCATCACCTCTTTGGTTATAGTGGTAGTGGTTTGGTTTGGGGTTGTTGTTTTCGCTAATGTGCAGTGCTATCAGAGCTAGAGAAAGATCTTTGTCTTGCTGGGCGGTCTTGGTTGTCTGTTTCGTCTTTATCATTTCCTCATGATGTCTCGCATGCCGTCTGATTTCCGCTGTGGAAGTCAGTTGCCATCCAACACAGGTTTTCTGAATTGCTTTTGAAATTTCTTTATCCAGTCCATCCATGAACAAAGTCCTTAAATAGTCATCATATGGATCAGACCCCATAGGTCCCGCATCCGGGTCCGTCGGCGGTTGTCTCTTGTCCATACCACCATGTCGATCAAAGCACTCTTTCAGTCGTAGGAAATACGCTTCTGTAGTTTCATCTTTTCCTTGAGTACATTGACGAACTTTGTGAATGTCCAGCGTGCGTGGAAAAACTGTCTTCAAAGCTTTAACTATGTCTTCGACTTTCTTTGTGTAGTCGTTGTTGCTCGGATCGTCGTAGTTGATGTGTTTCAGACGTGAATCTTCTGGCCACTTGTCTGACAGTTTAGCCATCTGCACTGGTCCATATTTCAAAACCATCAATCTCCACAGTTCATTAAGAGTGGGTCTGAATTCTCTGCAGAAAACAGCTAAATCAGCACCCAGTTTTGCCCCACCTGTTTCGATGTTTGGCAGGTGTGCAGAAGCTTGTTTCAGGTCCTCTTGGGTCCATGGTCGCATTACCAGAACTGCTCCTTCTGGTCCTGCTACTTCAAGCATCGGTGCCTGAAGATTTAGACTTTCGTCGTCACCGTCGCTTTCACTCTTTACCTCAGTTTCTGAATCATCAGTCTGGTGTCGGTTGCGTTGACGTCGCGGGTACGGTTGCTGCCCTCGACGTCGTTTTCCCGTTGACCTGGTCGAACTTTGGCTAAGTTTTCTTGTCACATTTTCTCGTGAGTGCTAAGTTAAGTCTTTCAGGTTTGTGCTTAGCAGTTCTTCTAGCTCTTTGCTGCATCTCTTCCCCCCTTCTTCATTATATGCTGTCCCAGAGCGCGTCGTCGATATTGTCTCTGTCTCTTTCTCTGACGGAGTATATCTGGGCGGTTGACCAGCTGATGCGCTGGCTTGCTCTCCAGAGGGTACACTGGCTTGTGGTCTTCCTGCAGCAGCTCCGCTTTGACCAGGATTGAGAGCAGGTGGGCGATGAGCCGGATAACCCCCGTCTTCCACCATCATTCTCATGAATTGACCGAAAAAGGGAGAAGAAAAGTCAGAAATGTCAGAACAGTCATTTTTAAGATTCTGTAATGCTTTCTTTGATGCGTCCTGTCTTTCTTTATCAGAGTATAATGGTGCAATGGCACGACAGACTTGTCTTTGTTGTCTGCGTGTTGCCTCTTCTAACCATTTTACTATGATTTCACCACATTTATTGTACTGGTCTTTGTCTTTTTTCTTGACAATATGTGTCACCCAATTCACTTTGGTTTGAGTCAAATGTGACACACTTAAACCCCCATTAAACCCATATTGTTTTCTTAAAAATGGCACATAAGCATGATACCAAGTTCCCATTATTTTATCCATAACTTTATACGAGCCCTTAGAAAAATCAACCTGTTCCTCCTCTCTTTTCGAATTTTCATTACCCATTAGTGTTTATATTTCTTTTACTCATCAGTGTTTATATTTGCGTATTTAAATCTTTCCCCCGCGTGGTCACCCGTACTATATTCACTGTATTAATTCTTTCCCCCGCGTGGCCACCACGCACCTGCCTATATTCGTCAATATAGGACTTTCAAACTGCCTACATCCGTCGATGCAGGTCTTTCCCAAACAAGTGCCTCTGTACTGTTTGAAAATTACTATCAGGCTTATTTCAAACAGGCACCTATCTGGTGTTGAGAAATTACTATCAGGCTTATCTCAAACTCTGGCCCTTTTGGGAAAACAATTAATACATATCATTCGAGAAATTACTATCAGGCTTATTCTCAAACTCTGCTTGGAAGTTACTTTCAGGCTTATTCCAAAGCTCTGACCCTTCTAGGAAAAATATTTAATACGCAAATAATTTTCTTATTTACTACGTAAATAATTTTCTCTCACCGTCTCTTGGTGATTTCTTTTTGTTCGGGATCGCGTCCACCTAGGCCTCCCGTGGTGTCCACAATTCTCCCGTCCCTCAAAGTCGGGGGTTGGAGCCACAGACTTCTTGTCTTTGGGATGATCAGTCAATTGCTTCTTCCACGGAGGTCATCAGTTTTGCGATCCCATCCTCGTCGCCATTTGTCGTGGAAATAATTCTATTCGAAAAGTTAGGAGGAAGGAGACGAGTCGAAACCTTTGAAAAGTCAAAGTATCAAACGTTTTATTTCTTGCAAGAAAGGCAGTTCACACACAGACAGAGTCTGACATGAGAAGGGCGAAGGGCTGATCCCTTTCACCAGGTTATATACCCTAACACATCCTGAGTAGGCTGCATCTGTTTCAGAAGATTGCCTTGGTTACCTTAAAAGGAAACGTGTTTGTTCAAGATATCTTGTTGGACATAAATTTGTCTAGACAGAACAATGACATCTTCGTCAAGATTTCCTGTTGTTAGCTTCAAATTCACACCTCTTGCATATCTCTGGTTTTCACACCTTTTGCATATCTCTGGTTTGATCAAAAACTGCACACACATACATTTCACACTTGAAGCGAACAATAGGTCACTTGGAGTACACATAGTTCCTTTGCTACTTGGGTTTTTGTCACACATACATGTTCTCCCAGAAAGCTTATCTTAACTTATGCATTTCTAACAGCTTGGTTATATCATTAATAATGTCCTTTAGCGTATATGAACATCTTCCTTTAAATGCTTATGAGTACATAAATCCTCAATGTTAATAAAAGTTGCACACATCTAAAAGATAAAAGAACACATCTAAAAGTAGAAAACACATCTAAATGTAAAATTTCCATTACAACCTAAATAAATTTAAAATTAATGTGCTATATTTCAGATCAATATATTTGTTTTCCTTCATTTTAATCAACACTAACTTTATTCTCATCTGAATTATAAATTACTTATTTCTGTATAAAATAAAAAATCCCGAATAATCCAGACCAACCAGAGCGCACGATTTCTACAACATCATCAGTGCTGAAGCGGAACTACCAGAGCCGTTCGGCAGATAGCCAGCAGATATTTTGTGTCACGTCGTGCACAATAACCCTAAAGGCACCAGGGTGGCGGTGCCACCGGCTTTTTATATATATATATATATATATATATATATAAATATAGCTGCGAGCAGCGATGAAGGGCCAAAGCCGGCGGTACCGCCACCCCGGTGCCTTTAGGTAACTAAAGGCACCGGGGTTGCAGTGCCACCGGCTTGGGCCCGTAATCGCTGCTCGCAGCTATATTTATTATTATTATTCTAACGACTATTCGGGCACTTTTGGGGCTCTTAACTTGCACGAAAACTCTTGAAACTTTGCACACAGGTCAGAACCCGCGGCCATCAGGGCCGGGCTGAAGATGGTACGCGGGCCCGTAATCGCTGCTCGCAGCTATATTTATTATTATTATTCTAACGACTATTCGGGCACTTTTGGGGCTCTTAACGTGCACGAAAACTCTTGAAACTTTGCACACAGGTCAGAACCCACGGCCATCAGGGCCGGGCTGAAGATGGTACGCGGGCGTGGCAGGGGGGCTCGACAGCGCCCCCTGGAACGGGGTCCAAAAACTTGGTCCATAAATCAAACACGCTTGCATGTAATAATATGAAACTCGGTACACATATAGATCTCATCGGTTTATATATCCTTTGTACTTTTACTTTTTACCCCAGCCCAACAGGAAGTCGGCTATTATGGTTTGTTTGGAAGCGTATGCCCCTGGAATTCGATATACTCCTCCTAGAGAATTCAACCAATCGCAACGAAACTCGGTCAGCAAGATGTCAAGACATTGAGGATGAAAAATTGCCAGGGGATTTTTGATATCTCGAACGGTTTGGCCGTGGCGAGGAAACGAAATTATGGCGAATAATGGAAACAGGAAGTGTGTTTTAACTTCTTCATACATTAACTGAACTTGATGAAACTTCAGCAGTGTGTTTGTCGTAAGAGGCCGATCACATGGATGTGACTCTTGTGAGTTAAAGTTATAGCGCCACCAACTGGCAGAAGGAAGTGTGTCACTTTCAAAATGCTTTGAAATCACCCTCTTATTTTAACCCGATTTGCTTCAAACTTCACTACTATAATGTAAACACACGGCAGATGTAGACCTGTGAATGGATTCTTGATGTCTTAGATACTGTTGTCGTGGCAACGCATCAAACTTTAATATTCTTTTTTTATGCTTTTGAGACTCTTAGCATACTTGAAATTGCATGAAACTCGACAGACACATCACATTTATTAGCCAGTAGATATGTGCAAAGTTTCAGAAACGGGCGTGGTGAGGGGCTCAGTAGCGCCACCTTTTGTCAAAAGTGGGGGGATTAATTTTATCTACAGTAATAAAAATCGGTATGTGTATTGTTCTCCTCGAGCCAGACAACTTTCTAATTTACACTCAATAGCTCCAACCAACAGGAAGTCAGATATTTTGGTTTGAAAATTGTATGTATTGTCATTTTATGTATCTCTCTCTCTGAACCCAAGTCTATGATTGTGGGGAGGGGGAGGGGGGCTAGATTAACCATTTCACTGCTGTTTGGTCTGGCCTGCATTAAAAAAGAAAATAAATGTCTTACGCCTTGTATTTTTTAAATAAGTTGTATTAATAAGTAAAGGCATATAACCAGTTGAATTGTAGTGCATTGAAAATAGTTTTATATAATTAGTTTATTAATTAAATTAACTTGGTCCTTAAATTTGGTCAGAAAATGTGGTCCATAAATCAAACACACTTGCATGTAATATTATGAAACTCTGTACTCATATAGATCTCATCGGGCCAAACAACTTTAAGCCAGCCCAACAGGAAGTGGGCTATTTTGGTCTTAATGTGGATGTTTTGCAAAACCAGGCTCTACATTTTTACCCACTCCTCTTAAGTGGTTTATTCAATTCCCACCAAACTTTTTCAACATGATGAAAATACATTAAAGAAGCATAATTGTGAATATCTATTGAATATCTCTAATTGTTTTGCTATGGCGAGGGATTAAAGTCATGTAAAAAAAATAAACACTAAAAGCCTCATACCTTCTAAAAATTTAATTATACACCATTTATTTCTAGATAAATTTATACAAATATCAGAACTAAACCCATTTTATTCTTGTTTTCAATTTAAGAATAATGTACAAGTTTAAAAACAGCCAGGATGCACTATTCAGTTAAAAAATAAATATATCAAATAATACATAGGGCTATACTGCCCTCTTGTGTTCAAAATCAGGTAGGCCTGTTGTATTTAAATATAGGTAGCTGCTATGTGACTCCGAGAATTTTTTCTCACCGGTTATTTGACGTGTAACACCGCTGGGGGCTTTTATATCGCTAAGTTAAAAGTGAAAGTAAAGTAAGGACATTTATAGTGGTGGCGCTCGCAGTGCGCTCGAATGAATTTCTATGGAAGTAGAAATGAAAAAACGTTCGCTCTGTTTTGCTCGCTCGTCGCCATGGACGCGCACCGTAATGAATGCCACTGCAGTGCAGGCGCATACTTTTTAGTGTCACTTTAAAATTAGTGCAATATCGGGGGCCAATTGCTTGAATTGTGAGTTCAATAGTCTATTATTTTACACGGAAAACACAACAACAAAAGAGTACAATGACAGATTCGCTTAAATAGGCGCTTTTACATAAAATAGCCTATTCCGTCATCATCTTTTCAGTCAGCTCTTCACTCTCGTGATTAATGAAATTTGACTCCTGTTGCTGATATTTGCTGCAACTTTCGTTCTGCTCACAATTTAGTAAGCAAACACGCTTCAAATGTGTTTTTATTTTATTTTTGTGTATATATATGTGTGTATATATATAGCTTATGTTTCAAATATGAGTTAATTAACAATCGTTTGAAAGAATGATACTTTTAAACATATCACTAAACCGTCATTAGGTGTCGCCAGGCGACCGTCTTAATGAGCGAGTCATTGATTCATTTGTTCGAACGATTCGTTCGAACGGCTGAGTCATTCATGAATGAGACAGATTATGGATTGGTCATTGAGTCTTTGAGTCAACCGATTCGTTCAAAATGCTGAATCAGTTAGTAATGAGAAAACACGTTGCTGTGAGATGCTCGATGGTTCTGCTGTGATCTTTGTTTAACTATTTTCACTGCTGAAACAGAAAAAAGTCAATATTGCACTCTACAAAATGTGAGGTAAATGTATATTCTCAAACAATATGGTAAGCCCTTTACCATTTTGATGTCCTTGAACTTGATATTTTTATTTTGGACATCTGGTGTGTATGCTGTAGGTGCAGTGGGCTGGCAAAAACCAAACAGGGGCAGGCACAACGATTGGTGAAGAAGTTGAACAAGTCAACAGCTTTTTGTCCCGTGTGGCTCTAACTACAAAATACATGAGTAAGGCTAGTAAGTGGTCCTTTTTTTACAGTTCTCATGTGTTGTGCTTTGGTAGCGTTATAATTGTTAAAACAGCTTGCTTTTTGATTGTTTTCTTTCATTCATCTTACTTGGTCACTAACCACTAGTTGAAAAGCACATTTAATCATTTCATTATTACAGCACGAGTAGATATGATCACATTGCATGCCAGAGGATGGAATGAGCGAAAAAAAAGAAACCTGCACAAGTACTTGTCTACACGGTACTTGAAGGGAAGTAAAAATAAAGATTTCAACTGACTTAAGTCCACTGATAAGTTGTAAATACTTAGTATCAAATACTTTCAGTATTGCCGAAGGTTTGTGTAACCTTCCATTAATTATATTTTTGAGACCATCCAAAAGACAAAGGACGTCAAAGAGGACATTGAGGCAATAAAGAAGTGCACTCAAAGGTCTGATGAGGGACTGCAACAGTGGATCACTGATGTGAGACAGTGGGCAGTTGATAGTATTTACTTGTTGCTGTCTCCTATTGATAGAAAATTATCATACATTTAAAAATTATTAAAAAACTTTATTTTTCCTTGCTGGTCTGTGTTTTAACACCTGACCCCTTAAAGGAACACTCCACTTTTTTGGGGAATAGGCTCATTGTACAACTCCCCCAGAGTTAAACAGTTAAGTTTTACCATTTTCGTATACGTTCATCCGAACTCTAGGTCTTGCGGTACCACTTTTAGCATAGCTTAGCATAGATCATTGAATCTGATTAGACCGTTAGCATCTCTCTTAAAAAAATGACCAAAGAGTTTAGATATTTTTCTTATTTAAAACTTGACTCTTATGTAGTTACATCGTGTACTAAGTGAAAATTAAAATTTGTGATTTTCTAGGCCGATATGGCTAGGAACAAGGAACTTTGCTGCCGTACCATGTATGCAGCAGCCGCAATGATATTACGCAGCACCTGAAAATATTCCCCAGCTTGGTAAGTTGTAATATCATTGCGCCTGCTGCATACATGGTACGGCAGCAAAGTTCATTGTTCCTAGCCATATCGGCCTAGACAATCACACTTAAATTTTCACTTAGTACACAATGTAACTACAGAAAAGTCAAGTTTTAAATAGGAAAAAATTCTAAACTAAGTTTTTTTTGAGAGAGAGATGCTAACGGTCTAATTAGATTCAATGATCTATGCTAAGCTATGCTAAAAGTGGTACCGCAAGACCTGGAGATCGGCTGAACGGATTCGAAAATGGTAAAACTCAACTGTTTAACTCTGGGGGAGTTGTACAATGAGCCTATTCCCAAAAAAAAGTGGAGTGTTCCTTAAGTGACATTGATTTGCCACACCAAACAATATTAAAAAGATTAGTATGATTGAATTTGAGAATGTGTTTTAATACTTAAACTTAAGTGATGCAGCTTTCTCCCTCCTTAAAATACTTATTCTCCCTTGAAAAGTTAGCAAACTGAACAAATGTTTTAAGCTTCTTTGGCTGGACATTTGTGGATGTCCTTTATTGTTCTTACATGTATTATTACTACCTTCTTATTGAATCCTCCTTTTATCAAATTGTCAACATCCTTAGCCTGAAATATGTATGTATAAGGTGTTTTATAGAAATAGTATAATTCTTCTATTGTTGATGGCACAGAAAATGCATGATACTGATTAAAGACCTTCACAAATTATTTACAGCTCCAGATGACCTCAGAACAGATGATCCAGTGGCGTTGCAACATCTGATTGAAGGCCTATTCTTGGGCATCCAGCAGAAAAAGCGGGATCTGCATCGTGTAACCGGTAAGTATCCTCCATGCCTTCATGTTCTTGTGTAGTTCATTTTAAAATGTGATATCTATCGCTATAACTAAGTAATATAAATTTAACTTAACACTGAAAAAAGTCTATCATCTACACTGTGCATCATCACCACTACATAACCTTCCTATATTGAGTGAACAGTCCTGCCTTCCTATATGTCCAATGTTACCATCACCCAACTCCATGCATTACTTGAACATTGGCCACATTCCAGGTTATTTATTATGGTTAAATGACCAGAGGTGTTGCCAAAATATTCTACAAAACGCTGATATTATGTGAGCTTTATACCATAATTTGTAAGGCACCTTTTGGATGTCCATCAGCACAATGACCAACTTTATGAGTATCCTCCTTAAATCTCATTTTGCTGTGTTTTTTGTTGTGTTTTTATGCTGCAGACCGTAACAAACAGAGACACAAGATCCGAAGACGGATTAGAGAGGACAAGAAAAAGCTGTATAATGCCATATCCCAATACAATGATCTTCCAACCACCACAGAATCTGTAGATTCCATTGAAGACCTTCTGGCAACAGAAAGCCCCATCTGAACTTGGGATTCTGGTATGTAAAGTTTTGACATTAATGATTTTAGTGAATCCTCATTTAAACACTTCATTAAACACTTCATTAAACTCCAACTTTCAAAGGAAAGAGACCCATGTGCCTTTCATTTGTTTCAGAACATCGGAGACCGACAATAATAATTGTTTTATTTTTTAAACCTTTTTGTTTTTGCTCACTCAAACTACACTCTAGAGGAAGTGCGTAAAGGTCTGATTCCTCAAATAAAAGGAATAGTTCACCCAAAAATTAAAATCCTGTCAGTAATTACTCTCCCTCATTTTGTTCAACCCCTTAAGACCTTCATTCATCTTCGGAACACAAATTAAGGTTATTGATTAAATCTGAGAGCTGGATCACTCCTCCATAGGCTTCTAAGGGATTGAAACTTGTTCCCCGAAAAGTTATTAAAGACATCGTTAAAATAGTCCAAGTGGCTCAATCTTAAATTCATCAAACGACGAGAATACTTTTTGTGTGCAAAAAACAAAAATAATGACTTTATTTCAACTCTTCATTTCCTTCTCATTACCTTAGAAGTCTATGGAGGAGTGATCCAGCTCTCAGATTTCATCAAAAATATCTTAATTAATTTTCCGAAGATGAACGAAGGTCTTACGGGGTTGGAACAACATGAGGGTGAGTAATTACTGACAGGATTTTCATTTTTGGGTGAACTATCCCTTTAACGTGTCAAGGCGGTTCACCCCTTTTCTTTTCCCACACTGTAGACTCAACACCTATCACTTGATGCCTATATTGTTGAGACAGAGAATTGTAACATTATTGGATTTTACTCCCAAAAGGCATTAAGAGGTAGTATTGTAATATGGTGGTTAATTCAATTGGTCATTTGTCTTCATAGAACCTGACACTTCCTTAGGCATGAAGAAGAAGGTGTTTGACAAGGTGATGCAGCTGGAGAGACTGATTGAGGAAGAGGCTATACTTGTAGAAGAAATGAAACAACATTGTTCCCATTCAAGGGAACTTCGAGCTGCGTCAAACGCTGCGGGAACGCCCCTGCGTTGTGCGTCATGAAGCACGTATGGAATCAGCCCAATGGAGAGATGAAACGTCATAGGCGGGTGACGTCATCGACCAGGAAACTATAAAGCACCCCAAAAACACAAGCGCATTAGCTTCTGTGCTTTCAGTCGCGCTACATGTGAATCTGTCCCTGTGTGATATTGTCTGTCTTACATACCCTGCACCACACAAACAATTTATCCCTATATATATATATATTGAGAGATTATGGCGGACGAACAGCAGTTTAGAAAGTGTGTTCCTCCCTGCTCACGTTATTTAACGAGCGGGGATACACATGATCTTTGTGTTGTTTGTTTGGGAGTTCAGCATGCCCAGTTTGCTCTCGAGGGGGCAGACTGTGAGCATTGCGAGCGTTTGCCGTTAAGGACGCTCCGCTCCCGCCGATCGCTCTTTGAGGAGAGCGGTTCGGTGCGCGCTCCCCGCGGTTCGGGTCCCGCTTCTGCCGAGGCAGAGCGGCGGCGCTTATCGTGGGGATCGCAGATGGATCTCACAGCGGGGTTTGAGACGGGCTCTGCCTTATCTCTCCCTTCACCTGTGAGATCCAGTGCCTCAGTCCCGGGTTCGGAAGCACGCGCTGCGGTTTCTTCCGCTCGGGCTGAGGCACCAATGCTGCAGCTATCCAGTTCTGAGGAATTTGATGTTGTTAGTGTTGAGGGAGATGTGGAGGATTCGCCACCCCACACTCCTGAGAGTGATGAGCTTATGGAGGTGTTAACAAGAGCTGTTGAAAAACTTAATATTGAATGGCCAGTGACTAGACAGGAGTCTGTTTCTAAATCAAAGTTGGATGAGAGATTTTTGCCGTCACGTGTGCAGCCTCCACGCCGGTGCCTGCCGTTTTTCCATGATCTCCACACCGAGGTGTCGAAATCATGGAGAAAACCGGTGTCATATAGAGTGTTTAGTCCCCAGACTTCAACATACGCTAATATTATGGGAGCCAAGGCTCATGGTTATGGTGCTTTGCCTCGTGTGGAAGAGACGCTTGCGAGCCATCTCTCCCCCGAAGCAGCATCATCTTTTAAGGCACCGGCATTACCCACCAAGCCTTTAAGAAACACTTCGGCTTTGGTGGGTAAAGCATATTCGGCAGCAGGTCAGGCTGCGTCATGTCTGCATACTATGTCAATCTTGCAGGCATACCAGGCTGATCTGCTAAGGGACATGAGTGAGAGTGAGGAGGTCAGTACTGACGTAGTTCGCGAACTGCGTCAGGCTGCTGATTTATCCCTGCGTGCCACCAGAGAATCGGCCAAATTAATGGGTCGTTCTATGGCAGCTCTGGTGGCCGCAGAAAGACATTTGTGGTTAAATCAGACTAATATAAAGAGAGAGAAAAAGCTTTTAAAAAGTTTCTTCCCCTTAAAGTTCATGTCCCTGGGGCTGCTGGGCGGGAGCAGCCCCGGCCATCTTCGAGCTCATCACATAGAGCGCAGCAGAGGCAGAGTGTCGCGTCTCGTGCTCCCCCTGCTGGACAGTGGGCTCAGCCACGACACTCTCAGCCGAAGCCTTCTCCCAGTAGAACTGATCTGAGGACAGTTATATTGGCTAAGAAGGCTTCGGCTAAGAAGAAGTCCTGACGCCAAGCCGTTCAGGATGCTGAGGGTGGTCCCCACCGAGGCGGAAAGGTGTTCACCTCTTTTTACGGTGCCCATTCCTCCTCGGTGCCCTCAGGGGCTCGTTCTGCCAACCCCGCCTTTATGCCGGGGCACAGACGATCCCAGCGAGCGCTTTCCCGAGGGACGCTCGCTCCCTCTGAGGAGGGTCTCAGAGCGGTCAGACCAGTTGTTCCCTGCCGGTGCGCCGTTACAGGGCGCTGCGTCTGCTGCTCAAGTTACACCAGAGGCCAGTCTCGAGAGGCTGGTACCCTTAGTAGAATTTCTGGCAGAGTGGAAAAGCCTTCCAAAAATATCTCATTGGGTCCTGCAGACAGTAGAAAAGGGTTATGCTATCCAGTTCAGTTGTCGTCCACCAAAATTCAGAGGGTATTCTGCACACAGTGGTGGGCCCCGAGCAGGCTCTGGTATTGGAATAAGAGGTGAAAACGCTCCTTCAAAAAGAGGCTATAGAACGGGTTCCTCCTCCCAGTTTGGAGTCAGGTTATTACAGCCGATATTTCATCGTTCCAAAGAAGGATGGGGGGTTGCGTCCAATTTTAGACCTGCGCATATTGAATCGCTCGGTAGGGAAGCTAAAATTCAAGATGCTCACTATCAAGCAGATCGTGTCTCAAATCAGGTCCGAGGACTGGTTTGTCACGATAGATCTGAAGGACGCATACTTCCATGTGTCCATCCTTCCACAACACAGGAAGTTCCTGAGGTTCGCCTTCGGGGGCGAGGCGTACCAGTACAGGGTTCTTCCGTTTGGCCTAGCTTTATCTCCCCGCACTTTCACGAAATGCATGGATGCAGCACTAGTGCCTCTGAGGCTTCAGGGCATTCGTATTCTCAATTACATCGACGATTGGTTGATTTTAGCTCAGACCGAGCAGATGGCGGTTCGGCATCGAGATGTCGTCCTCGCTCATATCAGAAAGTTGGGGTTGAGGCTGAACGCAAAGAAAAGTGTATTATCTCCTTCCCAGAAGACCACTTTTCTGGGTGTCGTTTGGGATTCGGTATCGATGCGGGCGCGACTCTCTCCGACCCGCATCGCTTCGATTCTCTCAGCTGTGAAACAAGTGAAGCTAGGCCAGCTACTCACTGTCAAGCAGTTTCAGAGACTGTTGGGTCTGATGGCAGCAGCGTCCAACGTTATACCTTATAGTGGTCGCCCAGCCCAAGGTCTGTGGCAGGATCATCATCTTTCGTGGCACATAAATTGTCTAGAGATGTTGGCTGTGTTTCAGGCTCTGAAACACTTCCTAACAGACCTGAGAGGCCATCATGTGTTAGTTCAATCAGACAACACGTCGGTGGTCTCTTATATAAATCATCAGGGGGGCCTGCGGTCTCGCCGGCTTTACAAGTTGGCCCGTCAGATCCTCCTGTGGTCCCAAGGGAAGCTACTATCTCTGAGAGCAATGTATCTCCCTGGGTATTTGAATGTGGTAGCAGACTCCCTGTCGAGGCAGGGGCCGAGGCCAGGGGAATGGAGACTCCACCCCGAGGTGGTGGAGCTCCTTTGGTTGAGTTTCGGTCGCGCCGAGGTGGACCTATTCGCTTCCAAGGAGACCACTCATTGTCATCGGTGGTTCTCCATCACTCTTCCAGCCCCCCTGGGGTTGGATGCTATGGTGCAGCCGTGGCCGAGGTCACGTCTGTACGCCTTTCCCCCGATTGCTCTGTTACCAGGAGTTCTGGAGAGGGTCCGCCGGGACGGGGTCAGTCTACTACTAGTAGCCCCGTTCTGGCCGGCCCGAGTATGGTTTGCGGACCTGATTTCTCTCCTGGACGGTTCTCCTTTGGAGCTCCCGGTCAGGAGGGATCTACTCTCCCAGGCGGGGGGCACGATACTTCACCCCCGCCCAGAATTGTGGAAACTGTGGGCTTGGCCTCTGAGGGGGCCCAGCTCATAGACTCCGGTCTCTCAACCGAGGTTGTTGAGACCATTCTTAACTCCAGAGCTCCATCCACGAGGAAGCTTTATGCCTTGAAGTGGAAACTTTTCACTTCTTGGTGTGGAGAACACCTGCAGGACCCAGTTAACTGCCCAGTGGGTGCAGTGCTGGAATTCCTGCAGGAGCGCTTCTCCACAGGGTTATCCCCCTCCACACTAAAGGTGTATGTGGCGGCACTAGCTGCTTACCACGTCCCTTTCAGTGGAGTTTCTCTTGGGAGACACCCGCTTATAACTCGTTTCCTCCGTGGCACTTTGAGGCTGAGGCCAGCAGTTCGTCCGAGGGTGCCGACTTGGGATCTGGCCATTGTATTAGAAGGTCTTTCCCTAGCTCCTTTTGAACCTATCGAAGAAGTTCCCGAGAAGTTTCTCACTTTTAAGACTATCTTTTTGCTTGCTATCTCTTCACTAAAAAGAATCGGAGATTTGCAGGCTCTGTCGGTTTCACCCTCGTGCCTGGAATTTGCACCTGGCATGGTTAAAGCTTTTCTGCATCCTAGACCAGGTTACGTTCCTAAGGTTCCTACTAATATTGTTAGACCTACGGTTCTGCAGGCTTTCTGTCCTCCTCCATTTATGTCATCGGACCAGGAGAAACTTAATTCACTCTGCCCTGTTAGGGCATTAGACGCTTATGTCCACAGAGCTGCCCTGTGGAGGAAATCAGAACAACTTTTTGTATGTTTCGGGCCACCCAGGAAAGGGTGTCCGGCGTCTAAACAGAGAATGAGCAAGTGGGTGGTTGAGGCTATCTCACTTGCTTATGAGTCGGCTGGCCAGCCTTCACCTTTGGTTGTCCGAGCTCACTCTACCAGGAGTATGGCTGCTTCTAAAGCTCTTTTGTCGGGGGTTTCCCTGAGTGATGTTTGTGATGCGGCTGGATGGTCTTCACCGCATACTTTTATTAAGTTCTATGACCTAGACTTAAGCTCTACCCCTGGGGCACAGGTGCTCTCGTCCTCTGTGCGCTAGTCTCACATGACGGTCATTTGGTCCTATGGCGACGTGGGTATTCGCGTTCCCGCAGCGTTTGACGCAGCTCGAAGTTCCCTTGAAAGGGAACGTCTCGGTTACGTATGTAACCCTAGTTCCCTGATAGGGAACGAGACGCTGCGTCGCTCCGCCATACTCCCGGCACTCCCGTTAGCGCTTCCTTCAAGCCTATCAGAAGCTAATGCGCTTGTGTTTTTGGGGTGCTTTATAGTTTCCTGGTCGATGACGTCACCCGCCTATGACGTTTCATCTCTCCATTGGGCTGATTCCATACGTGCTTCATGACGCACAACGCAGGGGCGTTCCCGCAGCGTTTGACGCAGCGTCTCGTTCCCTATCAGGGAACTAGGGTTACATACGTAACCGAGACGTTTCATCTTACAAGAACCTGCAGGGTCCTGAAGGACCAGGCTAGTGTACTATCAGATGACCTGGCCACACAGAGTACACATTTCTTAATGCGTTTTACTTCATTTAGTTATATTACACTGCTTTAGAGATGATTATTCATAGAAACTGCCATATTGATGTATTGGTGCACACTTCAAATATGTTTTTGTTGTATATCCCAATTTTATTTTTAGGCTACCCTTCAGGACTTTCTGGTCAAGCTTACCATGGCCTGTACAGTGCTGTCCTCCAAAAACTTGAGGAGCTCAAGACAGACCTGGTAGCTGTGAAAGAAACATACTCACTAATAGTAGTAGGTGGGAATGATGGAACTGTTGAAGAAGACTCATATGAGCATGTCTCCACAGATGCCTCTACAGATGAAGAATTATAGATTTTGTCCTCTCCACTGCACAAATCATAATGCATGTTATAAGTTTTTTTTAATTACTTGTTTGAATCAACCAGATGTATCTCATCTGAATGTAAATAGGGCAACTGTTGTGGTAATCTCCTTTGTTTTAGTGAGAAGTATCCATGTACGCAGTGGGAAATATGTGTTTAGTTGGCCGTTGAGAGAATGCCATGCTCTCTCCCCATTGTAAAGAATAAAACCTTGAACCTCAACTTTCTATCACTGCCTGACTGATTCTTAATTTCTTAATTAAAAAAAATTGTCATTGTGTCACAGGTTGGTTACAGTTTGTAATTTTTATCTTCAACACATGTGTATTTCTACATAATACATATTTACTACGTTGACAAATTGATCAACAATAGAATTCACTTTTTACAACACATGTAAGATCCAATACATAGAATGCAATACATAGACTAGCATCTGAACTTGCAACCCTGATACTGCATGCTCAGTGATGTCATTGAACCTTTTGATTATGGGCTTAATAAGTAAAAATCGACTATAAAACATGGATGCAAACAACTTAGGATCATGGCATATACCATATGGATGGCAACATCATTTAGGATGGTGAGGAAGGAAAAAGACATCTCATGGATGACATCACACAAGCATACACACTGAAAGAGAGGTAGAGAATGACCCCATTTTATTTTCATTCTTGTACCACTTTCAACTATATTGCCTCTACACAATTATAATATGTTTTAATTTAACTCCAAATTTGGGTAAGTCGTTGCAGATACTATGAAGGAGAAAAACATCAGTTTTTAACTTAAACTTAATGTATATCATAATCAAAAAATGTTATGGTCATCAGGGTAACTTGATACAGGGTAGTATTTTTTTTTTTTTTTAGCATATATTGTCAGCATGAAAAGAAATAGTAAAGTAACATAATATTTGTTGTTGTTCTATAGTTGTGGTAATATAAACAATAGTAATATAAACAAATTACTTTACCCAATACTGTACTAAGTTTTCTACAACTATAGACTATACTACTACACTACAGTTTACTGTAGTAAAAACTAAAGTATTCTACGGTATTTATTACAGTTTATCAGTTCACTATAGTACAGTATGCTGTCCATTAAAGTGTTGTAAATACTATAATACAGTATACTACAATTTACTATAGTAAATACTATTGTTTCACGTCCGAAAGTAAACGCAAAATAAATACAAACAGCGCCATATTCACCCAAATAGCATTATTCATATAAAGCACAATAATCCTTACACTGCTAACACAAAATGCATTATTGTGTAGCTATGCTAACTGATAATTTCTAAGCACAAGGGGGCAGTTTAGTAAAGCCATATGGCCAAACAAACGTTTTAAAACTCCGGCTGCAGTAAAACATTTATATACTCTGATCACAGATGGTTTTATAACCCTATTTTAAGCTCTATTTTGCCAACAGGACGAGCTGTGGTGCTGGTGATGTTTTTATTAAGCTGCACCAAAATTTAAACTAACATCTTTACTTTTTCTTAACATAGATCATCTAAATACAGTGTAAGTACGATTTCGGCTGTACTATATGTTTGATATATTCCGTAGATGTATCTTTTTACAACCCTATTCACAGCAATACTTTGCTAACAGGAAGAACTACAAATATGATGCTAATTTGTATCACGCTGCATGACGCTGCTATAGGGAATTGTAGTTTTAAATAAATATAACTTATTACTTAAAATCTGAAGTTATAAATACTGAATTAAGAGTACACTTAGGGATTTAAGTGGATGTTAATAGCATTTGTGTGATAATATTTTAAATATCTAACTGCTAAATAGGTGAAAATCAATTTTGACCATAATTGACTGCACCCCCTTTTAGTGACTCTATCAATAAGAGTATAGTCACATAGTTAAAGTCAAGAGCTCTCTATAACAATTGGTCCCATGTCTGTAGCCCATTCTGTTCCTGAATGACAAGGCTTTCAACATGCACTGAGGTCAAGGTTCAGAGGTCAATATTTCAAAGCAGGAGCCATTGCCATCCTTCATACTGGCATATATTACTCTCCAGGCCGAGACCTTTCCAACAATGTATTTGGTTTAGTCCTATGTCAAGGCTTTAATTTCAACATTTCATGGACACAGCCCTGTCCCAGGCTTGGTTTCAGTGAGGCCTTTGGAGGCCAAACCTCCAGCCTCCTACCTCACAGGCAATGCCATCACAATTGTGTTTATTACAGTAGTACACATATGTACGTATCACACCCAAGTAAAATATGCACTATTTAAGCATTTTTGCACGAGTCATGAACTTGTGGGCATCTGCATTAGTCTAAAGAGTCAGCCAATTAGGTGTCCAAATAGAACTTTCATAGGAAGATCATTGTAAATGTCTTTACTGTCACTTTTGATCAATTTAATGTATCCTGCCTGAATAAAAGTATAAGCCTACTTTCTTTAATTTTCTTTCTTAAATATGTATTCTGTTAAATTCACACAACAGGCAATGCCATTACAATTGTGTTTATTACAGTAGTGCACATACAGTATGTATGCATCAAGACAAAGGAATATATTTCTCCATACAGTTATACAGGATGTCAGTAAAAGTGGATTTTATTTATGTCTATATTGATGTACAATTCGACGATACAATATGGAAAGCATAACAGAAAAAACATCTATGCTTTGAATTCCATTTGATGGTGTTCTTCAACAAGTATTATATAGATATTGCATACATAACATACATACACACATACAGTATAATATGGAAATACTGAAGTAAAGTACATCAGAATCATACTTGGCAATATTACATACCCTGTCAATGTACTTAATCAGATTTTTTACATGCAAAAACCTCAGCAACAGTTAAGTTGGCAGATTGAAACGGTTTCTGCACAATAAAGTTAGTAGTCTTATGGGGGCAGAGCCCTATTGTTTTCCTTAGGATTATTTATTATTATTATTATAATAATAATTATTATTATTTTACTATCTTTTGGGCACTTTTGGGGCCCTTAACGTGCTCAAAAACTCTTGAAACTTTGCACACGGGTCAGAACCCGTCAGGGTTGATGGCGCTGGATGGCGCTGATGGCGCTGGATGGCTTCAGCGCCATCAGGGCCGGGCTGAAGCTGGTACCCGGGCGTGGCAGGGGGGCTCGACAGCGCCCTCTGGAAGTGGTAAAAAATCTTGGTCCATAAATCAAACACGCTTGCATGTAATAATATGAAACTCGGTTCACATATAGATCTCATTGGTTCATATGTCCTTCGTACTTTTACTTTGTACGCCAGCCCAACAGGAAGTCGGCTATTATGGGTTGTTTGGAAACTCATGCTCAGGAATTTGAAACACGATCGTCACCAAACTCGGTGAGCATGAAGTCAAGACATTGAGGATGAAAAATTGCCAGGGGATTTTTGATATCTCGAACGGTTTGGCCGTGGCGATGAAACAAATTTATTGCGAATAATGGAAACAGGAAGTGCGTTATAACTTCTGCATACAATTGACTGATCTTGATGAAACTTTAGCAGTGTGTTCGCTGTAAGAGGCCGATCACATGGATGTGACTATTGTGAGTCAAAGTTATAGCGCCACCAACTGGCAGCAGGAAGTGTGTCACTTTCAAAATGCTTTTAAATCACCCTCTTATTTTTACCCGATTTGCTTAAAACTTTATGTGTATAATGTAAACACACGGCAGATGTAGACCTGTGAAAGGATTATTGATATCTTAGATACTGTTGCCGTGGTAACGCATCAAACTTTAAGATTATTTTTTGATGCTTTTGAGACTCTTAGCATACTTGAAATTGCATGAAACTCGACAGACACATCACATTTATTAGCCAGTAGACATGTGCAAAATTTCAGAAACGGGCGTGGTGCAGGGGCTCAGTAGCGCCACCTTTTGACAAAAGTGGGGGAGTTAGGTCTATACTTTTATCTACAATCTTAAAACTCAGTATGTATATTGTTCATATCGAGCTGGACAACTTTCTAATTTACAGTTATTAGTTCAGACCAACAGGAAGTCAGATATTTTGGTTTGAATGTGGATGTTTTGGAGAATTTTCTCTTCCTCTCTCTGACCCTACGTCTCTCCGTGTGTTTGGGGGGAGGGGGATTTGTCTGCTGAGTGAGAATGCTTTTATTTTTTATATACTTCTCCTAGAGAATTAATCCAAACACCACGAAACTCGGTCAGCATGAAGTCAAGACATTGAGGATGATAAATTGCCAGCGGATTTTTGATATCTCGAACGGTTTGGCCGTGGCGAGGAAATTAATTTATGACTAAAAAAGGACACATAAAGTGTGTTATAACTTAGTTAGTTTTACCTACAGTTACAAAACTTGGCGTGTATATTGTTCTCTTCAAGCCGAACAACTTTCTAATTTACAGTTATTAGTTCCGACCAACAGAAAGTCGGATATTGTGGTTTGAATGTGGATTCTGATAATTTTCTCTCCCTCTCTCAGACAGAGAGAGTGTTCCCTGCCATTCTCTGTGTGTGTGTGTGTAGGGAGGGTGAGAAGGAAAGGGGGGGGGGGGGGGGGGGTCTCTTCCAGTGAAAGTTTAAACACAAAATCATAAATAAGGCTATACTGCCCTCTTGTGTCCAAAATTATATTTATATATAAATATATTACGTATGTGACTGAGGATGTTGTGTTTTATAGCGAGTGCACACAAATATAAGTAAACAGTTTGCAGTCTGAATGATGTCCTGTATGAAAAAAAATGAAGGAGTATGTTTCCACTGTTCACACACACACACAGTTCGATCGCGCCCGCGCCCGCGCCTCTCTCTCTCACACGCGCGCACACACACACACACACACACACACAGTTCGATCGCGCCCGCGCTCTCTCTCTCTCTCTCTCTCTCTCTCTCTCTCTCTCTCTCTCTCTCTCTCTCACACACACACACACACACACACACACACACACACACAGTTTGTTGGCGCGCGCCTCTCTCTCAAGCTGGAGTGTGTGTGTGCGCGCGAGAGAGGCGCGCTGGCGCGATAGAACTTTGTGTGAGAGAGAGAGAGAGAGAGAGAGAGAGAGAGAGAGAGAGAGAGAGAGAGAGAGAGAGAGAGGAGCGGGCGCGATCGAACTGTGTGTGTGTGTGTGTGGTGTGTGTGAGAGAGAGAGAGAGATAGATAGAGAGAGAGAGAGAGAGAGAGAGAGAGAGAGAGAGAGAGAGAGAGAGAGAGAGGCGCTGAAATCATTTTATACGGAAAACAATTATTTATAATTCAGATGAGAATAAAGTTAGTGTTAATTAAAATTATAAGGAACATTTAGTTTTTATGTTCTGAATATCATTAAAACAGAAAAAGCAGAGACAACATAATGATGAATAATCTTAAGATATTATATCGTATGCTATGTGTTGTGAATACACCCATGTTAAACATTAAAATGTACTTCCATTGCATATCATAGGACACATAAGCGTAAAATATAATTACATTAATAAACCTGTACATATAATTACATTAAACAACCTCTACAAAGACCTCCAGATAAATACTGGGCTTCTATATTTACACATTTAAGTGCTGAAAAACATATTGAGCTATGACATCCTATGACATTAAGAAGTATTCTATATTTAAATTATCTCATAAATGTGGCTATTGTGGTTCAAGATCATAGGCCCTGTCCCAAATGGCACACTTCATATGAATACTCGGTCTTGTGTACTTATTTCATGTGTCCGTTAAATCCATGAGACCCATGGATGAGGTGTCTCATTTTTCATTTTAGATTTCAGAAGGTTGCTCACGCATACTTTGTGGTTCATATGTGCCCTCGATGCGCACTTGATGCACCCAAACTGATGCAAGCTCTACAGCACACTTCTTTTCGACAATCAAAGCAGGGTTACGTTTTTGCACGTCGTGCACAATAACCCTAAAGGCACCAGGGTGGCGGTGCCACCGGCTTCTTTATATATATATATATTTATTAGGGCCCAAGCCTTGAAAAGGCAAAGGCCCTATTGTTTTCCTTAGGATTATTAGGGCCCAAGCCTTGAAAAGGCGAAGATTTTCAATGGATTTTTTTCATCCATTGAAAATGCATGCTTTTATTTTTTATATACTTCTCCTAGAGAATTAATCCAAACACCACAAAACTCGGTCAGCATGAATTCATATGAATTTTCGGTCTTGTGTACTTATTTCATGTGTCCGTTAAATCCATGAGACCGTAGGCTGTCTCATTTTTCATTTTAGGTTTCAGAAGGTTGCTCACGCCAGAGATGGGAGTAAGTCAAGTCTCAAGTCCCTACCATCAAGCAGAGGTGGAAAGTCCAGGTGTCAGAAAGTAAAAGTCCTGCCATATTTTTATTCCACCCATGAACTCACACAGCAAAAACTTCAGTGTTAAATTAACTTTCCTAAGAGTTTATTTGGCTCCAGACTCAAGAGTGTTAAAGTGTTAAAATGAGTGTTAAATTAACACTCAATAGTGTTAAAGTTAATGAGATAATTAAGTGATTGATTGAGTGATTATTGACCATTATTGAAGACACCTGATGTTAACAAGCAGAATCACTAGCTGCGTTTACATGGACACTTATAATCGGATTGACGGCTCAATCGGACTAAAAAACCTTCATGTAAACACCTTAATCGATCCGATTGAGCTCGATCCGATTGAAATTTCGATCGGATTGAAAGGGGTGGTTTACTCCTTTTGTAAGCCGATCGAGAGAACATGTAAACACTTGATCGGATTGAAAACCGAAACTAAAAGGACTGCGCATGTGCAATGACGTTGAAATGGCGTAATGACGTATGACGCGCGGAACAAGCTGTTCTTCCTGTTGAATAAAGTGAATATAAATGAGTGTTCCGTCATTAAAAAATTCTCATTTCACTCAGCGTCTGTGAAGTGGAGCAGGACAACGTCCCACCAGTGCTTGTTTCAGATTATCATCCATGGACGACTGGTTTTGGGCGCGTGGTTTTACTGCGTGATCAATAGCAGCACGGCAAAACGGTTCATACTCATCGTCTCCAAATCATGACCAGAGACGGATAAATATTAAGTCTGCTGTTTAAAAAAAATAAAGAACAATAAAGGAGAATAGTTATGCGCGAACAGCGGCATATTCGTGCAGTGTGCGCATGTCAAAAAATCAATTCCGATTTGAATCTTGTGACATATAAACGCGCACATCAACCCGATTACTTTATTTATAGTTCATGTAAACACCGTGTTTGGATTCATCAATCGGATTGATTTCATTCCGATTGAACCATGTAAACGCAGCTAGTGAAGGAGAGAATCACAAATTGTAAGCCACCGTTATGGCGATAAGTGTATGCTTTAGTTGGGCTCTTGACCCTTATATTATTAACTTTAGATTTTGTTTGGCTGCTGTATTTGAGTTATAACTGCCAGATGAACAAAGAAAAAAAGTGATCTGATGGTGTTGGTCATATTATGACAATCATCATTTGAACTTTATGTTTTTTATTTATTTTGTTGGTTACAGCATAACTGTGCTTCTGCATAAATATCCAGAATTTTAGATATAATATAAAAGGATATCTTAAAAGTTGTTTTCTTAAAAAAAAAAAAAAAATTCTTTCTTTTAGGCACACACATCAAGATTCAGTCTATGCATCTCAACAATGGTGACGAGCAGAATATTCAATTAGGAAAATTAAATTACATAGACAATTCAGATCATAATTTATTCATATCGCAATGCATGATGGGAGCCATTAATGAGTTGTGATTGGTGGCAGCCACTGCAACATGCTTTATTATTGTCACCATTGTTGAGATTCACAGGCTGATTATTGATGTCTGTGTTTCTAAATAAATTAATTTGAAAGTGTTTTGATCAGAGCAATATTTATTAAATATTTTGGATTATAAGAAACATACTGATATTCATATGTGCTGTAGAATCACAAAACTGTTGCTAGTAAGTTAAACCAATCTATCTCAATAAGTTTCATTTTCAGATCACAGCACGATTATGCCATAACACAACCAAAACTATGATATCACACTTTTCTTTGTTCAATTGACTGTTATAAAAAAATAACAGCAGAAAAACAAATTTAAAGTGAATGTATAAGGTTTAAGAGCCCAACTAAAGCAAACACTTATCGCCATAACGGTGGCTTACAATTTGTGATTTTCTCCTTCAGTGATTCTGCTTGTTAACATCAGGTGTCTTCAATAGTGGTCAATCATCACTCAATCAATCACTTAATTAGCTCATTAACTTTAACACTATTGAGTGTTAATTTAACACTCATTTTAACACTTTAACACTCTTGAGTCTGGAGCCAAATGAACTCTTAGGAAAGTTAATTTAACACTGAAGTTTTTGCTGTGTGAGTTCATGGGTGGAATAAAAATATGGCAGGACTTTTACTTTCTGACCCCTGGACTTTCCACCTCTGCTTGATGGTAGGGACTTGAGACTTGACTTACTCCCATCTCTGGCTCACGCATACTTTGTGGTTGATATGTGCCCTCGATGCGCACTTTTGCAGAGCCCACACTGATGCAAGCTCTACAGCACACTTCTTTTCAACAGTCAAAGCTGGGTTACGTTTTTGCACGTCGTGCACAATAACCCTAAAGGCACCGGGGTGGCGGCTTGTTTTTATATATATATATATATAGCTGTGAGCAGCGATGAAGGGCCAAAGCTGGCGGCTTTAGGTAAAGGCACCGGGGTGGCGGTGCCACCGGCTTGGGCCCGCAATCGCTGCTCGCAGCTATATTTATATATATATATATATATATATATATATATATATATATATATATATATATATTTATTAGGGCCCAAGCCCTGAAAGGGCGAAGGCCCTATTGTTTTCCTAAGGATTATTAGGGCCCAAGCCCTGAAAGGGCGAAGGCCCTATTGTTTTCCTAAGGATTATTTATTAGGGCCCAAGCCCTGAAAGGGCGAAGGCCCTATTGTTTTCCTAAGGATTATTAGGGCCCAAGCCCTGAAAGGGCGAAGGCCCTATTGTTTTCCTAAGGATTATTTATTTAGGGCCCAAGCCTTGAAAAGGCGAAGGCCCTATTGTTTTCCTAAGGATTATTATTATTATTATTAGGGCCCAAGCCTTGAAAAGGCGAAGGCCCTATTGTTTTCCTAAGGATTATTAGGGCCCAAGCCTTGAAAAGGCGAAGGCCCTATTGTTTTCCTAAGGATTATTATTATTATTATTAGGGCCCAAGCCTTGAAAAGGCGAAGGCCCTATTGTTTTCCTAAGGATTATTAGGGCCCAAGCCTTGAAAAGGCGAAGGCCCTATTGTTTTCCTAAGGATTATTAGGGCCCAAGCCTTGAAAAGGCGAAGGCCCTATTGTTTTCCTAAGGATTATTATTTATTTATTTTTTCTCCTCTTTTATTTTTCTTACGACTATTCGGGCACTTTTGGGGCTCTTAACGTGCACGAAAACTCTTGAAACTTTGCACGCGGGTCAGAACCCGCGGCCATCAGGGTCGGGGTGAAGATGGTACCCGGGCGTGGCAGGGGGGCTCGACAGCGCCCCCTGGAACGGGGTCCGAAAACTTGGTCCATAAATCAAACACGCTTGTATGTAATAATATGAAACTCGGTACAGATATAGATCTCATCGGTTCATATATACTTCATGCTCTTACTTTTTACCCCAGCCCAACAGGAAGTCGGCTATTTAGGGTTGTTTGTAAAACGCATGCAATGGAATTTAAAGTACTTCTCCTAGAGAATTCAAAGAAATGCCACGAAACTCGGTCAGCATGAAGTCAAGACATTGAGGATGAAAAATTGCGAGGGGATTTTTGATATCTCGAACGGTTTGGCCGTGGCGAGGAAACGAATTTATGGCGAGAAACGTGAAACAGGAAGTGTGTTATAACTTCAGCATACATTAGCTGATCTTAATGAAACTTCAGCAGTGTGTTCGTTGTAAGAGGCCGATCACATGGATGTGACTATTGTGAGTCAAAGTTATAGCGCCACCAACTGGCAGCAGGAAGTGTGTCACTTTCAAAATGCTTTGAAATCACCCTCTTATTTTAACCCGATTTGCTTCAAACTTCATCTGTATAATGTAAATACACGGCAGATGTAGACCTGTGAAAGGATTATTGATATCTTAGATACTGGTGCCATGGCAACGCATCAAACTTTAATATTCTTTTTGGATGCTTTTGAGACTCTTAGCATGCCTGAAATTGCTTAAAATTGCATGAAACTCGACAGACAGATCACATTTATTAGCCAGTAGACATGTGCAAAGTTTCAGAAACGGGCGTGGTGCAGGGACTCAGTAGCGCCACCTTTTGACAAAAGTGGGAGGGTTAGTTTTATAGTTTTATCTACAATCATAAAACTCGGTACGCATATTGTTCAGATCAAGCCGGGCAACTTTCTAATTAACTGTCATTAGCTCAGACCAAGAGGAAGTCAGATATTTTGGTTTGAATATGGTCATTTTCTCTCTCTCTCTCTCTGAGACAATATGGCAAGCCGTTTTAACATTTAATCATTTTAACCTACAAGTCTCTATTTTCATGCTTCTAGTACTTCTTTTTTAGATACTAGTATCTATTCCATTAAGTACTAGTACTTATTCATTAGCGACTAGTGCTTATTCTTTAGTACTAGTGCCTATTCTTTAGATACTAGTGCTTATTCTTTAGATATTCTTTTGAATACGTATTAGTAGCTAATGAATAAGTACTGGTATCTATTTAATAGGTACTAGTATCTAATGACTTAGTACTAGTATTTATTGAATAAATACTAGTATCTATTAATAGGTACTAGTATCTAAAAGGTAATTTTCTCTCTCTCTCTCTCTGAGCCAATATGGCAAGCCGTTTTAACATTTTATCATTTTAACCTACTAGTCTCTATTTTCATGCTACTAGTACTTATTTTTTAGATACTAGTATCTATTCCATTAAGTACAAGTACTTATTCATTAGCGACTAGTGCTTATTCTGTTTAGAATATTAAAAGTGCTTATTCAATTTTTATGCTTATTTGTATTTTCAGAGCATAAAATCCGAATTTTCTGCTTATTCAATATTGCACCTAAAATGGAAGTGACTTGACGTGTGTGTGTGTGTGTGTGTGTGTGTGTGTGTGTGTGTGTGTGTGTGTGTGTGTGTGTGTGTGTGTGAGAGAGAGATTGTGTCTGTTACAGTGACAAGAGTTTAACCCTTTAAGTCCTTGTTTTTTGGATATATATCTTTTTTTATTAAAAAAAAAGTGCATACATCCCATATCTTTTAAATGTATTGTTTGCTTTAAATTAAATTAAGATTGTATGTTTGGTAATTGAACCTAAATAAATTTAAAATTAATGTGCTATATTTCAGTTCAATATATTTGTTTTCCTTCATTTTAATCAACACTAACTTTATTCTCATCTGAATTATAAATAACTTATTTCTGTATAAAATAAAAAATCCCGAATAATCCAGACCAACCAGAGCGCACTATTTCTACAACATAATCAGTGCTGAAACTACCAGAGCCGTTCGGCAGATAGCCAGCAGATATTTTGTGTCACGTCGTGCACAATAACCCTAAAGGCACCAGGGTGGCGGTGCCACCGGCTTTTTATATATATATATATATATAAATAAATATAGCTGCGAGCAGCGATGAAGGGCCAAAGCCGGTGGTACCGCCACCCCGGTGCCTTTAGGCCGGGGTTGCGGAGCCACCGGCTTGGGCCTGTAATCGCTGCTCGCAGCTATATTTATTATTATTATTATTCTAACGACTATTCGGGCACTTTTGGGGCTCTTAACGTGCAGGAAAACTCTTGAAACTTTGCACACAGGTCAGAACCCGCGGCCATCAGGGTCGGGCTGAAGATGGTACCCGGGCGTGGCAGGGGGGCTCGACAGCGCCCCCTGGAACGGGGTCCGAAAACTTGGTCCATAAATCAAACACGCTTGCATGTAATAATATGAAACTCGGTACACATATAGATCTCATCGGTTCATATATACTTCATGCTCTTACTTTTTACCCCAGCCCAACAGGAAGTCGGCTATTTAGGGTTGTTTGTAAAACGCATGCAATGGAATTTAAAGTACTTCTCATAGAGAATTCAAAGAAATGCCACGAAACTCGGTCAGCATGAATTCAAGACATTGAGGATGAAAAATTGCCAGGGGATTTTTGATATCTCGAACGGTTTGGCCGTGGCGAGGAAACGAATTTATGGCGAGAAACGTGAAACAGGAAGTGTGTTATAACTTCAGCATACATTAGCTGATCTTAATGAAACTTCAGCAGTGTGTTCGTTGTAAGAGGCCGATCACATGGATGTGGCTATTGTGAGTCAAAGTTATAGCGCCACCAACTGGCAGCAGGAAGTGTGTCACTTTCAAAATGCTTTGAAATCACCCTCTTATTTTTAACATTTTATCATTTTAACCTACTAGTCTCTATTTTCATGCTACTAGTACTTATTTTTTAGATACTAGTATCTATTCCATTAAGTGCTAGTACTTATTCATTAGCGACTAGTGCTTATTCTGTTTAGAATATTAAAAGTGCTTATTCAATTTTTATGCTTATTTATATTTTCAGAGCAGAAAATCCGAATTTTCTGCTTATTCAATATTGCATCTAAAATGGACGTTCTACCAGAAAGACTCGGGAGATTAATTGAAAAGCTGTATACATTTATTGACAGCTCAGCAAGCATAAATTTATAAGTTCTTTGGCGTAGGCCCCGTCCTTAGCGAGCAAAGCGAGGTTAGCCGAAACTGCATGTCCCGCCTGAGATGAAGGCGGGGGCGCAGCCGACCCCCTGGAGGTAAGGAAGGGACCATCCTGGTGGTGGTGATGGGGAGGATGGAGGGGAAGGTACCATCTTGGTGGTGGTTGGGGAGGATGGAGGTGAATGGCAGCGTCAGCATCTGCGAACTCAGACAAGTGTAAGTACCAATCTTTTATACTGTGACTGTTAACACCTGATTGGATAGGAATGAGGTAATGTATGACGTGCTGATTGAGTCTTCCTGACAGAACTTAAGCTAAAGCTTTCATTTCTACCAGAAAGACTCGGGAGATTAATTGAAAAGCTGTATACATTTATTGACAGCTCAGCAAGCATAAATTTATAAGTTCTTTGGCGTAGGCCCCGTCCTTAGCGAGCAAAGCGAGGTTAGCCGAATCTGCATGTCCCGCCTGAGATGAAGGCGGGGGCGCAGCCGACCCCCAAAGAGAAGTGGAAGAATAATTCCACGAGGACGGAGCCCACCCCCAAAGAACTGTAAATAAATATACCCACCAGTCGTGGATCCTGCGGTTCCTGAAACGAGAAAGAAGAATACAGATAAGATGATGAATATTTATTTACGAAATTATTTATTTATATATTTATATAGAACCGGGCCCAATGGACCATCACGCAAGACCACATAAACACGGGGTCAGCTTGACCACAGGCCATGATAGACCACATAAACACGAGGTCAGCTTGACCACAGGCCATGATAGACCACATAAACGCGAGGTCAGCTTGACTGCAGGCCATGATAGACCACATAAACGCGAGGTCAGCTTGACCACAGGCAATGATAGACCACATAAACACGAGGTCAGCTTGACCACAGGCCATGATAGACCACATAAACACAAGATCAGCTTGACCGCAGGCCGTGATAGACCACATAAACACAAGGTCAGCTTGAGCACAGGCCGTGATAGACCACATAAACACAAGGTCAGCTTGACCACAGGCCATGATAGACCACATAAACACGAGGTCAGCTTGACCACAGGCCATGATAGACCACATAAACACAAGGTCAGCTTGACCACAGGCCATGATAGACCACATAAACACAAGGTCAGCTTGACCACAGGCCATGATAGACCACATAAACACAAGGTCAGCTTGACCACAGGCCATGATAGACCACATAAACACGAGGTCAGCTTGACCGCGGGCCCTGGTAGCCACATGTACGACGGGCTTCAATAGCCCACACATAATGAGTTAATCATAGACACAGCCATAAGGCTACACAAAACCAAGACCTCTAGAGATCACTGGGCCGCGATGGACCTTGGGGGACAAGGCCACGGTAGGCCACACGGCCATGGGAGACCACAGAGACGAGACCGCTTAGGAGCCACACCGGCCGCTAATGCCACATGAAGACAAACCTAAAAGACAGAGCTGCTAAGCCACACAGAAGGTCGCGATGGACCACGGACCACGGATGGCCACATATAGGACAGGCTTTAATATGCCACACATAACGAGCTAATCGTAGACACGGCCATAGAGCCACATAAAACCAGGACCCCTAGAGGTCACTAGGCCACGATGGACCTTAGAGGACAAGGCCACGGTAGGCCACACGGCCATGGGAGACCACAGAGACGAGACCGCTTAGGAGCCACACCGGCCGCTAATGCCACATGAAGACAAACCTATAAGACAGAGCTGCTAAGCCACAAAGAAGGTCGCGATGGACCACAGACCACGGATGGCCACATATAGGACAGGCTTCAATATGCCACACATAACGAGCTAATCGTAGACACGGCCATAGAGCCACATAAAACCAGGACCCCTAGAGGTCACTAGGCCACGATGGACCTTAGAGGACAAGGCCACGATAGGCCACACGGCCATGGGAGACCACAGAGACGAGACCGCTTAGGAGCCACACCGGCCGCTAATGCCACATGAAAGACAATATTCACGAAACAAGGCCACTAGACCAGACAGACCACACAGCGATGGACCGTAAGGACAAAGCTATGATAGCCTGCACGGACCACAGCTAAACTAGTGGCCGAGGAGGATCACATAAAGACAGAAGACGGGCGGAGACACCGCGGGACAAAACACAAACGCAGACGAGTACAGAGGGGCGTTATCAGATAATGCAAATTGAACTGCGCTCGAGTGGATAACATAGTACCACCACCACCAGTAGTTGCGAGAGGATTTACCTGGATTATTAATGGAGAGCTTGCTGGGCTTCGATGATAATTTTTGAATCAGTTCTTATGTATTCTGTTATATTTGTCCCAAACAAACAGATGAACTAGAGGAAATGACTAGCAGTTTGAGCACCATGTTCTCTAGTACACTAGATATTGTTGCACCAATTAGATTAAAAAAGGTTAGAGAGAAAACTAAAGCACCATGGTACAACAGTGCTACGCATGCAATCAAGAGAGAAACTCGTAACTTAGAGCGTAAATGGAAACAAACTAATTTAGAGGTCTTTAGAATCGCGTGGAAAGACAGTATGTCACGTTATAAAAAGGCTCTAAAAGCAGCCAGGGCTGAGCATCTCCGCAAACTAATAGAAAATAACCAAAATAATCCAAGGTTTTTATTCAACACCGTGGCTAGACTAACAAATAAACAAACATCACCAGAGCAAAATATTCCATTACAATATAGTAGTAATGATTTTATGAATTACTTCAATGAGAAAATAGAAAGCATCCGAAACACAATTGTAAATATACAATCCTCTATGATGTCTTATGATTCAGCCTCAATTATGGCCCCTCTAGAACAACTACACCGCTTTACAACTATAGGACAGGAAGAGCTAAATAAACTTATCATTGCATCTAAACCAACAACATGTTTATTAGATCCAATACCCACTAAACTACTGAAAGAAGTGTTACCTGTAGTCGAAGAGCCTCTTCTTAATATTATTAACTCGTCTTTATTTTTAGGTCATGTTCCAAAAATATTCAAGCTGGCAGTAATAAAACCTCTCATTAAGAAACCGCAATTAGATCCAAATAACTTAGCAAATTACAGACCCATCTCAAATCTTCCATTTATGTCTAAAATACTAGAAAAAATTGTGTCCGCTCAATTGTGCTCTTTCTTACAAGAAAATGATATCTATGAAAAATTCCAGTCGGGATTCAGACCGCATCATAGCACAGAAACTGCGCTAGTTAAAATTACAAATGATTTACTTTTAGCTTCTGACCAAGGCTGTATCTCAATACTAGTTCTACTCGATCTTAGTGCTGCGTTCGACACTATAGATCATAAAATACTCTTGGATCGACTACAAAACTACACTGGTGTTCAGGGACAGGCATTAAGCTGGTTTAGATCGTACTTATCAGACCGTTACCATTTTGTCTGTTTAAATGGGGAAAAATCAAAGATAACGTCAGTAGACTATGGAGTGCCGCAAGGATCGGTGTTAGGCCCTCTGCTATTCTCAATATATATGCTGCCACTTGGTAATATTATAAGAAAACATGGAATTAATTTCCACTGTTATGCTGATGACACTCAATTATATATCTCATCACGACCAGATGAAAACACTAACTTATCTAAATTGACAGAGTGTCTAAATGATATAAAATGCTGGATGACGTGTAATTTCCTGCTATTAAATTCAGATAAAACGGAGGTACTACTTATTGGTCCAAAAAACTACCCTCAAAATCCCTTACAATACAACTTTAATTTAGAAGGATGTCCTGTTACTTTATCCACTACAGTAAAAGACCTGGGTGTTATACTAGACCGCAACTTGACTTTCGAAAATCACATTTCATATATTACAAGAACAGCCTTTTTCCACCTTAGAAACATTGCTAAGCTACGCAACATGCTATCTGTTTCTGATGCAGAAAAGTTAGTTCATGCATTCATGACCTCGAGACTAGATTACTGTAATGCTTTATTAGCTGGCTGTCCTGCATCCTCAATCAACAAGCTACAGTTAGTGCAAAATGCAGCTGCTAGAGTTCTTACTAGATCAATGAAATATGATCATATAACACCTATTTTATCATCTCTACACTGGTTACCTATTAAGTTACGTATCAATTACAAAGTATTCCTACTGACCTATAAAGCCCTAAATGGTTTAGCTCCTGTGTATTTAACAGACCTTCTATCGCCATACAATCCATCGCGCTCTTTAAGATCACTAAATTCGAGGCTTCTGGTCATTCCTAGGATATCTAAGTCCACTAAAGGAGGGAGGGCGTTCTCGCATTTAGCTCCTAAACTCTGGAATAGCCTTCCTGATATTGTACGAGACTCAGACTCGCTGTCCCAGTTTAAAACTAGATTAAAGACGCATCTCTTTAACCAAGCATTCACTTAATGCTTAACCTTTGATACTACTGCTGAATCAGTTCGAATGCATTAACATTATGAACATCAGCTATGCTAATTATTTCCCATCTGCCTTTCTGCTGTTATCTCGGGACGCTAGTCCCGAGGTAAATAGCGTTCGTCAGCTCCAGTTTGTATCCAGCCTCTCACGGAGACTTCAGATGCCCCAACGCCTGTGAAGAGACGACTCGACGCCTGTGAAGAGACGACTCAAAGCCGGCGATATGTTATGCCATAAATTAATACTTGATTAACTTACTGTATTTTTCTATGTACATTTCCGAAATGCAATTTCTGTAAAGCTGCTTTGAGACAATGTGTATTGTGAAAAGCGCTATACAAATAAATTTGAATTGAATTGAATTGAATTGAATGTAGGATTCGAAAGCTGAGGAAGACCATCTTCCCATTATTTTGATGGCTGATGTAGACACACCTCGTTCGGCTGCTGTGGTGGCTGCCCCGATCCGGAAGGAATGACCGGTATAAAGGGAGGGGGGTAAACAGCAGCTTTGTGGGCAGAACTAAATGAGTCCTAACCAGGCTTTAGAGAGAGGTGCTCCAGTAGTTAGGATAAATAGATTTTTTTTTTTTTTTTTTCGTAGATGAGAATCACCATTTTAGAAAATGTTAATGTCATACCTGAGCCTTGAGAGTCATTCTTAGAGTTCTTAAGAAGAGTAAAGAAATTAGGCGAGAAACCGAATCAGAAAAGGCCATGGGTAATGTCTGAGTGAATCCCCTGGATGCATGAGTCATGAACACTGTAACCGACCCCGTTACAATCTGAATATAACAATAGGAAAAGAGACTGTTGCGGACGGGAGGTAATAAAAGGTTGGTTGGATGGATTTGCTTTCCTAACTTTCTTAAGTGTGTAATGTTGCCATTTAAGCATAACCAACATATGCAAAGTTACAACACTCAAAGTTCGAGCAATGGGAGAATTTCATTTAGAAATTCCTTTTAAGTACTACAACAGCGCTGAGAGGAACCACGCAACATTCCTCCTAGGTTAGTGCATCACAACCCTAATTTTACATGAACCCTGCCCATGGAGCATGATTTATAGAATATCGAGACGGAATAGCTAAAAATAGCTAGTGACTAGAAAATAGCTACGCATAAGCTGCATTTGTCAACTAACCATTCGGAATGTTGCTAACCATTCGGAATGTTGCTAACCATGCGGAATGTTGCTAACCATTCGGAATGTTGCTAACCATTCGGAATGTTGCTACATGTTGACGCCTCTTGAGTCTCTCCATCTGACTTCGGTTTGAACATGAAGCTAATAGTTTTGAAATTTTTCTGTGATAGGTAATCGAAACTTTGAACAAGCTGTTGAATTCCGCCCCGTGTCGGGAGCAGCAGCCAAACTGCATCCAAAGGGACAGACAAAAACTATGCGCTTTACTTACCCTCGAATGACAATTCCAGCATGTTATACGAAAACATACGTGGGGGATTCCGAGCCAACCTTTCACACGCCCTAGGGGCACCGGAGACCAATCACGCATTGGTTTCGTATTTGTTGATGACGAAGGAACAACCGGCCGTGATCAGAATGGAAATAGAAGAATCTGAAAAGAAAAGCGAACATTATAAGCAAATAAAGGCAGAATACGTTTCTTAGGAGTAGGGAGCCAAGTCTTCGGTGATATACGGTCTAGCTGGATTGAGCAGAGAGAGTAATTTGAACTCTGTTAGAGGGCAGGGTGATGAATATGGGTTGCTAAAGGGCAAAGGTTGTCTGAAGCCTGAAGACTAAAGCACGAATGCCCGTAGCTGATGAATTGGAGGGCCAGAATGTGAACGACCTTAATCATCCAATTAGAGACTTTGTTAGACCAAGCTTGTTTGGACATACAACGTATATGTTTTGCAATCTCTTCGAACCCGAAAGGATGTTAACAGCCGCTATAGGGTAAATTTTTGTGAAGCGCGGATGAACGAAGCCTGAGCAGGCTTGGTAAATCTTCTAACCGCTAAATCTTAATCTTATTAATCTTAGTACGATACTTACCTGAAGTAAGGTGAGGGCATAGCGATAAGATACTACCTCAATCACACTGATATTCTAATGTTGACTTTTGAGTGTAGTATCCATTTCTCAGCTGCGCAGCATATACCTGGCATGCTCTCGAGTTGCTCTTGTAGGAAGAAAGGGTTTTTTTTTTTTTTTTTCGGCTGAGAATCTCTGGCCATGGCAACCGAGGAGTCCCTTGAATAGAAATAAATTAACATTTAAATTGTACAGATGAGTCAATATGTCACTTGAGTCTCCTTGACTGTGATTTGTTCTGGTGATTGGTTTAGATGTTATAATCTAACTTATAACTCCTGTTAATTCTAAATGGACTGCATTTATATACAGTATAATTCTACTGTGTTAAGCTTGTTTTGGCTAAGTAAATGACCTTTGACCTGAGCATCCTTAGTCTGCCTTCTCTGTACATTTAATACCAAATACATATAACGTAGATATTTCTATAACAAAAGTCATTGGATTCGTCACCAGAAAAATGCCGATTATACCGTGTTTTTGTTATTGAAGAACTTAAAACTTAAGTATTTAAAATATATTGATGATATGATACTATATATATATATATATATATATATATAATGTAAAATTGTTATAGAGAATTATCAGCACTTGATATAGAATTTCTTTCCTTTGAATTATATACTCCTGCTACATGCCCATTAAGCCCTACGTATGCTACCACCTTCTAAGCATGATTAACGTCCAATGACCAACTTGCTCTTAAGCTCAGCTTCTTTCTTTTAAGATATGGTCATTTACATGTTTTTCACATTTTACGATTTATTTATTTATTTTTAGGAAGTCTGCAATCATCTAGGTGAGAGTAGAGATCTTTGTGATTGGAAAGTGATTTGCAAAAACGTCTCCATAAATGCCGAAGCGATGACGAATTTAAGAATGGCGTAAACAAGTTGATAGGTATAGGCTACTGCTCCTTTAAGATGGAACTAAGGCGCTCTCACAATGTTGAGTGAGCAGATGAGGAGCGCGAGCTGACAATATATAGATCCCATTTAATATTTAATTTGCTCTTAAACTTGTTTAATTCTGTTCGGCAACGCAGTTGATGTATTTAGCAAACTGCCCTTGTAACGGCCACCTAGTGTTAAATAGTGTTCATGATATTAATGTTTATATGCCTTTAAGATGACTTCTATGGCGTACGTTATTGTATGCGTGCTGTTCTAATGTGAGCGCGCACGCAGAGTGAGAAGGTGAATGCTCGTGCTAAGAGGAAGATGACCGCTCTATCTCTGACTGCTGTTTTATTATAATCTGTTTATTCCACTTTGATTAGTAGCGTTTTACGGAGTGTTTTCTTTTCCCCGTTAACATCCGCTCTTTCGGCATTTATGTGAAGAGTGTGCTTAACTGAAAGAAAGCAACTATAAAAGACTCGTGGAACTACCAGTTCGTTTGCACTGTCTTTCCTATTTTTCATCTGGGCAGACATCAAACTCTGACAGACGTTACACCCTATGAGCGTGGAGTCAACGACGCTAAAAAATAAATTACCACTGAGCTGTGACAGTTACGTGAATCTGCTTGCACTTTGCTACAACAGTTCAGCGAGCTATCCGGTCCTACGAGCACCTATCTGGTGTTGAGAACCAAACCTTCTAAGCTGCGTTTCAAAGCTTCATTGTAAATTGTTGGACTTTCGCAATATCCCTGACACAAACGTGTAAAGGTGTACGCCTTACCATTGAAATTAAATGCAAACCAAAATTGTGAGTCAGGATGTACTGGAACGCTGAAGAACGCATTTGAAATGTCAACCAATGTATAACATTTAGTTCCAGCTGGAATTTGAGATAAGATCGTATACGGATTCGGGACGAACGGCGTTCTCGCGACAACTGCCTCATTAACAGCTTTTAAGTCCTGCACGAATCGATATTCAGCTGCTTCGTTGTGGTCTCTTATTTTCTTTACTGGAAAAATTGGTGTTCGAACAGGCGAGTCCGGACACTCAACAATGACTCCTTTTTCCAACAAAGAATTAAACACCGGAGTAATGCCCTCAATTGCTTCCTTTTTCAACGGATACTGCATTTTCTTTGGCCTGTAGTCAGATTTAGGCTTAATTCGAATTGGCTCACAATCAGCAATCAGACCTACATCATATTTATCTTTAGCCCATAGACAACTCGGAACTCCCTCCAACCCCTCCGGGATGACAGGGAGGTGCGATAAGGTCAGACTGCCAAAACTCATTTCCTCTTCCAACACTGTGACTGCTCGCAAACCTCTCAATGTTTTATGACATGGCTGTTTGAACCATCCGGTACTTTCGCTTTGGCAGATCAGTCTCTTTTGATCTATTATGACCCAGTCGGTCAACTCATGGCACTTGGCCATGAATGGACCCGCGTCACGCCATTCAGCCTTCACTGGTTTGGCCAGTGAAATATGAGGCTGTGCATTTTTCACGTCATAAAACATTGCCTGTTTGTCAGTCAGTTTCACATTCAAAACACACCAGTGGTTTGTCCAATAAAGATAATCTGTCTTTACATCTTCCACATCAACATAAAACCAACGCTGCGCATATTCATCATCAGGGTCAGTGCTGACATGTGAAGTACAGTGCAAATCTGCATCATTCATAAATTCAGAAGATGGCAATACTCTGTCGTGAGCCTTTGTGGTCAGACATGTGTTAGAAATTTGCCACTCATACACAAACAAAGGGTTTTCCCCTGTAGCTTCGTACAGCATTCTCATGTCAGCAGAAATCCCTTCAGCAGTACAGTGAACAGAAATACCCAGTTTACAAAGTAAATCTCGACCCAGTAAATTTACTGGACATGTTTGAGTAATCAAAAAACAATGCTCAAATTTTTTCCCATCGATTGAACACCCAAGCGGCATTGAGAATGATTCTTTGACCACATGACCCGTGGCACTTCTGGAAAAAGTTGTTTTCCCAGAACGTGAAACTGGCTGTGTCAATTCTGTTTCTTTTATTAAGGAGAATGTTGCACCAGTGTCAATTAAAAATAACAGTGTCTTGTCAAGAACGTTTACTTCTATCAAAGGTAAAGATTTATGAGCCTTATAGAAAACATTAGCAAGCCCATCTTTATTGCACAGAGCAAAGTCAGAAATTAAAGGAGAATGATACTTATCTGATGGAGAGACAGGAAACCCGTTGCTCGCACCCTCCCTCTCTCAATCCGCCTGATCTGCTTTGTAGGCTGCTTGCGGACAATTGTCACGCAAATGTCCTTTCTTTCCACAAATGAAACAAGTGTCTCGATCTGGACGTTGTTGATCTTGTGAAAAATGTCTACCTCTGCCACGACCACGTCCTCTGCCTCTTCCTCCATCACCTCTTTGGTTATAGTGGTAGTGGTTTGGTTTGGGGTTGTTGTTTTCGCTAATGTGCAGTGCTATCAGAGCTAGAGAAAGATCTTTGTCTTGCTGGGCGGTCTTGGTTGTCTGTTTCGTCTTTATCATTTCCTCATGATGTCTCGCATGCCGTCTGATTTCCGCTGTGGAAGTCAGTTGCCATCCAACACAGGTTTTCTGAATTGCTTTTGAAATTTCTTTATCCAGTCCATCCATGAACAAAGTCCTTAAATAGTCATCATATGGATCAGACCCCATAGGTCCCGCATCCGGGTCCGTCGGCGGTTGTCTCTTGTCCATACCACCATGTCGATCAAAGCACTCTTTCAGTCGTAGGAAATACGCTTCTGTAGTTTCATCTTTTCCTTGAGTACATTGACGAACTTTGTGAATGTCCAGCGTGCGTGGAAAAACTGTCTTCAAAGCTTTAACTATGTCTTCGACTTTCTTTGTGTAGTCGTTGTTGCTCGGATCGTCGTAGTTGATGTGTTTCAGACGTGAATCTTCTGGCCACTTGTCTGACAGTTTAGCCATCTGCACTGGTCCATATTTCAAAACCATCAATCTCCACAGTTCATTAAGAGTGGGTCTGAATTCTCTGCAGAAAACAGCTAAATCAGCACCCAGTTTTGCCCCACCTGTTTCGATGTTTGGCAGGTGTGCAGAAGCTTGTTTCAGGTCCTCTTGGGTCCATGGTCGCATTACCAGAACTGCTCCTTCTGGTCCTGCTACTTCAAGCATCGGTGCCTGAAGATTTAGACTTTCGTCGTCACCGTCGCTTTCACTCTTTACCTCAGTTTCTGAATCATCAGTCTGGTGTCGGTTGCGTTGACGTCGCGGGTACGGTTGCTGCCCTCGACGTCGTTTTCCCGTTGACCTGGTCGAACTTTGGCTAAGTTTTCTTGTCACATTTTCTCGTGAGTGCTAAGTTAAGTCTTTCAGGTTTGTGCTTAGCAGTTCTTCTAGCTCTTTGCTGCATCTCTTCCCCCCTTCTTCATTATATGCTGTCCCAGAGCGCGTCGTCGATATTGTCTCTGTCTCTTTCTCTGACGGAGTATATCTGGGCGGTTGACCAGCTGATGCGCTGGCTTGCTCTCCAGAGGGTACACTGGCTTGTGGTCTTCCTGCAGCAGCTCCGCTTTGACCAGGATTGAGAGCAGGTGGGCGATGAGCCGGATAACCCCCGTCTTCCACCATCATTCTCATGAATTGACCGAAAAAGGGAGAAGAAAAGTCAGAAATGTCAGAACAGTCATTTTTAAGATTCTGTAATGCTTTCTTTGATGCGTCCTGTCTTTCTTTATCAGAGTATAATGGTGCAATGGCACGACAGACTTGTCTTTGTTGTCTGCGTGTTGCCTCTTCTAACCATTTTACTATGATTTCACCACATTTATTGTACTGGTCTTTGTCTTTTTTCTTGACAATATGTGTCACCCAATTCACTTTGGTTTGAGTCAAATGTGACACACTTAAACCCCCATTAAACCCATATTGTTTTCTTAAAAATGGCACATAAGCATGATACCAAGTTCCCATTATTTTATCCATAACTTTATACGAGCCCTTAGAAAAATCAACCTGTTCCTCCTCTCTTTTCGAATTTTCATTACCCATTAGTGTTTATATTTCTTTTACTCATCAGTGTTTATATTTGCGTATTTAAATCTTTCCCCCGCGTGGTCACCCGTACTATATTCACTGTATTAATTCTTTCCCCCGCGTGGCCACCACGCACCTGCCTATATTCGTCAATATAGGACTTTCAAACTGCCTACATCCGTCGATGCAGGTCTTTCCCAAACAAGTGCCTCTGTACTGTTTGAAAATTACTATCAGGCTTATTTCAAACAGGCACCTATCTGGTGTTGAGAAATTACTATCAGGCTTATCTCAAACTCTGGCCCTTTTGGGAAAACAATTAATACATATCATTCGAGAAATTACTATCAGGCTTATTCTCAAACTCTGCTTGGAAGTTACTTTCAGGCTTATTCCAAAGCTCTGACCCTTCTAGGAAAAATATTTAATACGCAAATAATTTTCTTATTTACTACGTAAATAATTTTCTCTCACCGTCTCTTGGTGATTTCTTTTTGTTCGGGATCGCGTCCACCTAGGCCTCCCGTGGTGTCCACAATTCTCCCGTCCCTCAAAGTCGGGGGTTGGAGCCACAGACTTCTTGTCTTTGGGATGATCAGTCAATTGCTTCTTCCACGGAGGTCATCAGTTTTGCGATCCCATCCTCGTCGCCATTTGTCGTGGAAATAATTCTATTCGAAAAGTTAGGAGGAAGGAGACGAGTCGAAACCTTTGAAAAGTCAAAGTATCAAACGTTTTATTTCTTGCAAGAAAGGCAGTTCACACACAGACAGAGTCTGACATGAGAAGGGCGAAGGGCTGATCCCTTTCACCAGGTTATATACCCTAACACATCCTGAGTAGGCTGCATCTGTTTCAGAAGATTGCCTTGGTTACCTTAAAAGGAAACGTGTTTGTTCAAGATATCTTGTTGGACATAAATTTGTCTAGACAGAACAATGACATCTTCGTCAAGATTTCCTGTTGTTAGCTTCAAATTCACACCTCTTGCATATCTCTGGTTTTCACACCTTTTGCATATCTCTGGTTTGATCAAAAACTGCACACACATACATTTCACACTTGAAGCGAACAATAGGTCACTTGGAGTACACATAGTTCCTTTGCTACTTGGGTTTTTGTCACACATACATGTTCTCCCAGAAAGCTTATCTTAACTTATGCATTTCTAACAGCTTGGTTATATCATTAATAATGTCCTTTAGCGTATATGAACATCTTCCTTTAAATGCTTATGAGTACATAAATCCTCAATGTTAATAAAAGTTGCACACATCTAAAAGATAAAAGAACACATCTAAAAGTAGAAAACACATCTAAATGTAAAATTTCCATTACAACCTAAATAAATTTAAAATTAATGTGCTATATTTCAGATCAATATATTTGTTTTCCTTCATTTTAATCAACACTAACTTTATTCTCATCTGAATTATAAATTACTTATTTCTGTATAAAATAAAAAATCCCGAATAATCCAGACCAACCAGAGCGCACGATTTCTACAACATCATCAGTGCTGAAGCGGAACTACCAGAGCCGTTCGGCAGATAGCCAGCAGATATTTTGTGTCACGTCGTGCACAATAACCCTAAAGGCACCAGGGTGGCGGTGCCACCGGCTTTTTATATATATATATATATATATATATATATATATATATATATATATATATATAAATATAGCTGCGAGCAGCGATGAAGGGCCAAAGCCGGCGGTACCGCCACCCCGGTGCCTTTAGGTAACTAAAGGCACCGGGGTTGCAGTGCCACCGGCTTGGGCCCGTAATCGCTGCTCGCAGCTATATTTATTATTATTATTCTAACGACTATTCGGGCACTTTTGGGGCTCTTAACTTGCACGAAAACTCTTGAAACTTTGCACACAGGTCAGAACCCGCGGCCATCAGGGCCGGGCTGAAGATGGTACGCGGGCCCGTAATCGCTGCTCGCAGCTATATTTATTATTATTATTCTAACGACTATTCGGGCACTTTTGGGGCTCTTAACGTGCACGAAAACTCTTGAAACTTTGCACACAGGTCAGAACCCACGGCCATCAGGGCCGGGCTGAAGATGGTACGCGGGCGTGGCAGGGGGGCTCGACAGCGCCCCCTGGAACGGGGTCCAAAAACTTGGTCCATAAATCAAACACGCTTGCATGTAATAATATGAAACTCGGTACACATATAGATCTCATCGGTTTATATATCCTTTGTACTTTTACTTTTTACCCCAGCCCAACAGGAAGTCGGCTATTATGGTTTGTTTGGAAGCGTATGCCCCTGGAATTCGATATACTCCTCCTAGAGAATTCAACCAATCGCAACGAAACTCGGTCAGCAAGATGTCAAGACATTGAGGATGAAAAATTGCCAGGGGATTTTTGATATCTCGAACGGTTTGGCCGTGGCGAGGAAACGAAATTATGGCGAATAATGGAAACAGGAAGTGTGTTTTAACTTCTTCATACATTAACTGAACTTGATGAAACTTCAGCAGTGTGTTTGTCGTAAGAGGCCGATCACATGGATGTGACTCTTGTGAGTTAAAGTTATAGCGCCACCAACTGGCAGAAGGAAGTGTGTCACTTTCAAAATGCTTTGAAATCACCCTCTTATTTTAACCCGATTTGCTTCAAACTTCACTACTATAATGTAAACACACGGCAGATGTAGACCTGTGAATGGATTCTTGATGTCTTAGATACTGTTGTCGTGGCAACGCATCAAACTTTAATATTCTTTTTTTATGCTTTTGAGACTCTTAGCATACTTGAAATTGCATGAAACTCGACAGACACATCACATTTATTAGCCAGTAGATATGTGCAAAGTTTCAGAAACGGGCGTGGTGAGGGGCTCAGTAGCGCCACCTTTTGTCAAAAGTGGGGGGATTAATTTTATCTACAGTAATAAAAATCGGTATGTGTATTGTTCTCCTCGAGCCAGACAACTTTCTAATTTACACTCAATAGCTCCAACCAACAGGAAGTCAGATATTTTGGTTTGAAAATTGTATGTATTGTCATTTTATGTATCTCTCTCTCTGAACCCAAGTCTATGATTGTGGGGAGGGGGAGGGGGGCTAGATTAACCATTTCACTGCTGTTTGGTCTGGCCTGCATTAAAAAAGAAAATAAATGTCTTACGCCTTGTATTTTTTAAATAAGTTGTATTAATAAGTAAAGGCATATAACCAGTTGAATTGTAGTGCATTGAAAATAGTTTTATATAATTAGTTTATTAATTAAATTAACTTGGTCCTTAAATTTGGTCAGAAAATGTGGTCCATAAATCAAACACACTTGCATGTAATATTATGAAACTCTGTACTCATATAGATCTCATCGGGCCAAACAACTTTAAGCCAGCCCAACAGGAAGTGGGCTATTTTGGTCTTAATGTGGATGTTTTGCAAAACCAGGCTCTACATTTTTACCCACTCCTCTTAAGTGGTTTATTCAATTCCCACCAAACTTTTTCAACATGATGAAAATACATTAAAGAAGCATAATTGTGAATATCTATTGAATATCTCTAATTGTTTTGCTATGGCGAGGGATTAAAGTCATGTAAAAAAAATAAACACTAAAAGCCTCATACCTTCTAAAAATTTAATTATACACCATTTATTTCTAGATAAATTTATACAAATATCAGAACTAAACCCATTTTATTCTTGTTTTCAATTTAAGAATAATGTACAAGTTTAAAAACAGCCAGGATGCACTATTCAGTTAAAAAATAAATATATCAAATAATACATAGGGCTATACTGCCCTCTTGTGTTCAAAATCAGGTAGGCCTGTTGTATTTAAATATAGGTAGCTGCTATGTGACTCCGAGAATTTTTTCTCACCGGTTATTTGACGTGTAACACCGCTGGGGGCTTTTATATCGCTAAGTTAAAAGTGAAAGTAAAGTAAGGACATTTATAGTGGTGGCGCTCGCAGTGCGCTCGAATGAATTTCTATGGAAGTAGAAATGAAAAAACGTTCGCTCTGTTTTGCTCGCTCGTCGCCATGGACGCGCACCGTAATGAATGCCACTGCAGTGCAGGCGCATACTTTTTAGTGTCACTTTAAAATTAGTGCAATATCGGGGGCCAATTGCTTGAATTGTGAGTTCAATAGTCTATTATTTTACACGGAAAACACAACAACAAAAGAGTACAATGACAGATTCGCTTAAATAGGCGCTTTTACATAAAATAGCCTATTCCGTCATCATCTTTTCAGTCAGCTCTTCACTCTCGTGATTAATGAAATTTGACTCCTGTTGCTGATATTTGCTGCAACTTTCGTTCTGCTCACAATTTAGTAAGCAAACACGCTTCAAATGTGTTTTTATTTTATTTTTGTGTATATATATGTGTGTATATATATAGCTTATGTTTCAAATATGAGTTAATTAACAATCGTTTGAAAGAATGATACTTTTAAACATATCACTAAACCGTCATTAGGTGTCGCCAGGCGACCGTCTTAATGAGCGAGTCATTGATTCATTTGTTCGAACGATTCGTTCGAACGGCTGAGTCATTCATGAATGAGACAGATTATGGATTGGTCATTGAGTCTTTGAGTCAACCGATTCGTTCAAAATGCTGAATCAGTTAGTAATGAGAAAACACGTTGCTGTGAGATGCTCGATGGTTCTGCTGTGATCTTTGTTTAACTATTTTCACTGCTGAAACAGAAAAAAGTCAATATTGCATATAAAATGTCAGTGATTTGACTTGTGTGTGTGTCTGTGTCTGTGTGTGTGTGTGTGTGTGTGTGTGTGTGTGTGTGTGTGTGTGTGTGTGTGTGTGTGTGTGTGTGTGTGTGTGTGTGTATGATTTTGTCTGTTACAGTGATTGTTTAACCCTTGTTAAAGTTTAGGCCTTGTCTTTTTGGATATATATCTTTTTATATAAAAAAAATAGGCATACAACCCATATATTTTAAATGTATTGTTTGCTTTAAATTACATTAAGATTTGTATGTTTGGTAATTGAACCTGAATGAATTTTAAATGAATGTGCTATATTTCAGAGTTTTCCTTAAAATTTGACCTAACACTAACTTTATTCTCATCTGAATGATAGATTATTTATTTCTGTATAAAATAAAAAAGAGATTTTTGGTTGGGTGACAGTTGTAGTTTACAGTTTGACAAAAGCACAATGTTGTGTTTTATTGCGATTGTTCACAAATATAAGTAAACACTTTGCAGTTTGAATAATGTCCTATATGAACAAAAGGACGGAGTATGTTTTTATGTCTACATTGTTCAATCACGTTTCACACACACACACACACACACACACACACACACACACACACACACACACACACACACACACACACACACACACACACACACACACACACTTTTTTTCTAATCAGATCAGGCAAGTAATATTCTGTCTTGGCACAATTGATTTAACTTTCATAACTTACTTATTTCATGTGTCCATTAAGTCCATGAGACCGTAGGGTGTCTCATTTTTCATTTTAGGTTTCAGAAGGTTGCTCACGCATATGATATGTGCCCTCATTGCACACTTTTGCAGAGCCCACACCAATGCAAGCTCTACAGTACACATCTTCTCAACAGTCAAAGCGGGGTTAAGTTATTGCCCGTCATGCACAGTAACCCTAAAGGCACCAGGGTGGCGGTGCCACCGGCTTGTTTATATATATATAAATATAGCTGCGAGCAGCGATGAAGGGCCAAAGCCGGTGGCACCGCCACTCCGGTGCCTTTAGGTAACTAAAGGCACCGGGGTTGCGATGCCACCGGCTTGGGCCCGTAATCGCTGCTCGCAGCTATATTTATTATTAGGGCCCAAGCCTTGAAAAGGCGAAGGCCCTATTGTTTTCCTAAGGATTATTATTATTAGGGCCCAAGCCTTGAAAAGGCGAAGGCCCTATTGTTTTCCTAAGGATTATTATTATTATTATTATTATTATTATTATTATTATTATTATTATTCTAACGACTATTCGGGCACTTTTGGGGCTCTTAACGTGCACGAAAACTCTTGAAACTTTGCACACAGGTCAGAACCCGCGGCCATCAGGGCCGGGCTGAAGATGGTACCCGGGCCAGGCAGGAGGGCTCGACAGCGCCCCCTGGAACAGGGTCCGAAAACTTGGTCCATAAATCAAACACGCTTGAATGTAATAATATGAAACTCGGTACACATATAGATCTCATCGGTTTATATATCCTTTGTACTTTTACTTTTTACCCCAGCCCAACAGGAAGTCGGCTATTATGGTTTGTTTGGAAACGCATGCAATAGAATTCGAAACACTTCTCCTAGGAAATTCGTCCAATCACCACCAAACTCGGTGTGCATGAAGTCAAGCAATTGAGGATGAAAAATTGCCAGCGGATTTTTGATATCTCGAACGGTTTGGCCGTGGCGAGGAAACGAAATTATGGCGAATAATGGAAACAGGAAGTGTGTTATAACTTCTTCATACATTAACTGATCTTGATGAAACTTCAGTAGTGTGTTCGTTGTAAGAGGCCGATCACATGGATGTGACTCTTGTGAGTCAAAGTTATAGCGCCACCAACTGGCAGAAGGAAGTGTGTCACTTTCAAAATGCTTTGAAATCACCCTCTTATTTTAACCCGATTTGCTTCAAACTTCACTACTTTAATGTAAACACACGGCAGATGCAGACCTGTGAATGGATTCTTGATATCTTAGATACTGTTGTCGTGGCAACGCATCAAACTTTAATATTCTTTTTTTATGCTTTTGAGACTCTTAGCATACTTGAAATTGCATGAAACTCGACAGACACATCACATTTATTAGCCAGTAGACATGTGCAAAGTTTCAGAAACGGGCGTGGTGAGGGGCTCAGTAGCGCCACCTTTTGTCAAAAGTGGGGGGATTAATTTTATCTACAGTAATAAAAATCAGTATGTGAATTGTTCTCCTCCAGCCAGACAACTTTCTAATTTACACTCAATAGCTCCAACCAACAGGAAGTCAGATATTTTGGTTTGAAAATTGTCATTTTATGTCTCTCTCTCTCTGAGCCTACGTCTCTGTGTGTGTGTGTGTCTGTGAGTGTGGGGAGGGGGAGGGGGGCTAGATTAACCATTTCACTGCTGTTAGGTCTGGCCTGCATTAAAAAAGAAAATAAATGTCTTACGCCTTGTATTTTTTAATTAAGTTGTATTAATAAGTAAAGGCATATAACCAGTTGAATTGTAGTGCATTGAAAATAGTTTTATATAATTAGTTTATTAATTAAATTAACTTGGTCCATAAACTTGGTCAGAAAATTTGGTCCATAAAATTAAACACACTTGCATGTAATATTATGAAACTCGGTACACATATAGATCTCATCGGGCCAAACAACTTTAAGCCAGCCCAACAGGAAGTGGGCTATTTTGGTCTTAATGTGGATTTTTGGCAAAATCAGCCTCTGATTTTTTACCCACTCCTCTTAAGTGGTTTATTCAATTCCCACCAAACTTTTTCAACATGATGAAAATACATTAAAGAAGCTAAATTGTGAATGGCTATTGAATATCTCAAATTGTTTTGCTATGGCCAGGGATTAAAGTCATGTCAAAAAAGTAAACACTAAAAGCCTCATATCTTCTAAAAAATTAATTATAAACCATTTATTTCTAGATAAAATTACACAAATATCAGAACTAAACCCATTTTATTCTTGTTTTCAATTTAAGAATAATGTACAAGTTTAAAAACAGCCAGAATGTGCTATTCAGTTAAAAAATAAATACATCAAGTAATACAAAGGGCTATACTGCCCACTTGTGTCCAAAATGATATCAACTCAGTACATAAAACTTTTTTTATCAGGTATGGCTATTGTAATTAAATACAAATATATTAGGTATGTGGCTGTGAGGATCTTTTCCCACCGGTTAATCGACGTTAGACACCAGCGAGGCCTTTTTAAATCGCTAATATAAAAGTGAAAGTAAAGTATAAGGACGTCCGCCCGGACATTAATAGTGGTGGCGCTCGCAGTGCGCTCGAATGAATTTCTATGGAAGTAGAAATGAAAAAACGTTCGCTCTGTTCTGCTCGCTCGTCGCCATGGACGCGCACCGTTATGAATGCCAGTGCAGCCGCATACTTTTTAGTGTCACTTTAAAATTAGCACCATATCGGGGGCCGATTGTTTCCGGTTTTCAGGTAAAACACAACAACAAATGAGTAAATGACAGATTCGCTTAAATAGGCGCTTTTACACAAAATATTCCGTCATCATTTTTTTCAGTCAGCTCTTCACTCTCGTGATTAATGAATTTTGACTCCTGTTGCTGATCTTTGCTGCAACTTTCGTTCAGCTCACAATTTAGTAAGCAAACACGCTTCAAATGTGTTTTTATTTTATTTTTGTGTATACATGTGTGTTTATATATATATATATATATATATATATATATATATATATATATATATATATATAGCTTATGTTTCAAATATGAGTTAATTAACAATCGTTGGAAAGAATGATACTTTTAAACATATCACTAAACCGTCATTAGGTGTCGCCAGGCGACCGTCTTAATGAGCGAGTCATTGATTCATTCGTTCAAACGATTCGTTCGAACGGCTGAGTCATTCATGAATGAGACAGATTATGGATTGGTCTTTGAATCTTTGAGTCAACCGATTAGTTCAAAATGCTGAATCATTCAGTAATGAGAACGCGTTGCTGTGAGATCCTCGATGGTTCTGCTGTGATCTTTGTTTAACTATTTTCGCTGCTGAAACAGAAAAAAAGTCAATATTGCATCTAAAATGTAAGTGATTTGACGTGTGTGTGTGTGTGTGTGTGTGTGTGTGTGTGTGTGTGTGTGTGTGTGTGTGTGTGTGTGTGTGTGTGTGTGTGTGTGTGTGTGTGTGTGTGTGATTGTGCCTGTTACAGTGATTGTTTAACCCTTGTTAAAGTTTAGGATATATATCTTTTTATATAAAAAAATAGCATACAACCCATATATTTTAAATGTATTGTTTGCTTTAAATTACATTGAGATTTGTATGTTTGGTAATTGAACCTGAATGAATTTTAAATGAATGTGCTATATTTCAGATCATATATTTGTTTTCCTTAAAATTTGAACTAACACTAACTTTATTCTCATCTGAATGATAGATTATTTATTTATGTATAAAATAAAAACACATTTGATTTTTCTTTTTTAATCAATGTAGAATGTGTAACTGAAAAAATAAACAGATTAGGGCTCTGTTCGAGGACAAGAAATGAAAACCAATGCAATATGATGAATGTCCAAAATATTTTTTTGCTTTTAAACTATGTGTGTGTGTGTGTGTGTGTGTGTGTGTGTGTGTGTGTAAGAGATTTTGGTTGGGTGACAGTTGTAGTTTAGCAGTACAGTTTGACAAAAGCACAATGTTGTGTTTTATTGCGATTGTACACAAATATAAGTAAACACTTTGCAGTTTGAATAATGTCCTGTATGAACAAAAGGACGGAGTATGTTTTTATGTCTACATTGTTCAATCACGCCTCACACACACACAGACACAAACTATTTTTCTAATCAGATCAGGCAAATATTCTGTCTTGGCACACTTCATATAACTTTCAAACTTGTGTACTTATTTCATGTGTCCATTAAGTCCATGGTAGGGTGTCTCATTTTTCATTTTAGGTTTCAGAAGGTTGCTCACGCATACTTTGTGGTTGATATGTGCCCTCAATGCACACTTTTGCAGAGCCCACACCAATGCAAGCTCTACAGCACACATCTTCTCAAAGGTCAAAACGGGGTTACGTTATTGCCCGTCATGCACAGTAACCCCAAAGGCACCGGGGTGGCGGTGCCACCGGCTTGTTTATATATAGCTGCGAGCAGCGATGAAGGGCCAAAGCCGGCGGCACCGCCACTCCGGTGCCTTTAGGTAACTAAAGGCACCGGGGTTGCGGTGCCACCGGCTTGGGCCCGTAATCGCTGCTCGCAGCTATATTTTATTCTTCTTCTTCTTCTTCTTCTTTTTATTATTTTACTACCTTTTGGGTACTTTTGGGGGCCTTAACGTGTTTGCCTTGTTTGGAAACTCATTTTCTATATTTTTCTTACGACTATTCGGGCACTTTTGGGGCCCTTAACGTGCTCGAAAACTCTTGAAACTTTGCACACGGGTCAGAACCCGCGGCCATCAGGGCCGGGCTGAAGATGGTACCCGGGCGTGGCAGGGGGGCTCGACAGCGCCCCCTGGAACGGGGTCCGAAAACTTGGTCCATAAATCAAACACGCTTGCATGTAATAATATGAAACTCGGTACACATATAGATCTCATCGGTTCATATATACTTCATGCTCTTTTTACCCCAGCCCAACAGGAAGTCGGCTATTTAGGGTTGTTTGTAAAACGCATGCAATGGAATTTAAAGTACTTCTCCTAGAGAATTCAAAGAAATGCCACGAAACTCGGTCAGCATGAAGTCAAGACATTGAGGATGAAAAATTGCCAGGGGATTTTTGATATCTCGAACGGTTTGGCCGTGGCGAGGAAACGAATTTATGGCGAGAAACGTGAAACAGGAAGTGTGTTATAACTTCAGCATACATTAGCTGATCTTAATGAAACTTCAGCAGTGTGTTCGTTGTAAGAGGCCGATCACATGGATGTGACTATTGTGAGTCAAAGTTATAGCGCCACCAACTGGCAGCAGGAAGTGTGTCACTTTCAAAATGCTTTGAAATCACCCTCTTATTTTAACCCGATTTGCTTCAAACTTCATCTGTATAATGTAAATACACGGCAGATGTAGACCTGTGAAAGGATTATTGATATCTTAGATACTGGTGCCATGGCAACGCATCAAACCTTAATATTCTTTTTGGATGCTTTTGAGACTCTTAGCATGCCTGAAATTGCTTAAAATTGCATGAAACTCGACAGACAGATCACATTTATTAGCCAGTAGACATGTGCAAAGTTTCAGAAACGGGCGTGGTGCAGGGACTCAGTAGCGCCACCTTTTGACAAAAGTGGGGGGGTTAGTTTTATAGTTTTACCTACAATCATAAAACTCGGTACGCATATTGTTCTGATCAAGCCGGACAACTTTCTAATTAACTGTCATTAGCTCAGACCAAGAGGAAGTCAGATATTTTGGTTTGAATATGGTCATTTTCTCTCTCTCTCTCTCTCTGAGCCAATATGGCAAGCCGTTTTAACATTTAATCATTTTAACCTACTAGTCTCTATTTTCATGCTTCTAGTACTTATTTTTTAGATACTAGTATCTATTCCATTAAGTACTAGTACTTATTCATTAGTGACTAGTGCTTTTTCTTTAGTACTAGTGCCTATTCTTTAGATACTAGTGCTTATTCTTTAGATATTCTTTTGAATACGTATTAGTAGCTAATGAATAAGTACTGGTATCTATTTAATAGGTACTAGTATCTAATGACTTAGTACTAGTATTTATTGAATAAATACTAGTATCTATTAATAGGTACTAGTATCTAAAAGGTCATTTTCTCTCTCTCTCTCTCTCTGAGCCAATATGGCAAGCCGTTTTAACATTTTATCATTTTAACCTACTAGTCTCTATTTTCATGCTACTAGTACTTATTTTTTAGATACTAGTATCTATTCCATTAAGTACTAGTACTTATTCATTAGCGACTAGTGCTTATTCTGTTTAGAATATTAAAAGTGCTTATTCAATTTTTATGCTTATTTATATTTTCAGAGCAGAAAATCCGAATTTTAAAATAAAAAATCCCGAATAATCCAGACCAACCAGAGCGCACTATTTCTACAACATCATCAGTGCTGAAGCGGAACTACCAGAGCCGTTCGGCAGATAGCCAGCAGATATTTTGTGTCACGTCGTGCACAATAACCCTAAAGGCACCAGGGTGGCGGTGCCACCGGCTTTTTATATATATATATATATATATATATATATATATATATATATATATATATATATATATATAAATATAGCTGCGAGCAGCGATGAAGGGCCAAAGCCGGCGGTACCGCCACCCCGGTGCCTTTAGGTAACTAAAGGCACCGGGGTTGCGGTGCCACCGGCTTGGGCCCGTAATCGCTGCTCGCAGCTATATTTATTATTATTTTACTACCTTTTGGGCACTTTTGGGGCCCTTAACGTGCTCGAAAACTCTTGAAACTTTGCACACGGGTCAGAACCCGCGGCCATCAGGGCCGGGCTGAAGCTGGTACCCGGGCGTGGCAGGGGGGCTCGACAGCGCCCCCTGGAAGTGGTAAAAAATCTTGGTCCATAAATCAAACTCGCTTGCATGTAATAATATGAAACTCGGTACACATATAGATCTCATTGGTTCATATATCCTTCGTACTTTTACTTTTTACGCCAGCCCAACAGGAAGTCGGCTATTATGGGTTGTTTGGAAACTAATGCTCAGGAATTTGAAACACTTCTCCTAGGGAATTCACCCGATCGTCACCAAACTCGGTGTGCATGAAGTCAAGACATTGAGGATGAAAAATTGCCAGGGGATTTTTGATATCTCGAACGGTTTGGCCGTGGCGAGGAAACAAATTTATGGCGAATAATGGAAACAGGAAGTGTGTTATAACTTCTGCATACATAGACTGATCTTGATGAAACTTCAGCAGTGTGTTCGCTATAAGAGACCGATCACATGGATGTGACTATTGTGAGTCAAAGTTATAGCGCCACCAACTGGCAGCAGGAAGTGTGTCACTTTCAAAATGCTTTTAAATCACCCTCTTATTTTTACCCGATTTGCTTATAACTTTATGTGTATAATGTAAACACACGGCAGATGCAGACCTGTGAAAGGATTATTGATATCTTAGATACTGTTGCCGTGGTAACGCATAAAACTTTAAGATTATTTTTTGATGCTTTTGAGACTCTTAGCATACTTGAAATTGCATGAAACTCGACAGACACATCACATTTATTAGCCAGTAGACATGTGCAAAGTTTCAGAAACGGGCGTGGTGCAGGGGCTCAGTAGCGCCACCTTTTGACAAAAGAGGGGGAGTTAGGTCTATACTTTTATCTACAATCTTAAAACTCAGTATGTATATTGTTCATATCGAGCTGGACAACTTTCTAATTTACAGTTATTAGCTCAGACCAACAGGAAGTCAGATATTTTGGTTTGAATGTGGATGTTTTGGAGAATTTTCTCTTCCTCTCTCTCTGACCCTACGTCTCTCCGTGTGTTTGGGGGGAGGGGGATTTGTCTGCTGAGTGAGATTGCTTTTATTTTTGTTTTTCAAGGTTTGGGGGCCCTTAACGTGCTTGAAAACTCTTGAAACTTTGCACACAGGTCAGAACCCGCGGCCATCAGGGCCGGGCTGAAGCTGGTACCCTTGCGTGGCAGGGGGGCTCGACAGCGCCCCCTTGAATGTGATTCGAACACTTGTCCATATATCAAACATGCTTGCATGTAATAATATGAAACTCGGTACATATTTAAATCTCATCGGGCCGAACAACTTTCGTGCTCTAAGTTTAACGACAGCTCAACAGGAAGACAGCTATTACGGGTTGTTTGGAAAATGCATGCTTTTATTTTTTATATACTTCTCCTAGAGAATTAATCCAAACACCACGAAACTCGGTCAGCATGAAGTCAAGACATTGAGGATGATAAATTGCCAGCGGATTTTTGATATCTCGAACGGTTTGGCCGTGGCGGGGAAATGAATTTATGACTAAAAAAGGACACATAAAGTGTGTTATAACTCAGTTAGTTTTACCTACAGTTACATAACTTGGCGTGTATATTGTTCTCTTCAAGCCGAACAACTTTCTAATTTACAGTTATTAGTTCCGACCAACAGAAAGTCAGATATTGTGGTTTGAATGTGGATTCTGAGAATTTTCTCTCCCTCTCTCTGACAGAGAGAGTGTTCCCTTCCATTCTCGGTGTGTGTGTGTGTGTGTGTGTGTCTGTGTAGGGAGGGTGAGAAGGAAAGGGGGGTGGGGCGTGGGGTGGTCTCTTCCAGTGATAGTTTAAACACAAAATCATAAATAGGGCTATACTGCCCTCTTGTGTCCAAAATTATATTTATACGCACTTTTATTTATTTATTAAATGTATTATGCACACACACACACACAGTTCGATCGCCCCTGCGCCTCTCTCTTTCTCTCTCTCACACACACACACACACACACACACACACACACACACACACACACACACACAGTTCGATTGCGCCCGCGCCTCTCTCTCTCTCACACACACACACACACAGTTCGATCGCGCCCGCGCCTCTCTCTCTCTCTCTCTCTCTCTCTCTCTCTCTCTCTCTCTCTCTCTCTCTCACACACACACAGACACACACACAGTTAGATCGCGCCCGCGTCTCTCTCTGTCTCACGCGCACACACACAGTTCGATCGCGCCCGCGCCTCTCTCTCTCTCTCTCTCTCTCTCTCACACACACACACGCACACACACACACACACACACACACACACACACACACACACACACACACACACACACACACACACACACACACAGTTCGATCGCGACCGCGCCTCTCTCTTTCTCTCTCACACGCAGACACACACACACACACACACACACACAGTTCGATCGCGCCCGCACCTCTCTCTCTCACAAGCCACACACACACACAGTTCGATCGTGCCCGCGCCTCTCTCTCTCCCACACACACACACACACACACACACACACACACAGTTCGATCGCGCCTGCGCCTCTCTCTCTCCCACACACGCACACACACACACACACACACACAGTTCGATCGCGCCCGCGCCTCTCTCTCTCTCACACACACACACACAGTTCAATCGCGCCCGCGCCTCTCTCTTTCTCTCTCACACGCACACACACACACACACACATATTGGAACGTGAGTGAAGTACAAAGCCTATAATAAAGAATAGTTTAGCATCCAAATACATCGCAAATGTTGAAACAATTTGATTCTAATGAGAGAGTTACGTTAGCCCAACACCACTTACTTTCACATTCGCTTCACATTATTTCGGTTACTTCTTGTTTATAGTTTTTTAAAATTCTTGTTCTGTTCTGTATATCATTAAATTTAAAGGATTGCTTGTGTAATATTTTGAGTGTATCATCAAATCAGAATAATTCTCTTGTTTAGTGATTCCCTAGTTATTTTTTAATTTATTTTTTCATTGCTCTAATCAGGTAAGGCAAGTAATATTCTCTGTGTCTGTATATATATATATTTTTATATATATATATATATATATATATATATCATCTGAATTATAAATAACTTATTTCTGTATAAAATAAAAATTCTAGAATAATCCAGACCAACCAGAGCGCACTATTCCTACAACATCATCAGAGCTGAAGCGGAACTACCAGAGCCGATCGGCAGATAGCGAGCAGATGCAGCATATGTGTTGTATCGAGGCAGGGTCAGGCCAGGGGAATCCATTTGCAGCTTTTTTATTAAGAATTGTCAAGACAGGCAGGGTGAACAATGGCAAACAGGGTGTAATGTTGCAGCAAAGATGAAGCGGAGAGTGAATCCAATCGCAAGCACTTTAATAACAGAATATCCAGGGTAAACTCAGAATAAGGCACAAGGCACACAGAACAAGGAACTGGGAAAAACTCACATCAAACAACGACCGACAAAAACCAACTGAAACACAGAGATCTAAATAGACAGGCAAACAAGCGAAACAAGATAACAAGGGGGCGTGGCTAATCAGAAACACATGGGAACAATGATCAGACAATTAACAAGACACATGGCAAACAGGGAATCACATGACAGACAAGAACAAGGAACAAGACACAAAACCCACACCGTGACATAGCAGCCCCCCCCCCCCCCCCCCCCCATGGGCGGCTCCCGACGCCCCTTGAGACAAAAACAAAACAAAACAAAAAAAACACTAAAGTTCAGGAGGGTGGTGAAGTGGAGGCGGTCTTGGGGGAGGGACGGAGGGCCAGGTTCGTGGAGTGAGGGCGGACCTGGACCGTGGGTGGAGCAGGCTGAGCAGGAGACCCCTCGGGCGGCCAGGGCGGTGAAGACCCCTCGGGCGGCCAGGGCGGTGAAGACCCCTCGGGCGGCCAGGGGGGTGAAGACCCCTCGGGCGGCCAGGGCGGTGACTCAGGCGCAGGAACAGCAGACACCGGCGCAGGAACAGCAGACACCGGCTCAGGAACAGCAGACACCGGCTCAGGAACAGCAGACACCGGCTCAGGAACAGCAGACACCGGCTCAGGAACAGCAGACACCGGCTCAGGAACAGCAGACACCAGCTCAGGAACAGCAGACACCGGCTCAGGAACAGCAGACACACACACTGGCTCGGGCTCAGGAACAGACAACACACACACTGGCTCGGGAACAGACAACACACACACTGGCTCTGGCTCGGGAACAGACAACACACACACTGGCTCTGGCTCGGGAACAGACAACACACACTCGGGCTCGGGAACAGACCACACACACACTGGCTCGGGAACAGACAACACACACACTGGCTCGGGAACAGACAACACACACACTGGCTCTGGCTCGGGAACAGACAACACACACACTGGCTCTGGCTCGGGAACAGACAACACACACACTGGCTCTGGCTCGGGAACAGACAACCCACACACTGGCTCGGGCTCGGGAACAGACAACACACACTCGGGCTCGGGAACAGACCACACACACACTGGCTCGGGAACAGACAACACACACACTGGCTTGGGCTCAGGAACAGACAACACACACACACTGGCTCGGGCTCAGGAACAGACAACACACACACTGGCTCGGGCTCAGGAACAGACAACACACACACTGGCTCGGGCTCAGGAACAGACAACACACACACTGGCTCGGGAACAAACAACACAAACTCTGGCTCGGGAACAGACAACACACACACTGGCTTGGGCTCGGGAACAGACAACACACACTCGGGCTCGGGAACAGACCACACACACACTGGCGCGGGAACAGACAACACACGCACTGGGTCGGGCTCAGGAACAGACAACACACACACTGGCTCGGGAACAGACAACACACACACTGGCTCTGGCTCGGGAACAGACAACACACACACTGGCTCGGGAACAGACAACACACACACTGGCTCCGCTCGGGAACAGACAACCCACACACTGGCTCTGGCTCGGGAACAGACAACCCACACTCGGGCTCGGGAACAGACCACACACACACTGGCTCGGGAACAGACAACACACACACTGGCTCGGGCTCAGGAACAGACAACACACACACTGGCTAGGGCTCAGGAACAGACAACACACACACTGGCTCGGGCTCAGGAACAGACAACACACACACTGGCTCGGGCTCAGAAACAGACAACACACACACTGGCTCGGGCTCGGGAACAGACCACACACACACTGGCTCGGGAACAGACCACACACACACTGGCTCGGGAACAGACAACACACACACTGGCTCTGGCTCGGGAACAGACAACACACACACTGGCTCTGGCTCGGGAACAGACAACACACACACTGGCTCGGGCTCGGGAACAGACAACACACACTCGGGCTCGGGAACAGACCACACACACACTGGCTCGGGAACAGACAACACACACACTGGCTCGGGAACAGACAACACACAGAATGGCTCGGGAACAGACACTGGCTCCGGTTCTGGAACAGACACCAGAACAGAAACCGCCACAAGGACAGACGTAAACACAGAAACAAACATAGAGCGATCAGGTTCAGGCGTGACTTGAACAGTCTCTGGATCGGCAGACGTGACTTGAACAGCCTCTGGATCGGCAGACGTGACTTGAACAGCCTCTGGATCGGCAGACGTGACTTGAACAGCCTCTGGATCGGCAGACGTGACTTGAACAGCCTCAGGATCGGCAGACGTGACTTGAACAGCCTCTGGATCGGCAGACGTGACTTGAACAGCCTCTGGATCGGCAGACGTGACTTGAACAGCCTCTGGATCGGCAGACGTGACTTGAACAGCCTCTGGATCGGCAGACGTGACTTGAACAGCCTCAGGATCGGCAGACGTGACTTGAACAGCCTCTGGATCGGCAGACGTGACTTGAACAGCCTCTGGATCGGCAGACGTGACTTGAAGAGTCTCTGGATCGGCAGACGTGACTTGAAGAGTCTCTGGATCGGCAGACGTGACTTGAACAGTCTCTGGATCGGCAGACGTGACTTGAACAGTCTCTGGATCGGCAGACGTGACTTGAACAGTCTCTGGATCGGACGGGACCAGCGGCGAGGACTCTGGGCTGACAGGAAGTACAGGGAGGACTTCCAGGCATTGCGGGACGTGGGAAGTCCTCTTCCTCTTCCGAGAGCGAGAGGGCGCTGGGCTGGACGGAACCAGCGATGAGGGCGCTGTGCTGGACGGGACCAGCGGTGAGGGCGCTGTGCTGGACGGGACCAGCGGTGAGGGCGCTGTGCTGGACGGGACCAGCGGTGAGGGCGCTGTGCTGGACGGGACCAACGGTGAGGGCGCTGTGCTGGACGGGACCAGCAGTGAGGGCTCTGTGCTGGACGGGACCAGCGGTGAAGGCTCTGTGCTGGACGGGACCAGCGGTGAAGGCTCTGTGCTGGACGGGACCAGCGGTGAAGGCTCTGTGCTGGACGGGACCAGCGGTGAAGGCTCTGTGCTGGACGGGACCAGCGGTGAAGGCCCTGTGCTGGACGGGACCAGCGGTGAAGGCTCTGTGCTGGACGGGACCAGCGGTGAAGGCTCTGTGCTGGACGTGGCTGACGTGAAGCTCTGGCCGGACGTGGCTGACGTGAAGCTCTGGCCGGACGTGGCTGATGTGAAGCTCTGGCCGGACGTGGCTGACGTGAAGCTCTTGCCGGACGTGGCTGACGTGAAGCTCTGGCTGGACGTGGCTGACGTGAAGCTCAGGCTTGTCGTGGTGAAGCTCAGGCATGTCTTGGTGAACGTGAAGAACAGGTGATGACGTGGCGTGCCACGGGAGGAAGCTCTCCAGACATCTGGAGAGTGCCTCTCTCCGGTCCAGACCGGAGAAATCGGGGAGCTCCCTCGGGTCGACCTCCTTAGCCCCCAGCCGGTAACACATCTTAATCGCCTCATCACCCAGAGAGCAGGAGGCAGCGAGGGGAACAAACCCCCAGGTGTACTGGAACAGATCAAGGCTTTCCAGGGCCAAGGCCGCGATCTGTCCAGCGAACTCCCGGTCTAGCCTGTGTAGATCAGGCGAGATCCGTGCTGCTGGATTCATATTTGGGGTCGGTCGTTCTGTAATGTTGCAGCAAGGATGAAGCGGAGAGTGAATCCAATCGCAAGCACTTTAATAACAGAATATCCAGGGTAAACTCAGAATAAGGCACAAGGCACACGGAAACAAGGAACTGGGAAAAACTCACATCAAACAACGACCGACAAAAACCACCTGAAACACAGAGATCTAAATAGACAGGCAAACAAGCGAAACAAGATAACAAGGGGGCGTGGCTAATCAGAAACACATGGGAACAATGATCAGACAATTAACAAGACACATGGCAAACAGGGAATCACATGACAGACAAGAACAAGGAACAAGACACAAAACCCACACCGTGACACAGGGCAGAACAGAAAAGGCAGAGACAAACCAGGTTGACAGGCAAAGGACAAAGACCTCCAGATAAATACTGGGCTTCTGGATTTACTTCACTGGATTTACTGGATTGGACTTCTGGTGCCACCGGCTTGGGCCCGCAATCGTTGCTCGCAGCTATATTTTTTTAATTTATTTTTTCATTGTTCTAATCAGGTAAGGCAAGTAATATCCTCTGTGTCTGTATATATATATATATATATATATATATATATATATATATATATATATATATATATATCATCTGAATTATAAATAACTTATTTCTGTATAAAATAAAAATTCTAGAATAATCCAGACCAATCAGAGCGCACTATTCCTACAACATCATCAGTGCTGAAGCGGAACTACCAGAGCCAGATCGGCAGATAGCGAGCAGATGCAGCATATGTGTTGTATCGAGGCAGGGTCAGGCCAGGTGAATCCATTTGCAGCTTTTTTATTAAGAGTGGTCAAGACAGGCAGAGTGAAAAATGGCAAACAGGGCAGAACAGAAAAGGCAGAGACAAACCAGGTTGACAGGCAAAGGACAAAGACCTCCAGATAAATACTGGGCTTCTGGATTTACACATTTAAGTGCTGCAAAACATATTGACCTAAAAATTACTGTAAATTTAAATGATCTCATATATGTGGCTATTGTGGTTCACGATCATAGGCCCTGTCCCACATTGCACACTTCATATGAATTTTCAGTCTTGTGTACTTATTTCATGTGTCCGTAAAATCCATGTCTCATTTGTCATTTTAGGTTTCAGAAGGTTGATCACGCATACTTTGTGGTTGATATGTGCCCTCGATGCGCACTTTTGCAGAGCCCACACTGATGCAAGCTCTACAGCACACTTCTTTTCGACAGTCAAAGCAGGGCTACGTTTTTGTACGTCGTGCACAATAACCCTAAAGGCACCAGGGTGGCGGTGTCACCAGCTTCTTATATATATATATATATATATATATATATATATATATATATATATATATATATAATATATATATATATATATATATATATAAATATAGCTGCGAGCAGCGATGAAGGACCAAAGCCGGCGACACCGCCACCCCGGTGCCTTTAGGTAACTAAAGGCACCGGTGTTGCGGTGCCACCGGCTTGGGCCCGTAATCGCTGCTCGCAGCTATATTTAGCTTTGAAATGTAAAAGTCAAAGTGCACTATTTTCCAACAGTTGGGTTTTTTAATGAATCCCCTTATACTGTAAATCACACCATAAAAAGGGCTATTTAATATAAAGGCAAGGGAAGTTTATTTTGTACACATCTTCAGTGCATCAGTGCTGTCCTCAATGTCCTCGAAAGCACCTATACTGCTGTATGCATTTACAGCCTGTCTGTGTTGACTTCTGAGTGACCTCCGATTGATGAGACTGTTGAGCCAACATGTAGCGTTCTCTGTCAAGTCACTGAAAACTGTAGAGGAATTGTAAGGAAAAATAGAAAGAAAAAGATGACATCACACAGCAGTCAAGGTCCCAAAAAACATGACAATTCCAAATATATACAATGATGCATTTGCAACATCAAAATAACCTTGTAATCATTATTTTAACTCGTCAAAAGAAAATGCAACATACAAGTCACTATAAATATTTGGGTGGTGAGCTTGTGAAATTGTGATAGACAAGCATTTCATTTGTGATTACTACAGCAGAATATCATGGTGCTGATATCATATGACAAAAAGTGATTAACACAGTGGTCAACTTCGTAATAAACACAAAACTTCTTCATGTCAGATAATATTCATCATTTTCTTACCATCTGCCCATTCTCTCATTTCAAGCTGGTGAGGTTAGCTTTCAGGGTTTCTAGGTCCCAAAGTGGATAAGTATAGCTTTAGAAATCTAAAATGACAAGAAAATGATTATTAGTGTATGAACCACTATTTGATATTTGTTATCTGATCACTATCATCCAAGCTTTTATTGGCATCGGTGGCTCAGTGGTTCATGTAGGTTTTCTACAAACCGGAAGGTTTCCTAGGGTGAAACCAGCACCATCATGATGTTCTCCACACAATGTTATCTGAACAGAGGGACACAAACCTGAACATCAAGGGCATAAGGTAAAGCAAATGTCTCCAACTGCAACCATTTGAATAAATCTAAAGCCTAATCAAAACTCAAACTGCCACACAATATAATAGGTTCCTTCCTGGACCGTACCCCACCCATCCATCAAGTTACAAGTAATCCTGCTTACAAACAAGATACATACACAGATAAACACAAGTGAAAACATAACATCTTTGACAGACATAGATATAACAGTTATTCATTCAAAACTGACATAGGATTTTTAATTATGTTATTTCTAATTATATGTATGTTCTGTATATTGCATATACAAATTAAGGCAATGAATAACAAGCCAATAACTTTGTTTATGTTTGTAGTTATTTTATTCATTATAATTTTAAAATTAACAAAAAATTTTTTTTATTCATTCTTCAAGAAGGGAGGAGTGCTCCCAGGAGTCCTTCCATTTGGTCCCACTGTAAAGAGACAACGTTTTGAGTAAAAAATGTACATTTGCTGAGTAACTCTGTCAGGCTAGCAAAATGGTATATCATTTTATGAAATATAACTATTAAAAAATATTCAAACATTTCAGTAACTGTTGACATTGTTAATGTTAAAACTGTTGTGTACGGTGTGTATGTAATAAAATGTACACTAGTACACCTACCAGGTCTTGCATGGAACCCAACAAATGAGGACATCTTCTGTTCCCTATAGAATAAACACAAAAAAAGAGTCAGGAGTCCTCAAAACATACTTTGTTGGAAATCTTAACATGTAATAACATTTAAACAATACAATTTACTTCTGTAAGATGGTGTTTCAAAGTCGTACAGTACAATATCATACGTCTGAGTGTTCTAGTAAATTACATCAAAACCTTGTGACAGTTTCAATTCATGTTAACTTTACCAACATATTCAAAGCTTTTTTTTTTTTATCTATGCATTTATTTTTTCAGGGTTTCTGCAAGTTTCAACAAGTAAAATGTAAGGTTTTAAATACATTTTTAAGAACATTATGAATAAAATTTAATAACTATTTCACTTCAATACTTGCAAAAAAGTATGAAGGCTATGAAGGAAAATCAAAGTCGAATAAGTACTTGCAAAGTACATTAATTTACAGAACTGTGTGTGCAGTTGTAGGTTTCATATTGGTCAGACAGACAGACAACAAATAACTACAAAAAGTACTGGTAAATAAATTCCAGAATAATTTAGACCTACCAAAACATATTTAAAAACTACTACAGTATGTAATACCTTAATTTATTTAAGACGTTTTCTACATATTAGAAGGTTTGTAACCGAAGTATTGATTGGATAGCAGTCTACATCATATGAGCCAAATTCTTTTCCGTTATTGTAAAGTAAACTTCGTATGCATCTTGTTTGTAAAACTGGTTACATTAGTGCTCACCGCATGAACACTAAATACAGATTATTGTTCTCCAAACATTCAGTTGTAGAGTCAAGGGCTCAAACAATGCAGATATTTTTTAAAGCAGTCTTAGGCCACATGTCCACCAAACCGTTTTTAGCCAGCTGACACAGGGTCAGATCATTGTAGAATCAAAAAGGTTTAAAATATTAATAACGAGTGAATGCGAGTACATCGATATAAAGCAAGACAGTTTGAAAAGGCTTTAGAAAGACGAACCTCTCTCACTCTTCTTTTCAAAACCTTGGAGTACTCAAAGTTGTTTTGCCTCACTCTCCTACAACATTCTGGACACTCATCTGAAAGATAGGCAATATAACATTGAAATAAGTATACCAATATACCAGTATAGACAATACCAAACTGTGACAAACTGTTACCAAATACCAAACTGAATCAATCTGTAGTTGATACATCATATCATTTTAAATAAAGAAAATTTACTTAACACTTTTGTTTTTGCTTCATAAATTTACTTAACACTTTTGTTTTTGCTTCATCTTGCTGGCTACCCTCTGTTGGACTGGATCTGTATAAAGAATATACAAGATACCACATTTTATTAAACACTACTTCTGTCAGGACCACTATCGTCAAATATGATTGACAGTTAGCATACAGTTTGAATTGGCGATATAGTTCTGTTCTGGGCAAGAACTCCCTGTGCTTCCATGAAGCCTAGCATAGATAAGAGCAGCCATAACAGAAAATAACCAACACAAATGCATTGCAGATATCATTAATTATTTTTAATGTACAACATAATTAGAGAATTTTAGTCAGATTCAGGGGGAATCAGCATGCCAAATCCTGACTGATGAGAGGTGGATCTGGGGAAGGGTAGTTAGCTCCTTAGAAACGCTTGGCTGCTGATAATACTGAAGGAGCTTACATTGGAGCTTGTACAGTGATAGGCATCGTATTCCTATAGGTCAGTGGTTCCCAACCTTTTTAGGGTACTGTACCCCCAAAACATTTTATCCTGCCTGAAGTACCCCCACAAGGTTATGTGATCGGTGTGATTTTTAGATTTGGTGTAAATTTTAGGTGATACCTGAATTTACCTGTAAATAATGATATTTTTACTTCCTATAATAACTCTTATAATATAATACTTGTCTTTGTTCAATATTTGTATGACTTTTTCACATCTTCACATGTCCAGACCAATTATACAAAAACGTCCTGGTTGCGTATGCAACCCACCGTTCCCTGAAGGAGGGAACGGAGGACGTAGTCGACGGTCGACTGAATTGGGAGATCGCTAGAGAGCCTGTCTTCTTCGAGTACTATTGAACGAGCCAATGTAATTGGCGTGCGTGATTCGCATCACACACTCCGCCCCCACGGCGCGGGTATAAATACGGAAGTGGATGCACGCACTAGTCGCTTTTCGCTGAGGAGCCGAGAGTAACCCGGGGTCAGCGGTGGTCCAGCGGTAGTGGCAAGGGGACTACGTCCTCCGTTCCCTCCTTCAGGGAACGGTGGGTTGCATACGCAACCAGGACGTTCCCTTTCAGTCGAGAACGTCAGACGTAGTCGACGGTCGACTGAATTGGGATCACCCATTGAACACGCCACTAACGCTGCCACCTTCCAGTGCCTAAACCAAAGCCTCCTGATGCCCCCGCAAACTTAAGGCGGGGAAGGACAGGGCTTAGGCCAGGGAAGTCACTGCTGTTCCTACAGGACCACTGGGAAAGCGTTCCCCGTACGTTGGAAGGAAGGGACGCTGCGGAAGCCACATCCAACCCAGAGGGAGGTAATGTGGAGAATACCAGAGGTGGGACAAAGTCATTGTTATGCAAGTCACAAGTAAGTCTCAAGTCTTTGCCCTCGAGTCCCGAGTCAAGTCGAGTCAAAGATGAGGCAAGTCCCGAGTCGAGTCAAAAGTCAAAGCCAACAAGTCTCAAGTCGAGTCCAAAGTCCTACCATTTTAGTTTCGAGTCATTTCAAGTCCTCTTACCATAGAAATAAAATGTATACAAATCATGTATGTCTGTAAGATTTGTATTTATTTAAACCTCTTTTTATACAATGACATTAATCAAATACAGTAAAAAAAACAGAATTTTATTTTCACAAAAAATGCTTGTATTTCAACAGCATATTGCACTAGAACAATATAGCAATACGGAAGTTTAACTTTCAAATAGACATGGGTCCTTTTAGCCTAAACGTTTTTAAACATGTCATCAAAATCCTCACTCCTCAAAAACAAGAACGAGAGAGAGAGAGAGCGCTGTGTGGAAGGTGATGAGCAGAGAGAGAGAGAGAGTGAGATAGAGAGAGTGAGAGAGCTCTGTGGAAGGTGATGAGCAGAGAGTGAGAGAGAGAGAGAGAGAGAGTGTGAGATAGAGAGAGAGAGAGTGAGAGAGCGCTGTGTGGAAGGTGATGAGCAGAGAGTGAGAGAGAGAGAGAGAGAGAGAGTGAGAGAGCGCTGTGTGGAAGGTGATGAGCAGAGAGTCAGAGAGTGAGTGAGTGAGAGAGAGAGAGAGAGAGAGAGAGAGAGAGAGCGCTGTGTGGAAGGTGATGAGCAGAGAGTGAGTGAGAGAGAGAGAGAAAGAGAGAGAGAGAGAGAGGGAGAGCTGTGTGGACAGGTGATCAGCAGAGAGTGAGTGTGTGTGCGCATGTGTGCTGTGGACAGGTGGAGGGAGGCCCCTATACTGCATTGCATTTGCAAAAGATTAAATTGGCCAAAAGTCTGTCAGTCATTTGTGCGCGGTGGGGACGCAGAATGATGCCACCATGGCTGAAGACTCGCTCCACAGGAGCACTAGAAGCAGGCACTGCCAAGACTCGGATGGCAACTTGAAAGAGTGAAGGAAGAGTCTTACTGTTCAGTGCCCAGAACAAAAGGGCATTCTGTCCTTCTGCCATGTTAATGTAGTGACTTAGCTGTACTGCTGGTGGGGTCTCAACATCCCTTTTCTGTCTCTTATGGTATGCAGCAAACAGACCTTCTCCTTCCATGTCCTCTAGTTCTTCTTCAGCAAGCACCGGCACAGGCACAGGTTGCTCCGTCTCTGCAGCATCTTGCAGGATCAATTCTAAAAAAAAATGTGTCACAACAGCAGAAACAAAAGAGCCCTTATTACCATTACTAATGTTGATGATACTGTGCAAGACTGAAAATTGTTAAAGTCAGAATAATATCACATTAGATCCTAGATCAGATTAAGATCAAATTATTTTACGTTGCATTTAAGTTGCATTGCAAGTCAATAATATTTACCTTTAACTCGTTGTGCCACCTCTGCCTTGATGTCACGGTTGACCAGCACATGGGGCTCAATCCACAGCAGACAAAAGGCTGGATCCAAGGCAGCTGCTTTCAGATAGACTGTGTCTGAAAAGGGAGCAGTGATCCCTTCTTGAGACTGGGCCATTTTCACATTAATGAAGATCCCAAGAAATCTTTTTTTCAGGGATGCCTGCAGACCTCTGACCAGGCCGCTCAGGAAACGAACTTGAGGCTTCAGCTTCTCAAGATGGTGATTGAGGGACAAGACAGATGGAACAACTGCACTGATTGTAATGACTTTCTCCCCCTGTGTCAAATCAGTTGCTTCTCCGAACGGTTTCAAGATGTCCACCAACTCCTTCAGCAGATTCCACTCTCGTGGAGTGAATGACAGTTCTTTATGCCCGGCCTTCTCAAGAACTGCGCAGAGCTTTTGCTGATCACAATGAAGGACTGCTTTCACCTGCCGCAGTGTGGAATTCCACCTCGTGCTCACTGCAGCAGGGATGCCTCTGTGCTCCCCAAATTCACCATCAAAGATGTCTTTAAACGTTGTGCTTGTGTGGAGCAGCGAGCTAAGTTTTGATAACTTGGAGAGAGAAGGACATGCCACTTTTGTTTCTTTCAAACCGTCTCCCACAACCAGCTGCAATGTGTGTGCAAAACACTGCAGGCGCTGTTTCTTTGCCATAGCAGTATTGACAGTTTGCTGGTCTTCTAGGGTTAAGTCATGCCATAGCTCAGGATCATCAAGATTATCTCCAGCATCATCATCTTCCTCCTTTTCGCTGGGGAAGCAGACAGTAAATGCCTTGCGCATGTTAGCAGCATTGTCACTAATGATATAGTCCAATTTAGCTTTGATGTTGTATTCATCACATATTGCCTCAAATTGGTCACAGATGCGCTCCGCTGTGTGAGAGCCTTTGAAGCGGTTGCAGGCCAAGAGATTAGTCTTTAGCTGTACCCTCTCTGCATCTCTCTCCATCCAGTGCACAGTGACACCAAGGAATCCCCTCATCTTTCGATCAGACCAAATGTCCACAGTGACTGAAACATGGTCAGTGTTGCTCAATTGAGTTTTTAACTTTGAACGTCTCTCCTCAGCAAGGCTCTCTGTTTTTGTGGTCAGCGTTCGGCGACAGACTGGGGTATACTTGCTGTCCAGCACAGCCAGAAAGTGACGAAAGCTCTTATTTTCCACAATAGACAGAGGGAAATTGCAATCAATAATCAAGTCAGACAGTATCGCATTGGAGATGGCCTTCTGCTGTGGGTGGCTCAGGCTGTAACGCCCTACACGAGTGTCCAGGAATTGTGAGATTAAAGGCTGTTGTGGTTCATCTACGATGCTTTTGTTCATCTGGTATTCTTCATACCTGTAACAGAGAAGAATATGAAACAGATGTCAGAAAATCCCTTATAGCCACACATGTTGTATTTGAAACTACTCTTTACTCATATCAATGTTGTTAATATTCATTGTCTATTGTACACTACGATATACGATAATACATTTCAGTTTCAGTGTATGCAATATTAAGAATATTTTCACTGCTTCAAAAGTCATAAGAAAGCCCTTTCCCTCAAGAAACTGAAGTCATATGCTTTATAGCAGTGGTTTTCAGAGTGGGGACGGGGACCCCTGGGTGCCGCAAGGGGGGCCATGGCAAGTTGGCATGAAAAGTATAGCAAAACAAAATAATTGAATAAATTTAATAACTAAAGTTACTTTAAAAAAAATGTAAACTGACTAAACCAAAAATAAGTTAAAAAATATTCCCATTAGTTAAGAACTGCACTATAATAATCTATTGCATCTCTGAACATTACTACTATAATCGTTATTTTATTATACACTGCCTCACAGACCTACAGTTCACTCTCTCCTGAACACCAGATTCCATGGTGCCTTGCTGCATCACACAGAAATTGCAGGTCGACTACTGCTCCCTCATTCATTGTTTAATTGTGATATTTGATGTCTTCAGCCACAGTTCAGCTTAGTTGTGATTAACCAAAATTACAGAAACGACCTCAATGAGGCAGCACACCAGCAACTCTGAAACTGAATAATTGAAAGAGTAAAACTGGAAGGCCTGTTTTTGTCTCATGTGTGTTGGAGAGACTGAGATATACATTTGTGTTTATCCGTCTAGCAGCAAGGTAGAAATTCAGTTGTCCTCTAAAACGGACGTTGACATGATGTTGGCGAGGTTTTCCATCTTGCTACACTCATGTACCTCATATAATCCAGGTTCAAAAATACCTATTTTTGTAAGCATGAACCAGCAAGGGAGACGTGCGTTTACTGTCTCGTTGATACAGTAAATAAATGCAGCAGCTAGCTAGTAAGCTACGGTACATCCGATAAGGTGCTTAGCATTCATTCAAAACTTACCTTTCTCTGTGCAACTTCAGGTGTCGAACAAAGTTGGACGTTGTGGCAGCTCCGTCAGTAATCTTCGACCCGCATGTTTTGCAAATTGCAACTCGTTTTTTGTCGACTACCTCGTAATTTTTATAGCCAAACGAAACTATCTTCGGTATCATTTTGCCAACTGGCGCGTAGTTGCTTGTTGCGCTTCATTGGTTGTCTTGCAATGTGCCTGCTTAGATGCTGTCGAATCAAAACAACGTGGGACTGCAGTGATTGGATGTCGTGCAGGCAGCGCGCGCGCTCTCTGCATGCATACAGGTGGCGCACATTTTTTTCACAGATGCAGATAAACAGAGCGGCGCGGCCGTGTGAAAAAATTTTTCCCCAGTTTTCATGGGAATTAGCAAGTCTTCTCGAGTCAAAAGGCGCAAGTCCAAGTGAAGTCACGAGTCATTGATGTTAAAGTCCAAGTCGAGTTGCAAGTCTTTGTACATTTTGTCGAGTCGAGTCTGAAGTCATCAAATTCATGACTCGAGTCTGACTCGAGTCCAAGTCACATGACTCGAGTCCACACCTCTGCAGAATACACATATGAACTGGGCGGAAACCGGGCAGTCTAACAAATGGAATGTCACTGGGGTGGCTCCAGCCTAAGACGGGGGGAGACACACCGGACAGTGACGGCAGAGAGGCTCTGCCGAGGGAAGACACGGGCTCACCGCAGGGAGCCGTATCGTGGAAGAATACACATATGGGGTCACCGAAGGGACCGCAACATATGGACCCAGCCTAACACAGGTTCCACACTGCTTACGAGTGGTAGGCCTAACACCAGACGTTCCGCACGTCCGACGTCGGAGGGGTGTGGAGGAACTCAACAGGGTTCAATTTTAAGGGAACTCAACTGGAGTAGAAAGGCGCACGTATCCAGTCCATAGGAGGGGAATGGCGCAGCAAGCCGACACTTGAACCGGGCTCACGGTGAAACTGGCTTCATGAGAAGGGAGCCCACGGGAAGCAGCGGTTCAACTAGGTGTCGTCCAGCCCCCAACTCTAGAATCTGTTTAGCAAAGTATATCGTCAACGCCCAGGCGGAGCACTTTACACTCATCATAGAGGAGCTCAACACCTAAGTGGACATGTTGCATCTCGGATCTTTGCCGAAATGAAGGCAAGCACTAAGTGCAACTTTGCATGGAAACAGCCTTCCCTCTCTGCTGAATTCCAACAGATATTTGAAGAGCTGGTCTGAGGTCTATGACTTGCATTCTGTACACGTCCAAGCAAACGGACAGAGAAGCCAGGGCTGGATCTGCCTCCTCCAGGGCAGCGCTTGCAGGCTCACCACCTGCTCCTATTACGGGAGAGGTAGGAACCTTGGGCACAATCCGAGCCGGGGTCTCAGCTTGTGAGAGTTAGCCGGCCCAGACTCCAGGCACAATACGTTGACCGAAAGCGAGCAAGTCCCTACCCTCTAGTAGAGACCACGCGAGCAGGAGAACTGATATAACAGAATTTTTAACTCACTACCTGCAGTGGCTCAGGGGCGGTCTCTGCAGTGCAGTCGCACCAGGGACAAGGCCCAAGAGGATAAAGAGGGACACAAGGATTTACAAGACCTTGCTCCTCAGGAACCTGACGATCAGAACGTGCTTCTGCATACTTCTGCAACACGATGAGCGTCGTTTAAACACCGAGGCAACATCATTTTGAGGGTGATTTAGGAAAACAGCCTACTGCAACCCATTTTGCAGGAAAGAGAGCACTGAAGTGATCGAAAGCTTTCAGGATCTCCTCTGGAGAGAAAACGCACTCAACGACTAGGTTCCACTTCTAAAGGCGTAAGCACGCTACCCCATTCTAGGGGGTGCTCGCAGAAGTGATGGTAACTATCACACATTCTTGTGATAGCCACCTGAACCTCCGCGTTCAGATGTAAGACCGCCCGGAATCCCCGGGGGAAGAACGCGTGTGCCATCGTGCCCCGCCCCCGAAGAGTTTTCCGGGGAAGTCAGGAAGGCTGTTGATGGGAGCCAGGTCTAGTTGGGCCAATAAGGGGCAACTATGAAGACCTGTTCCTCTCCTGACTTGACACGTAGGTGCAAGTGACGGGCGCAAAAGACAGGAGCATTTCTCAACACAACATGTGAAGATCACTGGGCTTCAGGAGCATTTTCTGCTCAGCATTTGGGTGTGACAAGTTCACTGAGCTTCAGGAGCATTCCTGCTCAACACCTGAGTGTGATAAACTCACCGAGCTTCAGGAGCATTTCTGCTCAACACTTGAGTACGAAGAACCTCACTGAGCGACAGGAGCATTTCTGCTCAGCACTTGAGTGTGACAAGTTCACTGAACTTCAGGAGCATTCCTGCTCAACACCTGAGTGTGATAAACTCACTGAGCTTCAGGAGCATTTCTGCTCAACACTTGAGTGCGAAGAATTTCACTGAACGACAGGAGCATTTCTGCTCAGCACTTGAGTGTGACAAGTTCACTGAGCTTCAGGAGCATTACTGCTCAACACCTGAGTGTGATAAACTCACTGAGCTTCAGGAGCATTTCTGCTCAACACCTGAGTGCGAGGAACTTCACTGAGCACCAGGAGCATTTCTGCTCAGCACTGCGTGTGATGAATTCACTGAGCTACCTGTGATGGAATCACTGAGCTACAGGAGCATTGCTGCTCAACACCTGAGTGCGATGAACTTCACTGAGTTTCAGGAGCCACTCTGCTCAACATGAAGTGTGATGATCTCACTGACTTGAGCATGCGCAAGGCGACCCTGAGTCGCAGTCACTTCTTAGAAGGCTCACTGGGGTTAAACGTATTCTGCGGGCCCCCGGGGCAGCTGAGACCCAGTGTTTGTCCAAGGGTAGTCCGCTCGGTTTACCCAAACACTGGCGGAAAAATAAAACCGGGGGGGCAATTGAGCGGCCCCGGAATGGTCAAGACCCAGCGGACCCAGCGGATGGAGTCTCCACTTGCCCTGGCTATAACTGTCGTGAGGCTCGATGGCGGCACGATTGAGTAAGCGGGAGGAGTGGAACAAGGCGCCCTCAGAAGCGTCTGACTCCAAGGAGGAGGTGACGGGAGAGTTTGTGACACCCGCAATGTCTAACAACTCGAGGCACGAATGCCCGTGTAGTCGGGGGACGCCCAGGCCCCCGTTAAAACACGCCCTTTGTACATGGCCCCTCTGTTGAAGAGGGTTTGGCAGCAGACCGGGATGAACTATAGTCACACAGGGTGAGCTGCTCTGCCACGGTCACCTCGGGACTCGATCGTGAAGCTAGCGCTGAAGCGGTCACATATGGAGGGAGCCAAAGGCAGCGACTACCATATACCCCAGGAGCCTCTGAAAGTTCTTTCAGTGGGACCCTTTCTCACTTCAACACCAGCTGAACACATTCTCATTGGAGAGACATGTTGGACCGAGTACCTCTCCAAAACTAGAAAAGAGATACTCAGCCCGTGGGCGAGATTACTCTCTTCCAGTTGACCTGAAGACCCAACGGGCTCTGGAGCACTCGAGGGGAAGGACACTGTACTGATACTCCACCCTTAGACGCAACACACAGGATGGCCTGCGGTGCGGGAGGTAGAGATCTGAAGCACATGTCTTTCAGGTCAAAGCTGCAGACCAATCTTGGGCCAAGAAGGTCACGACCCACCCCCTAGTAGCACGAAGAACGAGTTTACAACTGGCCTTCGTACCGGCTGGAGAAGCGGCTATATCAAATCCTTCGCCAGCAGGACAAGATAAGCACGCACAAGTCAGGAGCACTGCTCAACACTCGGTGTGATGAATATCACTGAATTTTCAGGAGCACGTCTGCTCAACACCTAATGTGATGACTATCACTGACTTGAGCGGGGTAGCCGAGCCTGAGGTGGGGCAGCAAAGTAGAGAGAGTGGTGTTAGTGTGCTGTGCAACACTTACCTGTCTCCACAAGCGGCAGGGGGCGCGTGAGAAGGCGGATGACCGGGTCCTCGAACGCACCAAGCTGCCTGCTGGCGACCAAGGGGGAGCTGAGGGGTGTAAGGCTATACAGGGTCATACCCGCCAGACTGGCCCTCTCGGGACCCAGGAACAGATGAAATTGCTCTCTCTTTGAAGTGTGGGTACCGCTTGCTCCGCTTTTTTTTTTTTTTTTTTTTAGGGAGCCAGCGGCGGAACAGACACACACACAAACAAAGGCTCCACCCGGCCCTCACCCGGGGGGAGGGAGTGATCGTGCCACTCCAAGAGCATCTCATCCATACCTGGGCGGCCCGCTCCGGAATGCTTTCGCTGTCGCTTGCCACCTGGCTTGGCAGCGCCTGGAGCGGGCTGGGCGTCTCTACTGCGGCCGGCTCCATGCTGAGGCCTGGGTGGAGGCTGCTGCGGAGGGCCAGCAGGAGCGGCGGCCGGAGAACACCCACGGCGACGAGCAGGCGGAGGAGCTGCCACCGGCGGCGGGTGGAGGCAGCAGCTGGCCACCGGGGCAGGATGTGCCGGATGACCTCCGTCTGCGCTTGAGCGGCAGAGAACTGTTTGATGCAGTTCTCCACCTCGTCGCCGACCAGCCCAACCTGGGAAATTGGGGAGACCAGGAACCGAACCTTGTCCGCATCCGCCATACCAACCAGGCTGAGCCAACGAAGGCGCTACTGGACCACGAAGGTGGACATCGCCAGACCGATCACGCACGCTACGACACCCGCACCCCGGAGGGTGAGGTCGGATGCAGTGCGGTGCTCACCTATGAGCGCACGGTCTGGATTACCCTTGTGCATGCCATGGGTGCCCTAGCCTGCAGCAACGCCATGGCACGCAAGAGGAAGGGGCTTGCCCACAGGCTTTGTAAGCTCTGCCCGTCGGAACAGACGAAACTCACAGGCCTTAGGGGGGAGACGAGGATCCCCCCAAAAGGCAGCGGCCGCCGGACACCTGTGTCGACAGACCGCTCCAATGGAGGGACACCTCGCAACCCTTCACCGTTCCTCCATCAAGGGTAATGAGGGGGGGAAAGCTATTCAGGCAGTTTCTGGCAGAGAAAGATGCTGTTCACCACCTGATAAGCTCTCCATGCATTTCGGGAAAGAAAGGCACTGGGGCGGCGAGCTGAGAACCAGCGCGGCCCGCCCCAAGATACCAAACTCCAGATTCCAACCGAGACTGAACGGGACACGGTGGAGGTTCCACTCGAGCCCGGCAGCCTCGGCGGCCCGTTTCAGCATAGCTGATAATTCTGGATCCGGCTCGGGCAACATTGAACTCCCGGAGGGAGACAATGCAGCCGAGTCATCATCTCTAGAAGTCAGCTCACCCTCCGATGCTGCAATCGGCGTCCTGTCCTCCAGGGGAGCCCCGAGTGAAATCGCTGGCCCACCCATTACAGATGGACCAGCAGACAACACAGGAGGCTCCAGTGGTTGCAGTGGAAGGGAGGAGTGAGGAGCCCACAGGGAATGGTTACCGGGCGGGACATCCAACACTATCCTCCGGTCACCCATCCCACACAGCACCCGAGGGTGGGGCATGGTAATGGGGACTCGCTCTCCGCGAACGAAGGCGAGTCTCGCCCTCAACACTGCGACAGTCATGTTCCCACAGTGAAAACATGAGCTGTCCACAAAAGCTGTCTCAGCGTGCTGTAAGGCCAAACACGTGACACAACAGTTGTGACCATCAGAGAGAGACAGGGAACGACCGCACCCAGAAACGCACGGGCGGAATGACATCTTGAAAAAGACGCAAACGCACCCGTGTTGCTCTTTCAGAAAATAGGACCGTCACCAGTGCCGGAGCACACAGGGGAATGACCGCGGCAACACTGAACAGAGAACTGAAACAGTGAAGCACTCACTTTTCCGCCCTCTAACCAGCCATCAACACACACAAACATTTAGAAATTTGTTGCTGTTAAAACAGCAGTTGAGTGCTCAAAGCTCGCGATCACCGCTGCACTCGCGCTGTAGAACACCAGCACTGGGAGAGTCTTCCTGAAGAACACCGACACACTCGCTCGTTGTAGACAACAGCACTCTCAGAGACATCAAACGATCGGCTCCGAAGCGAAAGGCGACTAGTGCGTGCATCCACTTCCGTATTTATACCCGCGCCGCGGGGGCGGAGTGTGTGATGCGAATCACGCACGCCAATTACATTGGCTCGTTCAATAGTACTCGAAGAAGACAGGCTCTCTAGCGATCTCCCAATTCAGTCGACCGTCGACTACGTCTGACGTTCTCGACTGAAAGGGAACAAAGATCACATTTTATATAATAATAATAATACATTTATTTTATATAGCGCCTTTAAAAGTTGCTTTGTCAAAGCGCTTTACAGTCAAACATAACAACAGAGAAAAATACACACTTTAAATACAAAAATAAGAAGAAAAGAAAATTAATAATCAAGTAAAAGCAATCATAAAATAAAATGTTTTGAGAAAATATTTAAAAGTCACTAATGTATTTGAATTCCAAAGCATAGGAAGAAAATTCTCTATCACAGAACGAAGCTGTGTCTTGGGAACAACCAAGAGACCAATCTGAGAGGAACGCAGATTACGACATGGAGAAAACTTTGTACATAGTAGCAGCCTACTCTAAATATGTTTAGACCTGTGTATGACACAAAATGACTCACCAATCAATGAGAAACTTGACCCTGTCTCTCACTCATAAGCTTGGTCAGTCTTGGGGGCAGTGTGGCAACAGCAGCTATCAGGCTTTTCTCCAAGTTGAGTCTGTTCCTGGTCTTGGACTTGATTACGGCCATGGATGAAAATGTCACTTCACATAAATATGTAGATCCAAATGGCAGGAGTTCATTCAGTGCATGTTTCCCCAAATCAGGATATTCCTTCTCCACATCACACCAGAACTGTGACAGGTTTGTTGCTGAGTACCTCACCTTCAGTCCACGGTCTGAGGACACATCCAGCAGATTTTCCTGTAGTCTGGTAGGAATGTTGTTATCCGTACTTTCAGTCATGAAAGGATTACGGACCCAGTCAAGTTTGGCAGACTTGCTTTCAATATCAGGGAAGTAGGAGTTGAACTCACTGTTGGGTTTGGATAAATGTGTGCTTACTAATTGCAGTATAGAAGCTCTGTCAACATCACCTGCAGAAAGATAGCTGTTGAGCTGCTGGAAACAACTTGTGTCCCCATCTTCACATTTACTCTCCCACAGTTTGATCTTCTTCATGAATCCACACACTTTGTCATACATGTTTAGGATGTGTGTGTCTTTACGCTGTAAAATTAAATTCATGTTGTTCAGTTTGCTAAAAAAATCAGCAAGATATGCAAGGCGGGCTACCCAGTCACTGTTCTCCAACATAACAACAAGGGGATGTGAGTGTTCTGCCAGAAAAGCGCTTACTTCGTTTTGCAGCTCCAAAAGCCTCTGTAGTGCTTTCCCTTTCGATAGCCAACGTACGTCGGTGTGAAGCAGTAGCTGTTGGCGCTCAGCGCCACTGTCATGACAGAGCCTTTCAAACAGTCTGTGATTCAGAGCAGGGGCGGAGCGGGGGGGTGGCTAATTGGGCTTAAGCCCCGAATGTTTTGTCAAAAGCCCCGAATCTTTTAGGTTTTTTAAAATAACTTCAACTTGTTTTCATTTTATCTCAGTCTTTCTGACTGGAGCGGCAAAAAATGAAACAAAATCTCTATTACCGTGCGTGGATGCGGACGGTAATGCATCACGCATCACTCAGCTTGTTTGCCAACTGCCAATAAAAACTAACGAAGAAGAAATTCGTCGTCGTTGTCATCAGGGGCTGGCTGCTGGCGGGCTTTTTGTATGTTTCACTGGCGTCGTAGCGAGCTTAATATGGACATAACAAAGTTTTTTATACAGAAAACTAAACCTCACCGGCCGGAGAGAGATTCAGAAGCAGCGTCAGACGAACCGCGGACAAGTGTTACAGGTTTGTGAATCCGCTGTTGTAACTTAACACTTGAGTTAAGTGATTGTATTGCTGCTGGCTAGCTAGCGAGTTATCGTTAGGTGTTATTAAGAGAAATTAGTTGCTAATAGAGATGGGCGGATGATTTGTTTGATGATTTGGGGGGTACATCTAATCTTGGCACATTAGTGGGATAAGAAGAGAGACTAATTGAGAAATATAGTGCTAAAGAAGATTAGAAAGACATGAGAAAGTATATTTCCTCCTGATGACAACAATTACAAGTAACGTTACAGATGCATCAATATCGTTAATAAGTTATTTTTCCCCCTCATACTTTAATTAAAAAAGTAAATCTTTAATATATTCTAAATTCATTACATAAAAAGTAAAATATTTCAAGCCTTTTATTGTTTTAATCTTGATAAGGGCTTACAGCTCATGGAAATCAAAACTCCAGAAGTAGTAATCTCAAAATGTATTAGAATTTTAGAACAAATAATTTTTTTATACGACCTGACAAGATCTCTAATCAGCTAATCAACTCAAAACGCCTGCAAAGGTTTCCTGAGAATTTAATCTGTCAGTCTTGTTCTATGGAGGACCAGCTCTACCATATTTAAAAATAAATACAGAAATAAATAAATGCTCAATAAATAAATAAGCATGCAATTAATTGCCCCAAAAAATACAATAAACAAATAAATGTAGGTAGAAATTAAATTATACAGTGAGACATAAATGTATATATCTCTTAATTAGCTTCTTTATTTATTGACCTTTGTAATAATTACCTTATTGATTTATGTGCATGTTATAATATTTTTGTCTGTTTTATTCTTCCTTTGTATTTTTTTACCCTATTTTATTTCTTCAATGCTATTTATTTCTGCCTGTCGTTTTTACATTTCTGTATGCATTTCTGCCTCATTATGCAAATGAGGAGGGGCTGTGTCTTAAGGGGTCAACGTCTGCCCATTGGTTGGTTAGCATTTTACTGCATTGGTCGAATCTACATGCCACCGGCCACAGTCACAACAAAGATGGCTACCTACGATGAAGTTGTCAGTGAGCTGAGGCATTTAGCAACTGTTTTTTGAAAACAATGCTAACGTTATAAGTATTGACTTTATTATTTTTCGTTTGGACGCTCTGACAGAACGTGTGTTTCAGTTAGCGGCACACATGGACACAGATGTCGACAATGTAGTTTTTGAGAATCTGGAGGAACCGGATAAGCATTTCTGCTTATATGCTGCCTGTGGACGCCGTGGAAGGACTTTTACATGCGGGTTTGCCTGTTGGTGCCATTGCACCATTCCACGGCGTCCACAGGCAGCATATAAGCAGGGCGACCAGCTATCCCAGGTGTGTGATTAACGTTGGCGACCGAGTTAAGAAGATGGGCCGCTTCCTCCAGATTCTGAAAAACTACATTGTCGACATCTGTGTCCATGTGTGCCGCTAACTGAAACACACGTTCTGTCAGAGCATCCAAACGAAAAATAATAAAGTCAATACTTATAACGTTAGCATTGTTTTCAAAAACAGTTGCTAAATGCCTCAGCTCACTGACAACTTCATCGTAGGTAGCCATCTTTGTTGTGACTGTGGCCGGTGGCATGTAGATTCGACCGATGCAGTAAAATGCTAACCAACCAATGGGCAGAAGTTGACCCCTTAAGACACAGCCCCTCCTCATTTGCATAATGAGGCAGAAATGCATACAGAAATGTAAAAACGACAGGCAGAAATAAATATCATTGAAGAAATAAATAGGGTAAAAAAATACAAAGGAAGAATAAAACAGACAAAAATATTATAACATGCACATAAATAAATACTTTAAAAAAATAAGTAATTAATAAATAAAGTTGAAGATTATAACGAACAATAAATAAATAAGGTAATTATTACAAAGATGAATAAATAAAGAAGCTAATTAAAAGAGAAATATACATTTATGTCTCACTGTATAATTTAATTTCTACCTACATTTATTTGTTTATTGTATTTTTGGGGCAATTAATTGTATGCTTATTTATTTATTGAGCATTTATTTATTTCTGTATTTATTTTTAAATATGGTAGAGCTGGTCCTCCATATTGTTCTGGTGGTGCAGCACACTATTTATAATACATTTTTGCATTTTTGAGATGCGCCTGTAATAATGTAATAAACGTATTAGTATTTATATAATGAATGGAATTGTTATAGTGAACAGTAATAATTAATAAATAGTAGCAGCAATGAATTAAATGAAATGAATATCACCGTCCACAATTTTATATGTAAGCTTTTTGGACAACGCATCATTATTTTACTTTATTACATGGCTTGGTAGAATTCTAATGTAGAATGCGGTCTGTTATTTCTTGACAACAGAGCGTTGCCATGAAAAACAGAGCGTTGCCATGAAAAACAGAGCGTTGCCATGAAAAACAGAGCGTTGCCATGGACGCGTTCAGAGACGGAACGGACTGTTTTCTTTAGCGGAAACAATACAACCGTTTTTAAATCAATAAACTCCTTTTTAAATCAATATTTTGTGTCAAATTATTGATTTATTTGGTAGGTAGCCATGTAATAAGCGAGATAATGTATAGCGAGGCGGTTGTTATAGCGAATATAAACCCTTCAGGCTGCTTCGCGTCAGACTCATAATCAGCCTGTCGGGGTTGTATTCGCTATAACAACCGTCTCGCTATACATTATCCCTTACGTAACATATTACACAATATCATCTATATTTAATGCAGCAATTCTGAACAAAAAGTATAAGTATTTAATAACAATTAAATACAAAATAGGTTGTAGGCTCTACTGGTTGGTTTTTTTGTTTTACTGTTTAACTATCATCATTTTCCCAGATAGTATATAGATTTTTAGGCATTCTATTATCACAAACAGCCTGAAAAATAGTGCATTTAGCTGACGTAAATGGGAAAAAAATCTCCCCGGGGGAGTATCCCCCTGGACCCCCCTAGATTTGGGCTAAGCCCCGAATCTTTACATCGTCTGGCTCCGCCCCTGATTCAGAGGCCGCGATTCAACAAAGTTTATCTCTTTCACTGCGTCATTCAAAACTTCATGTAACTCAGGACTCATTCTCTTACTGGCCAGTGCCTCTCTGTGGATGATACAGTGATTCCACTGAACGTCGGAGTTTACTTTCTTAATCTGCTCGATTAACCCTTTCACCCTCCCAGTCATTGATGCTGCACCATCCGTGCACACATGAATACAGAACTTCCAATCCAGATTGTGCTCTGAGAAAAAGGTGTCGATAACGTGAAACACATCTTTACCGGTAGTGCTCCCCTTTAGCTTCTTGCAGAATAGAATGTGCTCGTTAATTTCATAAATGTCTCTGTATCGCACAAACGCAATCAGCTGCTTTCCCCACTAACATCTGTTGACTCGTCCAACTGCAGCGCGAATTGACCAGGAAGTTTTAACTTTTCCACTACTTGATCGACAATATCAACAGCCATGTCATCAATCCTACGGCACACTGTGTTATTGGACAATGGTACCGTTTTCAGTGCATCAGCTGCTTTCTTATCAATCATTGTTTCTGCAAGAATTACAGCAGCAGGCAAAATTAGCTCCTCAGCAACAGTAAATGGCTTTTTGGATTTAGCCATAAGTAGCGACACAGCATATGAGGCCTCCAATGCTTTGATTGACACTGTGGTCGCTTTCTTTAATTTTTCTTGACTTCCCTTAAACTCCGATAGTTTTCTTTGAAAAAACTCTGCTGTCTTACCGACACAGGAAAGATGCTTGGTACTTAGGTGTCGTTGTAAATGGGCTGGTTTCATGCTATTATTAGAGAGCACATCCCCGCAGAGGAAACACAGCGGCTGAGGCGGTTCAGTAGGTGTGGACGTGAAACCGAAAACGACATACTGTTCATGAAATTGCCGGTACTTTGACTTATCAGCTTTTTTTTTTCTTTTTTCCATGGGTTCACTTGAGCTGCCGCTAGCACTGCTGCTGCTTGGAACGGCGCGTTTTTTTAGCCATTGATCCATAGCTAGCTTTTGTTCTACTCAAAGCTTGCCTCTCTGCCTGTTGCTATGGTCACTCTACTGCGCGGCCACACAGCGCGCGTCCACGGACAAGCACATTTGGAGGGAAGGACAGGGTGACAATATTATAACATGATTATAATGTTATATCATATATATTATATAATTATATTATATTATGTAATGTTTTGAGAATAGTCAATGGCTAAAAAAAATGTTTTAGTCTTTTGAGAATCATCCTACGTAACCCCTGGGGACTGCTCACGTACCCCTAGGGGTACACGTACCCCCGGTTGGGAAACACTGCTATAGGTAGATGTGGATCAGCTGATGCGAGCTTGACTAACGTGACCTGCCAGAACTGACGCTACGCTTATTATTTAAATATAGTAATATTATTTTATATTATATTTTATATATTATATTTATATATATTTATATATAATATTATATTATTCACTAATAAGACATTACTGACTATTAAGGAAATATACTTCACTTCTTTGTCTTTTTTTTGCCGTCTGGCCCCGGGGTCTTGAGGCTTCTGATGAGCCTGTGGTATCGGTGCCAGAATCTTGTGGAGGGCTGTTGGTGACGGTGACAGAAGCTTTTGGAGGGCTGTTGGTGACGGTGACAGAATCTTGTGGAGGGCTATTGGTGACAGTGACAGAAGCTCCTGGAGGGCTGTTGGTGACGGTGACAGAAGCTTCTGGAGGGCTGTTGGTGACGGTGACAGAATCTTGTGGAGGGCTGTTGGTGACGGTGACAGAAGCTCCTGGAGGGCTGTTGGTGACGGTGACAGAAGCTTGTGGAGGGCTGTTGGTGACGGTGACAGAAGCTTGTGGAGGGCTGTTGGTGATGGTGACAGAATCTTGTGGAGGGCTATTGGTGACGGTGACAGAAGCTTCTGGAGGGCTGTTGGTGACGGTGACAGAATCTTGTGTAGGGCTGTTGGTGACAGTGACAGAAGCTTCTGGAGGGCTGTTGGTGACGGTGACAGAATCTTGTGAAGGGCTGTTGGTGACGGTGACAGAAGCTCCTGGAGGGCTGTTGGTGACGGTGACAGAATCTTCTGCAGGGCTGTTGGTGACGGTGACAGAATCTTGTGGAGGGCTACTGGTGACGGTGACAGAATCCAACAGCCCTCCAAAAGAAAACTATTGGGTAATAGTTAGGGTTAGGGTTAGGTGATCACATGCTGCTTTATCCTATTATGGCTGAAAGTAATGCTCATCCTTTGCATCAATATGAAAAATAAAGAGAATGATACTTGTGGGTTAACCTTCCTTTGGGTTACCAGTGTTTCCAGATTAAACCATCAGTAGTGGCGATAGAAGAGCCCAGCACTGAATCCCCATCTGACAGGCAGCATGGGAAATGTGGTGTATGGGAAACCGCTTGCGCTGTGTCGTCTGTCCCACTCAGACGCACATTCTTTCTGCTGTACCAGCTCTCAGTCCACTCAGACGAATACTCTTTCAGCTGTACCAGCTCTCAGTCCACTCAGACGAACACTCTTTCAGCTGTACCAGCTCTGTTCACTCAGACGAACACTCTTTCCTGTGTATCAGCTCTCAGTTCACTCAGACAAATACTCTTTCCGCTGTACCAGCTCTCAGTCCACTCAGATGAATACTCTTTCCGCTGTATCAGCTCTCAGTTCACTCAGACGAACACTCTTTCAGCTGTACCAGGTCTGTTCACTCAGATGAACACTCCTTCAGCTGTACCAGCTCTCAGTCCACTCAGACGAACACTCTTTCCGCTGTACCAGCTCTCAGTTCACTCAGACGAACACTCTTTCCGCTGTATCAGCTCTCAGTTCACTCAGACGAACACTCTTTCCGCTGTACCAGCTCTGTTCACTCAGACGAACACTCTTTCAGCTGTACCAGCTCTCAGTCCATTCAGACGAACACTCTTTCCGCTGTACCAGCTCTCAGTCCACTCAGACGAACACTCTTTCCGCTGTATCAGCTCTCAGTCTACTCAGACGAACACTCTTTCCGCTGTACCAGCTCTCAGTCAACTTAGACGAATACTCTTTCCGCTGTACCAGCTCTCAGTCCATTCAGACGAACACTCTTTCCGCTGTACCAGCTCTCAGTCCACTCAGACGAATACTCTTTCCGCTGTACCAGCTCTCAGTTCACTCAGACGAACACTCTTTCCGCTGTACCAGCTCTGTTCACTCAGACGAACATTCTTTCAGCTGTACCAGCTCTCAGTCCACTCAGACGAACACTCTTTCCGCTGTACCAGCTCTCAGTCCACTCAGACGAATACTCTTTCCGCTGTAACAGCTCTCAGTCCACTCAGACGAATACTCTTTCCACTGTACCAGCTCTGTTCACTCAGACGAATACTCTTTCAGCTGTATCAGCTGTCAGTGTGCTGTATGCCTCCAGCTCTCAGTCTGCGTCTCGCTTGCAAGCCCCAAGTCCTTCTCTCTCACTCCCTCTCTCATTCCCGCTGGCTTATATGCGGTCTCTCCACGCCAATCACTGCAATCAGACACAGGTGTTCATCATCTGCACTTGACCTACTTACTCACCGCACAGCTCGCTCGTTCCTCTCCCGCTACAGACTTCTCAAAACCACGCCCACCTCGCCACATTCATATTTACTACATTTTTCTCTATTTCAAAACATTTCAAAAGTTTGCTTGACAATTACAAGGAAACATGGCTATTGACTGTTAAACTTTACTGTGTTAATTTGACTTAACCTCATTCAACCATATTAGCATCCTTAACTCTGATCTTACCAACACATGACTGCTATTAAGAACAACTGTCCTGTTGTATTTTTTCTTTACTGACTCCTTCCATTCGATTTTTTTACTTTGAAAGTTGCATCTCTTTGCTGCAACTTTCGCTTTATACGGCTGCAGTTGTTTGCAAAGTGGGCAAGTCTTGTATGCAACACTTATTAGGGTGTTGCACCCTGTGCAAATTTTTTGTGAACTTCCTGGAATCTCTAAAATTAAGTAAAAACTGACATTAAAACCTTAATTTAACTTGTTTTTGTAACATGAGATCCAGTAACAAGAGGCACAATTATAACGTTACAATTTTTTTATCTAGGTTGTTACTATAAAGGCGGGTAGTACTACTGGCTAGCCTAGCCACTAGGGTTGCCAACTGTGACGTACTACAGCGGGCAGTCATGGCCTAATGGTAACAGAGTTGGACTGGTGACCCAACAGTTGCTGGTTCGATTCCAGTATCGGCAGGAATATGACTGAGGTGTCGTTGCGCAAGGCACTTAACCCCCAATCGCTCCCCGGGTGCCACTCAAGGCTGCCCGCTGCTCCGGGTGTGTGTATCCACGTTTGCAGTGTGTGTTCACTACTCTGCTCCTAATGTGTGTGCACTTACTTGGATGGGTTAAATGCAGAGGTCAAATTCCAAGTATGGGTTACCATACTTGGCCGTCACTTTCACTTTCACTTTAGCCGGGACATCTCGTATATTGATTTGTCCCATTTATAGAGTGCTACACTGATTTAACCACTGACTGATACAACAGCAACAGTGTTGCAAGCATAGGCGTCGATTTCGGTGGGGACGGTGGGTACGCGTCCCCACCAGATTTCGTCATGAGTCATTTTGTACCCACCAGTTTTTGAAACATTGAAGCACCACGGATGTACCTAATACAAATAAATAAACCATATCCAGTTAACTAGCAGAGCATTCATTTAATTCACTATTAAATAAGAGATCTGGCGCTAAAATGTGGTGTTTTTGAACTCAAGCGGAGCGCTCGTTGCCGCGGCAATCAGTGTCATGGAGACAGGCTCGCGCAGTCTTCACTCGGACGCGCTCTTCAATCTTTCGCCGTTGTGGAGACTCTCTATTCATTCCGGTGAAATCTCAAAATAAAATGCACACAAACGTGTCCCTGCTTGATATAGACTGTAACCACTGATGAACATATTTAGTTTTGATGAGAAAAAAAAACCCATACCGAGTGTGGATTAGAACCCGTAACCTCTGACACGCTTGGCAAAAGAACTACCACTAGACCATTAAAGAACTCCAACAAAATCTGCAGATCGAATTTCACAAATTCACAAATTTCAGTGACGTGCGGTCTGGGTAGGCAAACTAGGCACTACCCTGCCAAAATTGTTTTTTACTGTTTATTCTCGTTTTTTATATATGCAATATGTGTGTTATTCCAATTGTTTAGACGTTATGATGACAAATGTAGCAGTTACGCATAATCAAATAAAAAACAAAATGGTAGAATAAGCAGTGCTTTTACTGTCTACTAGCATTTTTCTTTTACTAGCATTTGTTTACTGTATGTTGCGCATGCGCACTTCGATCCTGTATTCTTCAACATGTACGGCAAAAAGCACAAATCTGCTGTGCCTTTGGACGTATATATATATATATATTTTTTTTTTTATTTTTTTTTTGACGTAAATATGTTATGCCAGTAATCGTCTCCGTTACGTATCAGACATGGACCAATTAAAATCGAGATATTACTGGACATTTGCACAGCTAATGTCATTACACCACAGCTAGCCTGCCTAAGAGTTAATCCCCCTATGGTTAATCCCCGCCAAATTCAAAGTCAAAATGAGAGCACCGGCCGCGATCACGGAGTTAAGAAATTTTTCCAAGCTCGATTTTAATTCAAAATCTGAGTTAATAGCAAGAGGGAGGTCTACGCCAGCCTTAGATGGATTAACGTTAGTACAGCAAAAGGGCCCACAAATTGTCCGATCGTTTCAAACAGACTGGTATGAAAGAAAATATGTGATCGACGTCTTCACGAGGAAAGAGCGGCGGATGGATGTTATGTACAAATAATCTACCGATTGGTGAGTCAAAAACTATTTTGGGCTTAATATTGAATTGATAAATGTGGTTGAATTAATGAAAGCCATTTGCCTTTATATTCAATTGAGCAGTGTGTGATTTTACTTTTGCTGACTGACAAACATAATTGGCCGCTGCGTGCCTGTGCTACAATTAAGGAAGAATGGTTGTTGCATTCTAATGCTGGAGTGCGTGTGTGCCTGTGCCGCGCCTGTGTGTGTGTGTGTGTGTGCGTTTGTGTGTGTGAGTGTGTGTGCGTGCGAGAGAGAGAGAGAGAGAGAGAGAGAGAGAGAGAGAGAGAGAGAGAGAGAGAGAGAGAGAGACTACACGATATACATTCCTGATTTGTACATTTCTTGATATGCCGCGCTTGTGCGTAACGTTTACTGTTATTACGAATTATTAGCCTAAACAGTAAATCAGAAATACGGCCGCCATCTTGAACCAGCTTCCTGAAGAGATCAGATGTGCTCCTACAGTAGTCACATTCAAATCCAGACTCAAAACACATCTGTTTAGCTGTGCATTTACTGAATGAGCACTGTACCACTGTACGTCCGACTGTTTGTACTCTATTTTATTTTATGTTTTAATTATTCTGATTTCTTTTGATTATTTTAATTTATTCTATGTACAACACTTTGAATTACCATTGTGACTGTTTCTACTGTATTTTATCTTTATTCTAAAGTGTTTTAATTATTCTGATTTCTTTTGATTATTTTAATTTCTTCTATGTAAAGCACTTTGAATTAGCATTGTGTATGAAATGTGCTATATAAATAAACTTGCCTTGCCTTACTCTTACTATCTGTTTCTAATTCTCTATCATAATAGTGTGTGATTTGCTAAATAGGCTACCTATCATAGCCTACATCACATATCACAGGGTGACCAGACATCCCCGGTTTCAGGGGGTATTTTGGTTGCCTGTCCCTGGCTAAATACAGGAATAAAACTCTGAATAGAAGTAATAGCCTAGTATTAATTTAAAATAGAAAAAAATTGATAGTCAAACTGGAAATGTCCCCGTTTTTTCCCCCTTTTCGGGGATTATGTTCCAAGTTTTGATTTTGGATGTCTGGTCACTTTATATCATATATCAGAATATTCTATTACTGTTAAGCCCACTATGAATTTTAAAATACGCCGAACCATGTGTCCTGTATCAGGGCTACATGTATGACCTTTGCAGCAAAAAAAAAAAAAAACCTGCGTGAAACTCAGTTCGCTATGAGTTCAGTTCAGTTCGTTTCAGAGGTATGATTAATTAAATTCGCTGACAGCTCATTGTAACTTGTCAAACAGATTACACTGAGTGGAGCGAGTGACCGGTCTCAGATAGCGGCCCCACGGCTCGTCCGCGCCAGTAGGAAGTTAGCAGGGCGTCTAGTTCTATATGATGTCTATGTTTCTCATCCCGTTAGCGGGGCGTCTAGCTCTATATGATGTCTATGTTTCTCATCTGTGACGGCCATGCATAGTTGGGTGTTTTGCTGTGTGGTTTTGGGCAGTTCACTGTTTCCCTTTTGTCTTTGAAGGTATCAGCGCCAGATTGGGAGCACCTGCGCTAGATGCTGTGGGAAGATAAATACTCCGGCCTTTTGAATCTCTCGCTCGCTCTGACCTGGTCTCACTCCTGCCAGCAGCACATCTTTGTTTTGTTGTTGATTATATTATGTTCTGTTACCTTTATTTTTCAACACTCAACTTTGCAACAGTCACTCATCCACATTTACATCACTGATGTCACTGACCAACACGCGCTACTTGTTATTACAATAAATGTTTACTTTTGGCAATCTTTCGCGTCCTCTTTGAATTTGTCATGGCCTTTGAGCCGGGTTATGACAAATTGGGGGCTCGTCCAGCCGTGATTTCCTGTTAGTACCGCGATTGTTTGGTAAGATTACGGAAAATTATAGTTGTTACTTAGTATTTCAGTTTGTTGCTTAGTATAGTGTGTAGGCGGGAAGTTTGTTCGGAGCGCTCGTGCGGCGCGCTCAGTGGGCTTTGTTCTCTGGTTTGTCTGGGCAGATGCGGGGATTGTTTGGATAACAGAAGAGACACGCACTTGAAGATGACTTTGTCGGTAAGCAAGTAGCCTACTATATTTGTTTATTATTATTATTATTATTTTTTTACTCTTAGTTTGTTTGGATTTAAATAAACAGTTGTTGTTTGCGTGTGGTTCGTTCTGTGATCAGCTGGTCCGGTTGACATTGGCCGGTTTGCCTGTGTGGTCTTGTCAGGTGGTGCGAGGTTTTCCCGTGTAGGTTGTAGCGACGTTCCCCTTTGGGTTCGTTGAGCTGTTGGGGGGTAGTGTTGTGGTGAACGTGGGAAAAGCTGTTGCTTGGGAGCATGTCCGTGGTTTCGGGAGGGTTGCTGATTAACCAGTCGCTTTCCTGATCCAGCGGTCTCTAGTGCGAAAGTACCCACCACAACTAGCCACATGAAGACTAGGGGGGAGCTTAGTTAGTTGTACTGGTTAGATAGTGGGGAAACTCCGAACCACGTTGGGGCTTAGTTCTCTTTGGCCACACGGGTGAACGTCGGTGTCTATCTGATCACTGAGTGAAATTTGTTTATTTAGTTTTTGTGTGTTTGCTGCATAGGACATTTTAAAATGTCTGAAGTCGAAGCATTTATTACTGCTCCATCTCAGGAATCCCTGGATAAGTGCACAAAAGAGCAGCTGCTTCAGATTGCTGAGCATTATTCAGTGGAGGTGGTCGAGACAAACGTGTCAAAGAAACCATTAAATTAGCTATTAAATCTAAGTTATTAGTAGCTGGAGTTATGTCGGTGTCTAAAACAGATTTTTCTCAGAGTCCAGCGATACATGGTTTAACCTTTGAGCAGCAGAAAGAAATGTTGATGTTGCAGTTAGACCATGAAAAAATGAAACATGAATTGGACATTAAAAAGCAGCTGGAAGTGGAGAGAATTCGCCAGGACATCGAACAGGCAAAAATAGATTTAGAGGGAGATCGATTGTCAATGATCAGAAATGGCTTATTGTCAAGTGAGGCTTTTGGGGGGCAGCAGGCCAGATCATCTGACCGTTTTGATGTGAGTAACTTGCGCTTATTGCCACAATTTAATGAAAAAGACCCAGACACATTTTTTTTGTTGTTTGAACGTGTGGCTAAGGCCAGGAACTGGCCTGATTGTGATTGTGCTCTGATGCTTCAGTGTGTGCTTTCTGGGAAAGCACAAGAAGCGTATGCGTCTTTAAATCCTGAACATAGCTCTAGCTATGATCAAATAAAAGCAGCTGTTCTTAGAGCTTATGAGCTTGTGCCAGAAGCATATCGCCAACGTTTTAGGTCATGGGAAAAAGAAAAAGGCCAGACATATGCCGAGTTTGCCAGAGATCTTTCAACTCACTTTAGGCGTTGGTTAACTGCACTTGAAGTCACCACCTTTGAGGGTTTGTGTGATTTGGTAATATTGGAACAGTTTAAAAATACTCTGCCAGAACGTGTTTCCACATACATCTCGGAGCGAGAAGTTGTTACCGTTGGGAACGCTGCTGTTGCAGCTGATGAGTACGTCTTACTCCATAAGAGCAGTTTTTGGGAGCGTCATGTAGCTTCTGATTTTGGTCCGCGACGTAGTGGCGTTGATGCGCCGTCGGATATGGTGAGTTGGAGGAAAGTCGGTAATATGAAACCTGACATTAGGATAAATCGTACATTTGATGATGTCTGTAACTATTGTCATGAAAAGGGTCATTGGAAGGTGGATTGTGCTGTATTAAAGGCTAAGACAAAGGGAACGAAAGCCAATATTAGACCTGTGGCATTTGCTGCAACCGTGAATACCGACTGTGTTGCTGAGGTGAGCTTAGCTCCCATTTGTGAATCCGATGTTTTGGCATCTTATGCTCCTTTCATTCGAGATGGGTCTGTATCACTGGTGGGGAGTAAGGTAAAAATCCCATTAAAGATTTTGAGGGATACGGGGGCCTACAACTCCTAAATTGTTAGCTCTGTGTTGCCTTTCGCTGGGGACACAGATGGTGACTTTGTTCTCAGTCGTGGGATGGGATTGAGTGTGTTTCCAGCACCTTTGCACAGGATGGTTCTTGATTGTGAACTGGTTCAAGGTGAGGTAGTTGTGGGTGTACTTTCAACGTTACCTATTGAGGGTATACATCTTATTTTAGGGAACGGTTTGGCTGGTAGTAGAGTTTGGGCTGGCACTCCTCCTGCCTCACCAATAGGCACTTTACATCCATCTGAGTTTGTGTCGGGTTCGAATTCTGGTGCATTGCAGGAAGTTTCTCCGGCCTGTGTGGTTACACGTGCCATGCATAAATTACAGCTTGATGTGTTCCCTTAATCTAACTGTGTTGATGTACCTTTGCAGGTCCCATCTCTGGCTGAGTTACCCTTGTCACTGTCTCCTAGTGAGGTTATTCAAGAGCAGCGCAATGACGTTTCTTTAAAGGAAATGTTCCGGTGTGTGCTGCCTGCCTTGGAGATTGGTAATGTGGCATCGGGTTATTTCTTGCATAAGGAATTTCTGTTCAGAAAATGGGTTCCAGTGAGTGAAGATGGTGTGAAAGGTGATGTTTTTCAGGTAGTCGTGCCAGCGAAGTTTCGTCCCGTTGTTTTGAAGGTGGCACATGACGAGTGTGGGCACTTTGGTGTCCGTAAAACGTACCTCAATGTCCTAAAACATTTATTTTGGCCTCGACTGAAAAAGGATGTGTCTGGGTATATTAAGACCTGTCATGTATGCCAGCTTACAGGTAAACCGAATCAGGGTATTAAACCTGCGCCGTTGCAGCCTATTCCAGCGGTAAGGGAACCTTTTACACACCTTATTGTTGATTGTGTTGGTCCATTGCCTTCTGCTAAATCTGGTTGTAAATATTTACTGACGGTTATGTGTCAGAGCACCAGGTACCCAGCCGCGTACCCGTTAAGGTCTATTACAACTAAGTCAGTCGTTAGGGCCTTAACACAGTTCATTTCCATATTTGGCATCCCTGAGGTGATCCAGAGCGACCAAGGGTCAAATTTTACATCACATATGTTTTGTCAAGTGTTGAAGCTATTACATATTAAACAAAACCAGTCTTCGGCCTATCATGCGCAAAGCCAGGGTGCTTTGGAGAGGTTCCATCAGACGCTCAAGTCTCTATTGCGCGCATATTGTACAGAGCTAGATGGAGACTGGGAGCACGGGCTCCCGTGGCTCATGTTGGCAGCGCGGGAAGCTGTACAGGAAAGTACAGGCTTTAGCCCAAATGACTTGGTTTTTGGGCATACAGTGCGGGGTCCTTTGGCTGTCTTGAAAAGTGGCTGTGTTGATACTGAGCCACCGAAAAATCTGATTGACTTTGTGAATGGGTTCAGACACCGTTTGTTTAAAGCTGGGTGTATGGCACAAGAGAAATTGGGGGGATCGCAGAGTAAAATGAAAAAGTTGTATGACAGACGCACCGAGAGACAGGAGTTTAGTCCAGGTGACCAGGTCCTTGCACTGGTGCCCATTGTGGGCTCACCTTTTCAAGCTAAGTTTATGGGTCCTTACACTGTGAGTGAGAACATTTCAGAGTTGAACTATATTATGGAGACACCAGGACGTAAGAAGGCTCAACGACTTTATCATGTTAATCTTCTTAAACCTTATTACAAGCGTGTAGAGATTGATTCACGTCAAGATGGGAAGAATGTTGTCTGCCCAGCATTGTTGGTAATTTCAGAGGTGTTGTCGCAGGAGTCAGATGGAGTGCCGGAACCAGACGAAAGCGTGCTCTGTGGGAGACTGAAAATTCATAGTCTCTTATTAATTTGGATGAGTTGTTGGCTCATTTGCCTGAGTCTAAATTTAGGGAATTGGCTGAGTTGATACACAAGTTTCCTTGTCTGTTTGGTGACATTCCTTCACGTACCAGTTGGATTGAGCATGATATAGATGTTGGAGATGCTCAGCCAATTAAACAGCATTTTTATCGTGTGGCACCAGGTAAACGAAGTTATTTGGATGCTGAGGTGGATTACATGCTCCAAAATGATATTGCTGTTCCTGCTGCATCTAGTTGGGCCTCCCCTTGTATTTTGGTGCCAAAACATGATGGCACACCAAGATTTTTGCTCAGATTTTAGGAAAGTTAATGCGGTCACAAAATCAGACTCTTTTCCGATTCGACGCATGGATGACTGCATAGATCAGGTGGGATCTGCCAAATTTGTTAGCAAATTTGATTTGCTTAAAGGTTACTGGCAAGTGCCTTTGTCCAAGCGTGCACAGGAAGTTTCTGCGTTTACTACACCTTTGGGTTTATATTCGTATAATGTGATGCCATTTGGGTTAAAAAATGCCCCCGCAACATTTCAGCGGTTGATGAATCGGGTAGTGTCTGGTTTGGCAGGTTGTTCTGTTTATCTTGATGATGTGGTCATTTATAGTGACACCTGGCATTCACATCTTCAGCGCATTCGTTCCTTGTTTGAGCGTTTGGTGGAAGCACACCTCACCATCAATTTGGCTAAGTGTAGTTTTGCCATGGCCACAGTGACATATCTTGGCCGGGTGGTAGGACAGGGCCGTGTGGCTCCAGTCCAGGCCAAAGTCATGGCAATAGCAGAGTATCCACAACCCACCACAAAAAAGGAGCTTCAGAGGTTCTTGGGTTTAGTGGGTTATTATAGAGGTTTTTGTAAAAACTTCTCCACTGTGGTGTTTCCTCTTACTGAACTGCTCAAGACCAAGATTAAGTTTGTTTGGTCGGCTGGTTGTCAACAAGCCTTTGATAATGTGAAATTGCTGTTGTGTTCTGCTCCTGTTCTGGCAGCTCCTTGTTTTGATCGAGCTTTTATGCTTGATGCCAGTCAGGTGGGAGCAGGTGCTGTGTTACTCCAGGGGGATGATCAAGGTTTGGTGAGACCAGTTAGTTTCTTCTCTAGAAAATTTAACAGTTATCAGAGTAATTACTCCGTGATTGAGAAGGAGGCATTGTCACTTATTTGGGCCTTACAGCATTTTGATGTCTATGTAGCAGCAGGAGGGCCGATTGTGGTTTATACTGACCACAATCCACTAACTTTTTTTGCGGTCGCTCAGATGTCCCAACCAGAGATTGACCCGTTGGTCATTGTTTCTCCAGGCTTATAACCTGGAAATTAAATATATAAAGGGGTCAGAGAATATTATTGCAGATGCACTGTCTCGTGCTCCTCTGCAGTGATGGAGATTAGTATGGGCTCCAAGTTGATGTTGCCTCTTGTACTCTTGTACTCTTGCCTCTTATTTCTATATCTGTTTCTTCTGTATTTATTTTCTTAATCTGTTTTTCAGGTTCCGGGATTGATGAGCATAGATGGGGAAATTTGCAGGTGAAGTGGCTGGGACGGAGGTCAGATATCGTCTTTGTGTCATATTGATGTAGTTTAGGTTATTTAGATATGTGGAGTAGTGTTGTTAGGTGTTACTGCTAGGTCGGTGGTCCTTGGGGACACCGACTTTAAGGGGGGGGGGTGTGACGGCCATGCATAGTTGGGTGTTTTGTTGTGTGGTTTTGGGCAGTTCACTGTTTCCCTTTTGTCTTTGAAGGTATCAGCGCCAGATTGGGAGCACCTGCGCTAGATGCTGTGGGAAGATAAATACTCCGGCCTTTTGAATCTCTCGCTCGCTCTGACCTGGTCTCACTCCTGCCAGCAGCACATCTTTGTTTTGTTGTTGATTATATTATGTTCTGTTACCTTTATTTTTCAACACTCAACTTTGCAACAGTAACTCATCCACATTTACATCACTGATGTCACTGACCAACACGCGCTACTTGTTGTTACTTATTAGTTTTATTGTTTAAGTTATTACAATAAATGTTTACTTTTGGCAATCTTTTGCGTCCTCTTTGAATTTGTCATGGCCTTTGAGCCGGGTTATGACACATCCCAGATTTATGTGGAGTAACGTTAGGCCAAGTGATATTGTTATTACTGATGTCACGGGTGACAAGAACGCTTAGCGAGCGGAACCCCTTGATGAGTCACGAGTTTCCCGAGGGAACGTTTTGTGTGCGACACATCCCACTCCGGTTCCGGGTGTGGCAGAATCATTGCCCGGCCTGATTAACGCTAATGCACTGTATGTGCGAGAGAGAGAGAGGAGCGGCGTTTACACGGGCTGTTTGCTTCATAAGCCATAGATAAAAGGGCTATTGGAAGAGTTTTGAGGTCGTTGTTCGTGGGTCGTTGGTCCGTTGTTGGCCCCGTGCTGGTCTCATGCTGTTCTGTGGTTCTGGGTTTCTCGGAGCAGTGGCGGGCATAAGCTTATTCTGCACTCAAAAAAATAAGCTGTTGAACGAACTTAATTAAATTAAGGAAAGCTTTTCCACGAAAATGTATTAGATTTTTCCAACAAAATCTAATTTGTTTGAAATTATTTGTTGTAATCTTGTTGTATGAGCTTAAATTAATTTAGTTATTCCTGCTAGATAAAGTTTTGTCAGGTTGACTATTTAATTTTTGCCCTGCCTAAAAACGCCAACATTATAATTTTGGCTAATTTGACTCTACAGTTATTTCCAATGATAGGAACAACTTCTGTTCAATTTAATTAAAGCCACTTTTTTACAGAGTAATATTGAATATTACTGATATTACTGTCTGCAAATGAGGTTTAATGCATATATAGAATATAATGAGCACCCACAGCCCTAAACTAAACACAGTCACCTCTCTTCTGCATAATGGTAACCACAAAATTCAAAAACATTACAGAAAGTCTTCTAAGTTACTAACATTACTGAATATTAAACATTAACATTAACTAACAACATCTTTCCATTTACAGAAAAACACATAAAATAACACTTTAATCCCTAAATTTACCCTCCTAATGCAGTCCCTTGCAAAGCATGCTGGGAACTACAGATCCACTGCCCAGTTAGTTGTCAACAAAAATGATTTATGTAGTTTTCTCACAAATTAATTAAGTAAACTTCAGTTTTAAATATATTAGGTTGATTGAACACAATTAAATTAAGTTGTGACAAAATATTATAAAATTGTGTTACTCTTGCTTATTTTAATTAATTAAATTTAACACGAGGCAAAAGTACATTTTTTGAGTGTGGGAAACCGTCTGGGTGTGGAAGCCGCCCATTGAAGCTGCTGGATCATAGTGATCGTCTGTGGGAAATCTGCTGGACTGAGTTATCGATCAAATCTGCACTGAGAGGAGAGAGAGAAAGATAAGTGAATTGATTTCATCTTGCGAACATTTAAACCGTTTGAAGAGGATGCAGTGAGTGTGGAACTGCTTGTTGGAGAAGCTATGTGTTTCAGAGTGGGTTGAGGAGGAACTGAAGATTTAATATCTCCCACGTGAGTGTAACAAATGGAGTGAGGCCTCTAAACAGCCCTACCGTGTGAGTGAATTGCAGTGAATTGCAGTGCTATTGCTTTATGGAGACACATTGATTTATGGCTGTGGAATTGAAGTGAACACGAGTGTGGTGGAATTGAAGTGAACACGAGTGTGGTGTGCTTTTGATGAGAAGTGGCCCCAACCCATGCTTGCACCTTTGTGGAAAGTTGTTACTATATCTGTTCTCCATCAGAAGTCTAGAGTAACACAGCTGAGCTGAAAAGCAGCTTGTACTGTGGAGATTCTTACCTCTTCTCCTCACCGTCGGAGTCTGGAAGTATGCAGCGTTGCCGGTGAAGTAAGCTTTTAAACCACTGTCTCACTACTGTGAACTGAAGAGAGTACTTTGTACTGTGAAGAATCCTTACTCGTTCTACTTACTCTCTGAGTCTGGAAGTATGCAGCGTTGCTGGTGAAGTAAGCTTTTAAACCACTGTCTCACTATCATAAACTGAAGACAAATACTTTGTATTGTGAAGATTCTTACCTGTTCTCCTTACTGTCTGGGTCTGGAAGTATGCAGCATCACCGATGAAGTAAGCTTTTAAACCACTGTCTCACTACTGTGAACCGAAGAGAGTACTTTGTACTGTGAAGAATCCTTGCTCGTTCTACTTACTGTCCGAGTCTGGAAGTATGCAGCGTTGCTGGTGAAGTAAGCTTTTAAACCACAGTCTCACTACTGTGAACCGACGAAAGTACTTTGTACTGTGAAAAATCCTTACCTGTTCCACTTACTGTCCGAGTCTGGAAGTATGCAGCATCGCTAGTGAAAGAAGCTTTTAAATCACTGTCTCATTCCTGTGCACTGACGAAAATACTTTGTATTGTGAAGAATCCTTACCTGTCTACTTACCTTCTGAGCCCCGAAGTGTGCAGCTTTCGCTGGAAAAGGAGTGCTTACCTGGTTACTTCCCTTCTGAGCCCCGAAGTGTGCAGCTATTGCTGGAAGAAGAGTGCTTACCTGTCTACTTGCCTCCTGAGTTCCGAAGTGTGCAGTTATCGCTGGAAGAAGAGTGCTTACCTGTCTCTCTACCGTCGGGGCCGTGGAGTGTGTAACATCCCGGGGAAGGAGCCCTCAATCTGCCCAGCTGTTCCGGGGAGAAGGCCCAGCGACCGGTACCATCCTTTTCTTTACTTCCATAAATACAGTGCTTAATAAAGATTGTTATTCCTTGAAATTTACCTTTGCCTCTGTCTGGTCCGTTGCGTACCTGTGGTGTTGGCTCCTCACGGTGGTGTCTGGAGTCAGGGGCGGTTGGTCATACGAGTCCGCCCCGGCCTGCACCGGTGACACTGACACATTACAATGACGTTCGAGAGAAAATGACATCGTCTAGAAAACTAGAGTTAGCTTATGCTGAAGTTAGCTAACAATTTAGCAAGCCTTATTTCACAAGAGTTTTTTTTCTTCTTTCACTTATGAGGAAACCATTGGTCGGACTTTAATTTGTTGCCCTAACACGTAAACCATGTGAGTCTAATAACAAAGAAAGCCATCAATTAAAATATTTAAGAAAAAAAATTACTTATGAACCTTGTAACTTACCTGGACAGACGTTTGAGCGCAATGAGAAATCACAAAAAAATCACCCAATCGCAAAGCGGAATGTCTCCGTCTCCACAGCAACGGATGCTTAGGATCACAGGTAATGCTGGCGTCCACTAATTAATCAAAGTTTAAAAGAGAGAAATGAGAAAAAAACAATGCTCCCGAGTGGCTGAAAGAAAAACGTAGTGCAGATACAAAACATTAGATTGAAACTCGTGCTGAGTGACACGAAATCAATAGATTATATTTCATGACTATGTCACGAACTGCAATGAGAATAAACAATGTCACTCGTTAGCGAACCCAGTGGACATTTGTGTTTCAAAACTGTAGCGATACGTACATATTTTTGGCGCTGCAAAAAAGTGTGCAGAGGTACACATTTCCTATGAGACCAGGTTGTTGTTTTTTCTAACAACATAACAACAAATACGTACATATTTTTGGCGCTGCAAAAAAGTGTGCAGAGGTACGCATTTCCTATGAGACCAGGTTGTTGTTTTTTCTAGGCGTCCCGAGTGGATTACACACCTCAGAATCATCAATGTAGAGTATAAAAGGGATTCTTACACCATCTCCAGAAAAAAAGATACTTTCTTTGAAATGCGAACCATCACAAAAGGATCCATAAGTACTTTTAGAGCTCAGTGTATTCCTAAGCACCTCATTATTCCTATCTAAAATCTGTGACAACAATTGCAAAATGGGAACATACTGGAATGGACTGTTTTCATCTAGTATGTACTCTACAGGTTCAACAATAGAGAATTGCTCCTTTTTGGTCTCTTTTGTATGAGGTGTGGAAAGGTCCATCCACCCCAAGAGCTGCATTTAGCGGATTAAGGGGGCAAAGATTTTCCACAAAGTCTAAGACTAGCGACTCATCAACATTGCAACAATTACTTTTTAAAGTCGTCTCAATAATCTGTTTGATAACTGGACTTGAAGCAGTTGATGTTATAAATTGTAATTCATCTATTATTTCATCAATGCACTTATTAGAAACATTAAAATCACTTTCTAATTTAATAAAAAGACAACCCAACTTTTTGTTGATTATTTAGACAAAATCTAGTTCTTCCTCAACAACAGGTTCACAGAAATTACTTTGATCAACAATCAATTCAGTATCTTCAGGTATTTGCCAATTGTAATTTTGAAGGATGGATGGTTTGAAATGTTCAAGTGAGTGGGGAGTATGCTTCCTGTTTTTATGAGATGCAAAGGTTGAATATATATTTGTACTGTACTCACAATTATTGAAAACACAGGTCACTGTTTCATATTTTTTTAGATGCCCTTGAATGTGCTCAAAGTATTGTTTTTCTGAATGGTTAGTAACTGAATTACAAACAAGACACCTAAATGATAGGGCCTGTGTAAAGTCCAATGACTCTCTGTGGTTTTTGGACAAATGAGAGTGAAGGGCACTCCAGGTCCTTAAGCAACAAGGACAATGGCCCTCATTTATCAAAAGTGCGTACACCAAATTTCCAGCGTACACCTGGCGTACACCCAAAACCACGGTGACTTTGATATTTATCAATATGGACGTTGGCGTACGACACGCTCAAATCCTACGCCAGGTCAGGAGGTGGTGTACATGTACGCACGTTTTGAGTTAGTGCGGAAATGCGCAGAAAAACAATTCCTAACACCACAAAACGCGCTGACAAACTAAAAGATATGAGGAGCTCTTTTCCAAAACGCGATAAAAGCCATTTTTAAAAATAAATTTGTATTTTATTTATATTAATAAACTAGTGTTGTGTATGCAAAGATGAAATTGATGATCACCATCTCCGTAGTGAACCCGCCTATAGAGAGAGTAGCCTATTTCTTTTCGTTTATAATTGTTTCGTTTAAAGACATTTCAAGCTTTCTTTATAGATATATTTCTCATGTCTGTGAGGCATAGGTTGATTTGTGATGAGATGCGCTCCAGTTCACGTGCAATGCAAGGGACCGCGCTCGCGCCTCCATGTCATAACTCATGATTATATTGTCTGCTATTTGCTTATTATTTTTTATTTTATTGGTTGATGAAAAAAATATTAAAATTAAGATACAATTTATACAAAACGAAATTCACTTTAAAGAAAGCCTTTCTACAAAACAAAACTTAATTAAGTGGCCAAAATCATGTCTGAGCATTTCTCCCGATTGCGCATCCTATCTTAGCCTATGTTCACTTTTCATAATAAACATAGATGGGTAAAAAATAACATTATTATTTTTTTAACAAATATGAAACTAAATGCACTTAGTTAATGGCTACAACACGTAGCCTAATAGTAGGCCTGAATATTGTTATTACTTTACTATTAGCCTAAATGTGTTACTAAATGATGTGAATGTATTTTTAACATCGTTGTATTTAAGGACTGTATTTGTGTGTTATTTTTAAATTATTTGTGTGGTGGACAATATTGGAACGTGACATTGGAAATATTTATTTTATTTTTACTATTTAATTTATTTTACTATTTATTTTGTTTGGCTTTTATTTATTTCATGCAGTTGCACTTATTTAATTTATATTAATTTATAGTATGAGTCCCTGATTATATGTTGCATGTTCTCTTGTTGTTTTTGTTGTTGTTTTTTTAGACAAAAAATGGATGGATTTATAGCGTTTTGAAAAAAAAAATACAATTAACTTTGAATTTATCATCAACAATATTGTTGTTTGATTTAATAATAATTTTTCATGATGGTGATGGTCTCGATCTCCAGAGAAGTGTCTCCTCTTTGCCGTCTTCTGTGTGGCCATGGCGTAAAATGAGGGTGTGGGGGAAGCGGATACTTGAATATATCGGGGCGTGTTATTCTAATGACGATCGTTTTCAGCCGCGGCATTTATCAAGGGCAGGTATTGCGTACACCTGGATTTCAAAGGTACGCACAGCTTCATAAATCAGGCGGTGAGAGGAGTGTAAGCATAATCTTACGCCTACATATACGCCCGTTTCTACGCAAGAATGATAAATGAGGGCCAATCTGAGTAAGGGCAAGGAATTGAGTGGTTTTGTGTGCTGTGCCCGTGCTTCAGTCTGTAATGTTTTGAAAGTTCAGATCTTTTGAATATAGTATAGTTACATGTTTTGCACAACCACCTCATGTGAAAATTAACGAAGATTTGATTGAAGAAAGTTCATTCTGAAATGCTTGAATCAATATAAAAAAAAAACATTTACTATGGACTTAAGGAGAACAATTCAGTGTGATCGGTCTCTCTCTTTGTCCGGTTTACAGCGAGGCCAAAAAGGAGTATGCAGTTTGCATTTGAGAAATATTCTGAAATTAAGAAAAGAGAAAACAAACAATCAGTAAACAGCAAATACTTTTAAATTAAAAGTTGATTAATTTGCATTCACATGATTAATTTCACTCATACCAAATCATATCAAAAACATTAAAACATCCTGCATGACCTTACTCTCATAGCCATTTCCTCACATTAATGCACACAGCATTCAGATAAATATATCATGGCAACGAATAAGGAATTTGAGAGTACTAATTTTTCACTCGTCTTGATTTAAATAAGGCAACGAATTATTGTCATTTACAACGTGATCACGATATAGTAAAAGCAGGGACCATTTAATATGCACGATTTAGTAGTTGAGGGAATGAATTAGCCTAACATATTGTGCACGATGAGGGAACGAAAACCTGCACACTTGTTAATTCGTGGCCATGATATTTGTCATCTATAAAGAAAATTGCACACAAAATAACAAATATTATACCATGGCCTGGGTGAATACTTGATTCTGATTGGCTGCAGGGTGTCCATTAAAAAGTGATAGAGGACACCCATAGATATTATATAGAGACTAGATGCCCTATTGGCCGCTGGGCACTGAGAAATAGGGCCGCCATCTTAAACCGGTCATACTCCTAGTTTCGTTGCGTGGCAGCAGTTAAGATGCCAGAGCACTGTGGAGGATTTTCCTGTTCTAATCGGCAGACCATCGCAAATACGGCACGGGGGATTACTTTTCACAAGTAAAATTTAACATTACCGTACTATTGGTTGTATTTTGTGAATAGAATATTACCAGAGAGTTAAGAAGGAGCAATGATCTTTGATATTACTATACTGAAATCGTGACCAGCTAGCTAGGCTATGTTTACTGCACTGGCTGGTGTTCACCCGGCTATAAACTGAGACTTGATAATTTATATTCCATAACACTGACTTAGATTACAACTGACACAATAATGCTATTGTAGAAATAAAACAAATATTACTGGTATAACATTGGCCTGCAAATTTTACACAAGTGGCACAGACTGTTTTATCAGTGTTGGGCAGTCACTATATATACTTGTAGCTTAACTAGTAATTTAGTATTTTGGAGGTAGCTTCACTATTTTGTGTGTGTGTGTGTGTGTGTGTGTGTGTGTGTTGGGACTCGGGAGGCGGGCTGCTAAATGTCAAGGGCTGGGAAGAGATGGATGCAGAACAATGCAGTAGTACAGTGTGTGTGTGTGTGTGTGTGTGTGTGTGTGTGTGTGTGTGTGTGTGTGACAGAGAGAGACAAATATAAAAAGCTTTAAGTAGACTCTAATATAATATAATAATATATTGTTTATTCAACTTATTAAAATATTTGACTTTACTGCCACTATCTCTTTCTGCTTCTCTATCATATTTATAGAGTGTGATTTGCAAAATACATAACGTTATCATAGCCTACATCACATATAGGGTTGACCAGACGTACTGTTCTTCGGGGACTGTTCTTCAGGGAACAGTCCCCGTTTTTGGTTGCCTGTCCCTGGCTAAATACAGAAAAAAACTAACTTACCTCTGTCCCCGTTTTGTTTTTGAAGACACAACATTAGGTTTTTCAATCAGATTGATAGTCAAAATGTCCCAGTTTTCCCCCTTATTGGGGATTATGGACACTTTATATCATATATCAGAATATTCTATTACTCTTAAGCCCACTGTGAATATTAAAATACGACGAACCATGAGTCCTGTATCATAGCCACCTGTATGACCTTTGCAGAAAAAAAAAACGCGTGAAAATCAGTTCGGTATGAATAATTAAATGCGCTGACTGCTCATTGCACCTGCTAAACAGATTACACTGAGTGGAGAGGTTGACGGTCTAAAATGGGGGCCCCACGGGGCGTCTATCTATATGATGTCTACGGAGGGCACCTAGTAAAGGAGTTCTGGTGAAACCAGTGGCGTCATGCCCATTCAAAGTGGGCACGTGGCCCCTCAGATTTTTCCTCCCTGATAATTTTTTTGTCACAACTTTATTCCTATTATGCTCCATAATTACCAGAGCCTATAACGACTCAAATGTATTCTTCTGGATGTGTAATAAATCGGTCAGCATCAGCCCGCCCCTTTTTCCTAATATTGTGTCTGTGTATATCAAATCTCGAGCGCTACGCACGTACACGTGTTCATGCAACTCACTCGTCTCGCACGTTGAGCTGGCAATGTTTTACAGATGGTCTAGAAGTGGTAAGTGGGCAAAGCAACAAATCGGCATTGGATTAGTTATCGGATGATATTAAAAGGTAGTGGGATTATTTGTGGTTGACCTGGAAATTTTTACTTGATCAAAAAGTTACGGATTTTATATTAGCTGCGAATTCAGAGCATTAACTTAAAGCTGCAGTAGGGAGTTTTGAGAAAATTTTGACTTAGCCTGAAAATTTGAACAAGCACAACTTACAGGTCCAACCCCCTTGCTCTCTGCTGCGCTACAGCCCTCCCTCCACAGCTCCTCCCCCACAGCGGAGCCTGCCGTGAACGCGCAGGCTAGTAAGCAGGACCACCGATGATGGCGGATTATAAACAGTTATGGGAACATTCACTAATAGGGACGAAACATCAACAATATGCTTTAAATTGACTATGGCCTTCCCATACTTTGACTACAAACTTGGTCCACATAACACTCTATAGACTTCTATAATTCAATATTAGGCTGCTTAGATTAGGTCAGCCGGAACTGGGAACACTTCCCTCAAATCCTGATGTACTCGTTACATCATAAGACGAATGGCATCTAGGCTAATTTTATTGTCTTTGTTTATCCCGAGGTTTTCCCGCAACCTGCTGGATCCAGGCCGTTTCCAGATCTGACGAAGGACTTTCGCCTGGACCTGATGACAATGCAGTGCTGAAGTGCCAACTAGCCTCTCCTAATGGAGGATCCCTATACCACTCTACAGGTAAAGCGTTGTGGAATTTTTCGGTTCGCGTACCTACCCAAAGTGATAAGATAAAATAAAAATTCTGCATGAAAATTTATAGACAAGTAGTTTGTTTAGGCATGGTTTGTAAGGAATTACAAACCTGCGCACATATATTCAAACGCACATAACTATAGAATCAATTCTTAATGCGCATGTGAACGCCATCAGCGTCTATCACAGGTTCACGTTTAAAGTCTGTTTAGAGAGAACGGTGTCGTCTTAGCGGCCCCTAATTTAATAACAAATGATCATTTAGACGGAAGTGAATCAATCAAAACTAACTTCAGTTGGAAAAAACATTTTTCAAGAGCCACTATAAAACCAAACCAATCTCTGTTACCAAACCAATCTCTGTAAATTATATCTTTATCTCTGTAAAGCTGCTTTGAAACAATCTATATTGTTAAAAGCGCTATATAAATGAGGATGACTTGACTGACTTGACTCAAATCATTATGTATTTTGCAATACATGTAACTTTATAACGTTGCACTCTTTCTATAAGTTATAAATAGCTAGTAAGATAACGTTAAAGGATTAGTTCACTTTTAAAAAAACTTTTGCTGATAATTTACTCACCCCCATGTCATCCAAGATGTCCATGTCTTTCTTCCTTCAGTCGAAAAGAAATTAAGGTTTTTGATGAAAACATTCCAGGCTTTTTCTCCATATAATGGACTTCAATAGGACACAAACGTTTCAAGGACCAAAGGACAGTTTCAGTGCAGCTTCAAAAGGCTTTAAACGATACCAGACGATGAATAAGGGTCTTATCTAGCGAAACGATCGGTCATTTCAAAAATAAATAAAAAACTTTAAGTTTTATAAGCATAAATGCTCGCCTTGCTCTGTTCTGTGATGCTGTGTGATCTGTTTCGTTCGTTGAATGAAAGAAATGACTCCGAAAAAGACTCGTTCAAAATGAACAAATCTTTTTTCGAGTCATTTTGTTCATTGAATGAACAAAATGACTCGAAAAAAGATTTGTTCATTTGGATGAACGAGTTGGAACAGGAGAGTCACGAACAACGGTACGCGCTCGTGCTGTGCAAGAGAGGGGTGATCAGCGCGTACACGAGCGTGATTGACACTGCTAAGACATTCCTCCTGGCTCTGATTGGTTGTTTCTGACCGGAGCGGTGTATTTCTGCAAATGGCAATAGGACCACAGGGAGGAGCCAGAGGAGCTTGATTTTTTCACAGATTATCTGTCTCATATTATACTGTCAGGACATAATGACAGTTATGACAAATATTTGTTTACAAAAGTTACCTACTGGAGCTTTAAGTTGTGTCAGTGTAACGTTATCGATACGATATCGTTATCGTAAGTAGACTTCAAAAGCTTTTGAATTTGAGCTTGCAGTTCTTTCATCAACCTGTCTTTTACATAAACTTACAAAATAGATACTTAAGTTAGTCCTCAGATAGAGGAGGGTTGCTGCTAGCTCCGTTAACCCATAAGAACCCGCTGTGACGTGGGTGTCACAAACACTGGTGATTATCTGGAAAGGTCTTTTTAAAGCATTATACCTCACTTTCAACCCAGGCAGTCCCTAAGGGACATTTAAGGAACACCCAGGTTCAGTCATGTGACAATGTGTGCATTGTTGTTGCCATGGTAACATTTCCAAAATGGTGGCCTGTCTGGTGTGCACATGTTGCAGTGTCAGCAATTTTTTAAAACACTTTATTTTGTTATTAAAGGTATGTTTCTACCCATGCAACAATTCTAATGTTTTAATAACATATCCTAGATTACACTTGACCTGATTTTAAAACATGTTTTGAACAAATTGATATAAAACAAGTTTTGAAAATGTTGTGGTGACATATGTGTCACATCGGGCTTTTAACCTTAAAACAGTAGGTGGAATTTTGATGTGACGTATGTGTCACATTAAGAAAAATGGTAATGAGCTCCTCAAATAATTTAGCTGATTCAATTATTTTAGTGTTATATATATTCTGCTGCTCAATTCAAAGCATATTTTAACATATGTAAACAAAAAAATGTCAAATTAATAACATTGTTAAAGGGGAACTAAACACCTGGTCAGAGCCTGACTCCACCCACTGGCAATATTTGAAAAATGCTGAAAAAGTGGGCAGAGCCCAGCAGAGGGGGGTGTGCACCTGCGACACATCTCTCTGTAGGCAAGGGTGTGATTAGCTGGTACCCTCTGACGTCAGAGGGTACCACAACTTCCAATAGGAAAATTCAACTGCAGTAGCCACCGTTCAACCTCAACCATATATTGTAGAATTAAAAGACTTTATACCCAAATGTCCAAAAATTACTTGAATCAATGAACAGCAATAATAAAGCCCCAGTCTTACAGATCATTAACTAAAATAAGTTAGTTTAGGGTTTACCCTTTAATGAAATGTATTTTGAAAATATTTTGCATACCTGTAACTAAAACAGGTATGCAACATCTGGTATAAAACACCATATTTATTTTTATTCAGTTTGCACATTTTCGAGTTGTGAAAAAATAATCAAAACATTTATTTCTGGTTAAACCGTATACCTGAAAAGGTCACAGTTATGGTGACAGTTATGTGTTTTTGAAATATGTGGCAAAGCAAATAAAATGCAAAAACTATTACTTCTGAAAAAAGGTTTTATTTTAATTTATCTTCCCAGAAAAGTATTAATTTTGAAAATGTTGTGGAAAATAAAATAAACAGAAAACAACTGTTTAGCAAGAAAACTGACAAAAAATGTTTTTTTCCAAATGAGAAATAAAAGCCCAATGTGACATAATATATGTAACATTAAAATTGTATCATAAACGCCCAATGTGACATGTATGTAACATTATAGAGCTTCGACAAGGAGTGGTTGTATTTAAAAAAACAACGGCAGAAACATGTTTTAAGTGGTCCATTTAGTCGGTTTTAAATGCCCCATAATTTTCCTATAAGGGGAAATTGGTCTGGGTTCTTATGGGTTAATGTATTTCTGTCCCTCCCAAACTGCATTGAAATGGTATGTTTTTTTACTAGCCAGAATTTAAAAATGTTCAGGGGGAGAAACCCCCTGACCCCTCCTAACATGATCCATATCACCCGTCAGGAAACAATTGCAATGTCTCAGATTGTGCCCCCCCCCCAGAATTTTGGCTTGCATGACGCCCCTGGGTGAAACTGACTGTTTGCCGTTCGAAATTAATAAATAAATGCGCTGGCTACATCAGCTGTGAGTAACCATAGCAACAGGCAGTCAAAGTATCAATTTAAAAAAAACTGTTCTACGAGCTGAGCGGACTATATCTTCGGTTGCTAAATAAACCGTCAGGCGTAACCAGGGCATACAAGTTATTTTTTGTAAAAACTTTAGATTTCGATTGTAAAACTAATTAAAATATAAACTAATGTTTTAAAAATGTGTTATTTGGCAAGTGACCATGGTATATGTGGGTCAATGCCCTTCGAGGTGTCCATCGTCTAAAGTTAGGTATTAACTTAATGGACTTCGGTGGAGGCAACCGTCCTCCGCGCACGCCTCGCCGTCGTCGATTAACGTTAATACCTGACAATGGACGGGCATTAACCCTTAACTTACTTAAACAAAAAGATCATGATTTAAGTATTCATGGTTTTTAGGCGTAACTTTTGTGTAAAACGTAAAGTTTAAAACTGAGGAAAAAAATATGGCTAACGCGTCTTACGAAGCTAACTCGTCATTAAGAACAAAAACTTTTCAAATGTATAGAATTAAGTGATGACAACACAATCGTTGAATTAAGTTGCATTTACTGAATAAATTACATAAAAAATCCGTAATAATGAATTTGTTTTACTGTTGCTTACCCGTCGAGAGCAGATGGAGTGGATCGGAAATCCCTCAATCGCGGGTTTTCTTCTTTCCGCGCATGCGCAGATTGCTTTCTTAAAGGACGTAAATTTTACTTGATTTTTTTAAATATTTGCTTCAAGTACTTGACTTATGCGTGTAAATATGGCAGAGAGTCAGAAGTCAAATTTACTTGTCTGTTGGATGTCTAATATTTACAAGTAAAAATTAAGTATATAATTAGGATTTACTTAATATTCAAAATTTTCATTTTTACAAAATGATTCTTAGCAAAAGATACATTATTTTTCCTGTTTTATTTACTTTGCCATAAAATAATTTTTTACAGTGTAGGTTCTTAGGATTGGTTATACATTATATTTTAACAAACAATTTGAAAAAAGATTGGATAAAATTTAACTTATCATGTTTCAAGTTGATATTGTATGGTCTCGACTCGATTCTCTGAATAAATTGCATAAGCTTTTCTATACTTAGTTATGGCAATAGTTTGGCAGCGCCACAGGTGTTCCTCTAGATGGCACCATTTGCTTTCATTTCAGCCACGTGAATTTGTTGAATCTAATTGTGATTCATTAACAAGTTAACTGATTCAATTCGCTGTGTTTATCAGATTTTGAGGACATTCATTTTATTTTCATTGGGAGAAATCTGAATCGGACAACTTACAATGCTTACATGCATTGAGCTTGGACATAACATGAGTTTTACTTTGTCATATCCAGGGCCTGAAATTAACACCTGACCACGCGCCAAATGCGGGTGAATTTTGCAATTGGCGGGTAAAACTGTCAATCTACCTGCCACATTGGCGGGTAGCCAATGAGAATTGAGTGATTCATCAGTTGCTGTTTTTTTTTGCGTCTGTCCGATAACATCACCAATTTTCATTCAAGCAGCTGATTTCTGTAAATGCATGTAAAACTAAATGTATATTGCAGCACAGGGTGAAGTCAGTATATACATTAACGACGATTTGAGACAAAATAAATGTACATTTAATGTAAAACTATGTAAACGGCGCTCTGTGGCGCGGCAGGATTTTGAACAAGGTCCTGAGCCGTTGCTGGGCGCCGCGGACAGACGGCGAATGGCGCCGCTGGTGTGTGTACACTGATAGAAAATAATGTGTTCGAATTTTAAAGACGTGGTTCTGCGCGTCGCGCCGCGCTGCGCATCCGGTGTGCGACCCCCTTAAGAGTTATTATTACTTATAATGATTTTGTTAATAACTTGACAGCACTTAAATGTGTATTCTTATAAGTTAAAGAACAATGTTTGTGTGATTTCTATTTTTCACCTTTATGAGGCAAAAAATAATAATAATTGGCTGGTAAAAAATTTACTGTGGCAGCTGGATTTTTAAATCCACCTGCCGCAGTGGCTGGTGGTCAAAAAAGTTAACTTCAGGCCCTGGTCATATCATTAACGAACTGTTCCTTTGTCTTTACTTTGACACATGTCAGAAACCAGGAAGGCTTTCTCCATTTGACAGCTCAAAATCTGCTGTGTTTTTCAGACTGTGTTAATTTAATTATTGATCAGGGAATGCAGAACTTTTCCGAGGGAACGCAGAGTTTCTCGGGGGAACTCAAAAGATTTGCGAGAGAACGCCCATCCCAATTTTTTTCCAACACTATGTCCCTTTAGGGGTTCCGTACATATATACCACGTTTAATCGATGTCAGATTACAGCAATCAACTCTTAATTCACTTAAAAAACCTAATCATTTTGCAAATAAAGATGGAATTTCACAGACTAAAATGAATTTCATGCAAAAAATGTGTAAAGAATTTCATGAAGGAAACATTAATGTGCACGTGAGAAATCACACAGATAAAGACCATCTATTCTATTTAATTAGTTATAATTAATAATAATTAAACAATATTGCTTACTCCTAACTTTTCAAGATCGACTTGATATTGGCATGTCTGTGAATGAGCAACTTTCACTTTCACTTTACCGTCCGTGACGCATTGCCTGTTATCTCACTGGAGTTCCGCCTTTAGATGGCGCTCGTGTAGCCGAACCAATGATACACATCCAAGTCTAGGAGAAGAAGAGAAGTGAGCGAGGGAAGGAACATAAACATGTGAAGTGGAACACAGCCGTTCATTCTGCTATAAATCTGATGTGTTTTTCAGACTGTGAGTACATTTATTTGTATTATTTATTAGTAGAAATAAATAAATAAATAAAACGATTTAACGAGTCAGTTCATTTAGTGAATCACTCAGAAATGAATCGAAATGAACTGACTGATGTTGTAGGTTACATCGTGAAACGTAAGCTCGTTAATGACTGTTTTTTCACATTACAATTTGTAGGGATTGTGAGTTGTTAATTAAAACTTGTGTTTTCATTAAAACAGAGTTTTTAATAATAAATCATATCTAATGTAATCAGGGCTCGGTTTGAGGGGGAGGTGGTGACATTCCCCTTGTTGATAAAATGACATAAACTGTATGCCCTCTTTAAAACCACAACCCCTCTTACCATCAACATTAGATTAACAGTGATAAGTAGCTATCATGTAAAATGTATCATGCAAATGAAATATCAAAGTGACCCTATAAAGCTTTTTCGAATATTACCTTTCATGCAGTGAGTAATATTACATTACATTTTATATATATATAGCTGTCTGTGAATGTAAATGGTCTACAAAGTTATAAAGTCGGAAGGGCACAACAAATAAAGTTATTGTCTCCCGAAAGTAAGAATTGACTCTGAATCGCCTAAACGATTTGTGAGGAATTCCAGTTTCACTTCCATGACCTGCATACCTAGCGCTTTAACACATTTTTATAATGCCCCATGTGGTCTTCATTGGCTGCCTGCGAACAACGTTTGACCTGCCCTCAAACACTGTAGATGGTTCATGTTGTGTACATGTCGAGAATACGCTGTTTTCTGCTCTGCAAAAGCAAATTCTCTTTGTAAACACTTCCAAAGAATGGTTAAATGATTACAGTGGTTAAAATGACCACCACAGCGATACAACAGCAGGATCTGTCATCGGCCTCATCCAAAACTGTGATGAGTCTGCTTACAGACTGGAGGTTGAACAGCTGACTGTCTGGTGCAGTCATAACAACTTTGAGCTGAACACGCTCAAAACTGTGGAGATGATCGTGGACTTCAGGAGAAGCTCCCCTGCACTCCATCACCATCATGAACAGCACTGTGGAAGCAGTGAAGTCATTCAGGTTCCTGGCCACCACCATCTCTCGGGACCTGAAGTGGGACACTCACATAGACTTCATAGAGAAAAAGGCCCAGCAGAGGTTGAACTTTCTTCGTCAGCTGAGGAAGTTCAACCTGCCACAGGAGCTGCTGAAACAGTTCTACTCGGCCATCATTGAGTCTGTCCTGTGCTCCTTAATAACTGTCTGGTTTGGTTCAGCTAGCAAATTAGACATCAGGAGATTACAACAGACAGTCAGGATGGCTGAGAAGATTATAGGCCTCCCCTACCCACCCTCCAAGATCTTTACCTTTTGATGATTGCTTCTCAAATCTATTTGAGGCCTAAATTAGATTTACAAAATGCTTGTCCATTTAAGATTGGACAGTACACACTTTATTTGGGACCAACTTGCTCCTCAGCATCACAGCCTGTAAGTATAATTAATTCTTGATGTATATATTTTCTACTGGGTGTTCAAAATACGTAGTTTTGTGTTTTGTATTGTGGAGGCTTGCGGAAAGGAGGGGTTTAGAGCAGGGGCGGAGCCAGACAATGTAAACAATCGGGGCTTAGTCCAAATCTAGGGGGGTCCAGGGGGATACTCCCCCGGGGAGATTAGTGCATTTAGCTGATGTAAATGGGAAATTTTTTTTTTTCCCATTTACATCAGCTAAATGCACTATTTGCACTATACAACTGCCGTGCCTCCATTCTTTCTCTCGCAAACCCTCTAAATATTTGCTCTCCTATTTTTGTCTTGATCAAGCATTTTTTGTCGCCTTCTATTTCTGTTGTGGCAACATAAGGCTGTATCGACGTGGCTTTAATTGAGCGAATCTGTCAATAACGCTGTCAGGGTCGATGTCATTCAAATTGTCCTTTTCAATTGACATGATTGCCAAGTCGTTGAGCCTGTCTTGACCCATGGTGTTCCTTAACCCTCTGAGGTCTAAGGGGTTTTTGGGGTCCTTGAGTCGTTCTGACATGCTCTGACATTTGTGCCTTTTTCAGTTATTTATAAACATGTTAACCCTTTAGGCGCCAGAGTTTTTTTCCTAAAACGTCCAATTTTGACATCTTAATTTCAAAAGTCTATATATTAAAAGTGATAAAAGATAGAGACTTTCTGTAAATTAGAGAAATATTAAGGATGACCCAAAGTTTATGTAGGGATTACATTTTCCCATCTAATTTGCATATTATGACGTCATATGGTGGCGGCAATCTTGGATTATAGAATTTTCATGAAAAGTCACGTTTAAATGATAAAATGCAGCACTTCTTTCCCCCCAAAATGTCCATCACCTTCTGTATGCTATATTGCACAATACTGAATGCTCAGGTATATATTAAGTATTAAACAAACTGTAAATCATTACTAATAAATGGTAGAAACAAACTGAATGCATGTAGTGGTTGGACTTTTGCTGTAGAGATTTTCCATTTACTAAATACAGTAGGCACTCTGATTCCATGTATGGGGCACATATATATTATTCATATGACATACAAACACAAGTAGACAAGACCTGTTTAGTTCAAACGCTCACTCGCCACGGCAAGGCACAGATCATGAGTGAGATGATACGAGCAGCGCGGCCAGATCTGCCTCGCGCGCGCGCCGAGTATGCACAGCTCGGACTACTTTCATTGTCATTGCGACTCCTCACCCTGCCTCCACGTTGCCTCCTAACTGTCCTATGAATACTTCGACCTCGTCTAACATACCCAGTGGTATTAGACAAAGTCTCCACCACAATACTGTCGCCGCGATTGTGATGGCGAGAGGCTCTGATAACATGGCTCACTCGCACACTAGCTCCGCTTTTGATCGCACTGATTCAATGCGCTCTAACTCGAACATTTTGTATAGAAACATTACGTTTTTTTGAGTCGGGGGTGAAGAATGACATGTCTGCCATCCAGTGGAGGGGATGTCGAACGAAATTTGACACCCAATTTGAAAAAAATCGGCCGTTTTATCCAATGCGCGATCTTGTCGAGTAAACTCGACCGTGGCGCCTAGAGGGTTAATGGCAAAGGTGTAAATTCACTCTATATAGCACAACAAGGGCTACCGTAATATGTGAGCAACATGTATGTACATGTTTGTATTTTTTAGAGAATAATGTTTATGCGTGGTTATTGAAAAAACTAAAACTTAAAGTGTCTGGAATAAGGCCACAAAACACATACTAAATATGTGTCCACAAGACTTTTGACTAATGGGTGTTGTTGCCTAGAATTTTTGCTTCAAAATGATCTGAAAATCATCCTGCCTAATCATTTACACAAAACAATACATTGATTTAAATTTTATAAGACACCTTTTGTTTGGACGGGCAATATGCGTGGGGGCGTGTGCACACCTGAGAAGACAAAGGCCGGATAATTCGCCACATACATAATGAGCTGCATATTAATTAGCCCTTCACACAGCCGTGTCACAGGATCCCAAAGAATGCAAGGACAAAATAAATTATCTATATATACATATTTTACAATTAGAAATTGTAACCAATTACCAATAGGTTACAATTACAACAACTATTACAATCTTAACAATATTTCAAGTGTATATATTAGTAAAAAGTATACATTTTATCATACGTATTAAAAAAGGTAAGACATTCATTAGTTTGAATATTGGAACGAACACTATAATAACATCTTAGTTGATAATTCAATATACCTACTTTATTTTTGACAAAACATCATACTATAGTATATTTAACTATGCGCAGAAATTGGTGAACAAAAGCGTACCTATTTAATGTGACAGTAGACTTTTTTTACAGTCAAAACTTTATAATCTATCCAAAACTAATCACAAAATCTTGTCTAAACATTCATATTTAGTCTGTAACATATTGTGTATGATATATTAACATATACATGTGAATTTGCAGTTTGTTGCTTATACAGACATTTTATTTCAACATATTTCAGTCTATTTTTACTCATCTTAGTAGGCTATAGCAATATAGTTTGGATGTGTTCATGTAAACATAACGTTTACTAATGTAGGTGCGAGAGTGAAAGAGCGGCACAGACACGCGCTGTATAACTGTAGTAAACAAAGCGCACGCGCCTGTGCCGTTCATTCATCATTTAGCCTACACACAGACACGCAATTCATATTTAAACAGTCTTTTTGCAGTTTACAGTCAGACACTATTCAATATCGCGATTAGAACAAAGCACTTAAGAATAAATGACTTACTACATCAGCTGGATCCGTTGCTCCTCGAAATGAAACTACCAGCACTTCTGGTACATATTCCAGGGTTATTAGATAGTATTATTCCTCACAGCGTAGGGATACGCTGTGTACACAGCTGTAGTAAGATACTTACTAAACACGATGTGTTTTATAATCCAGCTGATGGGCGTTGGCATGTTTGAATGGCTTGCCTTAGATCATTTGCGTTTGAATACCGCGCGCTCTCCGTGGGCGTGGCACATTAACGCATAATCAGGTATAATGAGCTGGAAAGAAAAAGACTGACATCTCTCTCTTTTCATACAGATTACATAAACTGAGAATATTTGTGTTTTTATATAAATTAATTCATTTAAAAGAAGAGAGTTCAAGCTTCATTATGGAAAAAACACTCGTGCCTGTATGACAAGTATTCGTGGAATTACAGTTAATTTTCGGACGCGTTTTAGAATGGACTTAACTGACAGAGAGAAGGCAGAACGCGCATCATGTTTGTTTTTCTTAATTTGGCGAAAAGCACAACACTTTGTTTTTATTGTGAGTACAAAAAAATAGACCCTTATCAGGATCTAATGATGTACAACACTTAAGATGTGAGATCAAAATCAACAGAGTATTTTGAGTTCCTTTTGCACTGATAAGAAAAAAAGCGAGACTATCGCACCCGCGATAGTCGACCTCAGAGGGTTAATCATGTATGAAGATGGCGCAAGGCACTGAAGGACCGTTCACAGCTGCAGCTGCTTACTGGAATAGTCAGGGCAACTTGGAAGAGAGCCTTCAGGGTGGGAATCATGTCTTCATCAAGCAGTTGGAACACAGTGGAGGTGTCAGGGACTGTCTCTTTCTCCATCCTTCTATTGATTAAACTTTTAGCCACTAGGAGTTCTTCTGGCTTCAACTGAATCTTATAATGGGAAGCAAGGCTTTTGAGGGCTTCTTCAGAGAGAAAGGTCTCTGTGGTTGGGTTGCAAGGATGAATACCTGACATAAGTGCTTTTCCCAGACCTGAAAACCGACGGGTGAGTTCCTCTACCATCCTGTCCAGGCATGGATAAAAAAAGCTGTTGTCTGAATTCATCTGAGGTGGTCAGATTGGAGGTTGACCCCCAGGCTGACTCCACCAGAAAACCATCATATCTTTTTTGTTTTTGCCTGGGACCAACATGGAGCTGGATGTCATTCGCCTCACATAAGGCCATGGCCCTCCTGAACACATCTTCACCACCAGAGTCTGTGCGGAGCTCTGTCAAAGTTTGAAGGACTGCCGTCTTGTACTGAACTGCTTTGCCCAAGTCCAAACTTTCCCCCTGCAGGTACCGGTGTAGACCTTCAGTTATGCCGAGGAGTTTGGAAAACATCACCAGCATGTAGAGTGTCTTTGTCTTGCAGAGCTTTGACCGGATCCCTAGGGCCATGGATGTGTTCATGTTGCTGAGACACGCTAAAATGGCAGAAATGTTGTTCAAGACAGCATTGACAGACCTCACCTGGCACGCCCATCTTGTTGTGGAGAGCTGCACAAGTTCAGATGGCCTTAATCCAAGTTGTTTCTGGATTTCTATGAACTTGTTGTGGTTCACAAGTGAGTTGCTGAAAAATGTGTACACATTCTCCAGCAGTTCAAAGAATGCGGTAGCTTCAGGTATAGCTTTGCATGTGTAGCACAGAACAAGGTTAAGTTTGTGTGCATAGCAGTGCACATACACTGCTTCAGGGTATCGCTCTCTGAAGCGGGCTTGGACACCACCCACTGCTCCACTCATGACAGATGCCCCATCATAGGCTTGTGGAACACACAGTAGGTCACCCAAGTTGCGGCTGTAACAGTGCCTTTATCTAATCTGCAATGGACTTTGCATCAATGCCCTGTAACTTCCGAAGCCCAAGAAAACACTCATGTAGAAAAGTAACATTGCTGTAACATGTTCTTTAATTTTAAGACAGATAAAAAGTATGACATAAAGACATTCATTAATTGCAATACCACTTTCGTGATATATAGGTTATCATGCATATGTGGATGCTTTTATGTAGGCCGGACCAAGAGACGTCTTAAAGACAGAGTATCTGAGCATAAGAATGCCATTAGAAAAGCCAATTTAGATTATCCTATGGCAAAACACTTCCAAAACGTGCACAATAACAACCCAGAAGGTCTAATGGTTGAGGGTTTAGAAACAATCAAAAAGAGTATTCGGGGTGGTGACCGATTAAAATTACTTCTACAGAGAGAAACTTTTTATATATATATGAATTACAGGCCACAGTATATCCTGGTTTAAATGAAGAAATAGATTTCAGCCCTTTTCTGTGATTTTTTATTTTTTTGTATTTTTTTTTGTACTACCTCCTAGTGGACCTTCTCTGTATGTGCAGGCTATTTGTCAATCAGGTGTTCCCGATTAGCATCTATAAATGAGGAAATTGTTAGTTTGGAAAAAATACCCTGCAGAAGGCTGGTTGTGCCGCTACGCGTGGTTTGTATTTTCCCCCACATGTTTTAATAATTTTTTCAATCATGATAGAGCCAGTTTAATAAAGGCTTTTTAATTTTCTAAAGAAGAGTGCCTTGGATTCCCTTTTCTACATGACATTGAACTCTCGACCCCAAAGAGCACCTTCTAATACTTTTTTTGAACTCCTTGAGCACCCTGGACTTTTTGTCTCTTCCCAAGAAAACACTCTCGCATGACGCCCTTTTGCATAACAAAACGCACACAGACTGCAAGCTGCCCAGTGCATCCATCTCTGGCCTCGTCTGCCATCACAGAGTACATTTTTGCAATCTTCATTTGCTTAATGATGCTTTCTGTGATTTCTTGTGAAATGCTGGTTATCATTTTATTTTGGGAAAAATGAGAGAGGTAAGTGGTATGAGAAGGGGGAGTATATTCTTGTAGAAATGGGTCAAATTGTTTAAGGAGCTTCATACATTCAATAAAGTTGCCTTGATTCTGGCTAGATTCTTGCTCATCATGCCCCCTGAAATGGGATGCCTTGTTTTCCTAAAAAGGTGGTTGCTGCCACTATACGGTGAAGGTACTGGCACCTCTCTGAGATTTCTGCTGCACTGGCAGTTTTCAGCTGCTCAATTACATCCCCATGAGTTTTTGTGCTTTTAAAACTCTGCCAGCATGTCATGGTGGAAATGTGGAGGGCATTTCTTCCATACTCCCGGAAGGATTCCAAAGCCCTCTTCCAATTTGAAAACCCAGAGTTGTTGTCATCAGGAGGAAATATACTTTCTCATGTCTTTCTAATCTTCTTTAGCACTATATTTCTCAATTAGTCTCTCTTCTTATCCCACTAATGTGCCAAGATTAGATGTAACCCCCAAATCATCAGAAAAATCATCCGCCCATCTATATTAGCAACTAATTTCTCTTAATAACACCTAACGATAATTTGCTAGCTAGCCAGCAGCAATAAAATCACTTAACTCAATTGTTAAGTTACAACAGCGGATTCACAAACCTGTAACACTTGTCCTCGGTTCGTCTGACGCTGCTTCCGAATCTCTCTCCGGCCGGTGAGGTTTAGTTTTCTGTATAAAAAACTTTATTTCCATAATAATTTATGTAAGCTCGCTACGGTGAAACATACAAAAAGCCCGCCAGCAGCCAGCCCCTGATGACAACGACGACGAATTTCTTCTTCGTTAGTTTTTATTGGCAGTTGGCAAACAAGCTGAGTGATGCGCGATGCATTACCGTCCGCATCCACGCACGGTAATAGAGATTTTGTTTCATTTTTTGCTGCTCCAGTCATAAACACTGAGATAAAATGAAAACAAGTTGAAGTTATTTTAAAAATCCTAAAAGATTCGGGGCTTTTGACAAAACATTTGGGGCTTAAGCCCAGTTAGCCTGACTTTCTGGCTGCTTCTATACAGTTATTTAGAGGGGGAGGAGGGGGGAGGGGGAGGAGGGGGGTGAGAGGTGCATGCAGGCAAAAAAAATTGTCATTTGAATCATATATAGTTATTTTACTTTTTTTTTTTGGTTGATAATTACAGTGTTGGGGTTGAATCTCTGAAACTGTAGTCTGACAAGCTACTCATGAATTAAACTAAACAAATATGCAGGTTAAACTAACAGCACATGCAGTGATGCTGCATTTACTGTACACTCTCTGAGACGCGAATCATGAGCTGCTTGTATGAACACTACGCTTTGCCCTGAAACCCTTGCAACCCTATTTAATTCTACAAATACAAATGATTTAAAAATTACACACATTTTGTAATCATTGTGTAAGGTTAGCTACATAAATTGCACACAACTGGTTAAATGGTTTCCAAATGACTATTTGAGCAAACATTTTAGCCTGAATAATTCAGAGCGATTGTAAGTGTGCACCTATGCAACAGTGCCTACAATTCACACCTTCAGTCCGTGAAGCTGCTCCCACAGCCGTTCATGAAAGTTTAAATGCTGGGGGATATTTCCATCTTCCCACAGGAGAAACAGCAGCAAGCAGGAGAAATTAGGCTACTCCAGGAGAAACTACTGACATACTATTGTAACGATGGAGGAAGAACCTTGCAGAATAAAAGATGAAGATACAGAGGAACAAACAGGTTGGTGTTTTCCTTCATTCTCTTTAATGACTGATGAAGAACATTAAGATGAAAACTGGCATTCAATACATCTAATTCTAGATACTAGTAGACTCAGTAGTAAACTGGATTTTTTCTAAATAAGAATGAACTTTATTTCTTTGAGTTTCTGATTTGTCCTTTTTTAATTGAATTTAGACATGGAAGTGAATGAAGACAAACACCGTCATTTCATAAATGAAGATGGAAAACTGAAATATAAAAATGAAGACAAATATTATCTGTTTCAAGAACCTTATATCAAAAATGAAGATGGAAATGCAACCGTTTTAAAGACTGAAGAGAATTTTACACAAAAACAAAATGGAAAATCTGGATCTTTCACCTGCTCAGAGTGTGGAATGTTTTACATGCATAAATCAGACCTTAAGAGACACATGAGAATTCACACTGGAGAAAATCTGTTCACATGCTCTCAGTGTGGAAAGAGTTTCAGTCGCAAAGGAAACCTTAATGAACACATGAGAATTCATTCTGGAGAAAATCTGGTCACATGCACTCAGTGTGGAAAGAGTTTTAGTCGCAAAGGAAACCTTAATGAGCACATGAGAATTCACTCTGGAGAAAAACCATTCACATGCACTCAGTGTGGAAAGAGTTTCACATCCAAAAGCTTTCTCAACAATCATCTGCGCTCTCACTCTGGTGTGAGATCATTCAGCTGTGCTCAGTGTGATAAAACATTCATTTTGGCAACAAGCTTAAAAACACACCTTAAAATTCATACTGGTGTAAAGCCTAACTTTTGTTCTTTTTGTGGAAAATGCTTTACACGACTGCACAATTTAAAAGAGCATGAGCGTATTCATACTGGTGTGAGACCTCATGTTTGCTCTGACTGTGGGAAGAGCTTCACTACATCAGGCGCAATAAAACAACACCAGAGAATTCATACTGGAGAGAAATCGTATGAGTGCTCACACTGTGGAAAGAGTTTCAATCGGTCAGAATCCTTGAAAATTCATGAGAGAGTTCATACTGGAGAGAAACCGTACGAGTGCTCACACTGTGGAAAGCGTTTCGCTCAGTCAGGAAACCTGAAAGATCATGAGAGAGTTCATACTGGAGAGAAGCCGCACCAGTGTTCTTCATGTGGGAAGAGTTTCACCAATTTATCTAATATGCGGACTCATGTGAAAAAGCGTTGCCTTAAGTTGTCTAATGAGCAAATGTTTACGATCAGATCCATTACTTACAAATAATACACGTACAAGTAAATAATTTGACATTCAGATTAATCAAAAGAATAATTTGCTAAAATTAGTAGTGAAGTTTGATTGTTTGACAAGGGGAACCTTTGGGGAAGGTCAAAATAATAGTTTAGAAAACTAGTGTGTTGCCGTTAAATAATTTGTGAAGGGATATGATTTAGGAAGGGATGTGTTTTGTTTCTTTGTGGAGCTCAGTTATTTTCATTAATTATGCAAAGGAAGCATTTGTGTACAAGTGTAAACCATATTCCAAACAACTTGTTTTAGCTGTTTGGATGTTATGCATTAAGATACTGAAGACTTTTTTTGGGATTGAATTCACTCTGCACAATGTGAATATATATATATATATATATATATATATATATATTCAGTATCTCACAAAAATGAGTACACCCCTCACATTTCAGCAAACATTTTAGTATATCTTCTCAAGGGACGATACTATAGAAATTAAACTTGGATAGATTTTAGAGTAGTCAATGTGCAATGAGTAGTCAAACTATTTTGACAATAATGGCTGTATGTTGAGTTATTTTCAGAGGATAGTAAATATATACTGCTATACAAGCAGCACATTGACTACTATATCCAAGTTTAATTTCTATAGTATTGTCCCTTGAGAAGATATACTAAAATATTTGCTGAAATGTGAGTGGTGGCCTCAATTTCGTGAGATACTGTATATGTGTGTGTGTGTGTGTGTGTGTGTGTGTGTGTGTGTGTGTGTGTGTGTGTGTGTGTGTGTGTATATATATATACAGTTGGGTTCAAAATAATAGCAGTCCAACATCACTAACCAGATCAATCACTGTTTTTGGTAGAAATTATATTTCTACATGGCAAATAATTTACTATTAGGTGTAGTAGAGTAATAGAAAAACAACAGACCCAACAGTCATGACATGTATGTTGCTAATTCTGTATAATTGAATCATTAATTGAAAGGGGTGTGTTCAAAATAATAGCAGTATGGAGTTCAATTAGTGAGGTTAATCATTCTGTGAAAAAACTAGTGTCAATAAGTGGCCCTTATTTGAGGACGAAGGCAGTACTGGACTGTACATGGTGGTTATAGTGCATTTCTCTCTTAAGATCTGAATAAAATGGGCCGTTCCAAACATTGTTCAGAAGAACAGCGTACTTTGATTAAAACATTGATTGGAGAGGGGAAAACTTATAAAGAAGTTCAGAAAATGATAGGCTGCTCAGCTAAAATGGTATCAAATGCTTTAAAATGGCAACCTAAACCAGAAAGACGTGGACGAAAACGGAAAACTACCGTTCGAATGGATCGAAGAATAGCCAAAATGGCAAAGACTCAGCCAATGATCAGCTCCAGGGTGATCAAAGAAGATCTAAAGTTACCCGTGAGTACAGCAACAATTAGAAGAGGCCTATGTGAAGCCAAGCTATCAGCAAGAAGCCCCCGCAAAGTCCCACACTGTAAATTGTAACAAGTTCAGTTTACTTAAAAAAAGTTTGGAAACCGATTGCCTTATTTTTGCATAGCAAACTTAAAGGGCAAACTGAAGTTAAGTTAATAATCAGCTAAAAGTAAAAAAAGCAAACTCTTCCCAAGTAAATTAAGTAATACATATTAAGTTAGTTTAATGTAAAGTTCTAGTTAACGTACTTAATAATATTTACTAATACTACTTAAGATTTAATAGTAAAATCACTTGAGTAATTCCATTTAACTAACAGTGTTATAATGTGTTCTGAAAACATCTTAAATACTATTATTCTCAACATGGTTTTAATCTGCCATTTTAAGCTACAGAGACTTAAAAAAATATGTGCAATCGGTTTCCACATTTTCTTCAAGTAAAGTGAACGTATTGTTAGTAGTTCAACTAGCATGGAATGCACTTAACACAAGTGTGAAATTCTCAACTGTTTATTTTTTGTAAAAAGCATGTTTTTACAGAAAAATTAAGAACATCACAATAAAACATATACTTTAAAACATCTGTGTTCTCTTGACCTCTTGGCTAGCAGCATTCTGCTGTCATGACATTTTCAAAACAGACACTGTATGCAAACAAAACAGCAAAAATATCACAAAATAGGCTTTTACAACCCAGAAATACAGACCCTTTCTACTTTGAATATGCTTTTACAACATACCTTGACACAGTATGTGGCTTTCTAACCCTAACTTATTTGAACTACTGGCCACTTGAAATTAGTGCAAATGAATATGCCAATATGCCTACATCTTAAAGGGATAGTTCACACCAAAATGTAAATTCTGTCAGTAATTACTCTCCCTCATGTTGTTCAACCCCGTAAGACCTTCGTTCATCTTCGGAACACAAATTAAGATATTTTTGATTAAATCTTGAGAGCTGGATCACTCCTCCATAGGCTTCTAAGGGATTGAAACTTGCAGGCCCCGAAAAGTTATTAAAGACATCGTTAAGATAGTCCAAGTGACTACAGTGGCTCAATCTTAAGTTTATCAAGCGACGACAATACTTTTTGTGCGCAAAAAACAAACAAAAATAACGACTTTATTTCAACTATTAATTTCCTTCTCTGTGGGCCTTGAGTCAGTTCACGTAGTGTAACAGCGCAGCGCTTCTGTGTTGTACGTCACATGTATTGGCCGACGCTGGTCATGTGTGTGATGCGTGTGACGTACAACACAGAAGCGCTGCGCTGTTACACTACGTGAACTGACTCAAGGCCCACAGAGAAGGAAATTAATAGTTGAAATAAAGTCGTTATTTTTGTTTGTTTTTTGTGCACAGAAAGTATTCTCGTCGCTTGATAAACTTAAGATTGAGACACTGTAGTCACTTGGACTATTTTAACGATGTCTTTAATAACTTTTCGGGGCCGGCAAGTTTTAATCCCTTAGAAGCCTATGGAGGAGTGATCCAGCTCTCAGATTTAATCAAAAATATCTTAATTTGTGTTCCGAAGATGAACGAAGGTCTTACGGGGTTGAACAACATGAGGGAGAGTAAATACTGACAGAATTTACATTTTGGGTGAACTATCCCTTTAAACACGGCAGCTTAGGCATCCAAGGCAGAAAGTAAGGAGACACAAGTTTAGCTTAAAAGCTGATTTTTAATGGTTTGGAGTTTGGGTTTGGATTCTTCCCTCCCAAAGACAGAAATACCCTCTGAATTAAATCAAATGTGTTCCTCATTGTTTTTGGGTAGTCTAAATTTAGAGCATAGATTAAGGCAAAAAGGAGACATACAGCATGTGGCAAATTTGGGACATCATCCACGACAATTGTTCCCTCCAAAATGATTGCTCTCATTGCGTCCACGTTGAGGGTATTTGGACGTTTGGCAGGCATTTCTTCAGGTAAAATTGTGAGCAGGCCAACATCTACTTCACTGAAGTCTGCTTCTACATCCGCATCCTAAGTAGAGAAGGAATAATCAGAATTGTTTCACAAGAGACAAATATAGTTTCTACTGCAAAACTACAAAAAGTATACCCAGAATTATTATTTTTCCTAACATGAGCTATACTCTCATGGAATAAAACAAAATGGCAATTTAAGAAAGCAGAAACACCAATATCATTACTTACAAAGCACGTCCTGAAAAATTCCTCTGGGTCATCCCCCATGAGGACTGGAAGTCCCTGAAGTACTGCGGTGCGAACAAATGTTACATCAGATGGCTAAGAAAAAGTAGAGACAGGTAGACACGTTATTGGCCGAGGGTATCAATCATATGCAAATCATGATTCAAAGACAGCATCATAAAAAAATACCCTTGAATTAACTTGTTGCAAAATTTCATCAAGTATTCTTCCCTGGTTTCCTCCCTTTTTCCGGAAAATTTCAAACAAGCGTGCAGAGTGTGTAGAACTGAGATCTCAGATTTTTCCCAGATATGCGATTGAATTCTGCAAAGATCTAAGCACAAACAGAGTGGTTGTTAACATTAAAACACACAATTCATAAAAAAACACAGGGTTTTGAAGAGGAAAAGAAAACAAACCTGGCTTTCCGTGAAAAGTGCTGGCCACTTCTTCAAAATCTCACAAACAGGAGGTTCAGAGTGGATGATTTCTTTCCGTCTCAAAGCAAATGTGCAGTCCATCTTCTTGCCAATCAGGCTCACGTTTGGGGGCCTCTTTTTCATTTCTTCTACAAGTTCTATTCTTGTGCATTCTTGACTTTCTTCGTCTTCCCCATTAGGAAAGTTTGGCAAGAAATTCAATTCAAATCGCCTGGGTTTTTTAAAGCCTGACTTTGTTGCCATTGTTGCACCTCTCTTTCCACCAACTGCAACATCACTACAGCCACATTTACGCAGTTTTGTTCTATAGTTGGCCATTTTAAATTTCAGACTGTTTTTCCAGCCAGCTGAGCCTGTTGGAGAGCCCTGTTCAGTCAAACAGGGATGTGCTTTGATTAGAGCTGCAGCAACTTGGGCAAAATCTTCATCTCTTGGATATGACTTAAAGGTGTACATGGCCCCAGCAAGTGCTTCCAGTATGTCGTGTTTTATATATCTTCCAACATTAAGAGTTGTTCCATCCTTCATAAAAGCAAGGTTTCCCTGACGGAGACGGTACTCAACATTAACAGATAATTTGGGTATTTCAAAATCATCAGGCCATTCAAGCTGTCGTTCAGCAGACAACTGCTCTGATGTATCAGAACCTGAGAGAAGTACAGTGCTAGCTTGACTTGAGGAGGGCGATGTTTGTTGAGGAATTATTTTCAGTGTTGCCCTCTCTGGCAAATCATTAATGTCACTGACATTACATAATGCATTATTAAAGTCAGGGTCTTCAAATTGGACACTGAACGTGTAGGTGAGCTGCAGCTTCTCTTGCAAAACATGTTTCAAAGCATCAACATCAGCTGGTTTTTCAGGAATGGTGACTTTTCTGATGTCACTGTCGTGCACAATAACGCGGAGTACCATCGGCATGGCTAAGTGAAATTCTAAAATGGGGAAAAAAGAAGAGCAGAAGTAAAATAAACAAGCCATAATACAAAAGAATGTAATTTAACAGCAGATGTAATACTTCAATGTGACATAGAACTGGCCTCGGAGATTATAAGCTGCCAAAGGGAAGGGGTCATTTAGTTCAGATGGCAAAACAACTTGCAGTGAATGTAAGCTGCACAATTCATAAGAGCGCAAATGCTCAAAAGTATGTCAGTGTTGATTGTCAAGATTTTCTCAATCTGCTTGAATTCTGGCAACCCTGAACAAGATCCAACTGCAACCACCATGTTTGGGCAGTACTTAATTCCATCAATGTAAACACTGGATGAAACTAGCACAGTACTACAATTAGGACTCCGCAGCTCTAGATATTCCTGAACATTTTCAGGAAAGGCTGTGATAAGTAAACTACAGACCTTGTCCATTTGTACTCTTGGCTTGAAAAAAGAACTGCCATCCATGTGATAGGCATTTGCCATTTGATGCTTCTTGGCCAGCATTAGGGGGACATTTTTGAAATTGTGTGCATCACGTATCACTTTCTTGAAGAATTTATGTTTCCCCTCAAATCTGATTGTCCATAAATTCCTCAATGGCCCATACATTCTGATCAGCTGAGGATAATGCTCCATGTAGTGATGCTTTGGACGCTGCACAAAGTTTGGAAACACTTCTTTAAGCAAAGCCCTGTGTTCCGAGATCTTGCAATTCAAGAATTCCACAGTGTCATCAGAAAAGTGAGTAGACAAAGCCAATTCAACAATATCTTTCAACAACATTAGAATTTCCCAGGTATGGTCATTCTCTCCCACTTCATGACCAATCAAGAGTGGGAGGAGCCTCAAGAGGGCCCAATTCTCATGGCCGTTTCCCCCTATTGTTCGCTTACTTGTGTACGATTTTGGAATTGGCTGTGGCTGATCAGTCCTGTCTGAAAATTTGTATAGGAATTGTTTGATGGCACCATTTAAGGAATCCAGGGAAAAGTAATGTTTGCCAATTAAATCCTGCAAACACACCGCCATCTCTACAGGAACAACACCCTCCAAGAGATCATGCAACAGATCTGGGGGGAAACCACCAATTGCATTAAAGTGTTTCAAATTGTCACTCAATGGACAGGTACTCTTCTCGCCATGCTGTGCCACCAAAGTACTATCCTGTAGAGCATCTTGAACATGCTGTAGGTGTTTTTCTTTTGTCCTCATTTCAAAAGAGCCGGACCTAACTTCTTTGACTTGAATGTCATCCCTTGTGGCCATGCAAAATCTACAAGGAAAATTCACTCTAAAGCTCTCCTGAAATCCTGCCAAAGAATGGGCACCCAGATTATCTGCCAGGACATGCAGAACAGATCCCCTTACACATGATCCCAACTGCTCAACATATACTCCCTGCTCTTCAAGACATTTCAGGTCTTCAATTAGTGGACGGAGTACTTTTGAGTAGCCATGTTGCTTAACTACATTTGTTTTACACAGAAGAGCTAGCTGAATGGTGTGCAAAGATGATGTGTGTTTTGCAGGCAAGTTCGCAAGAACCCAGTAGATTGCACACAATTTGTGTTTTTTTCGTGATGTTCCAAGTGCATTGGCCACTTCAAAATCATCTATGTAGAGATTAAGGGATATTCTACAATCACCTTCTGCGAAAAATGAATTATCCCTATAATGTGTACCATCCCTGTAACTACTGTATCCCCTTGAGGTCTCACCTGCGGCCAGCACCTCATCAAGAACTTCCTTTTTTAATTGGGACATACACATAATATTGATCATCTCCATCTATTTTGTACTCAAAAGGAATAACAACTGGAAATTCTCTCATGAAGTATGATTCTCTCCTATTAGTTGTGGATAGAGGACCTCCTTCCTTTGTACAGTGTAACAGCAGTGCTTAACAATAGTCTGCTGTAGTGTGCTATATAACAGTGGCCCAGACAATAAATTAATTTGATTCAACTGTTGGATAATTTCTTGTGTTGCACTATCAGAAATATGCAAGATTGTTTGCATTTTCAGAAAAAGTGATGCCAAATTGTGTTCCAACTTTTGTTTTGTGTCATCCAAATTGTCTTGTTCCTCTGCCACATTACATTCATCTTCACTGCCTGAGCTGTCAACAAGTGGAAAAGCTGTATCTTCTTCTGTGTGACTACATTGAGTGCTTAAAATAACTCCTACTTTAAAATCTTTATAGCAGTGGTGGTGGTGTGCCTTACTTTATGTGCATTAAACGTGGAGTACACATTAGTCTCAAATGAACAGTCTTTGAAAGGACACTGAACTTTCTCATTATTCCTCAAATGAGTACGCAAATGGGCAAAATAATCTGACTCGCTACATGGCTCAGTTAAGTCACAAACATGGCACTTGTAACAAACTAAAGCACGATCGGAACTACTTGATTCTGCAATTCTATGCTGGGAATGGATTTTTGATAAATGCACTTTTAATGCATTAAATGACTTAAAAGTACATGGACACTCAGAATGGAGACATGGTACTGGAACAATTCTTGAATATGTTCCATGGCTTATGCGGTAGTGTTTAAGAAGTTGTGCCCTCTTTTCTGATGTGTAAGTGCATAACTTACATTTCCACTGCATAGCAGCTCATCAACTGGTATTCTAAAAGATAAAAATAAATAAAAAATAAGTTATTCCATCAATCAAAAGTCAATGAACAAACAACATAATCAGATACATAGACCAGTGTTTCTCTCCATCTCTTTTTTTTCCAAATTGTGGGACACATGCAAAGCAGGTGGTCAATGAGTTAAATGGAAAAAGCACATGCATTAGGTATTATTTTAAAACTAAGACTGTTAAAGTTTACGTGTTAACTTATATTTAAATAAGTTTATACAAATGTTATATAAAATGTTATATTATATGTTTATACTCTGCTTGAGGAGGTGGGTTAAGGGGTCTGCTAAATACTCTGTAACAAACTCGACAGAAACACACCTCACAATTTCCTTGTTGTGCTGCCTGCATATTGTAATTATCATAAGCACGCATTTAATTTTCGAAGCAACCGGCCTGACTGGAGTTCAGCATTTATCGTTACGTTTTTAACGTGCCCTGTCAAGTTAAAAATTGTTATTTTAAAGATTTTAAAATAACTGATATGCCTTTTCCACACATTTGTACTTTGCCTGGATTGCGCGCTCTCTAGAGTGAATGCAGCCGTGTCTCTGGGCTGCCTCTTTCGAAATCGAAATTGGCGCGTCCAGCTATCCTACAGTAGCCTATATGCTGAGCGTCAACGAAAATCATTCCATAAACACAAAATTCAAAACGAGATGACCCATTTGACACGTTTTGTAGAGTTGTCACTGAATTTTGAATTCTGTAAACTTTCGCATCTGCATAATCATTCGTTACAAATACAATCATCAGTTCAAATTACTGGCCATCACTAAAACAAATTAATTAATTAATAGTAATTAATAGGCAACCAGGCAGCTGGATTTACAGATATAAAGAGACAAAAAACTAGTTTGAGCAGAAATTGCTTCAGATGATGCGCAGTGGTCAAAACGTGTTTGTGTTTAAGTTCTTAACATGGGCTAATATATTCAACAAAACAGAATGCAACTAACAACGTGCAGAAAATGTAACGATTATTAAGACTAGCACACAAACAAATTAGAAAATGAGGTTTAAATGAAAAGAGTTTACCTTGAACTTCACGAAGAGCGATCCTCTCGGCAAAAGCTGCATGTGCTTCTGTGCTGTGTGGGGGAGGGGAAATTGTGGACCAGTACGCATGCGTAACAGCACCTCTTGGACATTTTGAGTAATTTTACTTAAATTACTTTAGTTATGGGAGCTATATTTTCTAATATTTCAGCAACAATATAAAATTTGTAGTAAACTCAACATTTTGGTTAAAATCAAGTAAACCTACTAGTATTTTTATGATAAGGAGTATGATTTGATTTTACAGTGCATTGTTGCAAAAACGACATGTGCTAAAGAGGATACAATTTGCCAAAGAACACATTGACTGGCCTAAAGAGAAATGGCGCAATATTTTGTGGACTGATGAAAGCAAGATTGTTCTTTTTGGGTCTAGGGGCCGCAGACAGTTTGTCAGACGACCCCCAAACACTGAATTCAAGCTACAGTACACTGTGAAGACTGTGAAGCATGGTGGCACAAGCATCATGATATGGGGATGTTTCTCATACCATGGTGTTGGGCCTATTTATTCTATACCACGGATCATGGATCAGTTTGAGTACATCAAAATACTTAAAGAGGTCATGTTGCCTTATGCTGAAGAGGAAATGCCCTTGAAATGGGTGTTTCAACAAGACAACGACCCAAAACACACCAGTAAGCGAGCAGCATCTTGGTTCCAGACCAACAAGATTAACGTTATGGAGTGGCCAGCTCAATCCCCGGACCTTGATCCAATAGAAAACCTGTGGGGTGACATCAAAAATGCTGTTTTTGAGGCAAAACCAAGAAATGCAGAGGAACTGTGGTCTGTAGTGCGATCGTCCTGGACTGGAATACCTGTTCATAGGTGTCAGAAGTTGGTCGACTCCATGCAACACAGATGTGAAGCAGTTCTCAGAAACCGTGGTTATACAACTAAATATTAGTTCAGTGATTCACAAGAAAGCTAAATCTTCAAGCATTTTTCAGTTTATACAGTAAATGTTTGACTTTGTAAAGAAAAATGCAGACACTGCTATTTTTTTGAACAGCCTGATATTCCCTTTTCTTCACTTTCTATAAAGTGAAAACAAATTTCATAAATTTTTCTTCATGTTTTGATCTAGTATAGAATGTGCAGTGTTCCCAATGCATTTTTGTGTATTGAAATAAAAGTTATTATTAGGATTTTGATGTTTACACACTTTTTTAAACACACTGCTATTATTTTGGAGACAACTGTATATATATATATATATATATATATATATTTATTTTAGGGCTGTCAACGTTAACGCGTTAACTTATGCGATTAAGAAAAAATCCTTATCGCGTTAAAATAATTTAACTCAAATAAATTACTGAAACACACAAAGGTGCGTCATTAACGTAATTTGCGTCACGCAGTTGATGATATTTGGGGTCGGGAGTTTAATCACTCTTAGCATCTATAATGGTGCAAACACCAGTAACTCTGTTAGGCAGAAATGTCTCTTTTAAAAGAAAATTGGATGGCACTCTGGATAAACGCAAAGTTCTGTACATACACTGTAACAATCATTTAAAAACAAAACCCATCACAGGTTCTAGCAAACTGACGAGTCGTGTGCAATAACCCACACTGGATCACACAATAGTTTATACAATGTACCGAAGGAGTGGGAGACCGAGAGCAAAATCACTACTGTTGGTACGGACAGCGCAAGAAACATGATCGCTGCATCTAGATTGCTTCCCTTCAACCATATGCCTTGTAGAGCACACATAATACAGAGGGCAATCATCATGGCTCTTTGTGAAGGCGTCTTTGGCGTTTTAGTGAAATGTTGTATATTAGTCGGACATTTCAAACATAGCCCGTCTAATATGATAGACCTGAAAGCAGCAAATTGCTCATGGCCTGGGCGAAGAATCTCTAGTGCAAGATGTTTTCACAAGGTGGCATTCCACCCTCGAAATGGTCAGCCGGATACTACGCAACAAAGACTCCCTGATGGCAAGTTTCATTGGCTCATCAAAACCACATGCTATCCCTTCTAACATATGCAGAGTTTGATAAGCTTGCCAGGCTGGAGAAATAACTGGAACCATGCAGGTTGGTACTTCAGTTTATTTAATGATATGTTATTTTTAGCTTGTATATATTGATTTTTATGGCTGCTATCAAAACAAGTCCTGTATATTTAAAATAGCTCATATAGGGCTGTCGCTATAACCGCAATATTGTAAAACCGCGCTATTGACAAGCCAACCGCAGAGGAAGGAAAGCAACCGCAGTGTTCAGTTTTTTTGTTGTTTTTTTCTCCATGAGGCTTTGACCTTCTTATTTTTCAATTCATCACTGTGCATTTAATGTTAAATAAATTAATAATGATACAAGAGTGTTACGACTGACATTGTCCCGTTAACTGTTTGTATTTGGTGTATTCAAAATAGGCCTACTGAAACGATGGCAAGCACTGTCGTCCCAAAACCTAATGTCACGTCACCAGGTTGGGAACATTTTGGCTTTCAACCCAATGAAAAGGGCGAGCCAGCGAATTTAGATGAGCCGATATGCAAAATTTGTTGCAAAAAGGTTCCTGTGACACGCGGCAATGCATCTAATTTGAGGTGTCTTCTCGCTAACTGTCATCCAGTCATTGAAGCGCAGCTGCCCCCTCAAGCGAGCAACATCAAAAAGAACAGCTGAGGCCGGTACCAGCCGACAGTTAGAGGTAGCTGAAGCCTTTGCGAAATCTGTAAAATACAGCCGTGAAAGTAACAGACATGAATGCCTTACAGCCGCTGTTACGCAGTATCTAGTTCAGGAGATAGTTCCATTCAACACTGTGGAGAAACCTGCATTCAAGTCAATGCTTCAAAAATTTGACAAGCAGTACGAGTTGCCGGGCAAAACCTACTTTTCACAAACTGCTGTGCCGAAAATGTACAGCACGGTAAAGACATTGATCAAAAGCGAGCTTATGAATGTCGACTACTTTTCTGCCACAACCGATATGTGAATTGACGATATGACAATGATACGAAGTGTCAATATGACTCCTTTATCTAAGTCTAACGGTTTGACACCACCATCTAAATCCAAGCTGGCAGGACATCGCTGCCCTTGAGTCCGTGAATGCAGCACTTAAACCCGCGGCTGAGTTTACTGATCTGCTGTCTGGCGAGAGCTACGTTACAGTGTCTTCAGTCAAACCTGTCCTGAAACTCCTGACAGAAGATATGCTTAAACCATCAAACGAGGACACCACCTTAACATCGGACATAAAGCACAAAATGTGTAGTGTTCTACAGGGGAAGTATGAACCAACTGCCTTACAAAAACTTTTGGCAAAGGCATGTTTTTTAGACCCTCGATATTGGGGCGAACATATCAATGACACAGAGACAAAATCCCCACTCATCGAAGAGATGGAGGGAGTGGAGGACAAAGAGACCGCTGCCAGTGCGTCAGTGGTTGGAGATGAAGGGCAAGAGGTGGTCCCACCTGCAGCAAAGAAAAAGACTCTTAGAGACCTGCTGAAGTTATGGACAACCTCCGCGTCAGCGCCCATACCCAAGAGAGCGCGAGCAGATAACAAGCTCACGTGCTATCTGCATGAGGAGTGCATCAACTCCAACGCAAATCCACTGTCCTGGTGGCGCGATAATCAGTCTGGATTTCCGCTGCTGTCCAAAGTCGTGTGCAAATACATGTGTATTTGTGCAATGAGCATATTGTCGGAAAGGGTTTTCAGTGCCACGGGGAATATTGTTATCCCCATGCGATCCTCCCTGAAACCACATAAGGTTAATATGTTGGTTTTCCTAGCTTGAAACAAGAGCATGATAATCTAAATCACATTCGTTACTGCTTAACTCTTCGGGGTCGCCGATCACGCCGGCGTGATCAAGTTACATGACCAGTTTAAGACATCGAAGCATAAAAACAAAGTCACGTTGAGTGCTGCCGTCCACTTCTGTCGAAAGTGCTGGCTTGAAATTCTATTTTACTTTTTGTTTTGTGTTGATAGACCAAGTAAAAACGGAGATATGATCATTTAAACTTTATATAAAAAAATACTGACGCGTTCGTAAAAGAACGCAAGATGGGATGCGACAGGCGTTGCATTTATTCTAATAACTTCGTCGGTTTTTGTCATAAAACAAAACGGAGAAAAATGTGTGAATCTGCTGACTCTGCTCTTCAGGCTGCACATTTTAGGGAATGGAGGAGGAGCAAACTGAGCTAAGACGCAAAATTGAAAGGCAGAGGATTTTACCGAGTTGCTAAAGAGAGACATATATACGTTATATATATAGAGAGAGAGATTATTGCTAGTTTTTGGAAGAGTTTGAGTAGATTTTGAGAATAGTTTAGGAGTAGTGTAGATAGTTTAGGTAGTTTAGGAGTAGTTTAGGTAGTTTAGGAGTAGATTTAGATAAACTGTTTTGAGGAGAGGCACAGATAAAAAATAAAAATAAAAAACACCTGATATTTGTTGTAAATAGTTGTATGTATAATTTGATTTCGTGTTCATTTTACTTTTTGTATGGTATATTTGCACTATTGAGGAACCCCTCTTACTCAAGGAGTGAAATCCCTGTAATGTAGCTATCTGTGTAATTGTACATGAAGTGTTTTGTAGAGTTTCTAAGCAAAAAGGAAAAGAAAAAACGCCTATTGCCACACCTGCTTTTTGCTGCATATAGTTTAATTTTATCTCAATTTTACATTTTTAATGTTGTATTTGCACTATTTGCGAACCCTCATACTCTGGGAACGCAAGGCCTTAAATATAGCTCTCTGAATAATTGTGTGCACAACATTTTTTTAAAAAGTGGCTGAGCTAAAAAGAAAGAAAAAAAGCCTATGGCTACACCCGCTTTTTTTTGTAAATCATATTTTTTTTGTATATAGGTTGATTATATCTGAATTGTACCTGTATATGTTGACATTTACAAATTGTGTTTACATTTTAAACCTTTTAAAATGCTTCATTGAGCATGTTTGTGTTTTTTGTAGTAGAAAAGCTATAATTTTTCTATTCGGATTTTGTGTTTTTTGTGTGATTTTGGGTCCAGTATGTTGATAGAGTACATCAAAGTGAAAAACTAATTGTCTGATCATATAGGTGATGTTGTGCTGAAAAAAATTATACCAAACATTGGTATGCTAAACATTTGTTTATGTTGCAAAATTTAAAAAAAAATAAAAGTACTCAAAAACGGCCAAAATAGCCCAAGACTCCGAAGGGTTAAGTGCCTAATGCCTATTAGAAAAAGGCATTCTCTTAATGCTTGTTTTCATGTGATACTTTAGAACTCTTTGATTTATTTTATTTTTTTAAATTGGAAATGGCATGTTCTTGTTGCTGTTTGGCATTGAACAATAAGCAAAAATGTTTTAAAACGTGTCTCTCTGTCAGTTAAAAAGCAACGATATATGCTACATAATAACTCAGGGTTACAATAAAATCAGGATAAATTAGGTTTGTACAAAAAAAAAAATACCGGCGGTAATACCTCATATCGCTGTATTATTGACCCATAATATCCGCAAGGGAAATTTCTTAACCGCAACAGCCCTAAGCTGATGTCAAATGCAGCATGTGTATGAGAGAGACCAAATAAGTAGCCTATAGCAGGAGAGAGAATAACACTTTACAATAACATTCTATTCATTAATGTTATTGTGAGTAATGTTAACTAAGTAACTACAGTAATCAAATACTAGCAAACTATTGTTTAGTGTTTATTAATCTTTGTTTATAGTTTAGAAAAAAATAACTAATACTAGTAACATTTAAATAAAACATTATTAGTAAATGCTGACATTAAAATGAACTAAGAAGACCTTAGGTCATTGTTAGCAAATGCAATCTATTAATTGGATGTTTGTTTATTATTCAGGTATGTCATGGAACTTCTTGGGTATAAACAATATGTTTCCTGTTCTGTTGTTACCTGCACTTTGCCACTTGACCCTGAAGATGGCTGTCAGAGAAGATGACCCTGCTTGTGTTGTGCGCTTAAGGATGCATTCAAAGATGATTTGACAAAGCGCAAAGAAAACACAAACGTTGCTTGGCTCAAAATTGCAACAGCCCAATTGATCCCAAATTAAAAAACCTAAAATGCTTACCTAAAGCAGAAAGAGCTTAAGTTTGGGAAACATTAGACAAGATGCTAAAAGAGGAGCCTAACCCTAACCCTAATGTGGGATCAGAGCCACAAAAGAAGAAAATTGGTCTCCTCTTGATGGGCTTTGATATGGAGTCCCGCCCTCTTGGATACAGAGCATACAGAGCAGAGCCTAGCATAAGCCTTGAATAATGCCCTATACAATGGTGGTCTGCACACAGCAGAATTCATGACAAGCTGGCAACCATTGCACGGAAATATCTACCAACTTCTGCTTCAACTGTGCCATGTGAGAGACTATTTTCACTTGCAGGGCACATAGTGCACAAGAAGAGGGCTGCTCTGGCACCTGAGAATGTTAACAAACTTGTATGCCTTAGCACCTGGTTAAGTGCTGACTAGAAATATAAGCACCACTTTGGGACAAAATGGAATATTGAGATGAAAAGAAAAAAGAGGGAAACTGGTGAGAGATTTTCTGAATTATGGGTTAAACAGAGAGAAAGCGAGATATTTGAGAGAAAGACATGCACACAGATAAAGAAAAATCTTTAAACAAAAGAGGGGGAAATCGACTGGAGATACATTAAAAATATCCACATCCATGAAATAAACACAATAAAACTTTACCAAAGGCACAGCAAAAATAACAACCACCACATTCTCATTTATTTCAAACAGAGACATTATATAGCAAATGTAGGAATATGATTTGGTCAAAGGTTTCTCTGTCATTAAGTATTAACTTTGCCTGGGATGCTTCTGAAAGAAAGACATGAATTTTACTCTTCAGATAATTTGATTTTAGAATCAAATGAACTTGTTTATTTCTGTCAAGTAATTTGCTTTTGAATTTGATGATAAATGTTCATATTAAAGTGACTTTTGATTTGGTGTTTAGGCAGAGTTTGCAATATAAAATGTCTTCTGAAAACTTCTGAAATTGAAATTGAATTGAGATTGAAGTTCTCTTTGCTGGATATAGCAATTTTGTGAAATGATGACAAAAATAAACATGTTAAACAAAATAAATAGTGTATCAGGGTTTCCCGCAGCACTTTGTAACTAAGGCGGTCGCCTAAGCAACACACGCCTGCCGCCTTAACTACGTCGTCAAAAAAAAAAATTATATGAGCGATATCCGCCGAGTTACTCCGTCCTGTTTTCTCCCTTTCAATCTTTAAATATGTGATAAGCCTTCGTGTTCGCTTCAGTCTTGTTATCAGCGCGTTCTTCCGCAGCGGCGCCAAGAACAGAAGTGTGTGTGTTCATCTGAGCCTCATTAGTCTGTCACTGATCATCAATGTCCGAATATTTGAGATGACCAATCAAATCAAAGTAGGCGGGCTTTATGTTCGCAATGCGAATTTTAGCAGAGTGACTGCTGCGTTTACACTTGGCATTAACATTCGATCACCGTGGTCCGATCAAGCAGATCGGATCAGTAGCCAATCAGGACATGGTGCGTTTACATTTGTACACATTAAGTAGCCTCTGTATCTGGATAACCGATCGGATTTCTGTTTCCTGCATAATATTTAAATTAGGTCTGTGGCACAACACCAGAAAAGAGTAGCCTAAGGATTATACAAATTAAACAATGTCCCAATTGCTTTCACTCACTCGCCTTACTTTCCTATGCAATTTCCAGTAATTAGATCAAATTCAGTTTTTTGAACGAAGGAATACTTCCAGAGTTGATCATACAAAAATAACTGTTGATCCTGTCACATCGTCACATCGATCATCTGGGTTTAAGGTTATAGCGTGTAATGACTATTGACAGAAATGGGAGATTGATAAACATGCTGAAATTCAACATTTAAAACAAAAAATTCCAATTCCGATTATTCCTCTGCCAAAGCAGCGTACAGCTCTTCATTACGATCTCATGACTGACTGTGATTGTAGGCGATCGCCTCGTTCAGATAATGTTGCACAATTAAAATAAAATTGCCTAAACTGCGTCTGGCCATTATTTTCTGACAGCCGCGCGGAGAGACGGGGGGGGGGATTTAAATTACGTCCACCTGTGAATGCAGATACAATGGCTGGATTGCGTTTACATTACACATAGATCTGAGGGGTATTGCACAAAAGTAGAATTAAGAAAGCCAGGATAAAAGACCAGTCCCGGCTTGACCTAGTTTAATCAGTGCATCCTGGCTTAATCCGTTGCACGTTTGCTGAGCCAGGATGAGAACGCGCGGATATGTCAAGCCAGGTGTATATAGTTTGGATAAATGCACGTTCACGGCATTCTTTAAAAGATCACGAAATCGATCACAGAATCACCGATCCGAAAATGGACAAAACGCGTGCGGCATACTTTTCGCCTAATGAGCAACAGCTTCTTATGGAAACGTATGAAGAAGTTAAACATATAATATGTAAAAAAGGCAATACAGCTGCTGTAATAAAACAAAGAGAGAATGCATGGCAAACAATAGCGGACCGATTGAATGCGTAAGTAGTCCAAATAACCAGTGCTCCACTGAAACCCTCATAATTACAATTCAAGGAGTTACTTGTCATTTTCAAAAATAATTGTATACTTTGCCTTAAATGTGACCAGTGAACATGCATTTAACATGAAGAATAATTGCAAACACTTACCCACTATGTGTATCTATTTAGTTTATTTTGTCTATTATCTCTTTAATCTTTTTACTCTTATCTATTTGTATGTAGGTTTTGTTTTTAATTGATTTGATGTAATCTATAATCAGATATTTTGCTCTATTTTTATCCATCTAATCTATTTTATCATTTGTATCTATTCCTCTTAAAGAACAGACATGTCTGGCCAAAAAAGGACTTGGCAGCAAGTCAAGATTAAATACAAGAATATTTTGCAGGCTGGTAAGTGACTTGTTTGCGGAGAACATAGGTGACATGTTTGCTGACATTTTATTGTCTGTGCTGATTTTAGCAATAAAAAAAAAAGTCATATATCTGGTACGGGGGGTGGCCCTCCAACCCAAGACTTCACCCCAGCAGAGGAGCTGGCCCTGGACCTAAATAAAGGGAAGCCAGTGATTGAAGGGATCCAGGGAGGGACATCCACTGACTCTGGCCCAGCAAGGGATACTGGCCTCTTCATACAAAGTACATTATTGCCATACAACTGCACATGGAAAATATTGAAATCCATATATATTTTGTTTTGTAAACTGTGTGACTTTGCCTTATAGTGGCTGGTAGCACCCTTACACTTTTGGAGCCAACAGACTATGATTTGCCGGTGAGTACTCTTTATTAAATCATAGGCTTGGCATGTCCTGTCAAAAAATATCAATACAAGTATTGAAATGGCAGAGGGAAGCCACATCTACAGCAGTGGAGTGCACTTCTGCCGATGATGAGACCGTGTCGCTGGACTCCAGAAGGCTCGAGGTATTTTGTGAAAATAGACACATTTTTTATAAGTTCATAATAGATAAGAAGTCAGGGAAGTGGTACTAATAGAAAATATTATTTGTTACAGGATCCTGACATTGGGCAACCTGATAAGCAGCCTGGTAACATAGTGCGTATTGCCTAAAGTAAATTTAAATTATGCCAAAATTCTGCTATGCTAACTAAAAGGTCTTCACAGAATTCACAAACTGTCAGATATCTCTACACAACCCATCTAAAGAGACAGATCGAGCTGACAGAAGTCAAGATTGATGTGAACAAAAGAAAGCTGCAGGACATGGACCTTGAGATGCAAATTAAACACAAGACACTGAGGAAACTAGAACTGGAAATCCAGAAACTAGAAAGAGAAGTAAGTGACTTCAGTTCATACTGTAACCATGACTGTAACACAATGTATTAATCATATTTTTTTCTCTCCAAAGCTCCAAGCTGACAAGTGATAACAGCAAAATAATAAAAGAAAAATATTCCAAAACCATTGTGGTCTTGTAACTTTTTTTTATGAATGTCAAGTATATACTTTATATTTATTGATCCAGTGAAGTGGAACTAGAATTTGGGAAGATAACCACAGTGTGTGCTGCTGATTCCAAATAAAATGCATGTACACATGAAAAAGTTATATAGCCTGCATTATCGTTTATTAAGGGATGGGCTAAATCAAAACTAAATTAACTGAAATAATTTGCAATGTATTGTTCTCTAACCAGTCTTCCATTTCTGTTATCTGGGAATATGGCAGCATTGTCCCAATTAACATCCAAAGCAACTCTGGGAGCCCTTTCTTTTCTTAGGCTGGCAATATTGTGCAGCACTGTGCAGGCAACAGTCACATCACATGCTCTGTCTGGGGAGACCCTCAGGTGGTGCAGGCACTGAAATCGTGATTTCAGGAGGCCGAAGGTCATTTCAATTCGAGCCCTGGTTTTGGCATGGGCATGGTTGTAAGCTTGCTGTGCTGGGGTTTGGGGGTCTGTAAGGGGAGTCATCAGAAATGTCTCACAGGCATAGCCTTTGTCCCCCAGCAGCACACCAGAGAACTCACCTGCGAATACAAAACATAATTCTTACAAGTACTGTACCCTTGATGTTCAAGGTGCTTAAAAAAAATGGGGTGGCTTACCTAGAGAGAGTCTCTGGTAAATTCTACTTGCCCGAAAGATTCTGGAGTCATGGACTGAGCCAGGCCACTTTGCCTCTAAATTTGTGATAAGGCAGTCAGCATCACAGATCATCTGTAAAAATATATAGCCTATTAAGGTCATTTAATGCACAGAATAATTATGTTGCTGACAGTGACCATAACTCATTCTTACCTGAACATTGACACTGTGGAAGGATTTCCTGTTAACATAATCTCCCTCATGTGCCCCTGAGGGGCGTTGGATACGAATATGGGTGCAATCCACTGTACCAATTACATTAGGAAAAGCTGTAACACAAAATAATGAGTGTCATACTGTGACTATGCTAATGTAACATTTTGTAGTAATCTGTTATTATTCGTGTAACCTGCAATCTTGTAGAACTCCTCCTTGATGTGGATGAATCTTCTGTGACCAGGGAAGGTGATAAATATGTGCACAAGAGATTTCAATGCCAGACTTACATTTCTTATTGTGCGGCAAATAGTGGCTTTATTGAGGTTTTCTGCATCACCGACAGAATACAGAAACATGCCACTTGCAAAGAATCGCAGTGCTACGCAGTCCATCTGTGGGACAATGAGAGCATGGCTCCGTGCTGTCTTGTGCTGTATGTTTGGACCCAGCAGCCTACACAAATATCTGATGCCATCACCTGAGAATCTGTACCTCTCAGTCAGATATTCGTCTGAAAAGGCCAATGGGTCTGCCCTATCTCGGAAGACTCTTTCATGCCTGAATGCTCGTCTGAGTATTAAAACTTCCTCATCAACTACATCATCCAACAAAGGACAAGCCATTGTGAATAGGAAACACACAAATCTTTAGTCTATATATACTACATATTGACCTCGTTACGGACTTAATTGAAACCACATTTGCAACTTCATGAGCCATTTCTTATTATCTCATCAACTGCAAAAAAATTTTTTTCTCATTCAACAGTACATTTCTACTCTATACTTGCATATATAGATATACATAGTCTATATTCTATTTCTCATATTGTATAGTATAGTTATTTTGCACTGTGTTGGCATTCATTGTGGACAGCAAAGTAATAATTGCTCAGGAAAATCTGCTTTCCTCACTGGGTGTATGACAATAAACGCTTTAAATCTCGAATAATATATATATATTCATCAAACCTCTGACAGTGAAATGAACAGCAGTTTTCAATAATAACTAAAATAACAGTACGCATACTTAGATGAATGACAGTATATCTAGTATTTTAATGCAGGACCATGAAGTGACTAAAACACATTAATATCTAGTAGGATTTAGGGAGGAACTAGCCGATAAATCACTAGGATTAATCTTAGCCTGGTTGTTAGCCTGCTCCGGAGCAGGCTAGCTGCAAAGTGTAAATCTCCATAGTAACTTAATGTAGATTAATTTAGCCTCCCTTCATGCAACCAAGTAAGGGCTAAATTCAGCCAGGATAACTGGAAAATCCCAGCTTAATCCCTTATCTTGCTTTTGTGCAATACCCCCCTGATCACAATGCGTCCTCGACTACCTCTGAACCTGGACACGCTGATCGGATAACATTTCGATCAGAAATACGTTTACACTTGTCTTTTCAATGTGTATGTGGACAACATCCGGATACAGGTCGCATGTTAATGCCAAGTGTAAACGCAGCCTATAGACAGGAGCGACTCGATGCGCTTCAGGTCGGTCAAGTGCGAGATAAGATGTAAAGTGCTAAACTAAACATTTCCTATTTGACAGGTTTTTTTAGGTCATAAATGTTAAACGAATCACAAAAATAATCAGGCAAACTAATAAACTTTTGTCTATTTCCGCCATTTTTAACTGAAAATAGACCACTATGTGACGTGACTCATGTAATGTAACGTTAGCCTAATAATTAGTTTACTGTCATTGTGAGGGGACAAGACACATTAATCAGTGTACCCACGTGATCTTAAAAGCATTGAAAAATGATCTCAAATTAAGGCCTTAAAAGCCTTGAATTTGGTATACAAAGTCTTGGATTTCGTTACAAAGGTATTATATATTTTTTGCCTTTACTAGGATTAAGTTCATACCATAACAAAATTAACTGTTACTAAAAATTCATGCAACGTTGAGTGCACCTCACACTCCACGTCATAGCAGAAAGCGCGAAAGCGTGCGCACTGTTACTATGGTCAGAGCCGGATTAACCATTAGGGCAATTGGGCACTTGCCCAGGGGCCCACGACATCTAAGGGGCCCTGGGCACCAGGGGCGGAGTGGCAATCGGGAGAGTCGGGAGTTTCCCCGGTGGGCCGGTAGTGTTTCGAGGCCGCGAGGGCCGGTCTGATAAAATGTATTCATTGCAAGTTCGCCATGCACACTTGTGGCCCAAGCGAGGGGAAGAAAACAAATATTTTAGATAACGGAGCATATATTTGCACTTAGTGCCTGTCTTTTTAGCAAAAAGACGCCCTTCACGGAATAGCTACAGTGGCGCAGGTCGTAGCGCGTGAAGTGCTAGAAAGTAGCTTTTGATGCGCTCGACCCGAGTTCGAATCCGCCTTTTGCCGAACTCTCTCTTCTACCTTTTTTCCAACACATATGTGATGTAAAATGTATAACCTTACCTAACATAAAGGTCTATAGCATTATATTTTGCCAACGAACTAAACTCGAAACCATGATATGGCTTTGTGCCTTTATAAAACAGCACAAGACTTTAAGAATAGGCATCCTGTTTGTGCTCCGTGATTTAAAGAAAAGTGCACTCTTTGCTCACGCGATCAGCATGGTTATTTGGTGTTTTCTCCTAAATAAAAGCTCAAGGGTTTATTTCTTGCAAGTGAAGACTAAATGTAGTAAGTAATGTAGACTAAAATATACTTTTGAAATATTCATTTTCATTTATATATTACATATATAGGCTATATGGATTTTACGTCATAGGAATAATTATATAAATCATTATTACATTATTATAATAATTGTTTGGCATCCTAAAACAACATTGATAAAGTAATGTAGACTGAGACTCTCATAACTAAAAAGATGTTTAAGCCCTCTTTATTTTCCTGATACAAATCAATGCTTTTTCTTTGTTCAACGAGCAGTTCATGGGTTGAAGCTCTTAATTTTGATCCCTCAAAGAGCACGAGATTGATGCATTTAACCTTAAAATGTAAAAAAAATTATTGCGGGGGAGCATGCACCCGAACCCCCCTAGAGGCACACCCAACATAGTTTTACAAATTCCTATGGGAAAGAACAACCATTTATGAACTTTACTCCAGCATAGTACAACAAGGTTTCTTTTAAGTCAGTAAAACTGTAAATGCCATATTATAATATCCTTGGACAAAATATACATTTGGCCTGCCTAAGGGAGGGCCTACAAGACATTGTGCCCAGGGGCCTCTGAACTCTTAATCCGGTGTTGACTATGGTTAGTTGGCAAGTGAGTTACAGAATAAGTAGAGAACAAGAACAAGAACAAGTTCAAATCAATGAAGAGCACTGAGGCAAAGTTTCCAGATGTCTGTAGGTGTTGAAGAATAGGATGGAGAAGGCATGCCACTGCGTACTCCGTACCTCGTCTGGGTCTATATGCAAATTGATGTGGTTCCAGGTGTTGTCTGATAGTTGGCAAGATGAGGTGGAGGATTAATTTTTCCAAGCATTTCATGATTATGGGTGTGAGTGCAATTGGTCTATAGTGATTAGGCTCTAAGGGGCGTGGTTTCTTTGTAATAGGTACAATGGTCGAGGTTTTCCATAGGGTCGGTATTGAGGCTGTCCTATACGATTCCCAGAAGATGGTATGGAAAATAGGAGAAAGCTCCATGGAACAGAGCTTAAGCACCCTTGCTGAGATGCCGTCTGGCCCTGTTGCCTTGCCAGTTTTGCACCTGGCCAGCTGCTGTCGGACATCCTCCTCTGTGAAGGGAGAGTGCGTGGGGTTTTGGCATGGAAGGGCCCTGAGTAAGTCCTCACATGTGGCAGAATAGTCATGGGTGTCAAACCGAGCAAAAAAGTTATTTAGGGTGTTTGCAAAGGTTAATGGATCTGGTGCTGTGATGTGGTTCTGTTTTTGTTCCTGTCCAGTTAGTATTTTAACTCTTTGAAAAGCTTGTTTTGTGTTCATGTTACTGAATTCCTGCTCCATTTTATCTTTATATTTTATTTTTGCTTTACGAATGTCGTTTTTTGTCTGTCTATTAAGTAATTTGAGAGTGGCCCAATCCTTCTGCTTGAAAGCTTTTTGTTTTTGTTTGAGAGTGAGCTTGATATTAGGGGTGATCCAGGGCTTAGAATTTGGATATCTGGTGATATTCTTTGTCGGAATAGTTGTGGTGATGCAGAACTTTATGTAGCCTGTAATTAATGAAATCCGCTCATCCAAACTTCCCTGAAAAACATCCCAGTCAGTGCAGGCAAGAGAGCGCTGCAACTGTGCAATTGCATCCTCCGACCATTGGGTGATGCTGTGCGTTTGTGGCTTGATGCGCTTCAGTTCCGGTTTGTATTGCGGGAGAAGGAACACGACATTGTGGTCAGAGAAGCCGAGTGGAGGGTGAGCCCGAGCACTGAAAGCATCAGTTATATTACTGTAAGTCCAGAGTGTTCTCTTTTCTTGTGGGAACATCCACGTACTGTTGGAAGGACGGCAGTACGTCACCGAGGATACATTTATTAAAGTCCCCTAAAATAAACGCCGGTGCCTCAGGGTACTTGGCTAGCATGGAATTAGCCACCTCGGCTAGTATCTCCGCGGCTACCTTGATGTTAGCACTAGGAGGGATGTACGTACAGGTGACAACCACAGCGGGGAATTCCCTCGGGAGGTAAAAGGGACGCAAGGACAGGGTCAGCATCTCCATGTCTGGTGTGCATGCCCTATTATGGACTTTGATGTTATCACACCACCTGTTGTTAATGTACACACAGACCCCGCCACCTCTCCCTTTGCCTGACTGGCTAGTTCTATCGGCCCTTATGATGGTGAAGTGATCAAGACTGACCTCAGCGTCTGGGGTCTCCTCGTCCAGCCAGGATTCAGTCAGAGCGATAATACAGGCGTCTTTGAAGGCTCTCTCCATCAGGCACTTGGCGTGCAGGAGGTCCATTTTATTCCGGAGGGAGCGGACATTCGCCAGTATGATGGAAGGGAGAGGGGGTCTGAAGGGACGCTTCCGAAGTCTGGTTCGCACTCCGCCTCGTCTGCCTCTTCGCCTCAATTTTACCTCGGGCGGTAGTGTAATCGCAGGCTTCTGTTTGCACCAGATGGAGGATCGTAGCTGTAAAAGATCCTCACGGCTATAGGTGAGTAGTCCTCGGTCGCTGGTTTCTAGTGCCAGCACCGAGTGAATGTTAATAGTCCAAAATATTATAAGTGCGATTCTGATTGCCTTGTAGAGATCAAACATTGTGTAGACAGACGAGACTTAACAATAGACGAGAGACAGATTTCACAAAGGACTTCACGATAGCTATGGATCACAGACAGAATGTGTGTCGTCGCAGCAGAGCATGCGCCGGAACACCATCACCACCTGAGACAGAAACAAATGCAGAGAGAATCACAGTTAATTCTGATGTTTTCAACAGTTTCAAATTCAGACATGTGGAATTCTTTTCCTTTCTCCATTATCATGTCCATTGAAATATTAATTCCAGTTGTCACATGAAACCGAGTTTCATTGATCAGGTCTGAACTATTGCTGTTGTTTCAGTGCAGTGTGTGACACCTAAAAGCTGCTTCTGCAGTGGAGCCTTCACAGTCTGCTGTGTCATGAGCATTAGAGGTCCCGAGATCCCAGTTCTGCTGGGGAAAATTTCTGGATTAACCAGAGTTTTTCTCACTCATATTTTTATGAGATCAAATGGGTCGATGCCCATGGCTTTATTTCAAAGTTGCTCTCTTTACAGTCAGATCTGTGGGCAGAAATTAGTTCACCTGTTTGGGTGTTGCCTGCTTAGCATTTGCTTTTTTGTGGTGTCATTCACACAAGTGCAGATCTCTTGTGACATGCAAAAGGCTGTGATACTTCTGTTCCCATCCTCCTTGTAAAATTACTTCTCTGATCAGATTCAATTTTAGTTGGTGCGTCCCAGTTAAGGATGAATTTGGTTTGCTATTACCTGTGCCACACTTCTGGTTGTGTTTTTGTAAAGGCAAAAAAATAAAAGCACATCCCCTCCCCCTTTTGGCACTGGGTAGCAGGCCAATGAAGTCAAATTGTAAGGATTAAATGTCACACTTCTCCAATGAATGCCCTGTTTGGCGATTACAATATAATGTATATTATAATTTGAGTTATAATACACTTATATTATATTAAAAGGAATATAAATTAAATTATATTGTTTCTGGTCTCTAAAGAGTCTCTGGAACAACTTAGTTGTCAAAGTGTCAAAGCTGTACTGGTCCGTGCATTGTATGTACAACAACGGTCAGGCTGATAGCCAATGAGGAATTGTGTTGTTGTTAACACCCAATCAACTGCAAGCACATGCTAAACACATGGTCAAATCTCTGCTCATTCTCATGTCAATACATTTTAATATGAAAAGGTTTCTTGGCTCAGGGCTGATTAGAAGCACATTCGCGGTTTCTGATTTAGATTTCAAATGCCTGTTCATTTAATTTAGTCTTTTTAAAGACTACATAAAGGCAACGTGGCCATTTTAACGTTTGATTATTCCATTTACTCTATTTTAAATTCTCCCCGTTTTTAGATTAGCAAACTATGTCGCTTAGAGGTCCTCACGTTTTCTGTCTTAACGTTGGTCTCACGATCACAATCAGATCAGTTTCATCACAGAACAGAGGTAATTGGCTATATACCTGAGATTTGCCGTATTCACACGTACACAATCAAAGACACTTTCATAGCCCCCATGGAATTGCATCTGTCTGAATTTAATTTAGTCACTTTACCTCAGTAGAGGTTTTGGCCATCATCAAAGACGCTAGTCGATCAACTTCACTTCTCTTATAATGGCTTTGGAATGGCCAAGCCCGTGGTATCCCACGTCACACTTATCTGAAATAACGCTAAACCAAAATAGACAAGGCAGACGCACCTGAATCTAGGTCGGTCAAACAGCATTTCACTCTTCTAGACGGAAATAACTCGTCTTTGCAAACCAAGTACACTTGAACCTGTGTAGAATATTGGTCGTCACCAATCTGATCCAAAAATTGCGGTAACATACGAATCCGTTTTTAATTGGGAAAATAAGTGTAGAGCAATTCAGAATTAATTCAAACGTAACCCTAATTGTCGACTAAATGTAAGCGAAAAACAGCTCCCATAGAATGGAGAGGTAAAGTATGCGTTCTCTAAAGCTTGTTGTTTCTCTTTTGTAGATTTCAAATGCACTGTGAAAACACATTGTAACCACATGGCAATCCTATGCTCCTGTATAAGGGGGGAAACAAATTTCTCATAGACACGTTTACACAGTACACACAAGATACATGGCCTAGAATGCATGGCATCTACAGCCTTAACCTAAGTGCTATATCCAACACTTACAGTTAAGCAATCATGTGTTTCAAAGAATAAACTTAACTGCCTATCTGCACATATAGTAGCACAACCATAAAGTGTGTTCTATGAGCACAATTTGTTAAGTACAATTACAAATCTAAAAATACAAACGAAGCTTTTTAGTCCCATATCCTGTTAATCATTTTTTGGGAGACGCATCGTCATAGCATTTAGCTTAGCCGTGGAATCTGATGCATGGTCATAGCATTTAGCTTGGCCTTGGAATCTGACGCATGGTCATAGCATTTAGCTTAGCCTTGAAATCTAAATTTTAACCTGTGATCATAATGTAATCCTGTTTTTTCCCAAATTTGCTTTTCATAAACAAATGCATCGACTTGCCTTTTTATATAAAATCACATGTTTTCCGATTGTTTACAAACTTAGAATTTTCTTTCTGTTGTTTGCTCATTTTTAACCACGTGTTGCTTGTTTGTTTCAACAAGGCCATGCAACAATGGAGAAAAAATGCTGACTTTAAATCTTGAGGCTCAAATTTACAGCTCTTCATCGAGTATCAGAATTTAATTTGGAAGATGTTTTCCAATTTAGGTTTCGTTTCTTGTTGCGTATAGGCAAACAAGGATATCTTTAAAATCTATTAACAAGGGGTTTCATTCTTCATCTGCGCCGCCACTATCACGTCCTCACGTTTTTCAGTTCCGGACTAAACAAATGGCTTTCCGATCTGTAACAATGCAAACAACATTTTCTCAACACTTCTAAAAAAGGGGAGAAAAAGTTAACTTACCATAACGGCGGAAAAAAGAGAAGATGTTCAAACCTCAAGTTGATTTTAAAATCCCAATACTTTGCTGGATAAGACGTTGCTGTCACGGTGAGATGTGGAGATAAACCCAAACGCAGACAGTATAAAATAAGACACGGTTTAATGACAAAAACAGGAAAACAAAACCCACGAGGGGGCAAAACAGATGGAACACAGAATACCAGACTGACTAGACTAAACTGGGAAACAAATGAACAAGAAAACAAACAAGACTTCAAGAGATGCTAACAATGACTAGATGTACACAGGGTACTCACGATCAACGTATAACAATGAACCGACACAAGACAGCAAACACAAGGGGATTAAATAGGAAGACTAATCAAACATAACAGGTGACCCGGGTGAAACACTAATGACAGAATCAGGATAACAAGGGGGCGGGGTAACGAGACAACACAAGCACATGACCAAAACACAAGGCCATGTGCTTGCACACAGAACATGGGTCTGTCATGATCCTGCCAAAATACTAGAACTCACAGACCTGATGGCAGAATCATGACAGTACCCCCTCCTTAAAGAGCGGCTACCAGACGCTCCCCAAGGAGACATTAAACGCGGGACAAGACTGACAGAGACATAGACCAGACCCAACAAAACATGACAAATAATAACAGGGGCATACAAGCGTGAACAAGGACCGGGTTGGGGTGAAACATCAGAAAAAATAAACAAGGAAGGGGAGGCGGAGGGACAACAGAGTCTTTGAGCGAGAATCCAGGGTGGGTGGGCGGGACGGTGATCTTGGAACTACAGGGTGTGGGCTTAGGACGGGGGACCCGAACGGACTTGGGTGGAGTGGTGTGAGTAGACGGAGAAACAGTCCTAGGTTGAACCATGACGGGGGAAACAAACGGGAGTCCGGGGGCAGTAGAGACAGGGACACACGAGGAGACAGTCCGGGGACTTCTGACGGGGAACGTGGTTGGTGATGGGACAGGACTGGGTGCCGCGCTCACGGCGACGGGCTCTGGAACAGCGCTTGCCGTAGCGGGCTCTGGAACAGCGCTTGCCGTAGCGGGCTCTGGAACAGCGCTTGCCGTAGCGGGCTCTGGAACAGCGCTTGCCGTAGCGGGCTCTGGAACAGCGCTTGCCGTAGCGGGCTCTGGAACAGCGCTTGCCGTAGCGGGCTCTGGAACAGCGCTTGCCGTAGCGGGCTCTGGAACAGCGCTTGCCATAGCGGGCTCTGGAACAGCGCTTGCCGTAGCGGGCTCTGGAACAGCGCTTGCCGTAGCGGGCTCTGGAACAGCGCTTGCCGTAGCGGGCTCTGGAACAGCGCTTGCCGTAGCGGGCTCTGGAACAGCGCTTGCCGTAGCGGGCTCTGGAACAGCGCTTGCCGTAGCGGGCTCTGGAACAGCGCTTGCCGTAGCGGGCTCTGGAACAGCGCTTGCCGTAGCGGGCTCTGGAACAGCGCTTGCCGTAGCGGGCTCTGGAACAGCGCTTGCCGTAGCGGGCTCTGGAACAGCGCTTGCCGTAGCGGGCTCTGGAACAGCGCTTGCCGTAGCGGGCTCTGGAACAGCGCTTGCCGTAGCGGGCTCTGGAACAGCGCTTGCCGTAGCGGGCTCTGGAACGGGCACTGGGTTCAGCTCCGAAACACCGAACACCGGCCTCTCTAAGATCCGAGCCAGACGCTCCAGATAGTCCCAGCTCAGGAAGGCAGACGGGGCGTGAACAGTCTCTAGCTGGACAGACGGGGCGTGAACAGTCTCTAGCTGGACAGACAGGACGTGAACTGTCTCTGGCTGGGCAGACGCAGGTCTCCTCCTCTTCTTCCTCCTGATTCGCGGAGCCGATGATGCCTCGGGAGTCGAACTGGGACGAGTCTGTTCTCAAGCCTCACGAAGCCTAACCTCAGATCCTCCGGGATCACCGGCAGACAGGCAGGAGGTGACGACACCATGGGACCCTGTGACTCCCGACGAACCAAGCAGTCCACCATGTCCCGGAACGGGCGGTGGGCCAGCCTCTCCCGTTCCGCCAGAGGTGGAGGAACTTTGAGACCCGCGATAAGGTAACGGTTGACCTGGCTCTCCGGTAAAAAATTTATCTTTGCCTCCACGCCCTGAGCATATCCTCTCAGGGACCTCTCTCCCTGGGGAGGGAAAGGAAGCTTGCCCAACTTGCTGCCGTTGATAGCTGACTGCCACCATAGTTCCTGGTCAGCTGATTGTTGTTGTTGTGGGGATGACATACTGTCCGCTGGGTTCAGAATGGGTCGGTTCATTCTGTCACGGTGAGATGTGGAGATAAACCCAAACGCAGACAGTATAAAATAAGACACGGTTTAATGACAAAAACAGGAAAACAAAACCCACGAGGGGGCAAAACAGATGGAACACAGAATACCAGACTGACTAGACTAAACTGGGAAACAAATGAACAAGAAAACAAACAAGACTTCAAGAGATGCTAACAATGACTAGATGTACACAGGGTACTCACGATCAACGTATAACAATGAACCGACACAAGACAGCAAACACAAGGGGATTAAATAGGAAGACTAATCAAACATAACAGGTGACCCGGGTGAAATACTAATGACAGAATCAGGATAACAAGGGGGCGGGGTAACGAGACAACACAAGCACATGACCAAAACACAAGGCCATGTGCTTGCACACAGAACATGGGTCTGTCATGATCCTGCCAAAATACTAGAACTCACAGACCTGATGGCAGAATCATGACAGTTGCTCGCTTGTGATGCGAGATCACGTCGAGGTCACCACTTTGTATGGTTGTCTAACTCGATCCAATGGCGGTAATCGAATTAGCGGTGAAGGTCTTTGCGTGTTACTGTCTTTTCTCGCGACAAAGTATTTTTGGTTAAATGCAATACATTTTATCTTATGTATTAACTCGTTTCATCTGACTCCATAAAATGAAAAGGTTTTTCAATGATATCTGTGCATCATTAAATGTGAGCGAATGTTATACTATTCTTTTAAACTCTTGAATGAAAATAATGTCAAAGTCAATTACAATAATCAAATGTCATTATTTAATATGTCAGGTAAATGTATCATTATAATTTCATAATCAATTCAAGGATAATCAATGCAAAACATCAAATGCTCTAGAACAAAGGAAAAAGTTTACCCGACAAGAAATACGTGAGGCAGAGAGTCTCGCAACTCTCAGCCTCACGGGCCGATCTCAGATATAGAAAAAGGCCCTGAGCTCTCGCTGCGTTTCATTATATACCCAGGCCTCATTTCAAATCTAAACATCATTCACAGTGGAATTTTACCTGTAAGTCACCATTTGCTAGCAGTGGAAAATTAGCATTCAGTCAAATGGTCGAAGGTGTTAACTCAAAGACACACCCTCCAGTATTGGACGGTGTGGAAGATATTTCTAAACTTCCTAAGAACTTTATTACCTTTTGGGTTTACTTCTTTGGGAATGAGACATTTGTACCAGTCGTACCGAGACATTTCAAATAATACCAAATATGTATAAAACTAGATGATAATCATTCACATTAAACCATTTAGATTCCTGTGTGAGTTTGGGAGATCTCTGCCAGGATGAAGAATGGGGGAGAGAAATGTAGATTAGGATGAGGGAGGTGAGACCTTCGTCTCAATAGTGCATGAGGGGGAGTTCAAATGTTAATTTCCTTTGTTTTCTCAGAGAGTGGCCCTCTCTTAAAGTCCTTCAAGTTTTTCCAGTCTTACACATGCCACGCTCAAAATTGCTTAAATCACCTTTCTTTCCCATTCTGACATTCAGTTTGGAGTTCAAGAGATTGTCTTGACCAGGACCACACCCCTAAATGCATTGAAGCAACTGCAATGTGATTCGTTGATTAGATAATTGCATTAATGAGAAATTGAATGGGTGTTCCTAATAATCCTGTAGGTGAGTGTATATACTGTATACACACACTATTTGACAAAAGTTAAGGGACACCTGCCTTTACGTGCACATGAACTTTAATTACATTCCATTCTTAATCCGTAGGGTTTGATATGGACTTGGCCCACCCTTTGCAGCTAAAACAGCTTCAACTCTTCTGGGAAGGCTTTCCACAAGATTTAGTATTGTGTTTATGGGAATATTTGACCATTCTTCAAAAAGCACATTTGTGAGGTCAGGCACTGATGTTGGATGAGAAGGCCTGGCTCTCAGTCTCTGCTCTAATTCATCCCAAAGGTGTTCACTATCAGGTTGAGGTCAGGACTCTGCAGGCCAGTCAAGTTCCTCCACACTAGTTCAACATGCTAGTTCAACTCCACTAATGCCAACATAGTTTTCTAGTCTATTTAAAATAATGTTGTGGTCGATAGTGTAAAATGCAGCACTAAGATCGAGTAACACTAATAGAGAGAGATACAACCACGATCGGACGATAAGAGCAAATCATTTGTGACTCTAATGAGAGCTGTCTCAGTACAATGATACTGTCTAAATCCTGATTGAAAATCCTCGCAGATACCATTTCTTTCTAAAAAGGAACATACAGTAGTTGTGAAGATACTGCCTTTTTTAGTTTCTTTGACAGAACAGGTATATTCGAGATCGGCCAGTAATTGACTAATTCTGTAGGATCAAGTTGTGTTTTTTTAACAAGTGGTTTAATCATAGCCAGCTTAAAATATTTTGGTACGTATCCTAAGGACAAAGATGAATTAATGATATTAAGAAGAGGATCTATGACCTCTGGAAGCATCTCTTTCAGTAGTTTAGTCGGTATAGGGTCTAACATACATGTTGTCTATTTAGATGATTTAACGAGTTTATAAAATGCACCCTCTCCTATAGCAATGAATGAATCGAATTTTTCATCAGGGAGACTGCACTGCATTGTCTGATTGTAGTCTACTGTAGTAGACGGTTGCATAGTTATAATTTTCTCCATGATATTATCAATCTTGTAAGTAAAAATGTTCATAAAGTTATTACTGCTGTGCTGCTTGGACATGTCTGGACTTCAAGCTTTATTTTTCGTTAGTTTAGCCACTGTTTCAAATAAATACCTAGGGTTTTGTTTATTTCTTCTAATAGGGTTGAAAAATAAGCAGATCTGGCAGTTTTTAAGGCCTCTCTGTATGCAATCATGCTCTCTTTCCATGAAAATCGAAATACCTCTAGTTTTGTTTTCTTCCAGTTTCGCTCCCTTTTTCTGGCCGCTCTCTTAAGGGCCTGATTGTGCTCATTGTACCATGGTTTTGGACTATTTTCTTTAATCTTCTTTAAGCGCAAAGGAGCAACTGTGTCTAAAGTGCTGGAAAAGAGAGTCTAACATATTTTTAGTACTATTGGTGATTTTTTTTTCTTTTTTTTCTAGAAACTGGCAAAGAACCGTCATTTGAACATGTAGCCACATCAATACTACTTGGTAGCTCAACAACTGCATTCTGAGCAGCACTATCTTAAACATGTAGAAGAAATTAATTTCTTCTTTCATGAACTATTCAAATGTTTGTGGAATCCTGAAAATGTACCAAATTCTACACAGCAACCTGCTTGAACACATTTAAGATGAAGTGATTTGCCAGGCAACAGTCCATGGATTAAATTAAGATGTGGAACAAGCACATTTGTGTTCTCAAATTCAGCAAGAACAAACAAAGCAGATCATTTTTTTTTTTTTTTACTGACAATCAGCTCTAATGGTGCTTTGCGGTTCAGGGCTTCCGTACTTCCATATGTTCCCGAAGCCAAATACCTTTTTTTTAAATCTCTATGCAATAATGAGTGAAGTGAATGAGTGAGAGTAAAAATTAAAGGAGCGCAAATCCATCTATGCGTGCATCTCAAATCAGAGTTTGGCAAGATTAATATCAACTCAAATAGACTACCGCTACATGTTCTACGATATGATATCGTATATTATTGTACGTGTATTTAAATTATTTTAAGCCTTGTACAATTTGATAGGCTACTCGAATTAATGGAATAAGCACAGCACGGTCACAAATCAAACAGCTTTTTTTATTGCCATCTCTGCTCCGTCTCAGCAACCAAACCAGCTCTAATAACCAATAATCAACTAAGATTCATATACATTAATTCATTACTACTTGATTTGTCTATTTAAACATTTTAAACTTTGTATGATCTGTATTCTAACTGTTAGAGGCTCCGGTTCCCATATGAACCTGAGACAGCACATGCGCATTGGTTTGTCTGGCCTGAAAAATAAGTGTTTGGTGGGACTGATGTGGGGGCTTTTACACTGGGCTCGTTTGCTCGTCGGCCAAGCACGATTGTTCCCGACGCCCCCCGCAACGTTGGTCTGGTTTCACACTCAACTTGATTCTATCGAACTCTGGTGCATTTGCGTGCAAACGTGCACGGCGCATGATAGAAAACACGACGCGGGTCAATTTATTGTTTTTTATTAATTTGGTGCTGTTATGCATAGCTGAGTAAACAACACAGGTTTACTATGTGTCTGTGTGTGTGTATGTGTTGGATAAGTTGTCTTTCCGCTGCTTGCAAATGCACTCAAAAAAATATATTGTTGAATTAACGTGATTTAATCGTAGCACCCATTATGCATCTAATCAAATCAAGTTAACTTGGACTACTTTGAATATTTTATATGAACACAATATACATTTGTAGATTCAACATGGTTTTAATATGTCAATGTAACTTCTTTACAACTAATTGAATCAAAATGTTTGTATTATGTTAGTCTAATCAAATGTATTCTAATCCACTCAATGTCAGTAAAGCACTTCAGTTCAACAAAACACTGCCTTGTTACATAAACTAGTTAATGTCTTGTTCTGGTAGTTTAATGAATAGCTATCTTGTTGTTTCATTACATTTGTTTTAGATGACAGCACTAAGAAGCATGCCATTACCAAAACTAAGTAATCTACTAAAAAAAGCACAGAAAACATGCAAACAATTTAAACATTTTTTTTTTTTTTAATTGGGCTTTCACATGCACCAATCAAGTTTAAACTGCTTTCTTCACTTTAAGTCTCCAATCCATTTGAGTGTTTGTAACAGAATGTATAAGAGACATTTAGCTAATAAAATCTTGGCTCTTGAGAAAACTGATCCCCAAGCAACGCTTGTAGAACTCTAACCCATTTTTAATTAAGCCATTTTTTTTGTAAATAAGCATGAATGAACTTGAATTTAACAAAAACAATTGAAACATTTTGAGCTGTAAAATAATATTGTAAAATATATTCTGATGCAATACTATTTAAAAAAAATAATAATAATAATTTGTAAGTTAAACCTTGGCCTGACACAAAAAATGGTTTAAACAACATTTTAACATTTAAACAAACATTAATGAACATGAATTTATAACATAAAAACAAACGTTTGTTAGCGTAACATTTTTTGAGCTGTAAAATAATAATAAAAAAGATAGTCTGATGTACTACTATAAAAAAAATTAAAATACTTGCAGCAACTTGCTGATATCGCATGAAAATTTTGTTAATTATAAATTCCCAGTGTAGATATAATGCTTCACATCTGAAAATAAACAACATAATACTGTGCATTAGTGACTGCTCCACTCCCAGAAAATATTTGTAAGTGTGTAACAACTACTTCAGCCAGTTGTCCCTTTGGTAAAACACTGTTTTAGTCTCAGTCCATTTAAAAGCTCGATTACTCCAGCACCATAGACAGTTGCCTATAAAAGTGCTTCTTTCCAACTGAAAATGTGCATCTTCCTGTTTGGAGGAACTGTGCCAAAAATAAGTTGTCCATATACATAAACTCCAAGTGCATTTTGTTTGACTTTGTCTTTTTCAAGCTCACTTACTCCAAAAGCTTGTTTTTGAGGAACTGTGCCTTGGATGACAACATCTGTCCATTTAGATTTAGAAAGATCTTCAGCAAGACTTCAAAAGTGCATTTGAGCTCTTGTGGGTAGCTCAGGTTCAAACAGTATATCAGTATATCAGTCCAAATAACAGAGCACAAGCCTGTGCAATGCTATTCAAGTCACTGAGGACTTCCACACCTTCAATTAGGACACCAATGTCTGCTGGGTCATCGTCAGGCAGCGCTCCCTCCTTCAGTATGACATACACTCCCATCACAGTTTGCTCCATGGTACTTTGTGACTCAAAGTCTGAATCCTGTGGGATGAAATACATGAAAGATCACAAACAAAAATTAGCTCAAATATTTATTACAAGAATTGCACACTTATACACTCACTGACCACTTTATTAGGTACACCTGCAAAGTAGACTTCAATCCAATACAGGAGCTCTGCTGTGTATTCTACATCTACAAAGTTATAATTTCTCAGATTTTAACCTGAAACAGTCAGAAAGGTGAAATTTCTACTGTTCATTATTGACAGTGGTTGCTGGAGTGTTATTGTAGTGCATTATATTAAGATTGTTATAATTTAACTGGCCATAAACTAGGTAGCTAAACATTAGAAACATCTAAGCATATAATGCACAGCAATAAAACAAAAGCATGCAGTTTCTGATGCCATTTAATTTTTATTAGTAAATTAGGCCCCAAATGAGCTCAACCAATATGAATAAAAAATGTATTGGTTTAGAACATCAACCAATTCACATAAGAACTTTGTCATGGTGTACCATCAGTTTCCTATAAATTACAAATTTGTCCAGCTCAGTAATTTGACAGTTGTGTGTTCTCTCATGTCACATGTTTGTTGTTGCAAATAGGGAAAAACATGGCCCAAATACAGATTCAATGGGCCTTTGAAACTGTATTTTCTCATCAACTCCCCAAATATGCCTTCACCAGTTTTTCAGGGTCTTCATTCAAGTAGGTGCACAGAGACTTGATGTAGGGGAGAGCGGGGCACAACCTAACACATTTTGTTAGATTCAAGTTAGATTCAACTTTTTTTTACACAAGCAACATACACATCTCTGCTACAAATGAACACTTAAAGTTTTTTTCTAGGGCCTACTATTTTCGTACAGTTGCACTGAAAGTGACAGAAGTGCAAATGTTACAACTTACCCCATATGCGGGTTTAATTGTAACAGACAGAGGGTTAGTTGTAACACTTGTGTGTAACACATAATTCAGTACTATTTTATCTGTATAGTTTGATATTGTTTGTACATCTGTATAGATAGATATCCATAAATCCATCCCTCATCCAATCATCCTTCTATTATGGATCAATATCATGGATAGAGATATAGGACTGGACAGTTTTGCAATAAATAAATAAATAAATAAATAAATAAAATAAAATATTGTAATTGCAGTTGAATTACATTTGTGTGTGGCAGCTGCATGTAAAAAAATTTTATTATTAAAAAATATTATTATATATTATTATTAAAAATATTATTATTATTAGTAATAATAATAAAAATGAGCTTAAAATCTAATTTTAAAGGGTTTATTGCATTAAAAACAGGCTATATTTGTAATAAATAAACAAGTGATCAATGCATAGTAAACTAAATAAAAAAAATGTAATTCCAAAATTGTTTGTGAAAGTCCAACAAAGTTAAATATATAAATAAATACTCAAACCTGAAAAGTTGTGTGGCTCCCTGATTTCATTTGATTATCATTGTACACTTGGCGGCTTAGTTGTAACACTGCGCTACAACTAACCCCGCTGTGTAAAAAATATTTTAAGCTTAGCTAACAGTTTCTATGAGTTGCTGACATGTTTCAAAACGGTGCTATGTTTTAGCCCACAAGACAGTGATTAAGGCAATATAAAGTTAGATTTGGAAACGTACACACCCACGTCAGAAACCGAAAAAAACCTATGATGAAAAAATGTACTTGCATGGTGTAAAAACACTCTTTGTCCAGAATCTTTACGAAATATTATCAAAATTTTCCACAAGTTCGCGGGAGACCGTCTTCTGGCAGCGAGAGAAAAAGGGCGGAAACACAACCGGCTTGATCCTGACTAACTATGTAAAAGGTCCGTGTTACATTTAACCCCGCGTTATGTTGTGCCCCGCGCTCCCCTATAGTATCATCCTGTGGGGTGTACAAGATTTACTCAAACTTCAGTGGTGGCACAGCTAAAGAGTACTGTTTGGGAAGAAAATGCCAAACTGCATCCGTCTTTCCATCTGCATTGAGAATGACTATATTACAGCCATTTATCAATACAAACCTTGGAGATGGCATCCATGATCTGTGTGATTTTCTTTCCTGCTTGCCCGCCTTTTCTACTGAAGATCTCCATCAATCGTGGGGAGTACCGGTCAAGCTCAGTGTGACGAAGCGGTATAGGAATTTAATAAATAGTTTTGTTAATGGTGATAATTGTCGACTACACCACCATGAATAACTCAGGGAATATCAAAATAACCCGGCAGTTAGAAATAGGTCACACAGGTTCGCGTGTGCCAGGAAGGTCAGAGACATGTACAAACAATTTACAAAAATAGTTTTTATTGGCCTATAAAATATAGTTAAAAATAGTATATTCTTGTTAAAAAGGGAGCGCGCAGCGCTACATGCACAAATAATGGCAATTAACAAAAAAGATAATCACAAATGACAATATATAATGGCCACACCAGCACAGTCCTCTACCCACGAGGGTAGAAGGAACTGCAAGAAGATCTACAAATACAATTCACAGATGTTGGACAGACAACGAATGATCATACCAAACCACCAGGCTGGGTCTGCCGGCGGAAGGACCACTTAATGGCTTTTCCAAAAGCACAATCCTACTCACGGCACACGTCACCGTGCACTAGATCACACACACAGGCACTCCAAAAAAGTGTCACCCACTGCAACACCACCACTATCACCATGCACGAGAAGGTCCTTCCGCCTGGCCACCTCAGTTCCTGAGAAAACAAATACACTTGAGTTTAATAAAACCCCAAAATAACCACAGAAAATATCACAAACAAGACAAAATAGACATATGCAACGATCAGGTCGATGATGACACCCAGTTAGATGACAGCAAAATCTGACTATAATACACACAGCTGAACTAAGGAAAATAATTACAGAAAAATCAAGCTGATGCAGCACACACACACTGGTTCTCGTACAAATGACAGTCAGTTATAACTTTGCGATCACTCAAAAAGGAAGTAGACGTTACAAATCCTGTTAATGTGTTTATAAAACACGTCAAGTTGCAATCACAGCGATCCGGAGAGCAGCGTGAACACCGTAGTTATTGACTCGGATTCACATAAAAGCACAATCACTGCAGAAACGAGGAGAAAATCGATCCTGAGGATGATAAAACGATCCTGAGGACGAGAGGGAAGACCCGCGCCCTAAAGGAAGCGAGAGGTTACTAGTACTCTTTCCACTATAATTTTCCTGCCATCTTACATAACACTTACCGCAAGAGGGTATCACTTCACATATAATTCCCACAGCTATTGTTTACAGCAATCAAAACCGGCGATTAGCTGAGGTACAGGAAGCAACATATTAATCGTAACATAGCGACCCATTATACCACACGCCGTTATAAGCCACCATTCAATACAGCGACAAATCAATACAGCGCTTACATACCTGAAAGGTTGGCAGACACCCACTCTGAGCCTGCGGAGTGCACCGTCGGAAAAGTACTAATGTACGCGCTGCAATCTAAAGAAATGCAACACATCAGTAGCAGAGGTGGGGGACTCGAGTCACAATTTTCAGGACTTGTGACTTGCTTGATTAAAGTACGAAAATGACTTGACTTGACTTTGACTTGAGAACAAGTTACTTGAGACTTGACTTGACTTGAAGTGGAAGACTCGACAATGACTTGAACTTATAATAAACAAACAGCAATACAATTAATTTAAAAAAATATATATATATATATATATATATATGTATATATATATATATTGTGACGTCAGCATCACTATCGGCATCTGTGCCTTTAACGCTGCTCAATTCAAACCGCGCCAAATATGGCAGACAGTAGTCGAGTCCCACAAATTGTCTCGTTTGGTTATACAGGCTTTGAACTGGACCGTGCCTATAAAAAAAAATTGCCAGTTGCAAAATATGCAAGGCACGAATATCCGACACAACAACCACAACGTCAAATTTCGTTCGACATATCAAGAAGAACCACAAGGAAAGGTAAGAAAGTAATCTCTTTATAGTCGCTCAGTTAGACTAGATCTACTTTATAACGATTACTAATGTAATGAATTAATCTTTTCTGTTTGTATTAATTTGGCCTTGATGGCATATTATGTTTTTTTCTTATTAGAAATGTGACCATGGCATTATCATTATACTGTTACGTCTCGTAAAAAGATGTAACTTATTGGGGAATTTGACTATAACAGCGGCGTAGCCTGAATTTTTTAATGTTGATTGGCATCTTAAAATGAGCGAGCAATTCAATATTACATGTATGTATTAAATGTGCGCATTTTCAAGTTTGTGGACTGCGTGTGGAAACTATAAAGCATTGCGCATAACGTTACTGCATGACAGGCTAACATGGAGGCGCCGATGTGATCACTAGCACGCCACGCACCTAAACATTTCTAAGGGGCTGTTTAACTAGGGTTGCCAACCGTTCCATATAATACAGAATCGTTCCGTATTTGACACATAAAAGTCTTGTTCCGTATTGAACTGACACGGAACGCACTTTGTTCCGTATTTTCGAGTATCAATTCAGTGCAAATCCATGACGGACCCTTAGCTTCTATTCTAATATATATGTCAGACAGACTATGAATGAACGAAGACCTGCTTTAATGCAAAATTCGGGGACTTGGCGCCCCCTTGGCGGGCTCTGACCCGCGCTCGCGCCATTGGATGTGCAGTTGCCGCATCACAGCCTATCTGTGCGTTCACACCGCCGCCGGCGAGAGCGTCAAAGTGGCCGGAAGTCATTCATTTTCAATGAGAGCCGGCGGCGAGCTCCGGCGAGAGCGGCGCGACGCGTCTTGGACGATGAGAGCGGCGAGGAGAGTTGAAGTCAGGTCAACTTTATGGTAATAAGCAATGACGCGGTTCGGCGGCAACGGGCGGCAACCAATCGGAATATAGAAGTGCTCCGTTTGAGAGGAGTCCAGAGAACGCAGTCCTGTAAACTTTGGTTCCGACCACATTAGTTCCCAAGCAAAATTGAGGAGGTTGATCATTTGAATTTGATAAGAAGGCGCGCAACACTATTTATAGGCAATATTTTCGCGCTAGAACGCTTGTTTTTCAGCAGGAATGTAAATTATAATAGCACTTAACCATGAACACAAATGCCACACCACACAAATGGCTTTTAATTTGTTTATTTCATTAGCAAACATGTCACTATAATTGTTAAGTTTTTTCCATCGATCAATTTTCTGCAAAAATAACGATCGACATGATTGATGCTTTGTGGCCCCTTTAAATACAGTTGTAAAAATGACCACGCGTTCGATCTACGTCAGAGCATCAGAGCGTCCACGAATCTTTCCACGGCGTCGCTGGCAGGGCGGCGAGAGCGAATTTTGCCGCTCTCGCCGGCGGCGGTGTGAACGTACAGTAAGAGCGAGACAGACGGCATAGATATATGCAGCATAGATATATACACGGCTGTGTAGCTGCAAATGCATTTTACATATAGGCTTCAGTAAATCGAGGAAAAGGAGTTTCCGAAGACATTTGTTGGCTATGATAAGAAAAACTACTAAATTAAAAAAAAAATTTTTTTGCACTTGAAAGAACATTCTAGAAGTCTCATTCTATTGATTAAGTTCGCACAAGGCTACAGAAAACTGTTGTGGTTGGCAACCCTATGTTTAACGTTACACCTGGCCACTTCATGCGTTTTCTCAGATCGGATAGCTGATTCTGATTTATCAAAACGATTCCATTTACACTTGGTCACATAAATGTGGTTTTGCAAATTGATTTTCCTTAAATTACATTATTTTTAAAAATGTAAAGAATGTTTGTGCATACGAAAATAAATTTGTTTTAATGTTTACAGTTTTCCCTGATTGTTTTTTATTTATTTATTTATTTATCCATGCAGATATGATGAATATCTCAAATCCAAGATACACTGCACCGATCTACAGCAGCCATCCATGTCACAGTTCATTGTGCCCCAGACTACTACATATCCAGTCAACCACCCTCGACAAAAAAGCCATTACAGAAGCAATAATATCTGATAGTGATCATTAATTGCAACTTGCCCCTGTCTATCACTGACAACAAGCACTTCATTCATTTTCCCTCCATTATGGACACAAAATACACTGCAGTGAGCCGCAGAACCATCACCTCAAGACTTGACACTGTGGTGTCTGAGAGACAATCAAAACTAATAAGTGAAATGGCCACAGTTGAAAATCTGTCTCTCACTGTGGACATCTGGTCAGACAGAAGAATGAGAGGATTCCTTGGCGTCACCGCTCACTGGATGAACACTGCAGCAGATGCTATAACTTTGAAATCTCATCTACTAGCTTGCAACCGGTTCAAGGGGTCATATACGGGAGAGAGAATTTGTGAAGAATTTGAACAAATATGTGATCAGTATAAAATCAAACAAAAGATTGATCACATAATTTGTGACAATGCAGCAAATATGAAAAAGGCATTCACCACATGTTGTCCCAGTTCAGCTGAAGCAGACGAGGATGATGATGACTGCCTTGATGATGCAGAACTTTGGAATGCTCTTCCAGTGGATGAGGAGGAGAGGCTGAATGAGACATTGACCTCCAAAAGTCAGCATAGACTACAGTGCTTTGCGCACACACTACACTTGGTTGTTGGTGATGGTCTTAAAGAGACCAGGGCTGTCAGTTCAGCTCTGGCCAAAGTGTCGCGTATCAGTTCTCTGCTCCACACAAGTACTACTTTTAAGGAGGTTTTACTCGATGTTGTTACTCGATGGAATTCGACTTTCCGACAGCTGAAGTCCTTGCTTAGCTGTGACCACCAAACTTTGTGCAAGGTCTTGGATGTTAAAGGGCACAGAGAGAATATTTTCACTCTAAGAGAGTGGGCTCAAATTAAAGAATTGGTCAGCATTCTGAAGCCCTTTGCTGATGCCACTGAGCTCACTCAGGGAGAGAAAGTTGTAACCATAAGTGCTGTGATTCCCTGTGTTCTCTCCCTTAACAATCACTTGGAAAACCAGAAAGAAGGAACACAATACTTGGTCAACCTAATCCACAGTCTTCAAAGATCACTGCAAAGAAGATTCAAAGGCATCTTTGTCAATGTAAACATGTCTCAGCCAGAGACAAATAAAGGAATCCTGCCATTCTCTGATCCTGTTTATGTCAAAGCAGCTGTTCTTGATCCAGCCTCTGGGGTTATGTGGATAGAGCACGATGTATTTGTTGATGACAAGCTGAAGGAGCAGTTGATCATGGAAGTAAAAAGTAAGTGATAGGCTAATTTTAGAATGAGACCCCATACTTGAAGATATTACATTATTAGTGTTTTTTTTTTTTGTTTTTTACAATAACTGGAAGTGCTGCACAATAAACCATTAAAAGTTTGCAACGTTGATTTAAACACCCAAGTACTCTTATTCCTAAATGACAATGTTTAAAAAGTATGATCACAGCAAACATTAAATTCTGCGTTGCACTGCTGCTGGCCGAGAGAGAGCAGTTATCATGTATAAGTATTAAAATCGAAATATAGATACTGCAGTTGAAAACTGTTACAATCATTCAAACCATCACAGAAATACTGAGATAAAAGTAGCGATTTACTTAGTTACTTACTCAAGGTAATTTGATGCTTCAAATAAAGTTTCTGTCAGTTACAGTGACTTTCACTAATTGACTCATTGAAGAGATTCTTCTAAAACACTGATTCCTCCAGTAATGAAACAAGTTAAGCCTTTATGAGTGAGACATTGAATCATTTATTCAGTTTGACAGCTTAAAAAAAATCTTTTCAATTAAATATTTTTGAATAGACTACAGCAATTAACATTTTGTCAGAACATTTAGTAAATTACATGACATTTTTTTGTAAAGAATTGTTAGATAATTGTCTATGTAGAAATAAATCATGATTCTCAATGTATCCAGAATCATGCAGCTCTAGAATATTGTGTAGGTTTATTTATAATTTCACATTTTTGTGTTATCTGATTCTCCAGGAGGCAGAGCAGCATACCAATATGGTACAGACAGGTCATGGAGATGAAGAAGAGCAAACCAAAGGTGATGAAACTGGGCTGTTCTTATACCACAAAAAGCAGAAGAAATCCACTCATTTCAGCCCTGCTGCCCAGCTCAACCATTACCTGGACAATTGTGATGGCCAGAACTGCCTTTTGTTTTGGGGAATGAACAAGGAGAAAATGCCTTCACTGTTTCAAATGGCAATGAGGGTATTAGCTGTGCCTGCTTCAAGCGCACCTGTCGAGCTTGTGTTCAGTCATGGGGGGATTATTATGCGGCCCCATCTTTCACAGCTTAGTGCCACTGTCTTGGCAAACCTTATTTTCTGTAAATGCAACACATTTTAGACCCTTTCAATTAATTTGAATTAGACAGATTGGATTATACATCTTAGAATCGATACATCTTAGACTCTGAACGTTTTGTGTAAACAACACAGTTTTATTTTATTTTCAGATATTAATGTAGCACAGATATGCATATGATTAATATGTAGCAAATGTATAATAAATAAGATACATAATATATGTATACAAGTTCATCTTTTCTGTGCAAAAATAAATATGTATCGAAAAAATTTACCTCTATTTATTTTAGTATTGTGACTTGATTTTACTTGAAACTTATCAGGACTTGACTTGACTTGGTTAGGGTGAACCCTTGACTTGACTTGACTTGCTTGATTTATCTGAACTGCGACTTGAGACTTGACTCGAGACTTGATGGTTAAGACTTGAGACTTGCTTGGACTTGACCATGTGTGACTTGTCCCCACCTCTGATCAGTAGTGCTCCCGACACATGATTTAAACCAACCGCTACCAGCACGTATGTGAGGCGCTAGTGGATGACGCACAAAGAGGGACAAGACGTGACGTGGCTCAGGGTACAGCCAACCAGCATTAAATAGCCCATACTCTTCTCTGATAGGACACCACAACTGTCAATCACTTAACTGATTCTGTCACATCAGCAAAGAATGTAGAACGCAGTGGTACAGTAGAAATCCGCAAGAACTCCCTATCAATCTGAAGAAAAAAAAAGAAAAAAACATTGATAATACATTTGTTAACTCTCATCATAACAGAAGAATAAAACAAAACAAAAAACTTTTTTAGCATCTCTATCAACAAGATAGTTAATTTACACAGCAATATAAATATTGTCTACTCTGTTTTTTAAATTAAAAGTATAAGAGCTGAATTTTCATTATCTTTGTTCTCTTAAATGTGTTTCAGTCTGTATGTGTATATATATTATACATATATACATTTATATTATGGGGCATATATAAACCTGATGTGATGAGATACACACCTCTTTCACATTGAAGAGAGCTGGCCATCTGCTTTTATTGTCTGCAACCATAGGCTCTGCTTGAAGACTCTTCTTGTCTTCTGTAAGAGAAAGTCTTTTCCATTTTCTCAATCACTATGTGGTCATTGTTTCTGTTTTCAATTTCTGAAAGCATTGCGATTCTCTCCTGCTCCAGACTGTCAACAGTTTCTCCTTTTGGATGCTGAGGACAGTAATTAACTTCGGCTCGTTTTGGTTTCTTCACATTCAATGCTGCTAGACTTTTTTTGTCAGTGGCCTTGTTCTTCAGTGAATTTATCTCCACCTCAGCACATCCCAGGCCTCTTAGTTTGGTCCGCAAGTTTGCCATTTTATACTTCAGGCTAATCTTCCAGCCATAACAGCCATTGAAAGACCCCTCTCAGACAAGGATGTGTTTTGACAAGAGCTTCTGCAACATCATTCAGATTATTGTCACTAGGGTAGGCTTTGAACTTAAAGTCCCTGTAAAGGCAATTAAAAAAAAAATTCTAAACACATTATAAATGTTAGAAATGTATTGCTAAAACACATTACAAAGACTGTGAACTGTGAAGTACTGAATTGTGGAGTTAGACCGTTAAACAGTTTTTCACCATTGATATTTTACGGATTTTTTGGGCGGGGCTAAAAGGGTACTCGATGACGCACTGGAGTGCTTGAGCTCCTGGCCCCGCCCCTACCTGATGACGCACTGGAGCCCCTGAGGCTGGCCGCTCCCCTAACAATATAAATAGAGCACATTTGCATCAGTTTGCCACTCAATCGCGAGTTACTGTCAGTATTATTAGTTACTACAGCTTACAGTTTGCTAGTTAGCTATGTCTTCGTCACGGAAATGCGTACTACCTGGATGCGATCACGTACAAAACAGATCAGTGTCCTTATTTAAATTTCCTAAAAACGATCACATCAAGAAGAGGTGGATTCATTTTGTGAAGAGCCACCTTGATAGAGAGCTGAGGATCACCACCAAAACCCGCCTCTGTAGTGATCATTTTACACGGGATAGTTTTATAAACTTTCGTCGGAGACAACTGGGATTCACTGATAATCCGCTGTTACTGGTGAATGGGGCCGAACCGACTATCTCCAGCCTCGGCCTTCATCCTCCCGTCGCGCCGACAACTGGTGCCATCATCGGCAGTGCGTGCCCACCAATGAGTGTAAGTTGCCTTGTGCGCTTATGTTATAATTAACCTAATAAGCTGCTAGGAGCATCCATTCCGGCTGTAGCGGGTGACAGTTGAGTGTGGCAACGGCAGCTGTCCCGCGAGTGGGCGTGGTTTCAGCGCAGCCAAATTCAAATTTGGCTGGGTGTCTAATAACACATTTTTCTGTGATATGACAAACTCAGAACACATACTTCATTTTGACTTTACAGGGACTTTAATTATTTCTTCTGCAAGTCTCTCCAAAATGTGTGATTTTAGTTTTGGTGAAGGTTTCAAAAGAGTTGCATTTGTTTTGTAGTCAGCATTAGCCTTCTCAAGTTCAAGTTCTGCCTCATATTTGAAATGCGGGATAGTAAAAACACTTGGCCAGACCCACTGCCTTGTAGATGGAGCTGAACCTTGAGATGTAACCGGTTCTGTTTCACCCGAAGAGATGATTGAGCATTCTGTTGGACCCTGTACTTCTTGGGGGAGTTCTTGCATCATCTTCTGTTGCATTACTTTGCAAGTAGATCACTTTAAGACTTGCTTTATCTTGTATTTCAAAGATTTCTGACAGATTTAGGTATTCATTTCCAAAATCTGTATCTTGATATTGAAGACGAATATCTTGCTGTAATCCAAAAATTGTCTTTATTGTCTGGCACAATTCCTCTATGGACTCTGGAAGACCCCTTGGCAGAACAAGCTTCCTGGCATCATCTTCACCAACGACGATTCTCAGTCTAATAGGCTGGGTCATTGTGTACATCTAAATATTAAAACAGACAATAGAAAAAACCTGAAATCTTTACAATTAGACAGAAGTGTGTGTTTTATATCTCAAATACAAAATTGTGTCTGGTCAAACAATAATAATTTTTTCAATTATTTTGTAACTATGTAGTTCAAGGACCTGATACGACAGAACACTACTTCCAGGTGTAAAAATGTAAGGCTCATTACGTTGCCATAGAAGACACAGACTGAACAAAAATGCAAATGATGTTGGTTGTTTTTGTTGGTTCTGAGTCAGGGTTTTGTGCAACTGGAGAACTTCAGGGGACTCCCGCAAAATATGTTTGGTGCATAGAGCAGAAAAAATGCAAATTCTCTGTCAGACCAGCCCCTATTTTTTTTTTCATTAATAGATGGATATCTACTTTGCCATACATTCTATGGAGCACCTGTAAAAGGACAACATTAGTCTCTGAGTGATGTCGTTTCTCCTGAGGAGCCTCAGGAAGTGCAAACGTTGTTGGGCCTTTTTTAGCACCTTCACACTGTTGACGCTCCGTTTCAGACACTCCTCAATGTACACACCCAGAAAACAGAAGTCCCACACCTGCTCCACCCGATCCCCGCTGATGATGAGTAGTGTGATGTCAGTCTTTTCCCTCCTGTAATCAATCACCAGCTCCTTGGTCTTTACAGTATTAAGGAGAAGGTTATTCTCCCTACACCACACCGACAGATGTTTAACCTCCTCTCTGTAAGCTGATTCGTCTGCTCCAGTGATGAGCCCTACATCTGTAGTGTCGTCCGCAAACTTCACTATGATGTTATTGTGGTGGATTGAGGTGCAGTCGTGCGTGTAGAGAGTGTACAGCAGGGGGCTCAATACACAGCCCTGTGGGGAGCCGGTGCTGAGACTAAGGGCCGTAGATGTATGATGGCCCACTCTCACCCTCTGGGTGTGACAAGTGAGAAAGCTTTTAATCCACATACAGGTGGGGTATGGAATGCCTAGGTCCAACAGTTTGTTCATCAGTTTTTGAGGAAGGATGGTGTTAAACGCAGAGCTATAGTCCACGAAGAGCATCTGTACGTAGCTCCCCTGCTGCTCTAGATGGGACAATGCAGAATGCACGGCTGTAGCTACGGCGACCTCTGTGGATCTATTAGCTCGGTATGCAAACTGGTGTGGGTCCAGACTTTTTGGCAGACATGATGTAATGTGACCCCGGACCAGCTTTCAAAGCATTTCATCACCACTGGGATGAGTGCTACTGGCCGGTAGTCATTGAGGCTGGAAATATAAGGTTTTTTAGGCAGGGGGACGATGGTGGAGGACTTTAGACATGGTGGGACTGTGGATTCACCCAGGGACTGGTTGAAAATCCTCATAAAGATTCCGGCTGATCCGCACATTCTTTTAGAACAGGCCCAGAGATGCCATCTGGCCCAGCAGCCTTCTTCGGGTCCACGGCCTGTAGTGTACGCCTCACCTCATGCTCAGTGAAGGTGAAGTTACTATGGACCTTGGGGTGTGGTGTTGCTGAACTTGGTTCCACCTCAAAGCGGGCAAAGAAAGTGTTCAGTTCCTCTGCCAGTGAGGCCTCACCCTCAGCTGCTCCTACGGTGGACCTGTAATTGGTGAGCTGTTGGACTCCCTGCCACACCCGCCTGCTGTCATTACTTCCCAGATATGCCTCAATTCTCCGCCGATAATCCAACTTTGCCCTTTTGATGCCTCTTTTCAGGTCAGCCCGGGCCACAGTGTAAAGGGTCTGGTCACCAGACCTGAAGGCGGTGTCCTCTCCCTCAGCAGCCGATGTACCTCCCTAGTCATCCAGGGCTTCTGATTGGGATAGACCCAGATCTGTTTTTCCACGGTAAAAGTGCCTATGCAGTGACGTATGTAACACAGTACACTGTCCGTAAACATCTCCAGGTCTTGATGTAAAAACACATCCCAGTTGGTCCTTTCAAAACAGTCCTGCAGCCGGTGCATGGCTCCATCAGGCCAGATTGTTATAGTTTTTGTGATGTTGGGCGTACTTTTCCTGAGGGGGGCATATGCAGGAATTAACAGCAAAGACAAATGGTCAGACTGGCCCAGATGGGGTTGTGGTTTAGTCCTATAACCAAGTTTGATGTTAGAGTAAACCTTATCCAGAGTTTTATTTCCTCTAGTTGTGCATTTAACTTGTTGATAGAAATGAGGGAGTACTAATTTCAAGTCTGCGTGATTGAAATCCCCCGCTATCATGTGTACAGCGTCAGGATATTTACTCTGTGGCTGGTAATGCTACTATGCAAATGACTGCTAACCATTTTAGCATTAGCATCCGGTGGTATGTAAACAGCTGTTATGACAACAGAAAACTCTCTCGGGAGACAATTGGGTCTGCATTTCACAGACACATACTCCAAGTTCGGGGAGCAGTGACTGTCCAGAGTTACTGTGTTAGTACACCAGTTGTTATTCACGTACACACACAGCCCCCCTCCTCTGCTCTTACCGGAGCTCTGTGTCCTGTCCTGTCACTGCCCGGTATAGCCTGTTAGCTCCATCGCCGAGTCCGGGATGAGTGGGTGAAGCCAGGTCTCCGTAAAAAGCAGAATGAAGCAATCTTTTACAGTGTTGTTGGTTGCAATCTGTAGCCTCAGCTCATCCATTTTGTTGACAAGTGATCGCGCATTAGCGAGAAACAGGCTGGGAAGCGGAGGTTTAAGTGGCTGCCTCCGTAGCCTGGCGAGTGGGCCAGCCTTGCAGCCCCGCTTCTGCCTCCTCTCTCTACGCCGCCTTCGCCTCTTTCCGAGGATGATAATCCATGAGGAGATATCATGGATGATAATCCATGAGGAGCCGGGGTGCCGTGCTATCTCCTCCGGTATATTGTGTGTGTGGAGAAACTTGGTTGTAATATTCTGTTCGTAACAGACTCCTATCTTAAGGAGATCGTGCCGACCGTAGATGTTATTGGCCTGACAGAAAACACTCAGGACATATATAAACACGAAAAAACAATGCAAACTATGGCACCAACTGAGAGAGCACCGAGCCGCAGCATCTATGTGCGCCGCCATTTTGCCGCCAGACTACCCCATGCAGTTCCCCATGCTCAATGAGAACAATCTCTTTTCTACATGTGACATACTCAACTCAAAAGCTCTGAAGTGCTTCCTGTACCAAGCAGCCAACTTTTTCACTACAAAATGGATCTTGCCTTGCAAAATACAGATCTGCAATATTTCTGCAAACTCAGGCAGACCAAATAAATGCCCATGGACAACAATCATTCCTTTGCTGTAGTTCATTCCATGGTATGACACATTTGTTGTCAAATGGGCATCTTTCTCATCTGGTAACCTTTGCTTGATTGCAACTGCAATGTCAGATTTCAGTAAATCAACTGCCACTGGTGAGGTATTATTTACCACAAAAGATGTTCTTTGGTCAGAGGAGTGCAAATGAGACACAATCACGAGCTGATGTTTTCTGGCAAGTGTAAGAGTTATATTTTTAAAACAATTGGAATGGCGAGCAACCTGTTTAAAAAAACTATGCTTTGCCTCAAACCTCATTGTCCACCTATGAACAAGAGGTCCAAAGAGGCGAATCATAAGAGGGAAATGTTCTAAATAGTGATGCTTAGGAAGATGGTTAACATTTGGAAAGAGCTCTTGGTATCTCTGGCGATGTTCACTGATTTTACATTCAAGATATTGTAAGGAACTCAGCTTTCTGGAAATATTAATAATCAATAATATCTTGTTATTATTAATTATAAATATTCGGGTCAGTTAATTGGATTAACTTGATGTGGCTGAATTAATATTACAATCAATTAATCAGTTCTTCCAACGAACTCTTTTGATTATTAATTTATTCTAAGAAAAGGGTATCTTCCATGGCCACCGAAGAATAATTATTTCTTCGCCTGTACAGTACTTTGAGCCAGTAGCAAAAACCGTGATCGTAAAGTGACTTGTATTGCAAACAAAACAGAACCAAATACATATTATGTACAAGTTTTATTAACTAAATATAGATATCTATATGAATATAAATAAACTAAACAACATACACACATGAATACATAAATAGGTTAGTGATAGGATGAAATTGGAAACCGGAAGAGGGTCTATGAGAAGAACCATCAGAATTTCATTTTCACATTTCATTGAATTGAATACTTGCATTTGTAATGGGAACAATTCTTGAAGTTGTTGAAAATTGAAGTCGTTGATGGTTCCGGCAGTGTCAAGTGGAAGTTGGTTGAGCGTTCTCTTTCTCCAGGAACGCATGACTGGTTTGGTGAAGGCCTGGGACTCTGTTGAGGCCACGCCGAGCACCTAGGAGAAGTGAGGAAGTCGGAAGGATGGGTGATTGGAGTCGTTGTTGGTTGGAGTCTTTGTTCCAAAACTCTTGAGATTGTCCTTGGTTCTTTGTGAGAGAGTCATCTCTCTTTTCCATGAGGCCGGATCTGGTTGGAATCGTGGCCTGCTGGGCCCTGGGGCCCCCGTGGAGGGGGAGGGGGCTCCCCAGTCTCACCAGAACAGTGTTGCGGCTGGATGAAAAAACTAAGAGAGGGCGGTCACTGTTGCCTGCCTCTGATATACCCTGAGAAAAGAACCAACCCCTAAGGTTTGAATGGACCTATGAGTAAGGTGACATGTCCGAGAGGGGAAGCGGCTCTTAGTTGATTTATGGTCTTTGTCCCCAGCATGCTTAGACTGTTCATTCAAGCTCAAATAGACATAACAAATTCACATTGCATTCTAAGAGAAGGTGATGTACATCAAAGTGTGTGTCATTAAATGAGGATTAATTTGCTAGGAAGCATTATACAGGTGAGGTTATATTGACCGTTGGGTGGTTGTTCAACCACATACACCCCAATCAAACATACCATGTTGTTATACCTAATAGTACACGAGACAGTAAATCATCACAGTTTCTGTGAGGCATGTTCCTTCATAGATCAGAGTAACACCGCAAAGTTTATTTAATTAAAGATGGTCTCTCTCTCTTAAGCATGTGGCGCATGTGGCCACATTCCTTTGAGGTCGTAAAGTCTGTTATCAGTCTTAAAGTGTTCTGTAACCGGACACCCGGCTGACAAAGTAACTTCATTTGTGAGGTTAGTTTTGGGGGAGAGTTTCATAGACCTTTATATTCATTAAATATAGTGAATATGAATAATTAGTGTGTGTCTGATTGGTCCAGACCCTACATCCCCCCCTTTCGACCGTTGTTGTCCACCTCAAGGACAACCATGATCGAAGTTGAAAGTGCCGACAGATCAGACACACCTTTGTCAGAGAAGGCTGGAAGGCCATGGTGGCCTCTGGTTGCTCGCGTCTTCTGGAGTGGTGGTCGTTCCACGGCGGTTGATGTGGACAGTAGCCCAGTACAGGTCTCTGCAGCAGGTGTTGGGGCAGAAAGTGCCTTGACTGGGTATCACCTGTCATTCTGGAGTTAGGGTGAAATTGTGGTTCTTGAAGAAGGATGAGGTTTCCAGCTTTGATTCAGGTTTGGCCTCAGCAGGGCAGCGTGTGTCTTGGATCAGAGACTGCAGACCAGCTGAGTTTGAGTAAAGTCATTCTGGAAGACAGTAAACAGCTGTTTCATGGAGTTCACTGTCTGGTTCAGCCGAACGCTGTGGGTGTTGAGAATTACCACAGTTCCCTTCGATGTCTTGCCGATGGACGGCAGGGAGGCACTCTGTGTTGTGAGTTGCCCTTTTAGCTGTGGGATTTCAGTTTGAATTTCAGCCACACGTTGTCTCACGGTGGCTAGGTTCAGTGCGTTGACACTGGACATGCCAATGTTAACAGAGTTCCGACGGCAGTGGCGGTTGTGTCCATCTGGCTCTGCTTGTGTGACATTTTTTTTTCAAGTTGGTTGAGCATGTGTTCGACATTGGCCTCAGCGTGGGCGAGGGAGTGGAGTCGAACATACACTCTCTGGGTGTGGGTCCTGCAGTTGGTGATAAGGAGTCCCGGTTGTTCCTTCGGGACGCTGCCTGATACCGGACCTGGTGAGATGACTGACTGCGGCTGTCCTCTGGTTGGCTGGAGGCACAGGAAGACTAACCACAGCAGCATCCTGGAACAGACAAAGGGGAGAGGGAGAGAGAAAGGGAGGAAAGATCTCAGCGACTGTCGTCCTTTGTTGGCTAGGACAGTCTTTCCGCTTCGAGGACGCCGGTATGCCAATTGCTTCGGTGTTCTGGTGCTGCGGTGTGCAGCACATGCTGCGTCATGGGCATACACTGGCATGAACCCTCCTTTTGCACTGTGGCACCACAAGCTTTGGCGCAGCGATGTCATCAGGTGCATAACACAGAGTGTTGTCCTGTGCACGCAGCGTGTGCTTGTTGATTTCAGTTGTCTGGGGCACCGGTTGTCGGTGGGTGCAGACGGCGTTCGTGGGTGGTTGGAGGGGTTAGAGGTGGTTTCTCATAGTGTCCATTGGTTTGTCATAGTCTTTGGTAAGCTGAAAGGTTGGGGTCAGGTTAAGCAGAGGCTCTGTGACATTTTGGCACACTTGTGGTGAGAGACTAATTCATGACCCTAAAAGTTCAGAACCACTGTTTAATGGGTTCGCTAGATATGTAGCATAAAGTTAGGTGTTTCATGTGTATCTAGCTAGTGATGTGTCTCTTGTATCTTTATCATCTTAGCTGTGGATGTTAGGAGGCTAAGACTTGTGTGGTTCCTAGAGTATTTCCTGGAAAGGGCATAGCCGAGATGAAATAAATGACTTAAGATGGTTCTTATGACTAAATTATTTCTCTGGACTTAAATGGTGGTTCACTGCGGCTTGACGAAGTGAAGGATAGGAGGAAAAGGGACAGCTTTCCTATTCAAATTATGCTTATTATCAATCCTCAGGACTATAGTTATGCCCTAGTAATTGTTGAAATTACTTGTGTCGCAGGGTCACAAAAATGAGTGCACTTGTTGAAAATAAACACAATCACAAATAAAGGTGTCTCTGTTTCCTTTCTGGGCCCAATGGGAAATAGAACCACATTCGAACAAGAGAGGAAATGGAATTAAATCATATAGATGACCGAATAGACAAGGGAATAGCTGATTGCTATTATTATCAAAGTGGAAATAAAAGAATAAAATAAAAAAATAAAGTAAGTAATCAAAACAGCGGTAATGATCTGAAATTGAGAATAATCAATAGCACTAGTGACTAACCTTTAGATTTGCCTGGACCAACACTCCCTAGTGGGTCACAGCTGTTGCGTGTTTAAGACCACACCGTGTGTGTCCCTCCAAAGGTTTAGTCAATATACTGATGAAAATTCTCATAACTATAATAATTCTTCTCTAGCTACACAGCTTACATGTAATTAAACTTGGGTTTAATTGCCAGGGCATCTGCAAATTTAGCCTACAGCGCTCAGCAAGGACTATGCCTAAACTAGTGAAGGTGAAATTCAGCTGAGAAGAATTGAAAGTAAGGAAAGAGAAAAATTAGAAACCCTAAATGGGGTTAAAGAAAGTATTTTAGAATACTTTGCGCTGTATACATAAAAGCTGTAATTAAGGCTTCAAGTAAATGATGCTAACCGCTAACTGTAGAAGTTATTATGTAGCTTAGCCTAAGCTGGATGGACGCTAGGTTAAGTTAGCTTAGCCACCTAGGCTGGTTTGATTACAAAATTACGTCACGAGTTAGCACTTCCTGTGACAAGTCGTTGTCATGGGAACCAGTGCATGTCAGAACAATTCAACAGTACCTGAAGAATGTCTACACATTTTACTGAGTTATGCATGTTTAAACGGGTTAAAAGGGGGCGCCTATACTTTAAGTCTTTCAAGAACTTGATGTTACATTCAGTAAAATGCTAATGTGTTTTGGCATTTGCTAATTTTACTCATGGAACTCTTCTCTTTACTTTACACAACTTATTCTATTCGTTTACAAAGTAAGGAAATAGATTTGCTGTAAGTCAAAGCTTGTCTAAGCCTATATAGTTACGTCCCTCTCATGCATAAATGCTGACTTTTCAGCGAGTGAACAGTTTTGATCGCTAGGTAGCTCTCTGCTTGTGGATGCAGCTAAAAATTTAGGTGAATTACATCAATCTAACAATAATTTGTAAGGCCTTTACATTGTAGAAAGGGGAGCATCACCCAGGTCTACGTATATATAACACTGTCCTGAGCTTTCTTTTTCAGAAACAGGTTTAGCAATACTGCAATTTGGATTTCTTTAACCAAAGGAGGATAGATATCGGTACAGTTTACAAGCTGCTGAGATGAGATTCCTTTGTCAAACAGACTTACGCTTTAATGCTGAACTTACTGATACCAGTTGGAAATCTAAGACTCTTTCACTTACAGTAGAGATGTCAATTCCCGCTATCGTTTTATCTGCATTTAGACAAGCCAGCAACCAGTGATCAAAATGCGTATCGCATGTTGTGTTCCAGTTGGACCGCAATGGTCAAATGCACGCCTGTAGGTTAACAGTAGTTTAAAACTCAGGTGGTTTTCCTACACTATGGCGTCAAGGTATGCCCTATTTGGAGCTAGTGTTTCCTGTAACCCTTCATTGTCATGGAAACTAATGTAGCAGTGCCAATTCAACCAGCATGTAGCAAATGTTTGTTTCAAAAGAGTTGTGCATAGTCTGTTGGCAGGTGAGGCTTACACGTCCATTCAAGATTTTCTTTATATCAGTAAAATTCTATTTTTACTAATGCAGAGTCTTGCTGCTCTTTGAGCACCCATTTTCATCTACTTTAAAAGTTTTATGTCCTATGCTGACCAGGGACTTTTTAGCAGAGTCTTGCATTGTGTTCATGCTGTGTGGCTTCTGGTTTTGCAGTTCAGGATCAATGGGGTCTTAGGAACCCTTTCTGGGGAGGCCTTCTGTGTTAGAGGCCTTCCGCATCAGGTCACACATCGTTGAGTGGGCATTGCGTGGGGGCAGGTGAAAATATGGTGACTAACTGGTTTTGGAGGAAAAGTTTCTTGAAGCTGGTGTCCTCCTCCGTCACAGGTTCGTTGTAAGTTCCACAGACAACTCGTTCGGAGTTGGTGGTGGTAGCACAGGGCCTTCTAGGTCTGTCCTGCTTGGTGTTTGGGCAGGGCCCAGCTGGGCTGGATGTGTCCAGATCAGATGGAGTCTGTCTCGGTGTGCCATACCGGTTGGAGACTGCAGGTGAAAATCAATGTCTCGTAGATTGGCAGGGATGTTTCTGACCTTTCACTTGCGATATGGATGTAAAACAATTGTATAAAGAGAACATTGAATTTCGTGATAAAGTGGAACGACTGGAGGCGCACAGTCGGAAATTCAATTTAAGAGTATATGGTCTGCCGATCGGTGTGGAAAAAGGGAATCCGACAGTCTACATGAACAGTCTGGTGAAGGAGTTGTTTAAAGGGAAGATTGGGACTGAGCCTGTGGTTGAAATTGCACACCGCGTTGGCCCTGGGAATAAAACAATGATTATGAGGATGCAACGTTACATGGCAAAGGAAGAGATATTGGTGCTGTCTAAAAAGGAACGTGTATTTAGATATGGGGAGACAAGGCTTCAGTTCTTCCCTGATCTAACGTCAGATATGGCCAAGCGGAGAGCAAAATTCGGCGAAATTAGGGAAAAACTCAGAGCTGCTGGTGTAAAACATGGAATTATTCATCCAGCCACTTTAATCATTACCCATGGAAATGAGACGCGGAAATTCACGGATTATCAGAAGGCGGAAGCTTACTGGGAAGCTGTGGACAAACATCCGAAATTGAACTAAACCGTAAGAGGTCTATGGGTTACAATAGTTTCATAAAAGTCACACAGAAACATGGGACTTTGATTAGTTAGAGATGGTGTTAAGCATATTACACTTACTGGGATATTATGTTGGTTGTGTTTGTGTGTGTGTGTGGGTGGGTGAATGGATGCATGGTGGGTGGGAAGGAAGGGGTTAGGGGGGAGTGTTTGTGTTATATGTTGATGAGATTTTGTGTAGAAGAACGGCTTTATTTTGATGCAATGTTATGTTGGTTAACTGTTAGCCTACTGAAGTAGGATGCATGGTCCCATTTTACCACAAAAGGGATTGAGGTTGGGTCATTTGAATATTTGTAGTTTACGTAATAAAGTTGTTGATGTCGCTGAGATTTTGACTGAATATAAATTACATATGCCTGCAATTTCAGAAACACACCTGCATTCAGCAATAAATAGTGATGTATTGAAAATAGAAGGTTATAATTTGTTTAGATTGGATAGGGGTGCAGTTAAGGGAGGTGGAGTAGCCGTTTATTGTCAAGAGCATATACCAGTTAAAATTAGAAGTGATCTAGGATGTAAAGAGGTGGAAGTTTTGTGGCTGGAAATACAACTTCCTTATATAAAATCAATATTGATGGGATGTTGCTATAGACCCCCAAGTGCTACCACATTGTACTTGGATAATATATGTAAAGTGCTGGACAAAGTATGTGATACAAATTATGAGGTGTTTTTTTTAGGAGACTTTAATATAGATTGGAGTGTGAGAAACTGTCCACTTAAGGCGAGATTACTTTCTCTAGCGAATACATGTAATTTATCACAAGTAGTCAAGAAGCCTACTAGAATATGTAGAAGAGGGGATGGAGTTATATCTGCAACTTGTATTGATCTGATATTTACAAATGTTTCTGAGCTGTGTTCCAGTGTAGCTTCCATTCCAGTAGGCTGTAGTGACCACAACCTTATTGTTATTGGAAGAAAAACAAAAATACCAAAAAGGGGTCAGAAAATTGTTTTCAAGAGAGTTTTTAAAAACTTTAATGAAAACAATTATTGTAATGAAGTGAGAGGGGTGGACTGGTCTGAAGTTTTACGAAAAGAAGATCCGGATCTTGCTCTGGGTGAGTTTGACAATATATTACTCCCCATTGTAAATAAATTTGCACCAATTAGGAAGTTTAATGTGCGGAATTTTGTGTCTCCTTGGTTAGATCAGGAATTAAAAACATATATGATTGAGAGGGATAGAGCTAAGGCAGATGCTGTAAAATCAGGTAGTGAAAGTGAATGGGGTAAATATCGTAAATTAAGAAACTTTGTTACAATATTGAATAAAGTCAAAAAGAAAAAGTATTATTATAATAAAATTAGTAGTAATAATATTGACAGTAAGACAATTTGGAAGGTTCTTAATCAGCTTATGGGTAAAAGTGGTAGATCAACACCTTCTTTTTTAGAGGCCGATGGCAAATTCATTACTAAACCAAGTGAAATTGCTAATTATCTGAGTGGTTATTTTAGTGATAAAATTCAGAAATTAAATAATGGTATTGTCACGGAGCGCGCGGTGTCACTGAGCGCGCGCCTTCACCTCTCCCCGATCTCACACGCTCCTTGTCACCTGAGTTCTAGAACTGCACTTCCCATCATTCCCCTCTGCTATCATTAGGTTCCATCCCTGCCTGGTTTCTCCATTCAGTCTCATCACTCCCACCTGTTAATCGTTACCTACCCTTTATCTGGACTGCTCAGTTCTATGTTCTTTGCGAAGTCTTGTTTTGCCACGCTACATGCTGAAACGTGTGCATTTGTTTCATGTCAGTGATTCCTTGTTTTATTACCTGTTTGAATAAAGTGCTGCAGATGGATTCGACTGCCTCTTCTCCGTCATTACAGGTATGAAGACAAATGATAACTATGAGCACTCATTTAAACGTATTACTAAAAAGCTGATGTCGAATAAATCTTGTAGTTTTCATTTTGAAAAAGTCACTATGTCTACAGTAGAAAAATTAATAAGATCAAGCAAGGATAAACCAGCAGGTATTAATAATTTGGATGTAAGATTGCTTAAACCTGTAGCAGATGTCTTGGCCCTACCTATCTCTCATATTATTAATTTAAGTTTGGAGAAATCAGTCTGCCCAGCTCAGTGGAAGATTGCAAAAATTATCCCACTGCCTAAAAATCACAAAGAGAATTTTTCAGGGAAGAATAGTAGGCCGATAAGTATATTACCCACCTTAAGTAAAATTATGGAAAGAATAGTATATGAGCAAATTCAAAATTATTTTTGTATAAATGACTTGAGCACAGCTCATCAACATGCCTATAGGAAGGGATATTCTACAGCTACAGCGTTAACACAAATGACTGATGAATGGCTGAAAGAAATTGATGCAGGAAAGATAGTGGGCTGTGTTTTACTAGATTTCAGTGCTGCTTTTGATATTCTTGACCATAAATTGTTAACTAAGAAATTGCACTGCTATGGTTTTGACAGGGATTCTGTTGCATGGATCAATAGTTATCTTACCAATAGAAAATATTGGGTATATTTCAATGGAGGTTTCTCAGAAATGAGGGTTATGAGCTGTGGAGTGCCCCAGGGGAGTTGTTTGGGGCCGCTTTTATTTTCTATATTTACTAATGATTTACCTTTAGTTTTAAACAATGCATCCATTGCTATGTACGCAGATGATTCTACCATATATTCATCAGCGTTTACGTCAAGAGAGCTTGAAGAGACTCTAAATGAAGAGTTAGTGCGTATTGGGAGATGGGTTAATGTAAATAAATTGGTACTTAATATAGAAAAAACAAAATGTAGTGTATTATGTTCTAAGAGGGTAGGGAGAGTAGAGCCAATATTGCAATTAAAACTAGATGACAGAGAAATAAAACAGGTTACAGAAGTTAAGTTACTTGGTGTATTGATTGATAGCCGTATATCCTGGACAAATCAGATTGATGAAATGTTGAAGAAAATGGGGAGAGCCATGGCTGCAATTAGATATTGTAAAATATATTTACCAAGACATTTGATTAAACAATTAATGGAAGCTTTGGTTCTCTCTCAGTTAGATTATTGTACAGTTATATGGTCCAATACATCAGAATATAATCTTAATCGATTACAGGTGGCACAAAACAAAGCTGCCCGTATAGTGCTTAATTGTTCATATAGAACTAGAGTTTGTGATATGTTGAATATGTTAAACTGGTTACCAGTTAAAATTAGGTTATATTATTCTCTTCTTGGTTTTGCAAGAAATGTTATAATAACAAGGACTCCTGTTATTTTATTTAATAATTTTAAGTTTTCTCAGGATGGACACGAATATGTTACACGTCAGTCATCAGTAGGAAGATTTCTTCTGCCTGGTTATAGAACAGGAGCTGGACAGAGAACATTACACTATAGGGCCATGGTAGGATGGAATTCCTTACCTAGTTTTTTGGTCAATGAAGCTAGTAAGATGGTCTTTAAAATTAAACTGAAATTATATTTATTTACACAAGTTCTTATATGACTTTTTATTTTCTGTTTGTTAAAGGTGTTATATAAGTGAAAGATTTTGACCCTATAAGTATACATGGGTTCTCAGTTCATTAGTTTGATTTAAATTTTAACCAACTTAAATTAAGGAATATTTTCAGTTCATCTTCTACTAAATGTCTTTGTTTATGGTGGTATGTTGTATGAATGCATGCTTATTTTTGTTAAAAATTTATATGTAATAGTGATTTTTGACCACAGGAAGAACAGCACTCATATGTATATGAGATAGCTGATTGTTGGATCAATAAACAATTCAATTCAATGGGGACATGTCCCACTCGTAAATTACGCCCCTGCCTTGAGCGCTTCGCTGGTGTATGGAGAGGGATTGTGGGCGAGGTAGATGTAAAATCTGGCAAGTTTTTACTAGACTTTAGTGGAGTCAGCAGTTCGTTTAACAGTAAATACGGATCTATACCTAAATTATCTATTTTATTTAAATACCGTTGCTTTTCATCTGTGCTATTTAAATGTGCGACATCTTTCCTATCACCAGGGAGAGGTTACGCAAATTAACGCAAAGGTCCTAAAGATGGCGGCCACAACAAAAAAGTCACGTGACTGAAACCCATGAATATGAAGTAATCAAATCTCAAATCAGTTCTTTTCAGGCAGACTGTGCACACTATTAATTGCAAGTAATCAAATAAGATGTGTGTGTCTAGACAGTTAAACGATGCTAAACCCTTTGGTTTAATGTACAGTTCTTCTAATTGATTTCATGCAAGGAATTATTTTCATTATTTTCTCTGTGCATCTAAACAGCTGTTTTGTTTGTGATAGATGATGATTGAATGGACTGCTTTTGGCATTGATCCCTCATACAAATCCCTCATGGTAAGCATGTAGTAAATCCACAAGAGAGATGAATGACAGAAGAAACACTACATTTATTAAACAGAAAGAGTAATAACACCACACATTTACCACCAAACTTTAACGCAAGAAAGAACTGAGGGCATTTCAACTAAAAGGTGAAAATTCGTTTTGGCCATTTATTTACATTACAACAGTGTTTTGGGGACCTGGTAATGCAAACCTTTGAAAACAGGATTCTAAGTTTTTCGTCTCTGTCTAAACTACAAAAATATTGATTTGTGGAAACTGTGATATGCACATGCGTATTACTAATGTTGTCCTATAGAGGGGGCCACAGGATTAGAAATCTTTGAAGTCCACTTTTATGCCCCGTTTCCATCAGTTAAAATGACAAATAAATGCATACTCCAAGAGCACTTCACAAGTTATGTTAATACATCTAGATACTCTATTGATTGGGTGAGTGCACGTTTTAAACAGTTTATTGTACAGGTAATTAATCACAGGTAAACTAATGTGCTGCTATACTGTCAGGCACACACAGACAGTAGCTTGCACGTCACATACAGATTGTGTGCACACATAAACATTCAGTAGCGCACTGCTATGAGTGCTTTTCTTTAATTTATCAATAAAACCGCTAGTAAAACTGAAAAGTGTTAGCATACATTGCTTTCTGTTTTTTTAAGTATACTAAAACCCACAGCTTCACTATTAGTAGAGAGACGCTGCAGACACAATTTACACACACATTCGCTCTCACTAAAGCATTCGAATAAATATAATCTTACTGTGCTACTTTATTTTTGAATGTGTGTGAAGGTGGATCATTTAGACAACATTGTCGTCTGTACAAAGGAAACACTTTTGTCATGTAAACATACTCTAAATACACAGAGGAAGGTAATCAACAGATAATAATATATAATGATAATAATAATAATAATTCATTACATTTATATAGAGCTTTTCTCGGCACTCAAAGCGCTTTACATAGAAGGGGGAATCTACTCAACCACCACCAATGTGCAGCATCCACCTGGATGATGCGACGGCAGCCATATTATGCCAGAACGCCCACCACACACCAGCTTATTGATGGAGAGGAGACAGAGTGATGAAGCTAAATAGTTTATATATATATGGGCAGTGGTTAAATTGGGCCAGGGCTCTCCGGGGCTCAGCCCCGGCACATAAGCCTGCTTGTTTGCAGTCAGTTGCCTACTGGAAATTATGTCACATAAAATTTGATGAAAGTGATGCTTTTGAAAACATATTTATGATAATAAATGAAAGATTTTTGAAATGGCATGTCTATTTCATCTTGGCGGAGCTGAGAACAATCGGAACACGGCCGTATTCTTGTTCAGCTGCTTAATCTCGTTGTCAGTCGACCATGATTGCGCATGCGCATCTAGGTGACACGGATAAATGTATACAGCAATATATAATGAATATTCCTGGGAGATCCGTAGTTGCGAGGGGTGGTAGCGCGCAAAAGTTCCAGAAATGTACAAAAAGTGGCCTGGGCTTGAATGACAAGGTAAGGAAAATAAAACTAAATCAAAATTAAATAACCAAGACTAGGTTGACCATGTGATTTTTCTTAGGAAATGTTTTGAGCATTTTACTTCAGACACCGGATTATCAGCAAACTGCCAAGAGAACTGCTAGCTGGCTACTCAAAATAAACTAGCAAAATATTCAGTCAGCATATTTGTATTTGATCTGTGTGAATTACAGAAATATAAGACTTGCTAGACCTACATTTAGCTACCAAGCAACCTTTCCACAAGGATAGATTGATTTTATTTTTGTGACTTGTGCCTATCTTGATGAGAAATTATGCAGAGTAGGATGAGTGTGTGTGTGTTGTTGTAGTAGTAAAGAGAGAGAATGGGAGAAGGAAGTGTGTGCAAGGTGGACCTGGTCACCACAGACCCAAATCTTCTCAGCTGTTGCTACTGTCATACTCTGCACTGTCTCTTCATGTGGCACATTATGTTTGGCACATTGTATGGGTCACTATATATCATAACAAGGTAATACAATGTGTAATCAAGTGATGACTGATTAACAGTAATGTAAATGCTAAATGTCCTAATACCTGTTGATACTACATCAATGCAAAGTATATGCTCTTAACCTTTCAGTTTTTCACATATCATGTAATACTCAATTTCACCATTTCTTTGCAAAAAACTCTCCAGAAAGTGCTATTTAATGGTTTATTTAAAAAAAAAAAAAAATTCACAGGGGGGCATGTCCCCGGACCCCCCTAGGGAGAGCACCCCCACATTATATCCCAATTTAACCCCTGTATATGGGGATGATTAGGGGGCCATGATGGACAGAGGCCACTGGGCAAATTTGTTCAGGATGCCAGGGTTACACCCCTACTCTTTCGAAGGACATTTTTTGTGACCACAGGTAGTCAGGGCTCGGTTTAACGTCTCATCCGAAGGACGGTGCTCTTTGACAGTATAGTGTCCCCATCACTATACTGGGGCATTAGGACCCACACAGACCACAGGGTGAGCACCCCCTGCTGGCCTCACTAACACCTCTGTGATATGCACAATTGACCCTTCGCTAAGACACGCCCGAAAACCGCAACTGGCCAATCGTGTCTTAGCAACCGTAACTAGGCGCGGGAGGTCTGGCAAGCTTTCGAGCGAGTGAAACATGCCGAAGCGTTGTGCGTATGGATTATGCTAATCTGATACCCGGTATCTTAAAAGTTTGGACGGGGGAGGGGAATTTTTTTCCTTCCCGAAAATCTAAAAGCCAAGAGGAGAAATGATGTGCGTGGATCAGCAGTGTGGGAGACCACATTCACAACTACATGTCCACAGGATTAACAAAAACACATATTGCTTGGAAGTTGGAAATAATGACTGTTCTTTGTTCATAATGCATATATTTTAACGTAAAATAAGACGATTAAAGACAAGACGGAGGCTCACTGACATACTTTAAAATATATTTCAGCATTTCGTTAATCGACGGCCTACTAACGTTACCCCTGACTGAGTAACTTTAACCCAATCTGATCACGGCTCACCCGGTGTTAGTGTTATTCCACAAAATGTATGGATAAACTGTTTGATATATAATTATTAGATTATTTTCACATTTCACTTACCCTGCTGTGCACGAAAATAGCTGTGTGTTTCCCATTTGAATGGTCAGCATATGAGGCGGCGGCTGCTTGCGCTCGGACTATATAGGCTTTATCTTCAATTTGAATGAAATTATTAGCTAATCGGTTGCATATTATTTCGTGGATATATCGCTCGAATACATACTGCAGTCCCCTTTGTCTTGCTCTCTCAGATATTTCACATGTTCACCAAAAATTACTAATTATCTCATTGGGAATGTCTGACACCGGTGCATACACACTGTAATAGACGTGCCAGACACGAAAGCTTGACAGGCGTAGCAACAGTAACTAGGGAGGGCGGGGCATAGTGAAGGGTCAATTAATGTGATTAACAAAACACATTAATTCATAAATCGTTGCATTTAACAGACATTTGTTTACTGAACTATTACTTTGACCTTCCTAAAATGTCTTTTGTCAAATGACCAAACTTCACTATTATTTCAGCACTGGTGCGGCTTTTTTTCCAGTATGAATTCTCTCATGCTTTTTCATGTTTCCTGACTGAGTAAAACTCTTTCCACAGTGTGAGCACTTGTGCGGTTTCTCTCCAGTATGAATTCTCTGGTGTTTTTTTAAGATGCCCAGTGTAGTGAAGGTCTTTCCACAGTCAAAGCACATATAAGGTCTCACACCAGTATGAATACTCTGGTGAACTTTTAAAGAGGCCATTAGTGAAAAACTCTTCCCACATGTAGAGCACTGGTGCGGCTTCTCTCCAGTATGAATTCTTTCATGAACTTTCAAGGATTCTGAACGAGCTCTTTCCACAGTGTGAGCAGTTGTATGGTTTTTCTCCAATATGAATTTTCTCATGTGTTTTTAAGACATCCAATGAAATAAAGGTCTTCCCACAGTCAAAGCACATATGAGGTCTCACACCAGTATGAACTTTAATGTGTCGTCTTAGGTTTGATGCCAAAACAAATGTTTTGTCACACTGATCACAGCTAAATGACCTCACTCCAGAGCAGTGGCGGAGCCAGAGGGGGGTCCGGGGTGCCACCCCAAAATTGTATTTGCTACTGGCAGTTGCTGATGCTGATTTTTTTTTATTTAAATTACGTTCGCCGGCAGCGCGGCGCGCGCAGTTTTCAAACGGACGAGCAGAGGACGAGAGATGGTTGCAAGATACCGAACTTCACCGAATAAGAAAACATCATATTTGAAGTAAACTTTTAAAGTTTAGCATCAGGGTGGTTTGCTCCCAATAGCCTACATTAGGCCTAATACAAGCATATACAGTACCTTGCCGTGTGTACGTTACAGTATACAAATGTTCTAGCTAATGTGAGGATAGGAGATCAAAACGCAGGCAAAGAAGTGCAGCAACAAGCGATATCATAATGCGATCACTATAGGACTATGAAGCTTTATGGGTGTAGGTTGTTGATGGACTCGATCTACTGTGTTTTGATCATCATTATGAATCTTATCTAGATGTAGTCTTTGATAAAAATGCGATTTTCTCAGCTTTTTGATCATGTTGCTTTTTATGAAACTTGCCAACATTCAAGTGTTCATTAAAAAAAGACGCACGAAGCTAGAATAACATTATTTTTTTGTTTTTGTTTTAAAAGCACAGGGTTTGTTCTTTCTTTTGGTATGTTCAGATATTCATACAACAAAATATTCTGGGGTGCCATGAAATTGTGAAAATTACCAAAACCACATTTTTTTTTATACTGGCGAGAAAGAGTTAAATGTTGGTAATTGGATGATTTTTAGAATATGAATATGATTGGAATCATATTTTAAATTTGTCATATTTTCGAACAGGGTCAATTAAACATGAAAAGAAAGGGAGAGATATCAGAGTTATTTTAAAATAAGCACAAACATAGTCCAGTCATTTTATGAAAAAAAGGTTGAACAAATTGCAACAGAAGCAAACTCAAATAATTTTGTATCCTCATTATGTCCTGAGTAAGGAAACAAAGTCCCTAAGAATCCCATTAGGGGAAAGTTTCGAAATCTGTTTCTGGGGATTCACTTTTTATTTTACTTACCTTTTGTCTTCTGCATTCTCCTTACCCTTGTCTCCTGTTCTTCCCTTAGACTCGTCCCCCAGAAACAGTCGCACAGACCCAGCCCCAAACCCCATCTCTTAATAATTAAAAAAGGCTGGTTTCTAAAGTACTTCTTCCTGCCTCTATGTATTAATGCTCATGGGTAGCCTAAATGGGTTCCATTCAGACCTTAACATTAAGTATTTTACTGTTATGTGTCAACAAGATTCAACAAGACATTTTCACCTGGCTAGACCCAATGTTTAGATCTGTTGTGGTATTTATGCAAATTAGCACATACGTAATTAGATTATGCACCGTTTGTCCATCTTAACAAACAATTAAAAAAAAACTTGGAATACATTTTTTGTTTGTCTTGATGTAAGTAATCAACTCAGTAATTTTCATGGTGATATCTAAAGGTTAATCTTTTTACCCTATTCTCGTAAGAAAAAGAATGAATAGGCGTATGAATAGGCTATATTTGTTTTTTTTTCTAAACTTTCCCTAATGGGATTCTTTGGGACTTTTTTTTCCCTTATTCAGGACATATTGAGGATACAAAATCAGTTGAGTTTGCTTGTTGCAATTTGTTCAAGGTTGACCCCGATTTTGGTTTAAAATGACTGGACTAACAGGCAGATCAGGTGCAAACAGACCCCCCAGCCCTTGCATCACCACTGGCTAGTCAGAGTCAGTGTGGTCAGACTTCAGAACCAGCAACAGGTCAGAGCATCTACCAGACACAGGCAGTCAATCACATACCCAATTCAGGAATTTAAGTTGAGATGATTTTGCCAGATTAAAAGGATAGTTCACCCAAAAATGAACACAAAAAAAATAATTATAAATTAAATAATTAGAATTAGAATTATTATAAATTATTATAAAGAAAGAATTATGTTGTATTTAATCTTCCCAGGATAAGATTTTATATTGATGGGCAATAAAATTGTTAAACTTTTTCAAGGACATGTCTGCTTGATGCCTGCTATATCTAATAAAAGATAAAATAAAATAAAAAAATGTAAATGTGAGTTTTTTTGTAAATAAATGCAGCAGTTCATAACAGACACATGCGGTATCTTATCTACTTGGTGGTTCAGCTTTGTTTTCTGCAAAAATGTTGGATGTTCAACACTTATAGACACAAACAGAGTGACCCAATTCCTTCCACAAGCTTTTCCACTGTGTGTGTGTGTGTGTACTGTGTACCCCCGAAAGTAGCAGTGGCCACCCTCTGGCCACCCCATGTATAAAACTCTAGTTCCGCCACTGCTCCAGAGTGACATCGCAGATGATCTTTGAGAGAGAGCTTTTGTGAGTGAAACTCTTTCCACACTGCGTACACATGAACGGCTTTTCTCCAGTGTGAATTCTCGTGTGATCATTAAAGTGTTCTTTCTGAGTGAAACTCTTTCCACACTGAGTGCATGTGAATGGTTTTTCTCTAGTGTGAATTCTTGCATGCACATCTAAGTGTTTCTTCTGAAAGAAACTCTTTCCGCACTGAGTGCATGTGAACAGTTTTTCTCCAGTATGAATTCTCATGTGCACATTTAGGTCTTTTTTCTGAATGAAACTCTTTTCACACTGAGTGCATGTAAATGGTTTTTCTCCAGTGTGAGTTCTCGTGTGCACATTTAGGTGTCCTTTATGCATGAAACTTTTTCCACACTGAGTGCATGTGAATGATTTTTCTCCAGTATGAATTCTCATGTGAACATTTAAGTGTTTTTTCTGAATGAATCTCTTTCCACACATGGTGCATGTGAATGGTTTTTCTCCAGTATGAATTCTAATATGCATATTTAAGTCTTTTTTCTGAATGAAACTCTTTCCACAGTAAGTGCATGTGAATGGTTTTTCTCCAGTGTGAATTCTCATGTGCACATTTAGGTCTCCATGTATGGAACTCTTTCCACACTGAGTGCATGTGAATGTTTTTTCACTAGTGTGAATTCTCATGTGGACAAAGTTTTTTTTGTGCATATAACTCTTTCCACACTCAGAGCAGGTGAAAGATCCATTGAGTCCAGGTTTTTGAAACTGATGTTTGTCTTCATTCGCTTCCATCAGGTCTAAAATCAACCGAAAAAACAGAAAAATTATAACAAAAAGAAGTATAGGTGAGTTGCAATATATAAAAAAATGTAGTTCTGTCATGACAACTCAAGTGTTTAGCATGGTAATGAGTAATATGTTTGGTCTTGGCAGAATAGATCTGCTACGCTGTTGCCTATTGCTGCTGCAGAGCAAGCACAGGACTTTTTTACTGCCAATACATACATATACATACAATACATACACAGACACGCTGCTGTGATGATGTAAGACATTCTGCTGCGGCACAGCATAACATACATTAATTACATGTGCCAGATCTATACAGGTGGATCTGGGGAAGATGAAGGGTTTCTAAAAGCGCACTGCAACTGGTATAGCAATGCTGACCAGTATTTGAAAGTTATGCAGCAAGCTCATTGGCTACTGATGCAGCAGGAACCAATCAGAACGATGTGGTCGCTAGAAGATTGAGTTATGGACCTATCAGCCTGCACCATCTAGAGCAGGGGTGCTCAAGTTCGGAGGCTAAGAGGGCCGCATTTAAACCACATAAAATGCAAAAGGCCACAAATTAAAACTTGCAGCGTAATACTTATCTAGGCTTACTCAAGACAATATTTGTAATTTTACTGAGTATTTACAAGTGCAGTTTATTATCTAGCTAATTCTTACTAGTCTTTTAATGGATGTTCTATTTAAAGTGTCACTGAAAATGAAAAAAAGGCATTTCAAAAGAAGGATAAATAGTTTGTCTTGCTGTATTCTTAATGCAAAAATGCATTCATACTCAAGAGTAGAGTTTTAAAAAAGTACCGACATCGGTTCCAAGTTGGTACTGAAATTTTTAAATTGTGATGCTTTGAGCGCTGTTGAGCAGAATCGTAAACACGTTGGCCTGTATCTGTAAGCGTTCTGTGAAGTGTGTCATTGATGCATATTTACAACATGTTTTTGAAGCGCTGATCACAATGAGAGCTACAATAGCCAATCACAGACATATCTGATTAGTAGGGATGCACCGATCCGATACTCAGTATCGCTATCGGCTCCGATTCTGCCATTTTTGCCAGATCGGGTATCGATCAGAAGAGGCCGATCCAAATCCGATATTGTGCGTATACTATTCTGTGTTATTGTTAAGCCCCACAAAAGTCACAAAAATATTATAAAGCACCATAAAGTTTTCGTGCACTATATTACAAGTGTTCTGAAGCCATTATATAGCATACTGTGAGATAGAAATGAACATTTAAGTCATTCAATTCAAGATCACGTAAACTTTTCCCTCCGCTGCGGCTTTCAGTCATTCTTCATCCAGCATTCAAACAGCGCGTCGCGTTCGGTTACGACAGTCAACTCAAATGAAACTCTCCAAGATGATTCAATGTTACTATTATTATACTTGATCTGTAGATAAAAGTCTATAATTTCGCATAAAACAACTTTATCTTATTGGAAGCTCACGCATAGCTGGATCCAGAGTGAGAAGCCGCGCCGTCTGAGAATAAGCCTTCTGCGGGACGAGCCTTTGCATCTGAAGCCGCTGGCCTTCATCTCACAGCCTTCAGTCGCCGTACCTGCTACGCTTTCCGGCGTATATCCTTTTACTCTGCCGAGTGTGTGTTCGCCGCCGCGACCCACACTCTCTCTCTCTTATCTAAAAGAGCAAGCGTCTTTTTAAAGATGCCTAATTCCTGTGGCTCGTGCAGAGCCACATTCAGCGACGGGGACCGCCATGTCATCTACGTTTCCTGCCTGGGTGAGAATCATGCAGCTCTTGCGCTCGCTGACGGCGGCTGCCATCATTGCGAGCTATTGCCATGGCGACTCTGAGGACTCGCCTGGCATTTTTTCTCCGAGCTTGCACTTCCACCCGCTATAGTGTCGCGCCGTATATAGCGCCGTACTTAACGGCGGCCTTCTCCAGCCTGCGAAAGCTTGCCGGTTCGCACACCAGCTTCGCCAGCTTCACTCGAGGCGCTCCACGACGGACAGCGGCCGCCATCCGCCGCCGCTTCCGCCATTGGTGACGACGAGATAGCTGCTTCTGTGCAGGAGGACAGCTGCTCTATCCTGCGTCGGACAGTGAGGATTGGGCGAGCTCTGTGGACCTCCCCCCCCCCCCCCCCCCCTCCCCCTGCCCGCGAGTTGTCAGGGAAACGGGCCAGCATCGAATCCAAGCTGATACATCTGGTCTCACAGGGCGCGGCGAGCCTCGGCCTTGAGTGGAAGGCGCCCGCGCAGCCCGCTCTCGCTCTGCCGGACGCGTGGGCCCCCGGCCGAAGATGACCCATACAGAAATTGAGCGCGGCCAGCGACTCATGTCGATTGTGCATTACATGTAGTGTATGTGCCCACATCTCAGTGCTCACAAACACTACATAATGCATGTCCCGCGATTTCTGTGAAATGCATGTCCCACGTTTCACCCCGCTCATTTTCTCTCCGCAAACTGCCATAGAGAAATCGAGCGCGGCCAGACCGCCCGCTGTGATCAGCGCGCACCCCGCCTCAGATGCTGCAAGCACAGTGTTTACTTTACAGCACACCGGAGCTCTCCGGCCGTCACTAAGTTGCGGCCAGAGCCCAGATCTCATTTTACCCCTAGTGGGATATCAGAATGGGTGCTGAACACTATAGAGAGAGGCTATTCGCTGCAGTTCGCTCGACGCCCCTGCCGTTACACGGCACGGGTCGAAACTACGGTAAAAAGCAAAGTAGATCTACTTCGAGCCGAGATAACGAAACTATTGAGCAAAGGAGTCAAAGAGCCTTTATCTCAAGCTCAGAGCGAAGGGGGTCTATACAGGAGATATTTTCTGGTACCGAAAAAAGACGGGGGTCTCAGACCCATTCTAGATCTGAGACAGCTGAACAAAGTGCTTGTGAAACGCCAGTTCAGAATGCTCAGGACCAGGGAAATCCTCGCGCAGATTTGCCAAGGGGACTGGTTTCTGTCAATAGATCTGAAAGACGTGTATTTTCAAATACAAATAGTGTCACGTCACAGGCGATTCTTGAGATTTGTCTTCGAGGGCCAGGCATATCAATACACAGTCCTGCCGTTTGGCCTGTCCCTGGCACCCCATACATTTACGATGTGCATGACGCGGCTCTCACACCGCTGAGACTTCGGGGCATGCGAGTTCTGAACTACTTGGACGATTGGCTGATTCTAGCTCGATCACACTCAGAGCTCATAGAACACAGGACCATGTGTGGACTGAAAATTCAGCGCGCCGCGAAATCCTTCCGCCGCGGCACTATAGACCCGCTCAAAAGGTTTCAGAAAATGCTGGGCCTTATGGTCTCAGCATCTTCGATACTCCAGCTGGGTCTGCTTCGCATGCGCCCACCGCAGTTATGGCTGAAAGCGCGAGTTCCACCTCGGACATGGGCCTCCAGTCCGTTTCGCCTCAAGGTCGATCTGAAATGCGTCTCAGCTCTGGAACCTTGGAAGGCGACCGACTGGTATCAGTCAGGCGTGAGTTTGGGGACTTTCTCGAGTGTGAAGGTGGTGTCCACGGACGCCTGCACCTCGGGATGGGGAGCGCTGCTCGAGGGCAGACCGTTCTTTGGCCAGTGGTCAGGACGGGAAAAGCTCCTACACATAAACTGTCTGGAAATGATGGCAGTCGACAACGCGCTGAGGCGTTTTTTTCCCCAGATAAAAGGTCACCACGTCCTGGTCTGGTCGGACAACTTGTCAGTGGTGGCCTATATAAATCACCAGGGTGGCATCAGGTCCCGAAAACTTTACAGGCTGACGGAACGCCTCCTGGTCTGGGCTCAGCACAATCTGCTTTCATTGAAAGCAGCACATGTGCCTGGTCACCTGAATCTTGTACCAGACAGACTGCCCAGAAACAATGTTCCAGCAGGAGAATGGTCGCTGCACCCGCAGACGATCAGACTGCTGTGGTAGACATTCGGCAGAGCGCAGGTGGACCTGTTCGCGTCCCAAGAAAACGCTCACTGTCTGAAGTTTTTCTCAAAAAGCAGGGATGCGCTGGGCCACGTCTGGCCCCGCTGCCCTCTCTATGCTTTTCCCCCGTCTTGCTCCTGCCTCAGGTGTTGGAACGAATCAGGGAAAACGGATGCTCAGTGCTGCTTGTGGCTCTGCTCTGGACGAGCCAGGCTTGGTTCCCAGTCCTGATGCAGCTGACCAGCACTGCCCCGTGGCCAATACTGATGAGGAAAGACCTCCTCTCTCAGGCCAAGGGCTCGATTTGGCATCCTCGCCCAGAACTATGGTCCCTACATGCATGGGCCATCAACGGGTACCCGCTAACCTCCCGGAGGGAGTGTTAAACACGATCACACAGGCTAGAGCCCCGTCTACTAGACGGCTCTATTCCTCAAAATGGTCTGTGTTCTCTGGCTGGTGTCAAGCTCAGGGCTTTTCACCCCTAGACTGCGGGGTTACGGACGTTCTCTCCTTCCTTCAAGAGGTACTGGATAAGGGCAGAACCCCATCCACCAGCCGTCTGGCCAGTCACTGGGAAGGAACGATCTGGTCGTACGATTCCTCAAAGGAGCTAGGAGGCTGAATCCTCCCAGACCTCCTTCAGTCCCCATGTGGGACCTTTCTACGGTTTTGGAAGCCATGAAAGGTTCCCCATCCGAGCCAATCCATTTGTCCGACATGAAACATTTGTCTTTCAAAACAGTGTTTCTTGTAGCTCTCGCTTCAGTGAAGCACATTGGGGATTTACAAGCGCTCTCGGTGAGTGCGACATGTATGGAATTCGGGCCTAATGACTCGAAAGTCATACTCAAAGCAAGGCACGTGTCTAAATCCCTCAACACACCGTTCAGGGCCCAGGTGATTTCCCTCTCCGCCCTTCCGGTTCACGATGAGGAGGACGCGAGTCTCCTTTGTCCTGTCAGGGCACTGAGAAATTATGTGTCTCGCTCGTCTGCTTTCAGACAGACTGAGCAGCTCTTTGTTTTGTTTAGCTGGCGTTCTAAGGGACAAGCCGCATCAAAACAGAGCCTATCCAGGTGGATAGTTGAGGCTATAGCGCTGACTTACACTTCCTCGCCGTCTACATTTATAAGGTTTTATAACCTAGAGGTCCCGCCTTACAGGCTAAACTTCTGCCGGTCTAGTAATCAGCACTATCTCCCCCGTTGCGCCGGCTCAGAATGCTGAATTTTGCTTGTGCATCGTTCACTGATCGATAGAACAGCTCCATATTGAAAGACCCGTACTGCTACCCAGTTCAGGCTGAACGTTGTTCACCCTGACTGCGTGGTACACTGTTAACATGATTAGCTCCTGTAGGATGCTATTTATGGAGAATGATGCTTACAGCCTCTCTTCTCCGACTCACTGTGAGTCCATAGTGATTATGCACTATATGACCCCGGGTTACTGCCCTTGGATCTTTAGTGTCGGATCCCAGTACGCACAGCATTTTACACTGTGTTCCCCATAGCATAAGATATAACGCAGTAAGAGAGAACCTCTCGTAAGAGAACGTACTCTGTTACTAACGTAACCTCGGTTCTCTCTAGAGAGGGAACGAGTACTGTGTATCTTGCCATGCTTACAACATGCTCTGGTTCGCTTCGGCGATGAAAAACCAGTTTGTATCAGTCTGTCGAGCTATATGTTTGTTAAATAAACTTCTCTCTTTTCATTTGTCCTCCTCTGTAATAGATATGTTTATATCATATTTAAGTAACAGATCTCAGACTGTGAAAATCGACTCAGTATCATCTCAGTCACTAGTGTGTTCTATGGGAGTTCCACAGGGCAGCATTTTACACCAGGGTCCTTTACTTTTCCTTATGTACATTAATGATCTTCCTTATGTGTTTAATTTTTCTAGTTCTTTGTTATATGCTGATGACACTGTTATTTTGTTGTCTGGCTCAAACATTGACACAATTAATTGCAAACTTAGCACAGATCTGCAGCATTTACATAATTGGCTGCAAGATAATCATTTGACACTTAATATTAAGAAAACAGAATGCATTTATTTTTATTTACCTAGGACACAGCTATCTATATCCAATCCCATCACCTTTTTTAATCAAAAGTTTTCAATCGCATCCACGTATAAGTATCTGGGAGTCGCTCTTGACTCACATCTTACTTATGACCATGTCCAAACTTTAACCAGAAAGTTAAACCAAAAATTATTTGTTTATATTAAAATTAGACCATAATTGTTGCTTTCTGTTTCTAAAACATATCTTCATGCTATCATTATGTCCACTCTGTCGTATTGTATACCTGTTTGGTCACTCACAACAAATGAGATACTTGAACCTGTAACAAGACTCTATAATAGAGCCTATAAGATCCACAACAGGCTTCCAGGCTGGACTCACCACTGTATTGCACTATCTTTGTGTAATCCCATGACATTTCAGAACTATAAAATAAGCCATGGGATAAACTTGTATTATAAAATCTTAAATGGACGCACTTCAGCAGCATTGGTTGCGTTGGTTCCAAAACTCAGCTCAAGGCTCGAGCGTACTACGAGATCGGTTACAAATGGACTTCTGCCTATACTGGCTTTTAGGAACTGCTATGGACAGAGATCTTTTTTTCATGTGCTCACTAAAGCCTGGAATGAGACTCCACAGTACATCAGAACTATAACATCAATAAGACTATTTAAAATAACATTTGCTCGCCATCTAATGGATAGGAATGTCTGTGACCACTGAGATGGCTTCATGGCCTCCCTCTGATGCTTATTCTCTTGGTTGGTGTGTCTGTTGTTGTCTTGTCTAGGAGTTCTGTTGTATATGAGGTATTTATGTTCTGCAGAACAGGAACCTGCTGAAAATCAGTTTTATACTGAGTCAGGCCCGATTGTCTTAAATCTTTTCCTGTTTAAAAAAATATAAAATAAATAAATAAATGTATAGGTCAAGGCCACGCCTATTTCGGCGGGACGTGACGTAGTGGGCGCGAAGTGCCCCCATTGGATATGGCGTCACACAGGGCCTCTCTTGATAGGCTGCTGCTATACGCTTATTTCACGCAGCCGTTATTTTGAAATCGAAAGCGAGGCTCCGGTGGGAAGAACCCCCGGAAGTAAAGATAAACAACAATGCCTTGGACTACCAACCTGAAGCTGCTGCCGCAATTTACACTATTGGACGTTAACATCCAATATAGGATATGTATATAGTTCGTTCCTGCTTCTTTTCTTACTTTCTGAAAAAGAAATGTTCTAAATGATTTTCACTGTATATAGTCTAAAGTATGAAAGAATGTATGTACATTTTTAGAATAACTAATTTCTACATTAAAGACAACAATACGCCATCGCATTCGCGACTCTCCTATTACTAAAGGCGACACTTCCGGTTTTCTTCTCACTGGAGCCTCGCTTTCGATTTCAAAATAACGGCTGCATGAAATAAGCGTATTGCCGCAGGTCAGCCAATAGGCACGCAAGCCGTCTTGCCTATGTTTGCATGCTGCTGCAACGCGTTTTACATTAATTCACAATTAAGGATAATTTTTGGCTTCAATAGCTTGTGGAAAAGAGGTTTTCCCCATAGCGTAAGATATTACGCAGTACTCGTACTCTCTAGAGAGAACCGAGGTTACGTTAGTAACCGAGTACGTTACTTTCTACCGGGTGTCTGTTAGATCACAACACTAGAGTCAGAGCACTATAATTGTTCTTCACGCGCACACTAACTGAAATTTAAAAGTGTTAAAAGAAAAGGCTCAATAAACTATTGCATAGATAGATACTGTATAATACACTACGCATCAATATGCCTTTCGTTTGTGCTTTGAACTTTTCAATGTGGACTCTGCGCGCTGTGACTGTGTTGCTTCAAGCGCATCATTCTGCGCTCGGGATGCGCATAAGCGATTTGTGCCGCACTGTATTGCAGCCTTTCATATCATAATACAGTGACGCAATTAAAGATTATTAATAGCCTTTCTTGTTCTGTTCTATCTATCATATGTTGCTGCCTCATTAAACAGCTGTGCTATACATTTAAAGCATGTCTCAATTGTATAGTAGCCTATATAAAATAATTTATCTTTTTGATTTTTGTTATCTTGTTTTTCATGAATGTATTTTACAACAATACAAAGAGCAATGTGTAAAGTTTTACCAGATTTAGGGGTACACTTATTGTCTCTTATTTGTTTTTTTTTCACTAAATGTTCAGATTTTATACAATTATTGAGGACTCATGATTTTTCTAGACTAAATTTTACTGCTGAATTATCCACTAATCTAGTTTATAATAGCATTTTTGTCATAGATTATGATCATATATTTTTTGGATTTGTTTGTCTTTATAATGAATTTGTCTGTATTTAGTAGATTGTGTTTAACACACAAAAGAGTGATTATCAGAATCAGAATCAGAATCAGAATCAGAAAGAGCTTTATTGCCAAGTGTGCTTGCACACACAAGGAATTTGTTTTGGTACTGAGGCTTCCAGTGGACATATACAAATACAACATGAAACATAATACTACAAATTATAAGAATAAAAAATAAAAATAAAAATATATGAGAATAAAACTATCACAGTTGGGTTTAGTCAGAATAGACATTTTCAGATTTACAGATTATGAACCTATTTACAGTGTTTTGAATATTATAAATAAATAAATCTACATATAAGTATCACCTGAGTTGTGGGATATTGCACTAAACAGTGGGAGTATTGCACTTACAGGCATATGCCTTGGGAGGAGTGTTAACTGTTCAGGAGGGAAATGGCCTGTGGGAAGAAACTGTTCCTGTGCCGAGATGTTCTTGTGGCCAGTGATCTGAGTCTCCGTCTTGACGGTAACAGTTCAAACAGGTGGTGTCCAGGGTGAGTGGAGTCTGTGATGATTTTACCTGCTCTCTTCCTCACTCTGGAAGAGTACAGGTCCTGGAGGTTTGGCAGGGGGGCACCAATAATCCTCTCCGCAGTCCGGACTGTCCGTTGTAGTCTCCTGATGTCTGATTTGGTAGCTGAACCAAACCAGACAGTGATGGAAGCGCACAAGACAGACTCAATGACGGCTGAGTAGAACTGAATCAGCAGATCCTGTGGCAGGTTGAACTTCCTCAGCTGGCGAAGGAAGTACAGTCTCTGCTGGGCCTTTTTCACAGTGGAGTCAATGTGATTGTCCCACTTCAGGTCCTGAGAGATGATAGTGCCCAGGAACCTGAATGACTCCACTGCTTCCACAGTGCTGTTCATGATGGTGAGTGGGAGGAGTGCTGAGCTGTTCCTCCTGAAGTCCACGATCATCTCCACTGTTTTGAGCGTGTTCAGCTCAAGGTTGTTATAACTGCACCAGGCAGCCAGCTGTTCAACCTCCAGTCTGTAAGCAGACTCGTCACCGTTTCGGATGAGACCGAACAGTTATCAGTTCAACACACAGAGAGTTATATAAATTCTACTTGATTTAAAAAAAACTGCACTGGTATCGGATCGGCATCGGTATCGGTCGATACTCAGAATTTTTGGAATCGGATCGGATTGATTCTGAAAAAAGTGGTATCGGTGCATCCCTACCGATTAGCGTGTGAACACAATGGCCAATCAGAGGTGTTTACGATTCCCCCCAACAGCGCTCAAAGCGTCACATTTTTTAAATTTCCGTTCCGACTTGGAACCGAAGTTGTTACTTTTTGACAACTCTAACTCAGAGTATGAAAAAAATGCCAAAATGCATAAAGAAAAACTTTCTTGAGCAAATACACTTAACAAGAACTGATGAAAATAAGTCCTTATTCCTAGTTAAAAGTCTGCATTGTTTTCACAAGTAATTTCAGGTCTGGTTGTTGCCCACTGGCTGATCTGATACAATCTGTCAGTAGGATGAAAATGTTGCACGTTTTTATAGTTTTTTTTTTATACTCCATTGCATCTTTTTAATACTTTTTATAGAGCCTATTTATACTCAGGGTTGCTTTACAAAGGTTTCATTATTATTATTATTAATTATTACCTACATTTTAATTTGGTCAGAATCCAAAATAAAAAAAAGGTTTTGTTCAGTTGAGTCTCTGAAATCCTCTAATTCAGGGGTTTTCAAACTTTTTGTGTGTGTGGACCGCTATTTGTAATCAAGGACTTTCGCGGACCACCTCATAATACACATAATAAATATTTCTACACACAGTCCTACCTGAATTAAGCTGCACCTCTAAATAGGCTTACTAGCACTAAAACTATAACTGGTACATCAGTACAACAGGCTTGTTAAAAGAAAATTTACTTCACACAACGGCTGCCACATATTTAATTTATTTATTTACTCAAGCGCCCGAGGGCATAATCACGTAAATTTGAACAACAGGCTTATTTCCATAGATTTTAGGTGATTATTAATCTTCAGAGTCTTACAAGTCCTCAAAAAGTAGGCTTGAGTTTGTCCACTTAACACATCCGCAAAACATTTCAGAAACGCGAGATCAAGAAACTAACTGGAAATTAAAATAATAACAGGCCTTATTCATTCCATTTATAAACATTTCGTTAACGTTACCTCTGCCTCTTTTCTCTTCAGAGAACCTGTTGCTATCCACCGATCCATGTTGTGGTTCTAATGGCACTGAACTTGAACGTCATGGCCGAGCGCCACTAGCCTATTTTAGTAATTTTTTTTTTTTTTTTTTCCTTTATTTATTTTTAAACAGGGACAATGCAAAATATACATTAACCTTAAGAGGAGAGATGCATTTTACCAGGTTATAGCACTTGTGCTAATTTTCACCTGTAGTCCCTGGGCAGGCTGATGTCAACAGATACACATATTAATAAAATCATTCCTCTCAAAAACAGCACAAAAAAACACAATAAAAGAAGAAGAAAAAGAGTCACACCCTTCATTCATTCTTCAACATTCATTTACAAATACCCTCTCACATACACGTCAATTACAATACATTATGCAAGCATGTTTGTTTTAAAAGAAGCCATTTTTTGGCCCGGTCTGAAAAAGTGCTAAAATGTACACATGTGGTCAGCTCCGTTGGCAACTGATTCCATTGTCTGATGGCCACACATGAGAAAGCTGAGCTGCCGAATGCTGTTTTACACTGAGGAATCCTACTAATCGCACAATAACTTGACAATTTAGTTAAAATTGTATATTAATATAGGCCTACATATTCTTTTTACTTTTTTATGGGAATTTCCTGGTAAAATGAAGGTAAAAAAAAATATTATTTTATATTTTATTTTGCCTTTCCACGGACCACCTGCAGTACCCTCACGGACCACTAGTGGTCCGCGGACCACAGTTTGGAAATTGCTGCTCTAATTAAAACCAACATTTTAAACACGATGAATAAGAGATTCTCCATAAACTCAATGAAGTGACAACGGCTCTTTTAATGGTAGTGCTCTCTGGTTGCTTTCTGTTTATAACACAATGACATTAAGAATAAAAGTTATGTTTTTCAAGCTTCTAGCGAGTTGATAGCGAGTGCGAAAACATGTGCTCAACATGCGCATTGTCCAGTCTTTGTGCTTTTTGCTCCAAAAGTTATTATAAAAATGTCTTTGTACTCATTTAAAATAGAGTTGCTGGTTTAATTAAATTCATTCACACAAGCAGTACATGGGCGGCTATTTTGTTTGTTGTTACTCTTGCTCCATCTTCTCCATTTCTTTTCAGACTGTGAATAAACGGCCCATTACATTGCTTACACCCTGTGGACAAACTAAATCAGTGCAAAAACAATTCAAAGCGCATGTGCAAAGTGCCGTACACTGTTGAGGTTAGAAAAAACGTGCTGCGCGCGCAAGTTATGTGCAAAAGACTAAATGTGCATCACTCGCAGTGTAGCATAAAAACCGAAGTAATATTCACGCTTAAAAATACATTCATATTTAGTATGACACGGGCCACAAATGTAATGCTGATGGGCTGTATGTGGCCTGCGGGCCTGTTGAGTAACCCGGATTTAGAGGTTCATGACAGAACTTTGTATTTGTTACAAATCCTCAGTCATTTAAGAGAATTAGGGAAACACCAACCTATTTGTTCCTCTGTATCTTCATCTTTTATTCTGCAAGGTTCTTCCTTAAACTCCATCTTTACAACAGTATGTCAGTAGTTTCTCCAGGAGTAATTCCTCTTGCTTGCTTGCTTCTTCAGCTGTGGAAAGAGAGGAATATTCCCCAGGATTTAAACTCTCATGAGATGCTAATTGTGGCTCATTTAGCAGATGTTCATCACACTTTCAATCACTCTGAATTGTTCAGGTTTAAGTGTTTTGCTCAATCATTTAGAAACAATTCCATAATTAAATTTGACTAACTTTAACTCATTTAGTTGCTTTGTTGCTCTTACATGAGATTTATCATCGCTCAACGCCACCTATAATCTTTACACAATGTCATGTGCGTAACCAGCCAGTAACACGCTTACTTTTCATGACTGTAATGCATAAAATCAGTTAATTTCAAGACAGACATGGGAAATTGGATTCAGGCTACACTGTAAAAAGTAATAAGTTGACTTTACTAAGAAAAGCTGTGGAAACTGATTGCCTCAAATTTTTCAAGCAAATTAGGTCATATTTTTTGACTTGATACTACTCTCTACTACTTTGTAGAGTTAACTTGTGTATTTGTAGAGGTTACCATAAAACTTGAGTACAGGTACCTTAATAAACTCAAGTTTAGGCAACTTACAGATTTAAGTTGAGATTTGTAAGCAGAACTTAAACAAAACAGTTATTTTAACATGTCTGCTTGTTCATTTTACTAGAGGAATGTGTGGAAACTGATTGCCTTAAATTTCTCAAGCAAGTTGTACTCAAAATTCTAAGTTGAGAATACAAAGAAAGACAACAGATTTGGCAAAACACTAGAATGTTTATTTGTTCAACAATATTAATTTTAAAACATTACTTGGCCCGCCAACAACATTTTAGAAATACAGCACATAATGCATTCAAGAAAAAACAAAAAACTAAATACAATAAAAAGATCAATGTTTCTTTGTTTTTAACACCTTTATAAAGTGGTTGAAAGCAGAGCGTGTAAGTCACAGAGTTTGGTACAGAATGGCTTGTGGCCAAGGGACAAAATCACTCTCTGTATGAAGTCGAATGTGCTCTTCAATACTGCAGGATACTCTTAAGTTTAGAGCATAATTTAGTCCAAAGAGCAAACACATTGCTTGTGGAAGATTTTCAAGATCATCCACAACCACCGTACCTTCCAAAATGATTGCCGTTGTTGTGGCATCAAGATGCAGGGAGTAGGGTACGGCAGCGGTTGCAAAGTCCTCGGGAATCACTGTCAGAATACCTATTTCAATGTTGGACATATCTTCATTGTCATCATAGTCCTAAAAATGGGAATAGCATATAACAAAAATGAGGTCAAAGAAAGCCACAAAACATCTTTTAAAGGGATAGTTCACCCAAAAATGAAAATCTTGTCATAATTTACTCACCCTCAAGTTGTTCTAAACCTGAATGAGTTTTTTTTTTTTTTTTTTCATCTGTTGAACTGAAAAGAAGATATTTTGATGAATGATGGTAACCAGACAGTTAAGAGTAGCCATTGACTTCCATAGTAGGAAAACATACTATGGAAGTCAATGGCTACTCTCAACTGTTTGATTACCAACATTCTTCGAAATATCATATTTTGTGTTCAACAGAAGAAAGAAATTCATACAGGTTTGGAACAACATAAGGCTGAGTAAATGACAGAATTTTTATTTATGGGTAAACTATCCCTTTAAGAGCACATACTCATTAAAATGTAAAACTAAATTAATAACACTGTATTATGTCTAAATGTAAAGGCGTTTTCAAATAGGACACAGCAGTGGATGCAGGGGGGAATACATACATCAAACAACTGCATGAAAAAACAAATAAAACTGAAGGCCAGTTATATAAATTAAAACTATCAAAAATCTATTGTCTTTCTTATAAATGTTTTTTTTTTTGCATTTCTTTACGTAATATAAAATGTATCTTCTTACTGTCTTTTTTCCTCTAAATTCTTAATTTATCTTTCACTTTCTTTTCTCTAACCCTTACTTTGTATCAGTGTCCCGGTGAGTGTTTTTCTTGCCTTCATAACTCTTCTTGCCAGATATCAAAACTGTTTGAAGAACAGTTTGCCTGTTAAATAAGAATCACATCAGAGAAGAAAATACTTACAAAACATGTCTTGTAAAAATCGGTGGGGTCCTCTCCGAGAAGGAGTGGTAGGCCATGATGAACGGCTGTTCGTTCCGCATTGATGTTGGATTTCTGCAAAGTTATAAAAATTGATATTGAATAGAGCTCATGACACTAGCACAACACAGAGCAAAAAACAACAGCAAAAGCTACATTTGTTTTTCCATCGAAACATAATACAATTGTGATATGTCAAGGAGCTTACGTCATTTTGAATCTGCTGCAGAATCTTCTTAAGTTTGGAGCCAATGTCTCCAGCTTTAGCCTTGAGTGAATCTGTCCAGTTCTTGAATGAATTCAGTTTGCAGGTTTTGCCAGATATACAGCATGGATCTAAAAAAAGAAAAGAAAAAAAGAAAGAAAAGTAGGACAAACTGATATTACAAACTGACTTTTTACTGAAGAAAGTAAGTCCTAGTAAGAATTAAACACCAAAAGTGGTTAATGATCAATTTGTTTTGTAAATGTTCAAGATTAAATTATATAGGAAACCAATAAAGACTCGTGTGAAGAGGGCTGGCCAAAATAAGATGATACCTGATTGTTAGTTACACTATCGTAATTAATGCATCATGCTATTCATTTCCATGTGAACGACACATGAGCCTCGAACTTTCTAGAAAGAATGAAAGAAACGTTATAACGTTAGGCCGCACAGAATTTTTACATACAATGATAAACCCATAACCGATTAACACAGCTTATAAACTGTAGCTGCTACATAAAACAGTGTTCAATAAAAATCTATTTTTGCAATCTAGCTAACGTTAGTAAGTTAAGCCACTTGTCTCAACTGGTCTCATTCGACATAAAACTACTTCAGTGTGCCTTTTCCTCTTACTGCACAATGAGCAAAATAAATTCTGTTTTTATAAGCAATACAATGACATTAAAGTTGAAAAATAGTTCAAGTGGCTAGCATAACTTACCTAGTTTTGCTGCCGCATCCCGAACACGAGATGAAGTTCTTCGTCGATGTCGTGTCGTCTTCTTCAACCGTCCCATTGCGAAAATGCGCAAATTGCGCATGCGCGAGACGAAAACGCATTTAAGGAATTAAAAGAGGAAGAGTTGTTTCGTCTATGCTGAAACTTAATAACCAACGAACAATAACTATATCAAGCTCTGTTAATAAAAATATAAAAGACTGTGAAGCAGCAGCAGCCGATTGGCTTGCAAATACTCTTTAATCTTCCCAGTTATTTTATAGTGTGAAGGAAAAAAAGATTCCGAACCTTTAATAAATAAATAAACACGCATGTGTGTGGTGTGTGCGCGCGTTAATTGTAGGGTATTTACTAAAAATGTTATTCATTTCATTATTATTATTATTTTTATGCAAATTATGTGCTCCAGAAATTTGCAACAGTGTGAACATGCCTTTAGTACAATACACTTACCAATCTTAAGTACAATGTACTAGATTTGTTTAGTTTAACTATTGCATCCACCTAAAAGTTCACAGTACACAGTATAATCAAGTTAAATCAACTAATTTTCCAAAGTAAGTTAAATGCACTAGTTTTTCTTAAGTAGAATCAGCAATTACTTTTTACAGTGTAGAATACTGGACCCTGCTAGGCCACACATGAGAAAAGCGGAGTGATCTGACGTTTAAATATAACTTAAAAAACGTAAATATTTCATATTTGTTTTATATAATATAGTGTTCTTTTTTTAATTTCATCTATGTTGATTATATGAAAAATGAACCGCATGAGATGGATAAGATACGATCATAAGAGACATTTGGAGTGGGTCAGATATGATTTTGACCACTTAATTAAGTTTTGTTTTGTAGAAAGCCATTCTTTATAGTGAATTTCGTTTTGTAAAAATTGTATCTTAATTTCAATCCATGTTTCATCAACCGATTGGCTGGATTTAATAAATAAGAAGCGAAATATAGCAGACAATATAGGATACGGAGGCGCCCGCGCGTGAACTGCAGCGCGTCTCATAAATGAACCGATGAACTCTGAGTATAAATGACTTGCCTCACAGACCTGGAAACATATAGAAAGCTTGAAATGCTTTAAAAAAAAAAATCGATAAGAAATGGGCTACTATCTGCTTGTAGGCTAATCCGTATGAAGTGTGCATTTCTCTCTATAGGCGTTCACTACTGCGAAGATGGCATCAACATCGCCAACTGTATATTCTGCAGACAGAAATCACTAGTTTATTAATAAACAATTCAAATGTACCATGCTGCTTAAACATTACTTTTGCCGGTTTTCTGTGGCAAGCTTTATGCATGCGCTTGATATGCGGAATATGCAATATTACAATAACGCTCATTATGGTTTAGTATTTTCTCCCATATATATTTAAGTTATTAAATTAATATAAACATGCGATTAGACTAATGGCTTAAATGAACTAATACTAGTCAACTAGTAAAAAACTTTAGTCGTGCACGGGCAGCCCAATTTATTTCACATATTTCCTAACCAGCCAAAGTTTACCAGTACTACGACACTATGACAAAGGTTACCGGTACTTATCTGAACTAACGTCATAATCACTGCCACTAGATAAAAAGACAGATTTTTCACTCGGTGCTATTCAATGACAGTAAAAAAAAATTATGTGTCGTTATTGTTCACTGCTGCTCGTAGACTAGCTCCAGTGCTCATTGCTGCGTTGCTAAATGATAGCAACTCACCAGGACACTTCACCAACTCTCCACTCATTCTCCTCGGACCATGCATTTAATTGGCTTTAACGGCCATCAGTTCTTGGCAATTCCTCATTTGCCCTCTCACGTCTGGCAGGTTCGAAATTATACGGCTGCGGGCCATCATACATGTTGGCTCTTGCCACCTCTTCCTCATCCCAGTCAGTCGCCATAGTTCTAATACTAGACCGAGGCTACCTTTCCTCCACTTCTCCTCAACATGACGTCATCACCGAATTGCGTAAAAAAATCTGTTACTACCAAAAACGTAAAAAAAAATGGTCTTTAAGACCATTTTTGAGACATTTTAAAAATGATATAGATATCTTGAGTGATTTATGTACCCATTAATCGACAGTGGTGGTTAACCTGCAACATGGCCTTTAAAGTCCCCATGAATTCAAAATTGACCATACTTACTTTGTTTGCCTAAATTGATCGTTTTGTTGTGAACAATTCATCCATGCAAGTCAATCCACACAAAAAAATTTTTTGGCTTCGTAATCTTTAATCAAAATCTGAAATTTCCCCTCCCCTCTGCATTGGAGGACCTTCCCTGATGACGTAGGTTTGACGGTTTGGGTGTCTGCTTAACATCCGTAACGACGCCCCTCCAACTGACAGTACACAGGCTGCCTGTGTGTTTGAATGAAACACCTACTTTTCTAGATCCAATCAGGTGCTAGTTGGAAAAAAAGCCACGCACACTATTTTGCCTCATTTAGTATTCCGTTTCTCTCGGAAATACGTCACAACACTGGAGAAAAGTCGTTTGCAACTTCCGGTTCACGGGGACTTTAAGAAAACCCTTAGTTATAAGCTTCAGGGTGCCCTCAGACATCGCCTGCAAGAAAAAAAACCTAAGGGTCCACTTAAGGAACTTTAAGGGTGTCACTAAGTATTTCCCTTAATTTCTGAAGTGTTCCCTTAAAATCTGTTATGCGTAGCAACAAAGTCCTTAGTTACCGTTTCACCTTAAAAAAATTAAGGTACCAAAACATCTCCCTTAACCCTTAAACAGGCAAGAGTGGAAAATGCTAAGCAAAAAATAATGTCATGTCATTTTTATATCATCTGGACTTAAATTAAACACACCCAAAATAATTTTTTTAAAATTTGATATATTTTGGATTTCATGAGTTGTGTCTCCTGAGACACGTTGCCTGATTAGGGTATAAAAAAGGGACCAATGTTAACTGTTAACTGTTACTGCCACTGCATGTTTAAAACAACTATATCCCATACTTCACCTGATCTTATGTTGAGAAATGATATATCATTCGAAAGCTTACAAACTCAAGATTCAGCCTGTGGAACCCATTTTGAAATTGGACGTTGCGTTACCATAGAAACGGTACTCTAACTTCTTTTATCGGCCTCCTCCCCTTTTGAGGATCGTCATGTTTCATAATTTGAGATCAAAACCTTGACAATCTTGACAAAACACACATTGTCAGAAAGGTCTGAGTCTCAAGGTTCCATATTTTGTGACAGAAGTGATATTTGGACAGAAATTTATTAATTTGTTATGGCAGAATGCATACAATTAAATTCAATGGAATGTAAGTCACCCGGTGGCTATTTTTAGTATTATGCCTAAACAAAATCTCATGGGAACTTCAATTTTTGTGACATCAACTTCAAATTTGGAACACAACTTGGTTAGATAAATGGCTTTGATTTTATAGTAATTTTATAGTAAAAAATATTTAGTAAAATACATATTTTATAAAAAAGAAAAAATATGAAGTACAGTATATTTGATTTAATGTAAGTTTAAACTTCCATAACTTTTTTATACTTTCATTTTTTTGAAGTGCTTTCGCTTCAACAATAATCTGCCGACTGTTTTCTTTAAAACAAGGCCAAACTTAGGTCTATATTCCAAAGCATTCTTGAATTACAATCATTTAAGTTTGAATGGTGCATTTTAAATAGAGCTAGTTTAAAGGTGTCATGTGTCAGAATTGAGTTAAAAATATACAAAAAATGAGTTACACGGATCAAAAGAATGAGAAGAAATAAGGGCGATGATGTCATTAAAAAAATGAAAAGTTATAGTGTTGCAGAGATATCAACCTGAATTAGCATGCTAAATTACTAGCCCCGGCCCGACAGATGTCATAATACCAGTTTCGGCCATGGGAGGCGGTATGCGGGCAACACCAGCCAAACTGCAATACACGAATAAGTCGCACTGCTTGTGGGCGTATTTGAACCTGATGTCAATCGTGTTGAAAGTACACCCCACTACTACAATTCAGTTCAGGGAAGAGAGCGGAAGAATGGCTGAAGCCCTTGGCAAGAGACCCTTACCACAACCACCCGCTGCAGGGAAAAAAACGCATTCGGAATCACAAATAAAATCGGATAAAAAAAGTAGCATAACCAGAGTTAACATTGGCACTGCTTTCCATCGTTGGAGACAACTAATGGAAATGAAAGAAATGAGGTTTGACTCCGAACTAAACTTGCAACATTTCTTTTGGACGCTGATAAAAATAATGATTGGTCGGTATTATGTATGAAGAATACATTTTGGTAAGTTGTAGCATACTGTATCTTTCAACAGTGTTTGTGACTTTTTACTATTAGCTAGAGATGATCGGTTCATGTGCGCTAGGGATCTGTCGTGTAACGTTAACATTTACAAGCGCCAAAACTGTATTTTTTTGTTTGAATTGCGTAATAACATTGACAGAATCGGTGACGGTGAATTTGTGAGAGTTGGCAGCTCTGAATGGCGCTAGCTTGGTCAACAGCAGCGAATGCTGTCTGTCAAATTAATTATATTCAAACTAACAATAAAAATGTAATATGAACAAAACGAATATGAACATTCACTGGTGAAGGGGAGTAGCTTGAAGATGTCATTTAAAAATCACTTGACATCAACCAACGTTCCTCTGGACTCAAAACGTCCTCTATTAGGAGTTGGCTCGGCTTTGGCTATGGCTCTAGGGTCGTTGTGAAGGTAGGGGCGGAGCATGGAGACTATTCTGTTTCTCGTTTGATACTCTAGAGTAGATCAATTCCCTTTCTGGAGGTATACTGCCCCCATCTGGCATGGAATGTGGAGTATGAATTTATTTTTTTTGCGAATATTAGACAAGGCACCTTTAATCCATTTTTATACCCTAAACAGACAACGTGTCTCAGGAGTTACATACAATTCAAAAAGTGCTAAATAACAACATGAACAACATATTACTTAATTTTCTCCTTCAGCACCTTAAGACAATGTTCACAATCAGAAGAAATGTAAGTTTAATTTACTTATCTCAAAATCTGTATGTTCTGCACCACTGGCAGCCATGTTATTTATACAGGTAAGTTGACTGAGAACGAGTTTACAGCAACGACCTGTGTAGGTCACACAAAAAAGAAAGAAATACAGCCAAAAGTACAATATACAGCAAAACTAAAAATAAAAATAAAACAAAAAAAGAAAGCAAAAACAATCACAAAAAACAAACAAAATCAGTAATAAAATGATCCTTGAGCAGACGTTTAAAATACCGTAAAGGAATCACATCATTCAGTCTAAAAGTGCATTGTAATTCATTCAGGGCAGGTGTCCTGACATTCCATCCTACCCGTCAGATTGTCCTACCAAGGCTTACTGCGCATGCGCACATCAATTTTGCGTCATTTTTGTCACGCTGAACAACACGCCCATAATATTTTACTACTTGCGTGAGAACTTCTTCATCTGAGGTAAGTTTTTCTCTATTTATGTTAATTTTTATTATACAAAGATATATAGCAGTAATGAGAACTGTTTACGGGCACATTCATACAAAGCCAGCTAGCACCATTGATCATATTAGCATTTTTCATGAAAACATTAGGCTAGATATGGGCGGGGCATATGATTTGATTGTTTGGTGTAAAATATAAACACACACAATTATGTCAAAATGTCCGTTTTGTCGAGTGTCCTCATAAGATCAGTCTTAAATTAATTAAATAAAGTATCAAATGATCGTAAAGAGTGTGAGGCGTGTGAGATCGCATCTCTCTCAGCAGCGGCAGGTCTTAAAGTGACAGCTGTTTTCATTCATAAAAATACGCCATTAAACAAATATTTAAAATATATACTCTATATTGTTTTTGCATCAATTTGGAGATCAACTGTGAAATTATTACATTATAAAATATAATAAATGTATATATAATGTTTGTAATTACAATTAATCACATAAAAAAATTTGATTAATCTAGTTTTTTTTTCTTGCATTTTTTGACAGCTATGGAAGATAAGTGGGAAGCACTGTATAATCTTCTGTCAGTGGGATCGTACCCATCAGGGTATGATAAGTCCAAAAGGCAGAACATTAGAAGATATGCACTTAAATTCAACCTAAAGGGTATTTATTTTAACTTTACATTTCAATTATGTTTATTTTATTATTCATTTGTTCCCATCTTGATTTTCTTTTCCAACAATGCCAAATGTCCTTTTGCTTCTGTCATAGTCATGTTTTCTCTTTAATGTAGATGGAGAGCTTTTTTATGGAAGCAAAAGAGTGATAAAAACCAAAGAGGAAGCCAGGATGCTCTTTGAAGAATTCCATTCCTCGCCCATTGGTGGACACACAGGGATTGGTAAAACACGTGCTGCCATCTGTGCCAGATTTTACTGGCATGGCATGTCAGTTGACATTGAAAATTGGGTACGTGTTATTTATTCTATATAGTTATTTTAGTTTATATTTATAGATATATATATCAACTCACAAATATGTATATATATATATATATATATATATATATATATATATATATATATATATATACAACAATTTCTGAAAGGTATTGGAATGTGATCAATGTCAAAAAGTTGGAAAGCCTTTGACTGCTGTGCAGACCTTACAGTGCATCAAGGTAAATAAGTGCAGTAACATACAGTATACATATACTAAACCTACTTTATACACACTAAACTTACTTTACATTTGGTGGACTTGATAGGTTTCTGCTGTTTGGGAGCTTGTTGGCATTGATTTAACTGGACCATTACCTGAAACTGCAGATGGCTTTAAATACATCCTCACAGCCACAGACTACTTCTCTAAGTGGGTTGAGGCTTTTCCTTTAAAAACCAAGACAGCAGCTGAAGTTGGAAGACACCTCTGTTCCATCATTTATAGGCATGGTTGTCCCCAGAGAATTCTCTCAGATCAGGGAAGGGAATTTGTAAATGATGTAAGTGTATTTAAAATGATCAGTATTAAAGTGATTTAGGTTTAGCCTCAATGGGTCTCATTCATGAAACACGAGCAGAACGAATTTTTGTGTAAATCGTGTGTAAAGTGGTTCTGGCGTAAATTTTCGGATTCATTAAAATGTTCGTATTTTCCAAATGTTAGTTGGTAAGAAAGAAATCTACACCTGCTCCCAGCCACGCGTAAATAGTGCGTTTAACATCCGAACATTTTGCTCATTAATAACTAAGGCTGCATTTTAATTCCCCTTAATCGGGTACATATTTACACAGCATTTTGAAAAAATATTATATATAGTAATTACTATACGGTTTTTCTTTTTACATCTGAGACTGTTTGATTAACAGATGAAACTCCATTAACTGCATCTGTAATATGCTGCCAAGCTTGCTTTTCTTTAGGACCCGATACGTCACTATGTAGCCTACGCTTGAAAATAAAATATTTGAATTTTTGAAGTTTTGAATGAACTTCTGATAATAAAACTTCGATTTCTGCATCTGAGAAATTTTTCTTTTTCATTCGCTTTTGAGAAGACATGTTGAAATCCTTCGTTTGGTGTCATATGATGCCCATATATAGTTGTCAGTCGGATTTAATGGGCGGGATTTATGGTAATTGAGAATGAACGTGCACGCGCGTCCCATTTACGACTGATTGGAATTCATTAACACACACACATTTCACTATCACATCTGACGTTTACGAAGTATTTGTGAATCAGGAGATGAGTTTTCGGGAAGGTCTCTTTACGTGCAAATCACTCTCATATGTACTCGTATATTTACGAATGTTTCATGAATGAAACCCATTGTCTTTGTTTTTAGATTTTCAAGAGTTGTTATATTTTTGCACATACAGTACATATATTCAACTACTGTATGTTTTAAGGAGCTTTTCACCCATTTATTCACAGTGATTTTTTTCCCCTTTATTTTTTAAGCTTAACCACAGGCTTTGTGAAATGTTGTGCATCAAAAGAAGTGTGACAGCAGCTTATCATCCTCAAACTAATGGCCTGGATGAAAAGACCAACGACAACATTAAACGGTAAGTTTTATTATTGTATGTACCTAGGTCAGGAAAAGTTAAGGCACCCCCGCCCCCCATGACATTTTGACCCATCTTCCGCTTCAAGGCACCAAATAAGTTATAAATGTATTCCTAAAAAGGCTTTCATACTCCAAGTTTATAAGCCTTCTAAAAAACAAAAAACTTTCCCCCTTATGTGTCACTTTAGAGCCCTCAAGAAATTGGTTAACGACCAGCAGAATGACTGGGATGTCTATCTGGATGCCACCTTGTTTTCTTTAAGATCAAAGGTCCACACCACCACAAAACACTCCCCTTTTCTTTTAATGTATGGGAGAGAGGCAGTGTTCCCTGCAGAGATTCCTGTTGAAATGCCAGTGAGTGTGCTTATGGAGTCATTTCAGCAATTTTGTCATACTAGCCTATGTCAGAAGAATTGTGCTTAAAGTAAATTTAGCCTTGAAATAATTTCCAATGGGTACTGTAGTAGAAGATGCAAAACTTTTTTTCTTTTTACAAAACTAATCATACAGTATATATAGTTTTTATTATTGGTACCCTGACTTGATTAACTGTATTCAATTTTAACATCTGTTATAAAACCTTTGATCTTAAACTGGTAATGATCATATTTTTTGGACTTTGTTCCACAACAGACAATAAGGGTCACTAATATTCCTAACAGTTTGTTATGAATAGTAAACAACCATGTTTTTAGCAAAGGGCCTCTTCTCATGCTACCATAGGCTTTTCATAATATACATGCACATGTGAAAATTTAAATAGTTCACAAATGAATTTATATTGCTTAAATTATATTGCCTTGTTTTTTAGCTTTCCACCATCAGTCTCCCTGTGGAATCAAGTTTTAGTGATTATGTAGTTTCCGATAAAAAAAAGACAGATGAGGCCAAAAAACAGGCAGAAGAAAACATTGGTAAATCACAGGAGAAACAGAAGGAAGCATATGCTAAAAAGGTCCAGAAGAAGTACAAAGACTTGATTTACAATGTTGGTGATGAGGTTCTTCTGATGAATATGAGGAAGCGTGGAAGAAAAGGAGGAAGGATTGAACCTGACTTCTCAGGACCCTACATCATTGAGAGACTCAGTGGCAAACTTGTCACATTAAACAAACCTGGAGGGATTACTTTAAAAACTAAATATAGCATTGGTCACATTAAACCATACAGAAGAAGCCAAACTGGAAAAGTGCCTGATGACTGTTCTGTTATCTCAATCAGTGGGTCTACAGAGAGTAACAGTTCTTGCAAGATGCCTCCTTGCACTGTTGCACCACTCAGCACTCCGCATTCTGTGACCAAGGTAAATGATTCTGAGAAGCTCCAAGATTCAGCGTTACAAAGACCTTCTGTTATTCAAGTTGCTCCTAAAATGCTTGACCAAACAAATGGGTACATCAAGGAGCTAAAATTAAGCCCAACAGATGAAGAGCCAGCAATAAAGTTCCCATCAGATGTAAACCAAATCTCAGAGGAACAAGGTTTTATATTTACAGAGATCTCAGTTCATCCTTAGTTGCCAGTTTGGCCTAACTGACCAGTTTGGTCTTCTTGTTATGGTTGCTTGATTGCAGTGTTTAAATCATGGTGGCCATTTTGACCTGTTGGTCACAGGTCACCGTTATTTATAGGAAGTGGACATAATAACCAATAAATCATAAAAAAACAGACCCCCCCACCCCCCCCATAAAAAAAAATATGCCTAAAAAATTCAAAATGCATGAACGAAGTCAAACAGTATTTTGAAATCAAAGCTCACTGAAAAACCTTCACAACTGCGGCCACCAAAATATTAAAATTTTCTTATTTAATAGAGATACCATAAATCCTCTAGCTGTCCTGTACCCTTTTGACATGATGACTGTTTGCAAGGGCGTAGGTTTGCATACATTTTAGGAGGGCAGAATTGTCCTTCCTAATACTTCAGCGAACTCAATCACATTATTTTACATATTATATACTACCGATGTGGGGTAGGGGGTGGATTGTTGTCTCTTCCAACTTAAAGACCAAACCTACGGCCTTGAATGTTTGGCACGTTCAATTTGCCAAGTTCATTTTATGTTGGCTCGTTGGCCCTGTAAAGTTGATTAATTAGAAAAATTATTGACAACACTAACTTTGTCTTTCTTTTTCAGTAATGAAGGTCTGGGCTGCAAATGTCACTGGTCAGGTTGAAGCAGTTGTTGGGCCATATAAGCTCTATGACTCTTCTTTTCACTCACTGCAAGGGGCCGAGTGGCTTGCTGATGAAGTAAGTTATTTATTCTTATGCTATGGGTGGCCTTTCTTTCCAATCGGGCGGTTGTCTAAATGACTTATAAACCCAAATTACTTATTATTTTCTCACAAAAATAAAGTTTAGTTTGTTTATATTCATGTTTATTTTTCTTAATTTAGGTTATTGATGCATACCTGCACCTGGTCGTTGAAAAACAACAGGTATGTATAGAATGTCTACTTATTTAGGAACACTAATTTCATTGTATATACTTACAAATTTTTTTTTTTTTCAGAACCACATACACCAGCTTTGTGCAGTTGTTGCACGTTCGTTGTTTGCTGGACAGTTCAGATGCCTAGGAAAGGTAATTTAGCTTTCCAGAAAGTAATAAAGTACATAATATTTACGTGTTTTGGAACCATCACAAACTTGTTATTAAATAGTTTTCATAGATGAAGTTTCCCATTGAGGACATTTGGCTGTGCCCTGTGAACGTTGGAGCACATTGGATTCTTGTGGTGCGTGTGTATTTTTCAAAGTACATTGCAAGTGAGATTATAGAAAATGTTTTTTTTTCTTCTTCTTCTTCTTTAGTGATCTTGGGCTATTGTCAAACAGAATACTGGTGGGAGAGTTCGAGTTAACTAACCAACAGAGCAATTCAAGTTGTTTCGTTTTGTTCATGTTCGTGATATTTCACAAATGTTTGTCATGTTATGTTTAAATAAGTTTCATAGGTAAGAAATGTGTTAGGTAATGCAGGGTCAAAGATGACACACTGCAAGTTTTAAAGTTGTGAGCAGAGAAGTACACACAAATAGGCTATATATGACGAAGGCAAAGAGCCTTTGTTATCTTTATCTCCTGTCTATATATATATATATATATATATATATATATATATATAGACAGGAGATAAAGATAACAAAGGCTCTTATATATATATATATTTTTTTTTTTTTTTTTTTTTTAGAGTGGGAACATTCCCATGTGAAGATAATGAGGAAATTACATTGTCTTTCATCGCTCTCTTCACCAAGTGCGTTCCAAGCGGCTACATAATGTCACTCAAGTGCCCTGCTCACTCCAAAGTCCCCACTTCTAGGGCTCTGCCCTTCGAAGGGAGTAGGGCATAGGGATGCTCACTTCCGTTTGGAATTTTCCCTCAGAATATTGCTACCATTCACTTATATTCTTATGTGTTATATTCACCTGCAAATAACTAAATCACTGTGTTGACACTTTCTCCATAATCTGCAGACATTCTTTAATGCTTTAGGTCAATAATTTAAAGGTTTATTTAAGCAGCTTCCTGTAGTTGTTAGTTGTGATCTAAAAATATTTTAAAACCTTATTTATGATTACATGACATTATATTCCAGATTATCAACATGCCTGAAAAAACACTCCTTGTGATTGACCCAAGGGGAAATGAACGTTCTTATGAACATAAAATTCTGCGGAACTGGAGGTAACCTTTTTAGAACTGTTTCATCTTTTTTTTTTTTTTTTATGCTATTCGATTCTAAACAGTACAAATGTCTCGACGACATCTAGGAATTTTTTAAAACTGAGATGTGATGAGCAAACAGCCCAGTGGCAATTACGGACCCTGAAGCACGACCTGCAGATGGATTCCAGCAGTTGTGGAGTATTGGTATTGAATGTATGTGTTCATATATTTTCAAGAGTGGCTTCAGGTCTGGATATGTTATAATGAATTTAATTAAGTCATCTGTCAATTAATGTTTCAGTTTGCTGAACAATACCTGCTGACAGGAACGATCAGCAATGTTCAGACTACGCCTGAAGCGGTCAGCTCAGCACGCATGAAAGTAGCCTGCACACTTCTTGGATGTCGAGGTGAGTGCTGTTTTAATTCTGTAATACCGTAGTAGTGTATGTATTGTAATGTACAGTGTGTCATGTAGTACACCTCTGTAGATGCTATCTTCACTCTATAATTTTCTTCTCTATCCCCTCTGTATATTTGGATATTCTTACTTGATTAAATACATTTTTCAGAGTAGAAAATAACTTGAAGGATGCAAAAAGTAATGCAAGAATGATTTGATTTAATGTAATTTCAGAACAGGTCTGAGAATTTTTTTCATGGCGTTTATGTTGACATTTAGTACACTATGATATGATTGTCCAATGAATTCATATTTATCTTTTTTTAATGTTAACAAATGTATAGGTAATGCAGAGGAGTACTGTGTGCTTTGCAGCATGCTGGAAGACGACGCCAACGAAGGCATGATTGAAATGGTACAACTTATAATGCACACACCCAAAAAGCAATAGTTTAACTTTATGTGCCATGTTTTTTTGTAGAATTTTGTTATTTAAATGAAAAGGTAATTTTTCTTTTCATGTTTTCAGATTCTATATTGTTTTAAATGTACTAATTTACATATATATTCATCTCTTTTATTTTCAGGTACAATGTGAGAGCTGCAATAGATGGGCACATTTTAAATGTTGCAACTTCAGTAGCCTAAATGTGTTTATGTGCAAAAAGTGTGCAGTATAGTTTGAGTGTATGTCCCTTTATCATTTGCATTGATAACAGTCTGCAGCACAGTGTGGTCTTAGTTCATATTTATATTAATAACTTATTGTTTTACTTGTTTTGTATTGTGCCTCTGTGTTGCATGATTTTGAATTTTGAAATGAATTTGATTAATAATCTCCTTTCTGTATATATTCTATCTGCTTGATTATAAATTATCTCAATAACTAATCTTATTTCAATTTACATTATCATCTGGTTTAGAGTAAATTTGTAACATCTGTCCAGGGACTATACAGATTAAAAACTTAGACTGTCAAATCAATCATCCTATCTGTTTATTTTTCCAGGACAATCTGATGAGGTATTTTGCACTGTAAAATCATCCTACCCGTTTATTTCATACTGGCAGGACAATCTGATGAGGTATTTTGCACTGTAAAATCATCCTACCCGTTTATTTCATACTGGTAGGACAATCTGATGAGGTATTTTGCACTGTAAAATCATCCTACCCGTTTATTTCATACTGGCAGGACAATCTGATGAGGTATTTTGCACTGTAAAATCATCCTTCCCGTTTATTTCATACAGGTAGGACAATCTGATGAGGTATTTTGCACTGTAAAATCATCCTACCCGTTTATTTCATACAGGTAGGACAATCTGATGAGGTATTTTGCACTGTAAAATCATCCTTCCCGTTTATTTCATACAGGTAGGACAATCTGATGAGGTATTTTGCACTGTAAAATCATCCTACCCGTTTATTTCATACTGGTAAGACAATCTGATGAGGTATTTTGCACTGTAAAATCATCCTACCCGTTTATTTCATACTGGTAAGACAATCTGATGAGGTATTTTGCACTGTAAAATCATCCTACCCGTTTATTTCATACTGGTAAGACAATCTGATGAGGTATTTTGCACTGTAAAATCATCCTACCCGTTTATTTCATACTGGCAGGACAATCTGATGAGGTATTTTGCACTGTAAAATCATCCTTCCCGTTTATTTCATACTGGCAGGACAATCTGATGAGGTATTTTGCACTGTAAAATCATCCTACCCGTTTATTTCATACTGGCAAGACAATCTGATGAGGTATTTTGCACTGTAAAATCATCCTACCCGTTTATTTCATACTGGTAAGACAATCTGATGAGGTATTTTGCACTGTAAAATCATCCTACCCGTCTATTTCATACTGGTAAGACAATCTGATGAGGTATTTTGCACTGTAAAATCATCCTACCCGTCTATTTCATACTGGTAGGACAATCTGATGAGGTATTTTGCACTGTAAAATCATCCTTCCCGTTTATTTCATACTGGTAAGACAATCTGATGAGGTATTTTGCACTGTAAAATCATCCTTCCCGTTTATTTCATACTGGTAGGACAATCTGATGAGGTATTTTGCACTGTAAAATCATCCTACCCGTTTATTTCATACTGGTAGGACAATCTGATGAGGTATTTTGCACTGTAAAATCATCCTACCCGTTTATTTCATACTGGTAAGACAATCTGATGAGGTATTTTGCACTGTAAAATCATCCTAGCCGTTTATTTCATACTGGTAGGACAATCTGATGAGGTATTTTGCACTGTAAAATCATCCTACCCGTTTATTTCATACTGGTAGGACAATCTGATGAGGTATTTTGCACTGTAAAATCATCCTTCCCGTTTATTTCATACTGGTAAGACAATCTGATGAGGTATTTTGCACTGTAAAATCATCCTACCCGTTTATTTCATAGGACAATCTGATGAGGTAACGTTACTTTGCACTGTAAAATCACCGTACCATGGCCTAATAAGAATATTCGGCAAAGTTACACTGAAATATTTTATGTAGTCACAGACGCGAAGCAGAAACGCGCAGTAGGATTTTACGATGTGGTAGGATGAACCGATAGATATGCCTATAATTTTGCGCTACGGTAGGAAAAACTGACAAGGTAGGACAGATCGACAGAACACCGGCTCTGAATTCATTCCAAGTGTGAGGGGCAGAAAAAATAAAAGCAGATCTACCCAATTCAGAGGAGATCTTTGGGATCTGAAGTAAAAGCCATCCATGAGCTCTAGTCTGATAACCAGACCTTCTAACAGCTAAAAGAGAATTAATATAAGATGGTAATTTGTGCAAAAGAGCTTTGTACACAAAAAGTGCAAAGTGCATTTCTCTACGAGATTTTAAAGGCAACCAATTTAGTTTCTGATAAAGTATGCAATGATGGGTACTAAACCTGTAACCTGTGATAAAACGAATAGCGCTATGATATACAGCATCAAGAGGTTTTAGAACAGAAGCAGAGGCATGAATATAGATTGTGTCTCCATAATCAATGATAGGTAAAAAAAAATTCTATTAATTAGAGTCAAACAGGATTTATTTCTATAAAAGAAACCCATTCTAACTCTTGGTTTCTTTAACCAACTCATCAACATGCGTTTGAAAGGAAAGCCTGTCATCAATCCAAATCCCCAAATATTTATAGACATAAACACGATCAATAGAGGCACCATCCAATGTAGAAAAACTAGATCATCACCTATTTGCTGTTGTTTCTTTGAAAAAAGCATATACTTGGTTTTACCTACATTAACTACCAGTTTAAATTCAACAAAAACCTTCTGTATAGCTATAAAGGCAGATTCTAACTCAAAATGGGCCTGGTCAGCTGTAGGGGCAATAGCATAAATGACTGTATCATCAGCATAAATGTGAAGATGACAATTTTTTATAGATGTACAAATATTATAGATGTAAATCGAAAAAAGAACTGGACCTAAAATCGATCCCTGTGGGACGCCTTCAAAAGCTCAAGAAAACTTGAATTGACACAATCAGTGGAAACACATTGTGTTCTATTTGTCAGATAATTTTCAAACCATCTACAGGCCGCCAAGTCTAGCCTAGTCCAATTAATGACAATCTATTTAGAAGTAAAGAATGATCCACAGTGTTGAAGGCCTTAGATAAATCTATAAACAAGGCTGCACAATGCTGCTTTTTAACCATACCACTTATAATGTCATCCAGTACCCGAGTAGCAGCTGCGATGGTGCTATGACCAGGTCTAAAACCTGACTGATATGATTTCAAAATACAATGTTCGTCTAAAAAGGAGCGCAACTGCAGATTTAGTATTTTTTCAAGTATTTTCACAAGACATGAAAGCCTAGAAATGGGTCTATAATTGTTTAAATCTCTAGGATCACCACATTTAAAAAGTGGACGAACCATGGCCGTCTTCCAAACCTTAGGAATTATTCCTGTTATCAAGGATAAATTAAAAATGTAGGCTAGTGGCTCAGCAATAATAGTTGCACCAAGCTGCAAAAGACAAGGATTTAGATCATCTGCTCCAGTAGCAGTTTTTATATCAATAGTTTAAAGAATTTAAAAACTTCCTCAGAGCTAACCCATTAAAATGAAAAAGATGGGTCCACAACTTCATCTGACAAAATAATGGAAGAGAGAGCTGTTTCTCTTAGCTTAGTTCTAGCTACATTATCAGACCTTTCTGGGATTGCCAGATCATTACAAGTTCCACCCTCAAACAAATTTCCAGCTGTAACAAAATGTTGATTAAAACACATCACATATTTCGATTTTTTCATTTACAATTTTAGAATGAAATGTAATCGTATTAGGCAGAGAGGAGTGGCAACTTCGTTTTAGGTTTTTTATGGCTTTCCAAAATTTTGTCGGATCTCCTTGACTACTATAGAAATTGTATTCAAATAATAACTTGACTTTGCCTTTTTCACAGAGATGGTGCACTTGTTTCTGAGTTGTTTAAATGTAAGCCAGTCACTACATAGTCTAGGTTGCCTAGCTTTAGACCAAGCTTTATTTCTTAACTGCAATAATTCTGAAAGTTCTCTAGTGAACCATGGGTTTATCCTGTCTTTAGTTCTATAAGTCTTCATAGGAGCATGTTTGTCTGCCACTGAATTAAAAATACTTTTAAATGTTTCAAAGGCCAATTCCACATCTGAAATATTAAAAACACAAGATAAATCAGTATAATAAAGATCACGGAGAAATCCTTCATTATCTAATTTATTTAAACTACTTTTTGTAACGAGTCGGGGTTTGGTTTTAATTAATTTAGTATTTCTAACACAAACTATAGGGGAGTGATCACTAAGATCCATAGCAAAGACACCACTATGAGGGTATTTATGAGGATTATTCGTAAGGATTAAATCTATCAGAGTTGATCTTGAAGGGTCTTTTAAATTAACTCGAGTAAATTCCAAGATCAGTTGTGATAAGTTCGTTTCAACACAGGCTGTTCTAAAATGAGCAGAAGAAGGGGATAACCAATTTAAATTAAAATCACCAAGTATCACAATCTCATTTTCTAAAAAAGGAGTAAGTAATTCAAAAATAGAGGTGACTGCTTCCTGTGTAGCAGATGGAGGACGATAAACTCCAACAACAGAAACAAACACATTACAAACGATTTCAACATTAATAACAAGAAGCTCAAATTGTTTAAGAACAGACATACTAAAGGATTTTGTGGCCTTAAAATCATTATGTACATACATACAGACACCTCCACCCTTTTTTGTTCTGTCACATCTAAAGACATTATAATCATTATTTGCAATAATATAATCACCATCAGAGGATTTAAGGCAGGTTTCAGAGCACACTAAAACGTCGGGTTTAGAATCATGTACCCACAAATCTAGCATGTCAAGTTTTGGGATAATACTTCGCACATTTATGTGCATTAACCCAAAACCTTTCCTTGTTTTAAAATCAGAAGGGCGATATGGTGTTTGTAAAGGAGCTAATATAGGCAGATTACAAGTGCTTACATTACTAGATAAATTAATAAATATAAGATTGTTATGCCTTTTATTGTTATGCCTTTTATGTAAAAGGATTTGATGAAAAAATCGTTCTTATGCCCCAAAAAAGACAATAAAAACGATGTATCTCGTGAGTCACGTTGTCTGTTTTAGGGTTAAATCATATAAACTCAACCGCGATAGCTGATTTCATGGTCATTGAAGAGGAGGGAGTACCTATGCACATTTTAGATGATCGAAATGTAAAAATAAATGAATGAATGAATAAAAAAATACAAACTTGCATCAGAATAAGTGTATTGTGATTGTCAAAACATTTGCTAACTAAACAGAATTTTATTAAGTTTAGTGACAACATGTTACAATGTTTAGGCCTATATGGTACAATGACTGGTAGGGTAGGCCTACTGTTTTTATTACGAGGCTGACTCCAGCTCCTTTTTCGCCAGCTCCTTATTCGTCTAACTATTCGCTCCACCTTAAAAATGTTGGACGGTTGTTATGTTAACCCCTCCCTCTCGGTGCTTTTGGCCGTATTTCTTAAAGGAACAGTTGTATGTGAATTACAAGCCTGAGGATCGGGCAGCATTTTTCATTTAACAGTGATTTTCATTTAACAGTGAAAATAAATAGCCTCTTCCTGAAAAGATTATCTTGTCTGCCTCTATAAATGGTGTAAGCTGTTATGGTATATTATTATTTTGTAATTACTAAATGTTGTTTTTAAAGTATGGAGAAACGTGACATTATGTTTCCAACGTAATTTCTGTTCTTTATTAGAAGTTATCCATTACTCCAGTCTAACAAATATATGTATGTATATATGTATGTATATATATATATATATATGTATGTATGTATGTATGTATGTATGTATGTATGTATGTATGTATGTATCTATGTATGTATCTATGTATGTATCTATGTATGTATCTATGTATGTATCTATGTATGTATCTATCTATCTATGTATCTATCTATCTATGTATCTATCTATCTATCTATCTATCTATCTATCTATCTATCTATCTATCTATCTATCTATCTATCTATCTATCTATCTATCTATCTATCTATCTATCTATCTATCTATCTATCTACTGGACAAAGCATACTGGAGGTGTCATTACTTTAGTATTTCACAAGTTCTCAAAAAAAACGGGAACGTAGAGGCATAGATTAATTCATTCTTAAAAGAAATCTTGCATTACAACATTTCCTGATGTGTTATTATTTAAATATGGTACCCAGAACATGCCCCACCATTGCAACTTTGTGTGCCGACAAAGCAAACTGGAGGTGTCATTACTTTAGTATTTCACAAGTTCTCACAAAAACGGGAACGTAGAGGAATAGATTAATTCATTCTTAAACGAAATCTTGCATTACAACATTTTCTGATGTGTTATTATTGAAATATGGTTCCCAGAACATGCCCCACAATTGCAGCTTTGTGGTCCGACAAAGCATACTGGAGGTGTCATTACTTTATTATTTCACAAGTTCTCAAAAAAACGGGAACGTAGAGGCATAGATTAATTCAATATTAAACGAAATCTTGCAGTACAACATTTTCTGATGTGTTATTATTGAAATATGGTACCCAGAACATTCCCCACCATTGCAGCTTTGTGTGCCGACAAAGCATACTGGAGGTGTCATTACTTTATTATTTCACAAGTTCTCAAAAAAAAAAAAAAAACGGGAACGTAGAGGCATAGATTAATTCATTCTTAAACGAAATCTTGCATTACAACATTTTCTGATGTGTTATTGTTGAAATATGGTTCCCAGAACAAGACCCACCATTGCAGCTTTGTGTGCCGATAAAGCATACTGGAGGTGTCATTACTTTATTATTTCACAAGTTCTCAAAAAAACGGGAACGTAGAGCCATAGATTAATTCATTCTTAAAAGAGATCTTGCATTACAACATTTTCTGATGTGTTATTATTGAAATATGGTACCCAGAACATGCCCCACCATTGCAACTTTATGTGCCGACGAAACATACTGGAGGTTTCATTACTTTAGTATTTCACAAGTTAAAAAAAAAAACGGTAACGTAGAGGCATAGATTAATTCATTCTTAAACGAAATCTTGCATTACAACATTTTCTGATGTGTTATTATTGAAATATGGTACCCAGAACATGCCCCACCATTGCAACTTTATGTGCCGACGAAGCATACTGGAGGTGTCATTACATTAGTTTTTCACCAGTTCTAAAAAAAACGGGAACGTAGAGGCATAGATTAATTCATTCTTAAACGAAATCTTGCATTACAACATTTTCTGATGTGTTATTATTGAAATATGGTTCCCAGAACATGCCCCACAATTGCAGCTTTGTGTGCCGACAAAGCAAACTGGAGATGTCATTACTTTATTATTTCACAATTTCTCAAAAAAACGGGAACGTAGAGGTATAGATAAATTCATTCTTAAAAGAGATTTTGCATTACAACATTTTCTGATGTGTTATTGTTGAAATATGGTACCCAGAATATGCCCCACCATTGAAACTTTATTTGCCGACAAAGCATACTGGAGGTGTCATTACTCTGGTATTTCACAAGTTCTCAAAAAAACGGGAACGTAGAGGTATAGATAAATTCATTCTCAAACGGAATCTTGCATTACAACATTTTCTGATGTGTTATTGTTGAAATATGGTTCCCAGAACATGACCCACCATTGCAGCTTTGTGTGCCGACAAAGCATACTGGAGTTGTCATTACTTTATTATTTCACAAGTTCTCAAAAAAACGGGAACGTAGAGGTATAGATACATTCATTCTTAAACGAAATCTTGCATTGCAACATTTTCTGATGTGTTATTTTTGAAATATGGTACCCTGAATATGCCCCTCCATGCAACTTTATGTGCCGACAGAATATTCTGGATTAGTCATTTCTTTATTATTTCACAAGTTCTCAAAAAAGGGGAACCTAGAGGTTTAGATAAATTCATTCTTAAACAAAATCTTGCATTACAACATTTTCTCATGTGTTATTGTTGAAATAAGGTACCCAGAACATGCCCCACCATGCAACTTTATGTGACAATAAAGCATACTGGAGGTGTCATTTCTTTCTTATTTCACAGGTTCTCAAGTTCTCTACATTCCCCTTTTTTTGAGAACTTGTGAAATAATAAAGAAATTACTAATCCAGTATGATTTGTTAGCACATAAAGTTACCATGAACCATATTTCAACAATAACACATCAGAAAATTTTGTAATGCAAGAATTCGTTTAAGAATGAATTTATCTATACTTCTACGTTCCCCTATTTCTGAGAACTTGTGAAATAATAAAGAAATGACTAATCCAGTATGGTGTGTCGGCACATAAAGTTGCATGGAGTGGCATATTCTGGGTACGATATTTCAACAATAACACATCAGAAAATGTTGTAATGCAAGTATTCGTTTAAGAATACATTTATCTATACCTCTACGTGCTTATTTCTTTGAGAACTTGTGAAATACTAAAGTAGACACCTCCAGTATGCTCTGTCGGCACATAAAGTTGCAATGGTGGGACGTTCTGGGCTGCGTTTCCCGATAACAATGGATCTAAGCACTTACGAGCATTTTTTTACGAGCGACTTTACGAACGTTCGTGTTCATTTCACGTGCGTTTCACAAAAACGCACTCAGCACGATCGTGCGCAGCTGTGATTTAAGTGCTACTTAAGAGTCGCTGTCCGTTTGTCAAGTGCTGAAATGTCACGCTCGTAATTGTAGCACACGCTTGTATTTTGAAATGTATAGCCTTATTGTTTTCATCTGATGTGCATTTTCTACGAGGCCAATAATCTATAAAAGCACAAACCTATGGGTGGAGACACCAGCAAAATGGCTGAACCAAAAAAAACAAAGAAAATATTTTTTGTTTTAAAGAGGAGATTAATGTCATTTTAGAGGAGGTGGAGTTATACAACATATTTTATTCAGCAGGTTTAAGGTCAGTCATACAAATAAAACAAAAACAAAAATCTGGGATATTATTGCTACAAAACCGACTTTAACTAGGGGCATTAAAAGTTCAGGGAAGGACGTCAGAAAGAAGTGGCAGGACTTTGCCAGCCTTGCTAAAAGGAAAAGGGCACTGCAGAGGACAACATTTAATAAAACAGGTGGTGGGACCAATGATTCCCCCTTCTCACAGCAGAGGAAGAAAAGGCCTTGTCAATACCTGGCACAAGTGCTTCAAGATGGCATTTGTGGTGGTATTGACATCCATGGAGGAGTAGGGGTAACTCAACCTGAGCCTGGTCAGGTCCTTCATGCTCAGAGGAACCATCAGTTTCATCTGCCATCTCCCAGCATCTACCATCTCCCAGTCCTCCAAACAACCCTCCCAGGTTTTAAAAACATTTTAAATTCAATCTATTCATCCTATATATCGATCAAGTCTTTCAGAAATTTGGACTAAACTGCTTTATTCATATAACTTTTTTAGATCTCTTAATGGAATTTTTTAAGTCAAGGTGAAAGTTGCGTAGACTGTCAATGGAGGGACAGAAATCATGATTTCATCTTAAATTGTGTTCCAAAGATGAATGAAAGTTTTAGAGGTTTTGAACATGATGGTAAGTAATTAATGACAGAATTTTCATTTTTGGGTGAGTTAACTTTATGTAATAGACTTTAAGTTTTGCTCAAACAATTGTTTAGAAATAATTCAACTCCTCAAGCTGATGTTTATGTTGCTCTTACATTAGATATGATTTATGTGCATTAAAAAAAGTACCTGGTTTCATTTGTTTGTTACATAAAATGAGAACACAACTCACACTCTTCAAACATTGTAACGTGTAAAACCAGAGAGAAACGAGCTTACGTTTCACGAGCATAAAAATGTACAACATAAGTCGGTTCATTTCGATTCATTTCTGAGTGATTCACTAAATGATCTGACTAGTTTAGTGGTTTCTCCTAATAAATGTCTAAATGAATGTACTCACAGTCTGAAAAACAAAGCAGATTCGGAGCAGAATGAACGGCTGTGTTCCAACGTTCCCTTCCCTTGCTCACTTCTCTTCTTCTCCTAGACTCGCATGTGTGTCATTCATTGCTTCAGAGCTTATGATGTTACAAGACAACTCTTGTAATGTATATGTATTTCATTAAAAGTTGCTGTTAGAACTGTTGTATGTGCCATTCAAAATTAAAGTTTTTGAGTTGTATGAATGTTTTAAAATGTTCATTTGACACTTTGATCCTTTTTTATGTTGAAAAGACTTGAATAAACAACTGAAATGTGATCATGAATGTTGTCTTTATTTAAAAAAAAACATATGTTATAAGAGATTACAAAAATTAAAATCTCATCAAAATACAGGACAGCAGAATCAAATAGTACAGTGTTTTAGATCACAACCAACAAATCAATCAACAAAGGAAAATAAAATAAAAATAATGCAATCTCCTAACTATGTACATTACACACATTTGTACACTCAATACATTATATCACTTAACTACAAATAGCAAACACTTCTTTCTGTCCATTGCCTAAATGTATTTTTCTTGCCATGGCACCTGGGCAGCAGGTGACACAAAATGATTTTTCAGGAGATCATGTTGCTGTTTAGCAGCGAGGGTAGGATTGCGTGACCTTTCAGCTGGCACACATTACATGTAAGACTATCTCTCCTCCATGCCTCTCGTTAACTCTGTGGTCTGCATCCTCCCAGTCTGCCAGTGCTGGAGTCATGTAGGCCTCTGAACGGCCTCTGGTGGCATGCTGAAGCAAGGGTGATATTGGTGACACTCTGGGTGAAAGAGGATTGTGAAGCGGAACACTCTAAACCTATTGGCCAGAATGCCAAAGGCATGAAAGCTGGTAGTTGTAGACCCTCTGGTTGTGGTCCAGCTGCCTGAAGGGTTAGGGTTTCATCAGGTCTGTTCTCATAGGATACGCCTTGACCGCATCAAACATATACAGTAGGGTAGCACAATATCAGAACCGGGAAGCTTTTCTAAAGGAGGAACATTCAGGAGACCCATGGTCCAGTGCGTTCTTTAGGTCAGAATGGGCAAAAAGCCCAACATCCGAGACCCTGCCCTGAATACCAACACTAATATAAATTATTTTACAATTTGCTTCTACAGCTGCCATCATGAGAACTTCCTGGTTGCGTATGCAACCCACCGTTCCCTGAAGGAGGGAACGGAGAACGTAGTCGACGTCGACTGAATTGGGATCATGCTAGGGAGCCTATCATCTTCGATTACTATTGAACGAGCCAATGGAATTTGGCGTGCGTGATTTGCATCACACACTCCGCCCCCGCGGCGCGGGTATAAATACGGAAGTGGATGCACGCACTAGTTGCTTTTCGCTGAGGAGCCGAGAGTAACCCGGGGTCAGCGTTGGTCCAGCGGTAGTGGCAAGCGGACTACGTCCTCCGTTCCCTCCTTCAGGGAACGGTGGGTTGCATACCCAACCAGGACGTTCCCTTTCAGTCGATAACGTCAGACGTAGTCGACGTCGACTGAATTGGGATCATCCTTTGAACACGCCACTAACGCTGCCACCTTCCAGTGCCTAAACCAAAGCCTCCTGATGCCCCCACAAATTTAAGGCAGGGAAGGACAGGGCTTAGGCCAGGGAAGTCACTGCTGTTCCTACAGGACCACTGGGAAAAGCGTTCCCCATACATTGGAAGGAAGGGACGCTGCAGAAGCCACATCCAACCCAGAGGGAGGAAAGTGGAAAATACACATATGAACTGGGCAGTCTAACATATGGAATGTCACTGGGGTGGCTCCAGCCTAAGACGGGGGAGACACACCGGACAGTGACGGCAGGGAGACTCTGCCGAGGGAAGACTCGGGCTCGCCGCAGGGAGCCGTATCGTGGAAGAATACACATATGGGGTCGCCGTAGGGACCGCCACATATGGACCCAGCCTAACACAGGTTCCACACTGCTTACGAGTGGTAGGCCTAACACCAGACGTTCCGCACATCCGACGTCGGAGGGGTGTGGAGGAACTCAACAGGGTTCAATTTTAAGGGAACTCAACTGGAGTAGAAAGGCGCACGTATCCAGTCCATAGGAGGGGAATGGCGCAGCAAGCCGACACTTGAACCGGGCTCACGGTGAAACTGGCTTCATGAGAAGGGAGCCCACGGGAAGCAGCGGTTCAACTAGGTGTCGTCCAGCCCCCAACTCTAGAATCTGTTTAGCAAAGCATATTGTCAGCACCCAGGCGGAGCACTTTACACTCATCATAGAGGAGCTCAACACCTAAGTGGACATGTTGCATCTGGGATTTTTACCGAAATGAAGTCAAGCACTAAGTGCAACTTTGCATGGAAACAGCCTTCCCTCTCTGCTGAATTCCAACAGATATTTGTAGAGCTGGTCTGAGGTCTATGGCTTGCGTTCTGTACACGTCCAAGCGAACGGACAGAGAAGCCAGGGCTGGATCTGCCTCCTCCAGGGCAGCGCTTGCAGGCTCACCACCTGCTCCTATTACGGGAGAGGTAGGAACCTTGGGCACAATCCGAGCCGGGGTCTCAGCTTGTGAGAGTTAGCCGGCCCAGACTCCAGGCACAATACGTTGACCGAAAGCGAGCAAGTCCCTACCCTCTAGTAGAGACCACGCGAGCAGGAGAACTGATATAACAGAATTTTTAACTCACTGCCTGCAGTGGCTCAGGGGCGGTCTCTGCAGTGCAGTCGCACCAGGGACAAGGCCCAAGAGGATTAAGAGGGACACAAGGATTTACAAGACCTTGCTCCTCAGGAACCTGACGATCAGAACGTGCTTCTGCACACTTTTGCAACACGATGAGCGTCGTTTAAACACCGAGGCAACATCATTTTGAGGGTGAAGGAAAACAGCCTACTGCAACCCATTTTGCAGGGAAGAGAGCACTGAAGTGATCGAAAGCTTTCAGGATCTCCTCTGGAGAGAAGACGCACTCAACGACTAGGTTCCACTTCTAAAGGCGTAAGCACGCAACCCATTTCTAGGGGGTGCTCGCAGAAGTGATGGTAACTATCACATGCCCTGTGATAGCCACCTGAACCTCCGCGTTCAGATGTAAGACCGCCCGGAATCTCCGGGGGAAGAACGCGGGTGCCCTCGAGCCCCGTCCCTGAAAGAGTTTTCAGGGGAAGTCAGGAAGGCTGTCGATGGGAACCAGGTCTAGTTGGGCCAATAAGGGGCAACTATGAAGACCTGTTCCTCTCCTGACTTAGCACGTAGGTCCAAGCGACGGGCGCAAAAAGACAGGAGCGTTGCTCAACACAACATGTGAAGATCACTGGGCTTCAGGAGCATCTTCTGCTCAGCACTTGAGTGTGACAAGTTCACTGAGCTTCAGGAGCATTCCTGCTCAACACCTGAGTGTGATAAACTCACTGAGCTTCAGGAGCATTTCTGCTCAACACTTGAGTGCGAAGAACTTCACTGAGCACCAGGAGCATTTCTGCTCAGCACTTGAGTGTGACAAGTTCACTGAGCTTCAGGAGCATTCCTGCTCAACACCTGAGTGTGATAAACTTACTGAGCTTCAGGAGCATTTCTGCTCAACACTTGAGTGCGAAGAACTTCACTGAGCACCAGGAGCATTTCTGCTCAGCACTGCGTGTGACGAATTCACTGAGCTACAGGAGCATTTCTGCTCAATACCTGAGTGTGATGAACTCACTGAGCTACAGGAGCATTGCTGCTCAACACCTGAGTGCGATGAACTTCACTGAGTTTTAGGAGCAATTCTGCTCAACATGAAGTGTGATGATTTCACTGACTTGAGAAGGCACAAGGCGACCATGAGTCGCAGTCACTTTTTGAAGGCTCACTGGGGTTAAACGCATTTCTGCGGGCCCCTGGGGCAGCTGAGACCCAGTGTTTGTCCAAGGGTAGTCCGCTCGGTTTACAAAAACACTGGCGGAAAGATGAAACCGGGGGGGCAACTGAGCGGCCCCGGAATGGTCATGACCCAGCTGGACCCAGGGGATGGAGTCTCCACTTGCCCTGGCTATAACTGTTGTGAGGCTCGATGGCGGCACGATTGAGTAAAGCGGGAGGAGTGGAACAAAGCGTCCTCAGAAGCTTCTGACTCCAAGGAGGAGGTGACGGGTGAGTTGTGACATGCAAGGGAAGCTTGCGCAACGGTCGAAATGTCTAACAACTCGAGGCACGAATGCCCGTGTAGTCGGGGGTCGCCCAGACCCCCGTTAAAACACGCCCTTTGTACATGGCCCCTCTGTGGAAGAGGGTTTGGCAGCAAACCGGGATGAACTATAGTCACACAGGGTGAGCTGCTCTGCCACGGTCACCTCGGGACTCGATCATGAAGCTAGCGCTGAAGCGGTCACATACGGAGGAAGCCAAAGGCTGCGACTACCATATACCCCAGGAGCATCTGAAAGTTCTTTCAGTGGGACCCTTTCTCACTTCAACACCAGCTGAACACATTCTCATTGGAGAGACGTGTTTACCGAGTCCCTCTCCAAAACTGAAAAAGAGATACTCAGCCCGTGGGCGAGATTACTCTCTTCCAGTTGACCTGAAGACCCGACGGGCTCTGGAGCACTCGAGGGGAAGGACACTGTACTGATACTCCACCCTTAGACGCAACACACAGGATGGCCTGCGGTGCGGAAGGTAGAGATCTGAAGCACATGTCTTTCAGGTCGGAGCTGCAGACCAATCTTGGGCCAAGATGGTCACGACTCACCACCTAGTAGCACGAAGAACGAGTTTGCAACTGGCCTTCGTACCGGCTGGAGGAGCGGGTATATATCAAATCCTTCGCCAGCAGGATAAGATAAGCACGCACAAGTCAGGAGCACTGCTCCACACTCGGTGTGATGAATATCACTGAATTTTAAGGAGCACGTCTGCTCACACCTAATGTGATGATTATCACTGACTTGAGCGGGGTAGCCGAGCCTGAGGTGGGGCAGCAAAGTAGAGATAGTGGTGTTAGTGTGCAGTGCAACACTTACCTGTCTCCACTAGCGGCAGGGGGACGTGAGAAGGCGGATGACCGGGTCCTCGAACGCCCCAAGCTGCCTGCTGGCGACCAAGGGAACCTGGGGGATGTAAGGCTATTACAGGGTCACACCCGCCAGACTGGTCCACTTGGGACTCAGGAATAGAAACTTTGCTCTTTTTCTGAATATGTGGGTACCGCTGACCCCGTTTTTATAGGGGCCAGCGGCGGAACAGACACACACATAACAAAAAACTCCAGCCGGCCCTCCAACCAGCCAGAGGGAGTGGATCGGCGACCACTCCACGAGCAACTCCTCCATCCCTGAGAGCCCGTCCAGGTTCAGCGTTTTCTTTTGCGCTGATGCTTACCACCTGGCTTGGCAGCGCCTGGAGCAGGCTGGGCGCCCCTTCCAAGGCCGGCTCCACGCCGGAACCTGGGTGAAGGCTGCTGTGATGGTCCGGCGGGAGCTGACGCCATGGCATGCAAGGAGGAAGCGGCTTGCCCACAAGCCTTGTAAGCCTTGCCCGTAAGAGCGGACGAGAACTTACAGGCTTTAGATGGGTGACGAGGATCACCTCTCCAGGAAGCGGCCGCCGTTGGGCATAACTGCATCGCAACGGCCCGCTCCACCGGAGGGATAGCCTCGTTACCCTTCACCGCTCCCCCATCAAGGGTAGTGAGGGGGGAAGAGCAGGCGGTTTCTGGCAGAGAAAGGTGCCATCCATGCCCTCGTAAGCTCCTCATGCACTTCAGGAAAGAAAGGAACCGGGGCGGCGGACTGAGAACCAGTACGGCCCGCCCCGATATACCAATCATCCAACCGAGACGGCTCGGGACACGGTGGAGGGTTCCACACGAGCCCTACCGCCTCGGCGGCCTTTTTCAGCATAGCTGACATTTCTGGATCTGGCTCGGGCAACACTGGTCTCCCGGAGGGAGGCAGTGCAGCCGAGTCGTCATCTCCAGAGTTCAGCTCCCCCTCCGATGCTGCGATTGACATCGTATCCCCTGGAGGGGCCCCAAATGACACGGCTGGCCTGTCCATTACAGAGGGACCAGCGGGATCAATGGGGAGCTCCACCGGTTGCGGTTTGAAAGAGGAGTGACGGACCCACGGGGCCTGGCCGGGCGGATTACCCCTCACTGTGATCCTCAGATCACCCAGCTTGGACGGCACCCCAGTCTTTCTCTTGGAAGGTAACCCAGAGGAAGAACAAGGGCGGGGCCCAGAGGTGGGGACTGCAGCAACGCTTTTGACGAAGGCGAGTCTAGATCTCAACACCGAGATGGTCATGTTCCCGCAGTGAGAACATGACTCATCCACGAAAGCTGCCTCGGCATGCTGTAAGCCCAAACATGCGACACAACTTTCGTGACCGTCAGAGGGGGATAGTGCCAGACCGCACCCAGAAACGCACGGATGGAATGGCATCTTGAAAAAGACGCACTCACACCCGTGTTGCTCTTTTAGGAAATGGGACCGTCACCAGTGCCGGAGCACACAGGAAATGACCGCGACAAACACTGAATATTCTTTCAACCAACAGTGAAGCACTCACTTCTCGCCCTCTAACCAACCGTCAACACACAAACAAACAATAGAAATTTGATGCTGTTTAAACAGCAGTTGAGAGCTGAGAAGCTCGCGATCACCGCTGCACCACGCTGTAGAACACCAACACTGGAGAGGTCTTCCCGTAAGAACACCGACACACTCGCTCGTTGAATACAACAGCACTCTTCAGAGACATCAAAGACGAACGGCTCCAAAGCGAAAGGCAACTAGTGCATGCATCCACTTCCGTATTTATACCCGCGCCGCGGGGGCGGAGTGTGTGATGCAAATCACGCACGGCAAATTCCATTGGCTCGTTCAATAGTAATCGAAGATGGTAGTGTAGGGTATTGACCAATCAGACACATACTAATTATTCATTATATACAAAGGTTTATGAAACTCCTCACACAGCCCAAATGAACAAACACAAGGGCAGAAACAGTGTCATGTTACAGGGCATGATAAGGAGATTTTACGACCTCCGAGGAATGTGGCCACATACTCAAGAGAGAGACTATGAAACAGAAACCCTCTTTAAAACAGACTTTGCTGCATTAATCATAGACTAACTGATCTATAAATGAACATGCATAAAACTGTGAAAGAAACAGTGTAAATGGTTTACTGTCTCGTGTACTATTAGGTATATATTATGGTATGTATCCTGGTATACAACCAACTAACGATCAATGTAACCTCACCTGTATAATGCCTCCTACCTAATTAATCCTCATTTAATGACTCACACTTTGATGTACATCACCTTCTTCTAGAATGCAGTGTGGATGTGTTATAGCTATTTTAGCATTAATGAAGGTATAATCATGCTAGGGACAAAGATCTGTAAATCAACTAAGAGCCACTTTCCCTCTCAGACATGTCCCCTTTCTGATTGGTCGAGTTCAACCCTTAGGGGAGGATCTTCTCCAGGCCTTATTAGAGACAGTCCACATGTGACCTCCCTCTCTTAGTTCTTTCATCCAGCCGCAACACTGTTCTGGTGATTCTGGGGAACCCCCTCCCCCTCCACGGGGGCCCCAGGGCCCAGCAGGCCTCAATCCAACCAGATATGGGCACAGGCAGGAGAGAGATGACTCTCTCACAAAGAACCAAGGACAATCTCAAGAGTTTTGGAACAAAGACTCCAACCAACAACGACTCCAATCACCCATCCTTCCGACTTCCTCACTTCTCCTGGGTGCTCGGCGTGGCCTCAACAGAGTCCCAGGCCTTCACCAAACCAGTCATGCGTTCCTGGAGAAAGAGAACGCTCAACCAACTTCCACTTGACACTGCCGGAACCATCAACGACTTCAATTTTCAACAACTTCAAGAATTGTTCCCATTACAAATGCAAGTATTCAATTCAATGAAATGTGAAAATGAAATTCTGATGGTTCTTCTCATAGACCCTCTTCCGGTTTCCAATTTCATCCTATCACTAACCTATTTATGTATTCATGTGTGTATGTTGTTTAGTTTATTTATATTCACATAAATATCTATATTTAGTTAAACTTGTACATAATATGTATTTGGTTCTGTTTTGTTTGCAATACAAGTCACTTTACAATCACGGTTTTTGCTACTGGCTCAAAGTACTGTACAGGCGAAGAAATAATTATTCTTCGGTGGCCATGGAAGATACCCTTTTCTTAGAATAAATTAATAATCAAAAGAGTTCGTTGGAAATACTGATTAATTGATTGTAATATTAATTCAGCCACATCAAGTTAATCCAATTAACTGACCCAAATATTTATAATTAATAATAACAAGATATTATTGATTATTAATATTTCCAAAAAGCTGAGTTCCTTACATATATGGTGGAGAATGCGGGCATCGTATTAAACATTGTATGCAAGCAGACAGTAATCAATCATATGTTGTCCCATAAGTTTTTATTAACATCTCATACATGCACGTACAAGTTTCTGGGTAAATCAGCAAAACTATAGCTTGAATATGCCTTCCTACGAATGGCGGAAAGTTCACAAATGCTATAATGCATATTTAAATCGTACGATAAGAAACTCCTGATATTAGCGAAGAAAGCCTAATTTCAGATATAAATCGAGCATAAGCCTTCTCTGACGAAGAAATCTCAGATTAGCCGCGCACATAAATGGTACCAGAACCAATTAACCTGATATGGATGAAGAAATCTCCATTTTCAGCATTTTTGAATGTGATCTGAGCGATGTTCCTCAATCACCGATTAAGGCCTTATTATTATTACGTTACGTCATTGTATTCATATTAAACCGCTGAAGCGCTCATATGAAACAATCGCGTCGAATTCGTAATAGAACAATCAGCTAACTATTAATGTGCCATTGTCTGTGAAAGAACGGTGCTGTTTTGATTTGTTAAAAAGATTCACTCACACGCAACGTCGTGTCTAAGCGAGAGACTCAGTGCAAACTCTCAGCACAGCTCGTACGCTGCTCCGAACGATCTGTGTTGTTGGTTGGCATTGCGTCCGGAACGCGAGCAGGCGTTCCTATCTAGTTTTTCTGACAACAGCACCAATCTCACAGACCCTCGTGTAAACAAGCGACGGTTGTAGCCAATAGCTCCCTCAATCCTAACTTACAAGTAAAACCCTCTAACTTACCTCGAGTGATAGTTTTAGCACCGCCTAAAAACTTAGACACGTTAGAGCGTAAAGTGTAACCTTAAACCAAAGACTATAGATTTTGCGTGATTTGAACTGAGTGATTTGAACATGAGTAATGAGAGTCAAAGGTCTTCGAGGCTTTGAATCAAAGGAGTCAACTGCGTCACAAATGATTATTTGTTTGAAGCGCCCTCGCTGGCGACCCCTGCTGGTCAAAACAGTGGAAGTGTAGCGGAAACTCAAATCAACGGAACATCTTTTACAAACCAATCGCAAAGGTTTTATCAAAAGGTGTAATCAGGTAATGGCAATCCGCGAGCTACCTAATATCGTTTAATATGAAGTGTCTTTCAAGGCACAATATCTTAGTAAACTGTAGGGCTCGTTTTATGAAAGCTTGACTTGAAAGTCAATCAGACCCTTTATCAAATGCGTCATTAAATGTGTACGAATCTATAAAGTGATACGAGATCACATAGAGACCAGATACACACTGATTCACGAACCGTTGAAATTTAAAACAATTTCGAAACAGCTATGACGCGTAACGAAGCCCAGTTTAATAAAATCACGTGACCTTAGCAGTGATACACATTACACACTCCGAATGATTTGAGACGAATGATTCACCCTGGTGTCAGAGCTTCACGAAGCACGTCTCATAAGAGGGTTAAACCACCCTCTTCTCTCTCTCGTCCCCTTCCTCTTGGTTTCACTTTCAGATTGAAACCCAGATACTTTGGGTTTTTATTTGTGTTTCTTTTATTTTTACTTAAATCTACCCCTATTTTATTTTGTGTATTTACACCTGTTGAGCCTGAATCGTCCTATTCAGTTAAGTTGAATTTAATTAAATTGGGAATTTAATTAATCAATTTGCTTATTCAAGTTCCCCCCTAGTTACCAGAGCTATGAGAACACACAATGTTTACATAATTTTTTTTTTATTTTATTTCAATTTAGTTATTTACTTTGGTTTCAGCCTGAATTCTTATATTCAGCTAAAGAAAAAAAAGGGCTTAACTAAATTTGAAATTTAATTAAATTACTTGATACGCTTCCCTTTCCTTTTAGTTTTCTTAGAGCTATAAGGACGTTCTAACTTTACCTTTACCTTATTTTAGATCACTAGTCACTATCCTCATCTTCTCTCTCTCTATAGGATTACAATATCTAGCGACTGTTGATTCCATAGTGAGTTACACAGGTCATTAATATCCTACTTCCTGTCTGTGTTTTACCCATCCTCACTCCTTAGCACCAAGCTAAATACATGAAGTACGGCTAAACACAAACGCACAGTAGGCCCCAGACAGAACTGGAAACACTTCCGATTGTTTCTTCTTCTTCTTTTGGACCTTGAGATGTCTGATGTGTCCCTCGTAGCTTAGTCTAACAGCAGCATAACCCATAAGTGACTCCTGTTTACCTATGTCTCCTAGCTAAACCTAAATAGGTAAAACACTCCTTTCTTCCTCTTCTTTTCTGGTTTCATCGTATTGTTTTATTTTTGTTTTGCTCTATCTGTTACTCTCGTAGCACAACATGTGAGAAGAACCATCAGCATTTTTGAGTAATAGGTTATGACATGTAAGAGCCCAGTCATCAGTCGATGCTTCTTAAAGCATGTCAATTAAGATACTCAAAACTTTTTCTTGTTGTTGTGTGTGCTCACCAAAACTAAATTTTAGCTGCTCCACATAGCCATTCTCCCACACAGATAGCTCACCACCTCTGTAGAAACTTGCATTTGCCTGTGCCATTTCTCTCTCGTGTTCCCACAAGTGTGCCAGTAGGCCTCAGACACCCAGCCCTGCCACCAGGACCACCTGAAGACCCGGCAGAGCAGTGTCATGGACATCCTTCAGCCTGAAGCAGGCAACGACCTGCCACGGCAGAGGAAGGAACAGTTAGGCAACAACGAAAGCAGACGTCTGACACCCAGCCTGAGCCACCAAGAGCTGACCAGCATTATCTTCTCCTTGGCCATGCTCCCGCAGGCCTCAAACAGGAGGTAAATGAACTAACGCTGCCAGCCACAGGACTCCACAGAGAACGAACCCTGCTTAACGGGAGAAGGCACAGGACAGACGCAGGGACCCTGACAGCGTGGAGCAACTGAAAGAGATCACCAGTTTTCAAGCGGCTCTGACAGCTGCTGAGCACCTGCCAACAGACGAGAGAGGAACTGGTTGAACTCAAAGAGAGAGACGCTGAAGCCATCGGCTTGCAGCCAGAGCTGAAGTCCCAACACTGACTCAGCGATGCTGCAACATTATAGACCAGCTCGATGTGGTCCAAATAGAACTGAAACAGTCCAACCAACTGCAAATGGACCCCACGAGAAAGATGTACCCTGCTGAACTTCGCATCAGCAGCGTAGGCTTCCCCAGCCCCGCACAAAAAGGGGGGGAGACAAACCCCTCTGCTTAACATGTCATCAGACAATTTCCTTAAAGCTTCTGCAGCCGTGGAAGGAAAAGGATTGATTCAGAAGAATCTTGAAACGACGCGTGTAGTGACACTCAAAAACCTCAACCGAATGGCCAGACATATCCCTGCATTTACACCAGAGCTTGCTAGACTCTATCTGATCTGGATCACATCCAGCCCAGAGTTGCGACGCTTTCTGGCTCGGCAGCCAGAAAACATCCAATCTAACTACCAGCAGCTGGAACAAGCCATCACAACAGGATTCTCAGACTTAAGAGTCTGAATGTAGACTGGGCGCGGTCCCAGACACCAACCAGGGTAACCCTGAAAGTCCCTGTGCTACTACCACAGACATCAAGCGAGCTACCTCGGAGCGTGCAACAAACCTGTGATGGAGGAAGACACCAGCTTCAAGAACCTTTTGACTCTGAACTTCAAAACCCAGAAGACACACGGCATGACCACAATGCACGACTCTGCTACAAAGTTCCTAGTCAGCATAGGACATAAAACTTTTAAAGTAGATGAAAATGTGTGCTCAAAAGGAAGCAAGAGTTTGCATTAGTAAAATTTGAATTTTACTGATTTAAAGTAAATCTTGAATGCAGGTGTAAGCCTCATGTGCCAACAGACTATGCACTGCTTTTTGAAACATACAGACATTGTGCCACCCGCTGGGTGAAATATACACTGCTGCACATTAGTTTCCATGACAATGACTTGTTACAGAAAAAACATACTCCAAATAGGGCATTCGTCACCCTAATGCCAGATAGTAAGCAAACCACCTAAGCTGGGAAAACTAGCATGACCTAGAGCCCCTTCGTAACTACTGTTATCCTAAAAGTGCTTATTTGATCATTCCGATCCAAATGGGACATGATATGCGATACACATTTTGATCACAAGCTGCTGGCTTGTGTAAATGCAGATAAAACGATAGCTGGAATTGACATCTCTACTTAAAATAATAATAATAAAAAAAAAGTGGTCTTAACTGGTATCTGTAATTTCAGCATTAAAGCGTAAGTCTGTTTGACAAAGGAATCTCATCTCAGCGGCATGCAAACTGTACCGGTATTTATTAGTCTGCTTTGGTTGAAGGAATCCAAATTGCAGTATTGCTTAATCTGTTTCTGACGAAGGAATCTCAGTACAGTGTTATATACACGTAGACTTGGGTGATGCTCCCCTTTCTACAAAGTAAAGACCTTACAAATTATTGTTAGATTGATGTAATTCACCTAAATTTTGGCTGCATCTACAAGCAGAGAGCTACCTAGCGATCAAAACTGTTCACTCGCTGAAAAGTCAGTATTTATGCACTAGATGGACTTAACTATATAGGCTTAGACAAGCTTTGACTTGCAGCAAATCTATTTCCTTACTCTGTAAACAAATAGAATACGTTGCGTAAAGTAAAGAGAAGAGTTCCATGAGTAAAATTTGCAAATGCCAAACCACATTTGCATTTTACTGAATGTAACTTCAAGTTCTTGAAAGACTTAAAGTATAGGCGCCCCCTTTTAACCCGTTTAAACATGCATAACTCATTTAAAATGTGCGGACATTCTTCATGGACTGTTGAATTGTTCTGACATGCACTGGTTCCCCTGACAACGACTTGTCACAGGAAGTGCTAACTCGTGACGTCATTTTGTAAACAAACCAGCCTAGATGGCTAAGCTAACTTAACCTAGCGTCCATCCAGCTTAGGCTAAGCTAAGCTAACCTAGCATCCATCCAGCTTAGGCTAAGCTACATAATAACTTCTACAGTTAGCGGTTAGCATCATTTACTTGAAGCCTTAATTACAGCTTTTATGTATACAGCGCAAAGTATTCTAAAATACTTTCTTTAACCCCATTTAGGGTTTCTAATTTTTCTCTTTCCTTACTTTCAATTCTTCTCAGCTGAATTTCACCTTCACTAGTTTAGGCATAGTCCTTGCTGAGCGCTGTAGGCTAAATTTGCAGATCCCCTGTCAATTAAACCCAAGTTTAATTACATGTAAGCTGTGTAGCTAGAGAAGAATTCTTATAGTTATGAGAATTTTCATCAGCATGTTGACTAAACCTTTGGAGGGACACACACGGTGTGGTCTTAAACACGCAACAGCTGTGACCCACTCTGGAGTGTTGGTCCAGGCAAATCTAAAGGTTAGTCACTAGTGCTATTGATTACTCTCAATTTCAGATCATTCCTGCTGTTTTGATCACTTCCTTAAGTCCTTTTTATTTTTATTTTACTTCGATAATAATAGCAGTCAGCTATTCACTTGTCTATTCTGTCATGTATATGATTTATTTCCATTTCCTCTCTTGTTCAAATGTGGTTCCATTTCCCATAGGGCCCAGAAAGGAACCAGAGACACCTTTATTTGTGATTTTGTTTATTTTCAACGAGTGCGCTAATTTTTATGACCCTGCAACACAGGTAATTTCAACGATTACTAGGGCATAACTATAGTCCTGAGGATTGATAATAAGCATAATTTGAATATGAAAGCTGTCCTTTTTCCTCCTATTCTTCACTTCGTCAAGCCGTAGTGAACCACCAGTTAAGTCCAGAGAAATATTTTAGTCATAAGAACCATCTTAAGTCATTAATTTCATCTCGGCTATGCCCTTTCCAGGAAATACTCTCGGAACCACACAAGTCTTAGCCTCCTAACATCCATAGCTAAGATGATAAGGATACAATACACACTTCACTAGCTAGCTACACATGAAATACCTAGCTTTATGCTACATATCTAGCGAACCCATTAAACCGTGGCTCTGAACTTTCTAGGGTCATGCATTAGTCTCTCACCACAGGTGTGCCAAAATGTTGCAGATCCTCTGCTTAACCTGACCTTAACCGGTTAGGAGACCGAAAAGACTGACAAGCCATCGCGAGGAACACTGTTCCACCCATGGCTGCTGACATCCGACGGCACCGGAGCCAACGGAACTGCACCATGAGAGAAGAGGACAAACGACCCATGACCCAAGCCAGAGTTACAGCCACACCGGGGTGATCAAGATTCTCATCTCCTTACCCCACCTTATGGGTATAAAACAGAAGGTAGACAACCTCACATAATAGATCACAGCGTCCCACAAGGAGCGGACCTGTGCCCAAAGCCTTACAGACCAGCTAGACACTGAGGTTTGAACCAGATTCAATGCAGCTGGACTGAGCATGCCCAGGACCAGCACAGAACTGTCACCATGGCAACAACCCAGGTACCAGCCAAGCCCCTTGGAGAAGCCATGGAGGACAGCACCCTCAACCTGCAAACACCACAGGAAGACCAACGTCTGTCAACGACAGCATCCTCTTCCATACCCTTCACACAGGTGTCAATCTGAGGCTCCGCAAGGACAGCTGGACCTACCTGCCTCAGAGTTACTGGAGCCGCTGACACACGCAAAATAGCTCCCTGCACAGGACTCACCCGAGGAGTCCTGTAAGGTACAAGCTTCCGACTCCTTGCCCACCCCAGCTGAGGCAAGCTTGCGTCGGCACCACCATAAGGACAGAACAACACTTCAATCCTTCAGACCTCTCGTGACTGAGAGGCTAACAACCACCTTCTGACCTCCGGCCACCAGCACCAGGTCAGATTGAAAACCTCTCTATGCTACATAGAGGCCTAACCAATTCCTGCAACCACAAGGAAACACCTGCCCCAAAACACATACTAATGTGACACCAGACACATACTAATTATTCATTATATACAAAGGTTTATGAAACTCCTCACACAGCCCAAATGAACAAACACAAGGGCAGAAACAGTGTCATGTTACAGGGCATGATAAGGAGATTTTACGACCTCCGAGGAATGTGGCCACATACTCAAGAGAGAGACTATGAAACAGAAACCCTCTTTAAAACAGACTTTGCTGCATTAATCATAGACTAACTGATCTATAAATGAACATGCATAAAACTGTGAAAGAAACAGTGTAAATGGTTTACTGTCTCGTGTACTATTAGGTATATATTATGGTATGTATCCTGGTATACAACCAACTAACGATCAATGTAACCTCACCTGTATAATGCCTCCTACCTAATTAATCCTCATTTAATGACTCACACTTTGATGTACATCACCTTCTTCTAGAATGCAGTGTGGATGTGTTATAGCTATTTTAGCATTAATGAAGGTATAATCATGCTAGGGACAAAGATCTGTAAATCAACTAAGAGCCACTTTCCCTCTCAGACATGTCCCCTTTCTGATTGGTCGAGTTCAACCCTTAGGGGAGGATCTTCTCCAGGCCTTATTAGAGACAGTCCACATGTGACCTCCCTCTCTTAGTTTTTTCATCCAGCCGCAACACTGTTCTGGTGATTCTGGGGAACCCCCTCCCCCTCCACGGGGGCCCCAGGGCCCAGCAGGCCTCAATCCAACCAGATATGGGCACAGGCAGGAGAGAGATGACTCTCTCACAAAGAACCAAGGACAATCTCAAGAGTTTTGGAACAAAGACTCCAACCAACAACGACTCCAATCACCCATCCTTCCGACTTCCTCACTTCTCCTGGGTGCTCGGCGTGGCCTCAACAGAGTCCCAGGCCTTCACCAAACCAGTCATGCGTTCCTGGAGAAAGAGAACGCTCAACCAACTTCCACTTGACACTGCCGGAACCATCAACGACTTCAATTTTCAACAACTTCAAGAATTGTTCCCATTACAAATGCAAGAATTCAATTCAATGAAATGTGAAAATGAAATTCTGATGGTTCTTCTCATAGACCCTCTTCCGGTTTCCAATTTCATCCTATCACTAACCTATTTATGTATTCATGTGTGTATGTTGTTTAGTTTATTTATATTCACATAAATATCTATATTTAGTTAATAAAACTTGTACATAATATGTATTTGGTTCTGTTTTGTTTGCAATACAAGTCACTTTACGATCACGTTTTTTGCTACTGGCTCAAAGTACTGTACAGGCGAAGAAATAATTATTCTTCGGTGGCCATGGAAGATACCTTTTTCTTAGAATAAATTAATAATCAAAAGAGTTCGTTGGAAGAACTGATTAATTGATTGTAATATAAATTCAGCCACATCAAGTTAATCCAATTAACTGACCCAAATATTTATAATTAATCATAACAAGATATTATTGATTATTAATATTTCCAAAAAGCTGAGTTCCTTACAATAGGCTCCCTAGCGTGATCCCAATTCAGTCGACGTCGACTACGTCTGACGTTATCGACTGAAAGGGAACAGAAAATCTGCCTTTACAGTTGTGCCACATGCTCCCTCTGGGGGCTGGATGTAAGTGTGTTTGCCATCAAGGGCACCCAGACAATGTGGAAATTGCCATTTCTCCACATAGTTCTTGGCAATTGACCCTTCGCAGGGAGCTTGATTGACAGGTGATCTGACCAATCATACTTCGCCATCCGCCATTTTGTCCGACAAAGCAGTCAGGAGAGTTAGTAGATTAACATAGGAGGATTTGAACTTGAAAAACTGAATATACTGACGCATTTCTGCGGTTAAAACAACATTCCTTCTTATGTTCATTCATGTTTATTTGATGCTATAAATGAACTAGAAGGAAGAGATTATCGGTTCACGAGCAGCTTTAACTGAGGCTCTACAGCGATCTGTCACGACACATTAAAGAGCCACAAACCGGTATTTATTGTTTAAATTTCTTTTTAAAAATGACCAAATTTGAAAGGTGAGACTTTGTTTAATATGTTTAATATCAAAAGTAACCGAAAAGTAACCTGGTCTGTCCTGTCTGTCAGCGTGTTGTCAGTCTCCTCTCTGATCCGCGATGTATTTTTCACTGCGTGAGAACATGGTGTATGCGTGAGAGGGGCGTAGCTTGTCGGACATAGCGACAGTAACTAAGGGGGGCGGGTCTTTGCGAAGGGTCAATTGCACGCTATTCCTCCTCCGATTTTGGTGTCTGCAAATATAAAAGCATTACAACAGATTTTTTTTACAACAGACAAAATGAGATATTTCTCCTCACCTAATCTCCTAGAGTAACTACGTAACTACTGAAACTCAATCTGTACTGAATTTCTAAATGTATTAATTCAAGTCACCCCCCCCCCCCCCCATTACAAACACATTTTTACAACCCTACTTAAGCCACACATTTCAGCACTAACTAAATTGTTCAATCAATTCTCCCCAGTCAAGCATAATAACTTAGCATTGTTCATAAAGACAAACAAAACATTTTATGTTTATCTTCATATTTGTACATACTGCATGTCAGAATTTTTAAATTATAAAAGTATTGAGGGAGCCTTTAGAAAATCATCTTTCAAGACCTGATGTAGAGCTGCACAGTGCGTTTCACTATGTAAAATTTAGTAGTGGCCACAAATCTGTACTGAAAACTCAATGATTTGTAGGTTTAGCCTTCAACAGGGAAAGTACATTTACAACATTACTGCCAAATGAAAACATAAGAGACAGACCTGTACATTTGTTATATACTGTATACAAACCTGTAGCCAAGAATCTGAGGGTCAAGGAGAGCTTCTCCTTGGCTATAATTGCCCACCTCATCTTGGTGTCCTGTCAGGTGATAAGTGGCCCTAAAAGGATTTCAAATCCTTTTGAGGTCATCCACAGCCAACTATACATGAAATGAAAAAAACAAACAAATTTTGTGTAACCCTTGAATTAGCCATTTCATAGCAATTAAATGACAAATTAAACCCAATGTACTACTGAAATTTATTTCCAAAAATTGTTATTGTACATATGATTTAGACTTGTATAGCAACCTCCACCCCATACACCTGTCCCACTCCCACCCACTTTTACGCCACTGGTTGGAGATGTGTGTTCAGTTGCTCTAGTTTTATTCCAACTGTACGTTGTTAAGAATAAAATGGCTAGAATTTATTCACACCTCTTCTACTGAATCCAACGTATCATCAGCGCTCGGATTGGTGCTTCCATGGTGCTGTCAAGTATGACTTGCAGTCTGTGAGGTAAACTAAACGCTATTGGCTATTTGAAAAGGGTCAGAAACCATTAAATATGTCCCGCCTTAGCTTCCTGTTTTAGTGGAAATTACGTCAACGCATCATACAAAGCTGCGCGTTCCAAGGCAATTCAGTGGGCTTTTAAGATTTGAGGGAAGAAAATCTGCAAAGATTCTCCTTAAGTGTGTGCTTCTGTTAGGATACAGGCACAGAGGCGGAGGTAAGTGAATTCAAACGTGAGTTTATTTACAATGATTCAAGTGACAAGGTGAATAGGCAAGGTTCAGGTGAAGGTGCGGTGACGATCACTACGTGCAGAGCGGATTCCAGGTGAGCAGATCCTCCTTTAGTTAGCTTGGCGTGAGCAGACACTGTTCATTGATACGTCTACTTTTCTATTTCAGATACAGTAGCGGACACGGAGATCTCGGCGGGAACGTGGGACACTCAGACGAATCTCCAGGACTCGGGGAACATGGGACCAGGCAGGACTTCTGGGAACAGTGGGACAAGGATACAAAGGTGAGTATTTCAAAGGTGAGTATACGTTACGTGGTGGTTTTCAGGTTGACTTGGAGACTTCAGGAGACAGAGGGTTATGGTCTATTCCTGTTGGAGGCTTGACAAAGACTGAAGTGTGCATGGGTGTTTTGTAGAGCTGGGTGATGAGGTAATTGATGGTGCACAGGTGTGAGTGGTTAGTATTCCGGGGAGAGTGATCTTTGAGTGGTGGATGGGAATGAATCTGATTGATTCCTGACAGCTTCAACCAGATTTCACAATCGGTTAGGATTTTAAAATTCCTGTAGTGTGAGCCAGGCATAAGTGTGTAGTGTGTTAGCACTTTTGGAATTGTAGGGTTTTGAACACTTATTTTATCTGTTAGGGAGATTATTAAGGATATGGGCTCAACTCACTTGGGCTGAAGAAAGTGAAGATCCAGCAGCAAAAGAGATTCTCGGACCATCTACCAGGGCAAGTGGAGGAAAGGGTAAAAGCCCCATAAAAAGAAAGAGGTGAAGTGGGTTAATTTCTCTTGAAGTTTTACAGGAAATAGCTGAGAAGCAGGACCGTCATCAGATGGAGTCAGACGCAAAAAGGAAGATCGTTCTAATAAACGTTCTTGCGAATTATAGTTTGCTTTTATTATGTCCACCTTACAGATTAAAAAACAGAACATGTGTATATATACATATATATATATATATATATATATATATATATATATATATATATATATATATATATATATATTCTTGGACACTTTTAAGGTAAAGAAAAGTGCCCTTCTTTTCGAACATTTTGTGGTAGGTTTTTTTAAGGTTTGATAGTCTCCTCTTGTATAATCAGTTGTTTGGATGATGATGATGATTATGATGATTATGATTCACATAAGGAAAGCTATGTTGTCAAAATGTTGTCTTTTTCAAAAATACAACTTCAAGGATTTAACCAAAAAGCAATTCAATGTAACACAAAAATCACAGTAAATCTAAAACACATAATAAAATATTTTGGTAACACTTTAGAATACGGTTCCTTCGTTAATGGATAACTACACAAGAACCAATGAGTAACACAATATTAACAATCTAGTAACTATTATTAACTAACAAGAAACTCTGATTAACGAACTAGTAAGTAATTGCGCACAGATGAAAGTGGTAGTTCACTATTAACTAATCAATAACTACTATTTTTTTAATGCTTCCCAGAGAACTACTGAAAGAGTTTATTAACAATTTAGTAACTACTATTGACTAAAAAGAAACTCTGATTAACAAATTAGGAAGTAATAGTGCACAGATGAAAGTCATACTTCATACTTTTATGGGAATTACTAATTATTTGAATCCGTATTCTAAAGTGAAGATCATGGGAACTAACTAGTAATGACTCAAGTGTTAATACATGATCTAGTCATGATTTGTGCAACCAAACACAAAAGTCATTTCAAGCGTTTGAGATTTTTGGTGAACTTTAGTATACTTTTAGAAAATTTCTTTAGAAGTATAGTAACACTTGAGTCATTACTAGTTAGTTACCATGATCTTCACTTTAGAATACGGATCCAAATAATTAGTAATTCCCATAGAAGTATGTAGTAACACTTGAGTCATTACTAGTTTGTTCCCATGATTCTTACAGTAGTTACTAATGAAAAGCCAATAAAGTGTAGAATCTTCTCACTCACAAGACACACACACACACACACACACACACACACACAAACATATATATGTATATATATATATATACATATATATATATATGCTAGGAGACATACATAAAAACAACATTTTTTGTGAGGTAAGTTAAATAATAAATTCAATCTATATGGTACTTGGATGGCTGATGACTCAATATGTTCCAGTCGTCACCGTGACTCTAGTGATTCAATGCCAGTCCAAAGGAATGCCAGAAAATTGGCCACAGGACAAGTAAGGTCCCGAGTCCCGACAACTGCATTAAAAAATCCATTTCTTTAAAATTATTCAGTTGATAAATAGACAGCATAGGCCAATTATTAACAGCTTACATATTGATAATTTAAACAACCTTGTGTATTCGTTTACGGTAGCAGTTCAAATGTTAATGTAGTGCTAGTCATTTATCCTGCATTGGTTATTGATTAGTTTTGTATGAATTATGAAAATGTTCAGTAGTTCTCTGGGAAGCATAAAAGAATATAGTAGTTATTGAAGTACCACTTTCATCTGTGCGCTATTACTTCCTAATTCGTTAATCAGAGTTTATTTTTAGTTAATAGTAGTTACTAGATTGTTAATAAACTTTTTCAGTAGTTCTCTGGGAAGCATAAAAAAAATAGTAGTTATTGATTAGTTAATAGTGAACTACCACTTTCATCTGTGCGCTATTACTTACTAGTTCGTTAATCAGTTTCTTGTTAGTTAATAATAGTTACTAGATTGTTAATATTGTGTTACTCATTGGTTCTTGTGTAGTTATTCATTAACGAAGGAACCGTATTCTAAAGTGTTACCAATATTTTTTGCAAAGTCACTGATGGCGCTTTCACACTTGGTTCGATTGCCTGTTCCGAACCAGAGTTCGATTGCTCCCCCCTCCCCCTGCCCTCGATGAACTGTGTTCCCATTATATTATTTGTATCTGAACCGGGGTACGCTTGCGTCATCAAACTGCAGCTGGTGCGTAATCGTGTTGCTTGGTAACCGGGGCCGCTATGAATGAAAAGGCGTCATAATGGATAGAATTGCTCGCTTCACATTTGTTCTTCTTTTTTTAGCCTTTGGTTTTGTTTTCAAAGAAAACATAAAGAAACACACTTGCGTCTGTCTGCCACAAAAGTACTAAAATCGTTCCAAAGACAGCTGGCTGTCAGCCGAAGACAATTTTTGCGGAGGCAAGCATTAATCATCTCTCTGCTTGCAGTGCGTCAATCCCGCTTTTCGTCAAGGTAAGTGTGGATATACACACACACTCACACACACACACACACACACACACACACACACACACACACACACACACACACACACACACACACACACACACACACACACACACACACAAACTGACGACTGTCCTGTCGACCACATTATACAGAACATGATACGTCACATGAACCGTACCCCAGAACACCTTTTTAAGCGGACCCGAGTACGGTTCGCGGGTGCACACCCGAGTTCGGAAGACAGCGTTCACATCATCCAAACGAACCGAACTCTGACGTCATTCGAACCCGGGTGCGCACCAAAAGTGCTAGTGTGAAAGTCCCCTGAGCCTCACCGATTAAAATAAAGTTGTAAAGTTTTATAAAGTGCACAAAAAAGCAAATGTTATTCAACAATACAAGAGGTAGATGTATTCAAAATGTTTGCTTTCTCAACAGTACTATTCAAAGGATTTAACCCCATAAAAAATTAATACAATTAAATTAACTCAACAAGAACATCAAAGAATAACATCTGTTCTGCTCAATCACAGAGTGTAATCATGCTCCATCAGTCGAAGCTGGACACCAACAGGAGCAGAAACCCATGCAGCCAGTCTGTGCCTGAACTGAACTCCAGACATATCCACAAAAATACTGCTGTATCAGGAGAAGGTGGGGATGGGGGGGGGGGGGGGGGAGGCTCAAGCAAATCATCATGTGTTAAACAGAGATTATGCAGGAATGCACATGCTATCACTACTTCAGTGCAGAAGCCAACTTTCACCAAAGCTGAGAACAGTGTTCTCTTGTGATGTGACATTTGAACCGAGGCGCTTGTGTCGAGAAAAAATGGGCGTGCCAGATGAAGCCGCGATTCGAGGCTTGTGTCGTTAACGTGAAAATCACGTGACCAATGACAAACGAGGCCTCAGTTTGTGTGGATACGTCGTCGGTTCGGTCTGAGTGTCGCTATGGATAAAGGGGATTCGAAACTCGCGCCACCTTGTGGGTGTTGTTAGGAGTAGTAGAAGCAGTTGTAGTGTGTAGTGTAGTGTCAGAGAGTCAAAGAACTCTCATTGTTATTGTCGTTATTGAGTCATATATGTGATAGGGCTGTATATTATTACATTATCAGGTTAGAATACGTATATTATTATTATTATTAATTATAGTAGCTATATTATAGTCTTGTAATATTAATGAGATAAGATTATTTGTATTTTTTGGATCTGGACTGCTTTTTGTTTTGGATCGCCCTTTTGGATTTGTTTGCTTTTTGCGACTCTTCCTTTTTCCTGGTAATGGAGCCAGCTAGAAAGAGGAAATCCTCCCCTGTCTGGGATCAACAGAAGCATCAGTATCCTCATTTAAACCAACTGGCACTGGCATTTTTATGTTCCTCTGCATCCTCTGTTCCTTGTGAAAGGATATTTTCCAAGGCTGGAGAGGTTTTGTCCAAGAAGAGGAATCGTCTAAACCTCAACACATTTAAAAAATTCTGTTTCTCAATAAAAATCTATTGTAATCCTTCATTCACCCACCGCAAACTGCAGTATTGCAGTTTGCTCCTCTAAATCCCCAGTCCCATAAACACAACACTGCACTAAATCTAGTAACAGTTCACTGCACAGAAACAATTCTTAACTTTTTTCCACCCCAGACTATTCTGTTGCAGTTTACTTTATTACACTCCCTCCACCATAAGCACTGCACGCAACACAGTGTCACTTTTGTTGTTCACTATCCAAACAATTTTCTGAATAATTTATTAACTGTGTGTGTGACAGTTGTCTCTGCACAAGTAAATTCAGACAGAGAAAGATAGGCTACATATTTTATTTTATACCCAGGCAATGGACAAATGTCTGCTCAGGTCTTTTTATTATTGCAAATGAAAGGTTACAGACATTAACAGTGAGAAGAACATAAATAAAGAAATGAAACAGAACGGGGTGGGTAGTGGCTTTATATGGACATCATAAGTATGCTCAGGTCATTGGTCCAGAATTACTAAAATTTGTCTTCTACTTCTTTGCACAGTAGCCAGGTGTCACTAATGAGCAATGCTGAATGAAGCTTCGAGTAATGAAACTTTGGTTGAAGCAATGGGCTGCGAGGTCTCAGTGGTTCAGGAAGCCTCATTTTGCCATCACTAGTGTTCTCCTCCATCGTGCTTTCATCATTCCAAAAGCTTGCTCAATAATTGTGCAGCCTCGTGAATGACACCGGTCGAACCTCTCCTGCACTGGTCCTTGTAAGGGCATCTTAAATGGTGTGACAACTCGAATGGGCATATCAATACATGGATACCCACCATCACCTAGAACAGTGTTTCCTAAACCTGTCTTGAAGAACCAACAACACTGCACGTTTTCTGTGTGTCCCTAATCAAACACACCTGATTCAACTCATCAGCTCATTATCACATGGGCTAATGAGCTGATGAGTTGAATCAGGTTTGTTTGATTAGGGAGACACAGAAAACGTGCAGTGTTGGTGGTCCTTCAGGACAGGTTTGGGAAACACTGACCTAGAAGATTGTAGTAAAGTGGACTGTTTTTTAAAACACGGGTGTCATGAAAATATCCTGGGTAGCCAACAAAACTATTCAGAAAACAAACCGTTGCATCACAAACAGCCTGCAGTATGCTATAAAACTGTTTGTAATTAAAATAATCCTCTTTTTTGCATCCTGGTGGATTGATCCTGATGTGGCAGCCATCAATTGTTCCAACGGCCTTTTGGAACACAGGATGCCGTGCTAGTTGTGAAAATCCACGGCCAACGGCTTAAAGTTGTTTTGGGCGAGGATAGCAAATGACCCGGCCTGCTGCCACTGCATTCTTTATTTGAGGGGCAATTTTACGCACAACTCTACACACGGTTGATTTTACAACTCTACACACGGTTGAATGGAACCAATTTAGCACCATATCCCGAAAGCCCATACACGCTTCAAGACGAGAAATGAGAATGTTGTGATCAACCAGGTCAAATACAGAGCTAAGATCTAGCAAGACCAAAGCCACAGATTTCCCAGTATCGGTGGTAAGTGTCACAACCGGGGGTTGCGGGGCCCTCCAACACACCACCCTCACCAAATACCACTGTGGGGAGCTACACCAAAAGGGACACCACGAGGCAGGACAGCAAGGTAGAAGAACAGATTTGCTTTATTGAATATAAAGTACTCTAAAACAGTCTCAGATAGACACAGGATCCTTCAGGACTGATTTTCTCAGTTCTACTAGAACAACATCAATGATGAATCAGAATGCAGCGGCTTCAAATGAGAGACTCAGAACAGCAGATAACTTGATTTCCTCCGTTCTCCAGGACAACATCAATGACTAATCAGAATGCAGCGGGCTTCGGATGGGAAACACTCAGAGCAACAGCAACCTGGATTTTCTCCGTCTTCCACAACAGCAATGGTGAGACAGAATTCAGCGGCTTCGAATGAGAAACACTCGAGACAGCAGAACTGAATTTTCTCCGTTCTCCAGGACAACATCAATGATGAATCAGAATGCAGCGGGCTTCGGATGGGAAATACTCAGAGGGTAATGCCAGGCGACGCAAACACTGAAGAGAGTCGAATCCTCGCTCAGCAGCCTCAACGACACACACAAAGGATCACATCGGCGGGTAAACACACCACGTTATGCCGAATTATTCTCATGAAGCCCAGATGAAATCATCACTCAAATAACGGAATTTATGTACTTAACTTCTCCCAAGATCGTGACATCTATAATCACAAGATCGCTCTCTCCATCTGCCCAGTTTTCCTGATGAATTTCCACCCGATCCAAAGCCCGATTTCTTCTCCCGTTTTCTTCTCTGTCCGCGCTCGCTTTTTTTTCTGTCTTCCACACAACCACTTTTTATATCTCCTATTGAGGATACGTGCTTCAATTAATGCCCAGATCAGCTTCTAACCCGCTGCAGCTGCCGCTCGTTTCCTCCAAACCAGCTGCCGTCGGCCATGACATCAAACCGGAACCGGCCTGGTGTCGCACCGGACGTGCCTCCCCGGGGAAACCCACATCCCATCTTTCTAGTTCCTCCTTATTCACACAGTGACAGTAACCATTATATAATTCATGACTCTTAAGAGAGCTGATTCTGTGCTATGATGATTTTTAAAACCAGGCTGAAATTTGTCATAAATATTGTTATCATTCAAAAGAGACCGGAGTTGACTCAAAACCACTTTTACTATAATTCTCGAGATAAAGGATACATTTGAAATTGGGCGGAAGTTACTCAGGAGTGTAGAAACCAAATTAGTTTTTTTTAAGACGAGGCAGAACCGAAGCATGTTTGGGACAGTTGGGAACGATCCCTGTGTGGGGACTTTTGTTGATGATGGACAACAAATCAGGACCGATAACTTGAAATACCTGCTTAAGAAAAGTAATTGGAATCACATCCTGAGAGCAACTAGGGGGTTTTAAAGTTGCAACAATCTCATTTAGGGAGTCCAAAGAGATAGGCTCAGACCAGATAGAAGATGGGGACATCAGGTGGCATATAGGCTGACAAGGGCATTTGAGATTTAATCAGTGAGATCTTCTCATTAAAATAAATCGCAAAATCCTCACAAAGAGAGTCAGACATCTCTGGAAACTGATTAGTAGTGGGATTAAGAGCAGAATCAATTATTGAAAATAGCGTATAGGGCTTATTGCTGTTAGAATCAACTCAGAAAAATATTTACATTTGACAGCTTTAGCAGCTTGCTGGAAAGCAGAGAGGGAATCCTTTACGATTTCATAGGAAACATGTACTCTATCCTTATTCCACTTGCGTTCAGCCCTTCTACAGATCTGTCTGAGAGAAAAACATTGTCATTTAACAATGGCTTTGAGTTGTGATTGGTTTTTTTTAAAAGGGGCGACAGTATTTAAGATGTTATCAACAGATAGAATTAAAAAAGTTCAAATGTTCATCAGCATCTAAGAAGCTTAAAGATGAGACCATGTCTTGATTGGCATGTAGACCGAGATATGATGCCATAAAGACCCCTCTGTGTGAGCGCCCCTTTGATAGTCAATCCAGTAAAGTGCAATGACACTGTTATCGGGATCCCCCTCAAGGGGGATATGCAAACCTCCTCAGTCATCATGAAGCGGAATTATGCTTCAGGAAGCCAGAAAAGAAAGAAGAGAAAGGAAGAGGAGGATAAGAAAAAACAATATAGTGTTAAATGATAAATTACATTGGATAAAATAGATCTACTTGTCTTGTACAAATGGTGTAATTTTGCAGCAGGTAGGCTAGCAAAAATATGTTTATGTTAGCTAACGTTACCTGCCTGACGGAAAATGCTGCTTGTAATGAACAGTTAGTGCAACTTTTTTTTGAACAGACGGAATATGGTTACTGTCACGGTTCACCTTCTATCTCTGCACTACATTCCCCAGAATCCTCTTTGGCGCACCTGCAATCACTCTCCCCTGAGTATTATCACCTGCACCTGCTCACAATCAGCAGCCTCATTAGCAAGCTCCATAAAAACACTCACCACAGCCTCAGTCTTTATCAAGCCTCCAACAGGAACAGAGCATTATCCATCGTCTCCCGAAGTCTCTGATGCACCCAGTACCTGCGAAGTAACATATACTCACCTGTGAATTACTAACCTCTGTATCCTTGTTCCGCTGTTTCCAGAAAGCCTGCCTGAATCCATGTTTCCCGAGATCCGGTATTCACCTGAGTTCCCTGTGTTCACGCTGAGTTTACCGGCTCTTGACTGCATCTGTAAGAGAAAAGACAAGTATTAATGAACTGTGATTGCTTGACACCAACTAACCTGGGGCCTCATGTACAAAGACTTGCGTTGAATTCATACTAAAACATTGCGTACGGACAAAGCTGTAAATGTGCGTACGCACAAAAAAAACAGATGTATGAATGTCTGCGTTCGAAGGATCCCACGCATATTCTCTTTGTACATCCCAATTAACGTAAAAATGAGCGCACATGCACGAGCACAACGCCCCACCCAGTCTCCTCCCTTAATTAAATAAATTTAAATATGGTAATGAGTCCACTTTGGCAAAAGAAAGGAGTAAGAAAATGGCTAAAGCAAGCGGCAAGAAGTGAAACTTTACAGAAAGTGAATCGGAGGTAGGAATGAGAAAAAAAAATATTTGGAACTTTGTCCTCCGGAATTAATAACAAAAGGAAAAAATATGAGTGGGAGAGTTTGGCTGATGCCGTCAATGCGGTGGGATCTGAAAGTCGCACTGTAAATGGACTTAAAAAGAAATGGTCTGATATAAAGGTGGACGTTAAATGGAGAACTGCTGCGCACCGACAAAGTGTGGGCAGAACAGGCAGTGGTAAAGGGGTCGATGAACTTACACCCTTTGAGCAGAGAGTTGCCTCAATTATGGGGGACACTTTACTCTCTGAAGTAGTATCTGCTGCTGTGGGAGACTCGGATTTACTACAGGACTGCCACGAAGGTAACCAATATTATCTGCACATTTACTGAATGGAAATGTTTCCGATTCACATATGCAAATTCTTCTTCAGATGGCGCCTTTATAGCAATGTGTGTGCAGTCGATCGCTCCGATTACATTAGGAAAACCATAATTGATAGAATATTCCCATAAGGCTCGTGTGACTGACAATATATGTAAATTGCAAATGAATAGCAATGCTTCCCACAGGTGGTAGTGCGATAGACTTGTAGAACAATTTATGGTGTAATGTTTGCAACTTAACTTCATTGCCTGTAAGATTCGCCAACGGACAAAAACTATGAGAAATGTACGTACCCCAGACATGAAATTGGCGTGGAGGAATGCACAATCTCACGTTAATTTCACTGTTAGTACATCCGACCGTGAGCGTGAAAGCTGGCGTAAGCAAAGATTTTGTGCGTGCACAAGATTGATACATGAGGCCCCTGAAGAGGACCTGCTCACCTGTAATCTGCCCCGCACGTTGTGCCCTTCACTGAATCTGCACCTGGACTTTGAACACTCACCTTTGCACTTGTGTCACTTTAAATAAAACTGTGTTTGGATTCACTTACCTCTGTCTGTATCCTGACAGTTACATACTGTAATATATTTTTTAGCGGGATAAGGAAGACGCAGATCTGTTCCAGAATCACTGTTTATCGTATTTAATGACACGACATTTCTATAGCTTTGTAATAGGTTTTGATGAAAGTGGCATAGCTTTCTAACTATTCCACCGTGATAATCTATGGGGGTTAGGAAAACTACACAATAAATTCCGTACATCAAACATTAGCTTGGGATGTTTTTAAGCATTGATAGTGAAGCAGCTGCATCCCTTCCCTTCTAATATCAAAATATGGAAATGCTAACATATCTTTAAGTTTTCGGTAACACTTTATAATAACCATCATTGATAGATGGTAAATTGTTAGTTATTTAATCTTTAGTTAATTGTAATTTAACTGTTAGCAAACAGTCTTTTTACTTAATAAATACTTTGTAACCTTACCCATAAACATGATTTAACCAGAAAGAGGAAAAATGATTTTAATGTATTTGCTCAGTGGTTCATGTAGGTTGTCTACAAACCGAAAGGTTGGTGGTTCGATCCCCAGTTCCACCTGACCAAATGTCGAGGTGTCCATGAGCAAGACACCTAACCCCAGCTGCTCCCGACGAGCTGGATGGCGCCTTGCATGGCTGACACGGCCGTCGGTGTATGAATGAGAGAGTGAATGTGAGGCAAATATGTAAAGCGCTTTGGTGGCCACTGGGTCAGGTCTGTGAAAGCGCTATATAAATGCAGTCCATTTACCATTTATTTATGCACAGTATATGCAACAGCAGTATTTGCACTGTAAACCTTTTTTATTTATATAAAGTGTGGGTTAACTTAAACTGTTTGGCTATGCTGTGGTTCCTGTATGCTTTGTGTGTGTGCGTGCGTGTGGGGTGGGGTTGGTTGGTTGGCTGTTAGGGTGGGGAGTGCGGTTGGGAGGGCCTCCATGTCCATTTTGCTTAGGGCCCCCAAATTCCTTCAAACGGCCCTGCTCTTGCACAATCAGTAAGAATACGAGTTATCCGTGAGTGAGGTTGATGTTTATGTATGGTTGCATTAATAGGTAAGGAGAACAGAATCTGCATATGATCCGCCATGCCAGTGACAATGATGTTAATGTCCGATACAGGTAAACCACGAGATAAAATTAAGTCTAAAGTATGTCCCTGAATATGAGTGTGGCCATACACCCACTGATCAAAATCAAAAGAGGCAATAAGACTTAGAAACTCTTTAGAGAGTGGCTTAGAATCACAGCATACATGAATGTTAAAATCACCCAAAATGAATATTCTGTCATAGCTGGTAACAATATCCCCCAAGAACTCTGCAAACTCATTAACCAAATCCTTGTTCAGCTGATGTGGGCGATAAACCAAGGCAAATACCAGTGAATTAGTTGATGTGAGCTGTAGCAACTGCACTTCAAAGGTGCAGCGAGGGCTAGTTATTAGACCACGGCAGGGATACGAACTTTTAAACACTGATGCTAGTCCCCCACCATGGCCTGATAGTCGTGGTGAATTTTAAAAAAGACAGTCATGTGGAACTAGTTCAGTGAATGGACTTAACTCATCAGGCTTAATCCAGGTGTCAGTAATGAATAAAATATCCAAGTCATGCGTCGTGAAAAAGTCGTTTATTATGAATGTCTTGCTCACCACTGACCGGGCGTTGATCAAAGCCACCTTAAGTGGTGATGTTGCTTCCTCCAGCTGTGTTGTCCGGTTTAGCGGTCATGGACTGAGGAGATTCACTCCACGGCGTCAAAAGCTGGGGGAGATGCCGCGTGAAGGCACAGACGAAGAGCATCGAACAACACGTCGAAGCCAATGTTGCGAGGGAACACAAGAGACTTCAGCCAAGCAGAGATTCCACCCCGCTTGCCGCGCTTCCTCCGACGCCGTCGCCTCCAGGGAAGATCAGCGGGATACCAACATAGGTGTGCAGGGAGGTGTAGGTGAGCAGGTAGGGAAAATCGCCAAGATGCATCAACGGCACTCTTGGTTGAGTCGATAGCCATTCGAATATTTAATAATGTTTGGCGATCATAAACAAGCGACGTGCCACAGTCCGAAATTGGTAGGGACAAACATAAAAACAAATAAGATCACAAGATTTATAAACGAGAAGGAGACCAACAGACGGCGTGCCACATACAACGGCACCCATGAAAACGAAACAACCGAAACAACCGTGTTTCAATCCAACATACGGATCTGCCCGTATGTTGTTAAAGTTTGGTTATTTAAGAAATTAATAAATAATAAAGATAAAGCAAGTTGCCATGTTTATATATGTATGATATATGGTTTATTTAAACTGGAAAGGTAAGGATAGATATACAATTATTGTGACAGATGTGAAGGGGGTGGAGAATTTATATGTGCGTCAGGTTTCTCGACAAGACTTCCACATAGGATACACCTGTGCATCCTCCCTCACAGCTCCTCTGGAAGCTTCCTCACTCCTCGTTCCTTGCCTCCTCGTGGTGCAATGAGAGAACTGAGATGTCCTTCAAGATGGCTGAATGTGATCGGTTTCCGGGTCACCGGCTAGAGGACGGAGGAGCGAGGAAACATTAATTTGAGTATTCTTCTCCTATCATCAACTTCTCCTAGACTCGAATGTGTGACATTGCTATGGTTGCACGATCACCCTCTTCTGGTAGAAACCAATCCATATTAAACTATCTAACCTCCATAGATTAGATGTCACAACCAATAAGATCTGTTATCTTATTTGAGAATATATGAACTATATATCTCCCCAAATATGTTTGATTTGGGATTCAAACATCCAATATCTGCTGAGGAGTTTGCAATTGTATTTACCTTCCGGACTCATTCAACTTGAGTGTTACTGATGTTGTTGATTTTAAAGGGGTCCTTGATTATGATTTCATAATCGCCCAAGGTTCAATGCAAAGGGAGAGATTTTCTTTTGCAGAAATAGATTTTTAAGAACTACAACAAATGGCTGGTTGGGATTACAACGAGGTTCTTCCCGGGTTGGTGACATCACAAACTCTAAAGTTCAGTTGCCCCGCCCACTGATTCGAGCATGACAAGTAGTAGTAGGCAAATAACTGTGGGGTGAGAATTGTTGCATTATTCCAAATAAATAGATTATGATCCACAAATAAATGTTAAGAGATTCACAAAATATATCAAATTCACAAATAAATAGATTAAGATCCACAAATAAATGTAAAGAGTTTCACAAAAAATTATAAAACTCACAAATTAATAAAATGAGATTTGCAAGTAAAAAAATATATTTACAAATGTGTTTTATGCCACAAACACAACTCTGTCTGGCATTTATTTGTGAACCGCTTTCTGTGCATTTGTAAATCCCCTCACGCATTTGTGAATCGGTTCCTGTGCATTTGTAAATCCCCTCACGCATTTGTGAATCTGTTCCTGTGCATTTGTAAATCCCCTCACGCATTTGTGGATTTTGAAACACTTCTAGCATCAACGTGCAGATAAATCCACAAATAAGTGGACTCCACCCACTGTTTACTCAAGCCAATCAGATAACAGCCACATTGAGCTGACCAATCGTAGCACGTTCTCACTACAACCAATCCCGTTTTAGCTTACAACCAGGTTGGGAACAGGTACCGAACTTGAGACCAACAACAGTCAGTCACTCTTCAACATGGCCGATCAGGAGGCAAGACAGGTGAGTAATGCTAAATTACCACAATAAATTAACTGAAGTTAAGCAAGGTTCCTGATATGTCAATATTTGTCATAACTAATCCGTATTTATTTTACATTTAGAATTACTGAATTAGCTTATATATAAACTTTCACGTTAACAAGATTGATAGTAAGATGGTTTCACTATAAACGTATAATCAATAATTAATAATTCCCAATTAATAACTGATCATATGGGTTATGAGTTATTACCTACGATTTTAAATTGCCCAAAAAAGGAAATATATAATCCATGTACCTGTATCTATATATATATATAGACAATTGACCACAACAAATTATAATCAATTACGGATATATATAATATACAGATAGGCTATATACATTTTTAGAATATCCTTTAAACAGAACTAACTGCGTTTCGCCTGGTCTGTTCGTCCACCGAACCTACTGACGATTCTCTGATCAATCTCGTGAAAAAGATTATTCTGATCACTATCAGGAAAAGCTATCCTTCTGTTTATGAAGAATAACTTTCTGATCATGGAGAGAGAGAGAGAGAGAGAGAGAGAGAGAGAGAGAGAGATCTTCTCAGGACAGAACAGTTCAAACAGTTACTTCAAAACGAGACCCCAAAGGCTTTCTAGGAAATTAATCTAGACAACCTTAAAACAGCATTTCTTTTAGATTGTACTTGCTTTGATATGGCCCCTGTTTGTGCGGCTGGTTTGAAAAGAAACGTTGGCTGAGTGTCCGAAGTTTTTTTCGGGCGGAGGTAGATGTTGCCATCGCTCAGCTGCAGCCCGTACGAGAGATGATTAATCTTAAATTCGTTTCGTTCGTGAATACACTGAACGAAGGAAAACTATCACTGAGGTAGATCAATAGAAAGAAACTTAGATTAAAACAAAATTAGAAAACGACGAAGAACTCCGGCTGGAGTTCGTAGTGGAAAGTGTGGACCTCTCTCTGGCATAGAAACTGCAAAGAACAGACGTGGCGCCCCGAGTTTTGAAGGAGCTAGAGGCACGCCTTTCTTACGTGCCTGATCCAATCGTTTGGGAGGAGGTGTGGCGGCAAACTTCTTTGCTCGCGAAGTACACCCCCTCCGGGCAATGTACAGAGGAGACAGAGCTGGGTCATAATACACTTATAACTGGTATTAATAAAAGAATGCATCATGTTGCACTTTGGGTTAAGGATTCAATACCATTGTATTTCTCTGATCACAATAATGTCTATGTCTAAAGTCTATGGAATTGTCAGTCAGCAGTCAATAAAGCTGACTTCATTCCAGCCTTTGCATCTTATTCTACTCTTAATATATTGGGCTTGACTGAGACCTGGATCCGTCCAGAAGACTCAGCAACCCCTGCTGCTCTCTCTAACAACTTCTCTTTCTCCCACACCCCTCGCCAGTCTGGGAGGGGTGGGGGTACTGGTCTTCTCATTTCTAACAACTGGAAATACTCAACTATCTCTTCTCTATGCAATAACAACTCGTTTGAGTATCATGCAATTACATTTACAACTGCCATTAGGATCCATATTGTAGTTATTTATCGCCCCCCAGGTCAACTGGGAAGCTTTGTTGAGGAGCTGGATCTGCTGCTGTCCTCTTTCCCTGAGGATGGCACCCCACTCGTAGTCTTTGGTGATTTCAATATTCATCTAGAAAAGGCGTATGCAACAGACTTCATCTCTCTTTTAGCCTCATTCGATCTCAAACGGCTCATCACCACTGGTACTCACAAATCAGACAACCAACTGGACCTGGTTTACACACGCAACTGCATCCCAGACAACATTTTGGTGAAACTACTCCATGTTTCAGATCATTTCCTCATTACTTTCAATCTACAACTCACTACCCATGCTCCACCAACTCCCCTACCAGTTACTTTCAGACGTAACCTGCGCTCACTTTCTCCTTCCGATCTTTCCTCTGCTGTGTCATCTTCACTTCCCTCACCCTCACAATTCTCATCTCTAGATGTGAATACCGCAACAGATACTTTATGCTACACTTTAACTTCTTCTTTAGACAATGTCTGCCCTCTCTCCTCCAGGCCAGCACGCGCTACTCCCTCTAACCCCTGGTTATCTGAGGTTCTTCGCGAAAACCGGACCAAACTCAGGGCAATGGAGAGGAAATGGCGCAAATCAAAAGACACGTCTGACCTGAGTATGTATCAATCTCTGCTCTCTTCCTTTTCTGCTGATGTTCACGCTGCAAAATCTTCATATTTCCACAGCAAGATCAACAGCGCCTCTAACACACAAACACTTTTCAAGACATTCAACTCTCTCCTCTGTCCACCTCCACCATCACCCACCTCCTCTTTAACTGCTGATGACTTTGCTAACTTCTTCACCAACAAAACAACCTCTATCAGCAGTCAGTTCTCAACTCCACACACACAGGAACCCAAACCATCCTCTCCCACTACCAGAAACCTTCTATTTACCTTCTCTCCGCTAACCGAGGAAGAAGTATCTAAACTTCTCCTCTCCAGTCATCCTACCACCTGCCCTCTAGACCCCATCCCCTCACACCTTCTACAAGCCATCTCTCCCACACTTCTACCAGCACTCACACACATCATCAATTCATCCCTCCACACTGGCATTTTCCCTACAGCATTCAAGCAGGCTCGGGTAACTCCACTGCTTAAAAAAACAACATTAGACACATCACTTTTAGAGAATTACAGACCTGTCTCTCTCCTACCATTCATTGCGAAAACACTTGAACAAGTTGCTTTCAACCAAGTGTCATCTTTCCTGTCTCTGACCAACCAGCTAGATGTCAACCTGGCTTCAAGAAAGGCCATTCAACCGAGACTGCACTATTGTCGGTCACAGAAGCCCTGCGGATCGCAAAAGCTGCTTCCAAATCTTCAGTTCTCATTCTGCTGGATCTTTCTGCTGCCTTCGACACTGTGAATCATCAGATCCTTCTGTCCACCCTCTCATCACTGGGCATCAAAGGAACTTCCCTCCACTGGTTAGAGTCCTATCTCACAGGTAGGTCCTTCAGGGTTACATGGAGAGGCGAGGTATCCAAAGCACATCAACGGAACACAGGGGTTCCTCAGGGTTCAGTTCTTGGACCGCTCCTCTTCTCCATCTACACCACATCATTGGGACCCATCATACAGGCACATGGTTTCTCTTACCATTGCTATGCTGATGACACACAGCTCCACCTCTCATTTCAACCAGATGATCCCACAGTAGCTGCACATATCTCAAGGTTTCTGGCGGACATCTCGGCATGGATGAAGGAACTTCACCTGCAGCTCAACCTGGCAAAGACTGAGCTTTTCATTCTCCCTGCCAAACCGTCTCTACAGCACGACTTCACTATTCAGCTAGGTCATCCTCAAACACCCCATCAACGTCGGTCAGAAATCTTGGAGTAATATTTGATGACCAGCTGACCTTCAAAGACCACATTACAAAGACAGCTCGATCATGCAGGTTTGCAATGTATAACATCAGGAAGATCAGGCCTTTCCTAACTGAGCATGCAACACAACTTCTCGTCCAGGCCCTGGTTATTTCTATGCTTGATTATTGCAATGCTCTTCTGGCTGGACTTCCATCATGTGTTACTAAACCTCTACAAATGATCCAGAATGCTGCAGCCCACCTTGTCTTCAACGAGCCCAAAAGGTCTCACGTCACTCCTCTATTCATCTCACTGCATTGGCTACCACTCGCTGCTCGCATCAAATTCAAAGCTTTGACGCTTGCTTACAGATCTACCACAGACTCAGAGCAAAACAGAGAGTCTATCGGGCGGCCAGGGCGAAACACAGAGTCCAATCGGGCGGCCAGGGCGAAACACAGAGTCCATCGGGCGGCCAGAGCGAAACACAGAGTCCATCGGGCGGCCAGGGCGAAACACAGAGTCCATCGGGCGGCCAGGGCGGTGAAGACCCCTCGGGCGTCCAGGGCGTGGAAGACCCCTCGGGTGGCCAGGGCGGGGAAGACCCCTCGGGCGGCCAGGGCGGTGAAGACCCCTCGGGCGGCCAGGGCGAAGCAGACCCCTCGGGCGGCCAGGGTGGAGCAGACCCCTCGGGCGGCCAGGGCGGTGGCTCAGGCGCAGGACCAGCAGACACCGGCTCAGGAACAGCAGACACCGGCTCAGGACCAGCAGACACCGGCTATGACCAAGAGACACCGGCTCAGGACCAGCAGACACCGGCTCAGGACAGCCACAAGAACTGTAACAGTCACAAGAACAGACACAAACACAGAAACAAACACTGGCTCTGGCGCTGGAACAGGCACCGGCTCTGGAACAGACATTGGCTCCAGCTCTGGAACAGGCATTGGCTCTGCCTCTGGCTCTGGAACGGGCATTGGCTCTGCCTCTGGCTCTGGAACGGGCATTGGCTCTGGAACGGGCAATGGCTCTGCCTCCGGCTCATGAATGGGCACTGGCTCTGCCTTCGGCTCTGGAACGGGCATTGGCTCTGCCTCCGGCTCTGGAACGGGCAATGGCTCTGCCTCCGGCTCATGAAAGGGCACTGGCTCTCCCTCCGGCTCTGGAACAGCAGACACTGGCTCCGGCTCTGGAACAGACACTGGCTCCGGCCCCGGAACAGACACTGGCTCCGGCCCCGGAACAGACACTGGCTCCGGCCCCGGGACATACACTGGCTCCGGCCCCGGAACAGACACTGGCTCCGGCCCCGGAACAGACACTGGCTCCGGCCCCGGAACAGACACTGGCTCCGGCCCCGGAACAGACACTGGCTCCGGCCCCGGAACAGACACTGGCTCCGGCCCCGGAACAGACACTGGCTCCGGCCCCGGAACAGACACTGGCTCCGGCCCCGGAACAGACACTGGCTCCGGCCCCGGAACAGACACTGGCTCCGGCCCTGGAACAGACACTGACTCCGGCCCTGGAACAGGAGATACTGGCTCCGACTCTGGAACAGCAAACACGGGCATGTCCAGGATCCGAGTCAGACGCTCCAGATAGTCCAGGTCCATGAAGGCAGACGGCACTGGCTCTGCCTCCGTCTCTGGAACGGGTACTGGCTCTGCCTCCGGCTCTGGAACAGGCAATGGCTCTGCCTCCGGCTCTGGAACAGCAGACACTGGCTCTGGCTCTTGAACAGCAGTCACTGGCTCCGGCTCTGGAACAGCAGACACGGGCATGTCCAGGATCCGAGCCAGACGCTCCAGATAGTCCAGGTCCATGAAGGCAGACGGAACGTGAACAGTCTCTGACTGGGCAGACGGAACGTGAACAGTCTCTGACTGGGCAGACGGAACGTGAACAGTCTCTGACTGGGCAGACGGGACGTGAACAGGTGCAGGTCTCCTCCTCCTCCTCCGTCCCTTCTGACGGATATGCGCAGACTCGGGGGTGGCTAAAACCATCGACTGAGTACCAACACTGGACGGATCCAGTGATGATGATTTTCTTCCCGAAGAGACCAGTGGAGAAGACTCTGCTGCCCTCCTCTCCTCATTCCTTTGAGCGCACAGGGAGAAACATTTTAAAAGAGAAATGCCATTCTCCCTTTCTGCAGGACAAAGTTCGCTCCGCTGAATCCACATATTGGCTCGTACGTTCTGTCACGGTGCGTGGTGTGGAATAAATCCGTGGATTCAAGTGCAGAGTAGAAGTATTTAATAAAGACCAACACATAAAATAAACAAAAGAAAACTACAACGTACAAACTTAATCCAGAACAAACAAGGCAGGAACAGAACTCAACACGACGAATACACGTAACAAATACAACGAATGAGCACAGGACAGCAAACACAGGCAGACTAAATAGGAAGGCAAATAAGGCAGGTAACGAGGATATCAGGTGGGACAAATAAACCAATAATCAGATAACAAGGGGGAGGGACCAGACAATAACAAGAGCACATGGCCCAACATAACAAAACATTCAAGTGCATAACCAAGACAGGACAGACATGTGACACAGTGGTCACAAATGAGTGTTCCTGTGTGCGCGTGTGTGTGTGTGTGTGTGTGTGTGTGTGTGTGTGTGTGTGTGTGTATCAGGGTCATTCAGCGTTCGGCGGACGTGGTGAACTCTTGCTCACCACCCCCCTCCGGGGAATTATATGTGTGTGCGTATTCTTTGAATTGATGAGTTTAACATCGGAGTAGTAGTTGAACATCTGGTTACACAATGTTCGTCTTTTTTGTGAGGTGTCAAATCAGAGGAGATCCTGGGGAGTTCCCTGCGGGATCACCAGCCAGAGCGGCGCCTTTTGGTCACATGTCGGTAAAACAGGGCATTCCTTTGTTTACTCATTAGAGAAAAGTGCCGCATGTGCGAATCAGAATCAGTAACTTAATCAAGTTCAAACACCATTTATTAGCGCTATATAAATGAGGATGACTTGACTTGGCTTGACCATTTGCTTTGTGTCACAGTCTACGAAGAGTGGAGCTGTGTTTGCAAATTAGAAACCAGTAATTTAATCAAATGGCAGAACTGACCATCTGCTTGCTGTTACAGTCCCCCCTTGATGGTTCGGCAGGACCCGTGTGTGTGGGCCTCGTCGAACCATCATGATCACACTAGTCAGATGGCAGGTGAATCATGAAAGTAGGATGCTGCAGATGGTTGTTAGGTGTGAGGGCTCAGCTCGATGAGGTTCACAACGTTCTCTGGCGGGGAGTCTTCTTTCCGAGGGCCCCTCCGGAACCCTCCAGACACGGCTTTTGTGAGCTTGGCTGTAGAGGCTCGCATTTTGTTGATTCGTCAGTACAGGATGTAGGCTAAGACCAAGGTTAGGGTGTGGCCAATGATCGTCGGAATGCACAGGGCGGTGTCAGCAGCGGTCCATGCTTGGACGACAGGTGAAGCGTTCAGGATAGGCATTCTGGACAATGCTTGGAGGGCTCTGTCAAGGGGAGTGATGTCGATGATCTGTGACCCCCCTTCCTGAATCCAATTTTCCAGTTCTGGATCGAGAGTGAAGTTGCGATCCCTAAAGAAGGGTGGAATCTCTAGTTCAGATTGGTATTCTTCACTCGGGAGGTGGTACAAGGCTAGGTCGTCCAGGTGGAGGATGGCTCCTCGTGGGACTTGAATCTACATGGTCTGGTTCAGGGTGTGCCCGACATCGGCTTCAGCGTGGTTGAGGGCGGTTTCTGCCCATCAGGCACCTGCCCAGCTGTACTGGGCTACCGCTCTTGGGTAGTGCGCATGGTAGACATTTCGAGGGTCGAGTCGCAGGGCGGTGTATGGAAGTAAAATTTCAGCGAGTGTCGTCCTTGGTTGGCTAGGACAGTCTTTTCGTTACGAGGACGCCAGTGTGCCACTTGCTTCTGTGTCTCGTAAGTGGCTCTGGTGCTGCGGTGTGCAGCACATGATGCGTCATGGGCATACATTGGCATGACCCCCCTTTTGCACTGTGGCACCATAAGCCTTGGCGCTGTGATGGCATCAGGTGCATAACGTGTAATGTTGTCCTGTGCACGCAGCATGTGCTTGGTGTACTGCAGTTGTATGGGGCACCGGTTGTCGGTGGGTTCAGATGGCGTGCGTGGGTGGTTGGAGGGGTCTGAGAGGTGGTTGCTCATAGTGTTCATGGACTTATCGCAGTCTTTGGTGAGCTGGAGGGTGTAGGTTAGCGAACTTGAACCTTGACCTGGTGCTGAGGCAGTGTACCCATGGCTGGCTGGGGGAGTTCCCGTGATCTCGGTGACCTGACAGTCTGGCTCTGGTGACCTGTGTGACTGAAGGGGGAGAGGTTCTCACAGTTGAGCCCAAACTTTCAGCTGTTTGAAGTCCATTAAAGGCACAAAGCGATCTAGCAGATCTTTGCCAATTAGAAGTGGGTAAGTGTTCATTTGTGAGATGTACACTGGGTGGATCAGACCCATAGAACCAAGTGTCAGATGAATGGGAGCTACCTGTTCGAGCCGGATGTCGTTCTGGCTGTAGGCTGGCAAGGTCAGCTCAGACGTTTGACATGTAAGAGTTCGATCTTGTGTCCTAACTTTCAATCTGAGTCTTTCAAAAAGTTCAGCTGATATCAAAGTGAGGTCTGAGCCTGTGTCTATCAAGGCTTCAAGTCTCACCTCATTTTCCAGCGTCACAGCAAGGTAAAGTTTCCCTTTTCGATTAAGTTCCCCAGGAGTTTTGGCGTCGGGTCTGGTGTGGTGATCGATGGGCTGTAAGGGCCGGTCTCGTGTGGTTCGCTATGGGGGCAGTTAGCCAAAACAGCATTTCCTGGTCCTTTATGATGTTGGACCCAGTTGTGGGAAATTCTGCTGTCATGCTCTTGATGAGCACCCGTCAGCTGTGGTGGTTGTGTGATGCTGTCACGTCTGAGGTCAACAGTTCGCTCTATCGTCTGTGGCTGACGAGCAGTGTTCCGGGTGCTTGGTCTTACGCTTAGACACAGGATGTCGGGCTCATCCTTCCTGTTTCCCTTGTGAATTTTCCTGTGAAGAAGCTCTTTTAGCACCTTCAGGATCTCTGCAGTCTCTGACGGGGCCATACGATTTCTATCTGATGTGGGCTCAGACCTCGGCTCGTCAGTGGCAATTCGAGAGGGGCTCCATGGCCGGTTTCTGGGCTTGGGGTTCTTGGTGATGGGGGTCGGCTATTTCTGGGTAGCTGGCTGGCTTCCCAGAACCTTTCAGAGCGCTCGATCTGGTGTCTAGGACGCGCACCATCACGGTTGTGCTGCCCTCTGCTGGCCTGGAACGGTTCTGACTCTCTGTGAGAAGGGCTGTGGTGTTGTGGGGCGCCCTTTAGAGCCAGCTCTGAGTAGTGCTCAGAGACAGGGTAGATTGTGAGGTTTTTCAGTCTTTTCAGACACAGTGTTTTGCTTGGTGTAAGCTTTGTGGGCCAAGTCCCGTAGCTGTTGGATCGACATAGTCCGTGGCTCGGCTAAAACCCCGGGATGATGCGATAGGGTAGGATGGAGATTCCGCAGGAACAACGTTTTGAAATTCCAAGTCAATGTCTTGCAGGTAGGCATGCACGTCGTGCCCTCCTGCAGGGTTCGGAGTGAACGTAGGGATGTGTCTGGCCAGCCTGTCAAGTTCTTTGGGGGCCGTGCCGTGGTAAGTGGCAGGGTTTCTTTGGAAGGCCCCCCCCTGACTGCTGACGGGGTTCTTGTGGGCTGGCTGGTGGTGTCTTAAACAGTGGGCTTCCGCCCCCCTTTTCAGCTCTTAGTTCTAGGCTGAAAGATAAGGACCGGTTGGTCAGGGGAAACTCTGTGGTGTGCGTTTCCCCTTCCCGGTCACTCTGCAGTTTATAAGAGTGTTTCAACTCTCTTTGGACATTGTCAAGTTCATATTTTTGTTCAATGTCAAGTTCATAGATTGTGTCTCTGCTGAGCAAGTTTGTGGATTTCAGCTCGGGCCGCTTGTAAGTGCTTTTCACAGGCCTTTGCTTTAGCGTCTTTTTCTTTGAGTTCAGTCTCTGCTCTTGCCAGGAGATCTTCACCTTGTTGGAGTTTTTCGTCGAGTTCCTCTCCGGTTTTCCTCTCCGGTTTTCCTCTCCGACTGCTCTCTTTGGTCTGTGTCCCAGTCAGACAGGGCATTTTGAAGTCTTTCCACTTCCTCCTCAGTTATGAGTTTAAGCGTTGTGGCCTCCTGCTCCAGGTTATCTTCCTCCGCCAAGCGTGCCTGTGCCACTAAATTGTGAGCTAGACTTCCGATTATCCGGCTCCATTCCTTTGAACTGTAGGCCTGCGTGGGGTTGTTGGACATTAGCCGGTCTACGTCGGCGTCCAGTTCCTGTCGGGTCAGGGGTTTTTGGTCGCCAGCGTCCTTGGGCAGACAGACGGTTGTCATGGCACTTAACCAAGCATCCAATTGTTCCAATGGGACTGGAGGCACATGACATTCTGGTTCACTGTAGGCGAGAGAAACACAATACACACAAAAAGGGCCAATGCAAGCTTGTCTTGAGGCTAAGGAGCTGTAGTACGGCCGTGCCGTCTATCGAAATTTTGGCTAACTGATGTAGACAATTAGGCGGGCCAATTTACGCGGGTCAGCGTGGGACCCGAAATATAGGCTGCTTGGTTGTCACTCTATTATTTAGCTTCCTTGGGGTCTCTCTGTGAACCTAAAGAAACAAATCACAACAGATCAAAACAAAACAATAGGAAGAGAAGATCGAGAGGGAAAAAAAAACAAATATATCGCAGTGAAAGTAACAGTATAGCAGTGAGAGAGAGAGTTCCATGAGAGAATGTCACACTTGAGTTGAGCTCCAGATAAATTGCAAGAAAAATAAGATTTATTTGCCAACAAGTTAAAGAAAATAGAGGATTCAACATTCAACAACACCTATACAACATCTAAACAAAGATTTTGTTGAATCTGGACAGTTTTTATTTTTTTTTAAACTGTCACACCTGAATCTGAGGATATTCATGTTGGAAAGGATAACATCAAGCAACAAACAACAACAACTATAAGAAAACTTATAGTTGAGAAAAGAGAGGTAAAGATATTTTAAATAGACAGTACTATTTATCTCTCTTTGGACTTTTGCCTGATTTCTGTTTAAAAGAACAGCACTGAAAAACATTTTTGAACATTTTGGACACAACTGGAATTGTAAAGAGACCAGTGAAAGTCATATTTTTCCCATTTTTGGGTTATATATATTCACTGAGAGATGAAAAACAAAACAAATCAAAACAATTGCAGTTATTTCAGTTGATTGTTTACATTCCAAATCAACAATGGCCAGCGCATCATCTTGGCCCTGCACCTTCATCTACCCTCAGAAGAGCTCTGAGCACTCCAGGCTGATGCTCAGACACAAGCAGATGAAGGAGAGCCCTGACACACTGTTTGCTGAACTACAGGACGACAGTGCCATGAACAACCTGCTCTTCTACACCGAACACAGCCCTTTGTGGCACACTGCCTTCTGTCATCATCTCACCTTTATCAAGAAAAAAGGAATCTGTAAAGGCAGACAGATCTTAGCATTTGAAGATGCTGAAAAAAATGATGAAACAAGATTTTTGACCCTGAACTTGTATCAAAATGGCACTGTCATGGTCCAGGGATCAGAGTCTGCTCTCAAGGTCTTTATTGAGGATTTTGAACTAATAAAAACACTGGGGTAACACTTTACGGTAAGGGTACATGAATTATCATGAATTCATTTATAAATTCATGCATTAATTCTGCATTCATTCATGCATTAATATCTCATGAATCATCAGGAACTAACATGAGTTCAACGTTTTTCATTCATGATTTCATGGATGAACAACGCTTTAATTAAAACATTAACTAAGATGAGCACATCATGATGAATTATGATTTATTATGCATGATCATTATGTTTTCTTTGTTCTTTGTCTAGGTCAGTGACCTAGTCACCACTTTAGTTGAGGGGCCACACACATGATGAAGTCATTGGTAGATAATGCTTAGTTAATGATGACTACTGTATTGGACAGACCCCAAAATAGACCAATCGCAACTCATAGCACACAAATTCTGTCGACATTCAAATACAGTAGTCATCATTAACTAAGCATTATCTATCAAGGACTTCATCATGTGTGTGGCCCCTCAACTAAAGTGGTGACTAGGTCACTGACCTAGACAAAGAACAAAGAAAACATAATGATCATGCATAATAAATCATAATTCATCATGATGTGCTCATCTTAGTTAATGTTTTAATTAAAGCGTTGTTCATCCATGAAATCATGAATGAAAAACGTTGAACTCGTGTTAGTTCCTGATGATTCATGAGATATTAATGCATGAATGAATGCAGAATTAAATTCATGCATTAATTCTGCATTCATTCATGCATTAATATCTCATGAATCATGGTGGTGACTAGTCCTTTGAAACACTGATGAACAATGTGCTATTAATGGTGGCATAACTGTGAACAAAGAAAACATCATGATCATGCGTAATAAATCATAACTCATGATGATGTGCTCATCTTAGTTAATGTTTTAATTAAGGTGTTGTTCGTCCATGAAGTCATGAATGAAAAATGTTGAACTTGTGTTAGTTCCTGATGATTCATGAGATATTAATGCATGAATGAATGCAGAATTCATGCATGAATTTATGATAATTCATGTACCCTTACCTTAAAGTGTTACCAACACTGGCCCTGTCTGATGAAGCTGACAAAAATATGAACATTGATGTGTCCCCTGGAAAAGCAGTCCAGAAGATGACAGCGACTTCAGCAACTGCGATCCCATCTCCAATGTCAAGAATGAAAGACAATTTTTCATCCCTGGAAGTAGAAGTAGTGGAGATAAAAGAGTTAATACTTTCACCTGAAAGAAATCAACATGGAACAAGTGACAATCGACATAAAGAACTTAAAACAAGAAGTTGAATATCTGCAGAGACAACGAGAAGAAATGTCAACAGAACTTCAGCAAACTAAAGATGAACTGAGGGAAGTAAAAACAACTTTAGGAAGACAACTAACAGACGTTAGAAAAGAAATGCAGGAGGAGTTCTCTGCCTTGAAATCAGTTCTTCACACCAAAGATGAACTCATCACTGACCTAAAAGAAAGACTCAGTTCTGTTTCAGCACCCACAGAGTCTTCTGCTAAACCCTTGATTCGTCCAGAGATGCTCATGGAAACTCCTCAACCTGAACAGCTACCAGTGGAAGAGCCTCACTGCTAGACTGATCCAGCATCCCAGATCAACAGCTCCGCTGCACAGGACCCGACAGAAACACACGCTCTTATCCTGACTGACTCCAATGGGAAATATGTCAGTGAGAAGCTTCTATTACCAAACATGAGAGCCAAGAAAATCTGGTGTCCAAACACAAGAAGTGCTTTTCAGATCCTGCCGGAGAGTAAACACGAAAACTACAAGCACATAATAATTCACACAGAGACAAATGACTTAAGGGCCATGAAGGGCCGTGTGGCTCCTGTGATGAGAGAGGTGGCGATCAGAGCCACACAGTGTTTCCCACAGGCCAGAATAACTCTGTCCACACTGCTGCCATGCACCGACGTGCCCTTCCACGTGATCCACGGGAATAATGTGGAACTCTCCAGAAGCTGCGCACTCATTCCTAATGTTCATCTCGCCCATCACAAAGATATACAGCCTCATCATATGTATGACCACGTACATCTCAACAAGCAAGGAGTGAAAGTCTTCGCCAGAGTGCTGAAAAGCACAGCCCTTGGAAACACAGCAAGAAACAGAAACTTCGATAACAAGAGAAGCTCTCAGCCACCAAGAATTCCTCGTCCTCCATCACAACACAAGAGCTACACAACACAGAGAAGCCCTCGTCCTCCAGCAGAGCCCAGACCGGCCCTCGGCCCTCCATCACAACACAGGAGCTACGTAGCGGCCGCTCAACAACCCCAGAACCCTGCAGCCGCTGAACTCAACCAGATAAGGCATCTGCTGCACATCATCTGCTCCAGACTGAGGACATAACCTGCATAAAACACGCACACACACACACACATATACACAGACACATTATAGAAGCACCCATGAAATCTTTTAAAATCAGTAGTTGAAATATTCAAGGTCTGCACTCTTCTACGTTTAGTAATATGACTGCAGACCAAGACTTACTCAGCAGTGTAACTGATATGGACATCTGTATCTTTCATGAGACGTGGTGTCGTAGTAATGAGACTTTACAGTGTTCAATAGGATACAACGAAATTATAGTTCCTTCATCAAAAAATTCTAAAATAAAATGTGTCCGAGACTCAGGTGGAATACTTATATGTCACAGAGACGATTTAAAACATTCGATTAAAATTGCTAAAAGTGGAAAATCTTCTATTTGTCTTGAAATGAAATCCATCATATCACAGTCCAATCTTTACCTATGTGCCGTCTATATCCCACCTCACGACTCTCCCTACTACGAAGAGGACAGCTTTCCAACATTACAGGCTGACATCTTACACTTTCAGTCCAGAGGAAATTTCCTCGTCTGCGGAGACTTAAACGCCAGAACAGGGCGAGAAATTGATTATGTAAATATTGTAGATAATGACCACATCCTCAATAACACCACGTTTCATTCCTCATTGAATATCACACCAAGAAACAGCTATGATAACTCAGTAAAAATTAATGGAAAACAAATGTTAAAACTCTGTAAAGGTTTAGGTCTCTACATCATCAATGGCAGAACTCGTGGAGATACATTAGGTAGATTCACTTACTGCTCCAGATTAGGAACCAGTGTGGTTGATTATTCAATAACAGATATTGACCCAAGCTGTGCTTTATCTGAAACCCCCGAGTGAAATAACTAAAACTTCTCCACTTCATTCTGAAAAACTGTTTCCTTTGAAACCCAAACTTAAATGGAATCAATCCAACTCGGATCAATTCAAAGAAAATATGAACAGTCCTACAATATTAAAAATGCTGGATGAATTTATGTCCACCGATTGCACTTTAGATATTAATGGAATAAATTTAGCAACAAAAAACTTAAATTACATATTCAAAATATTGATGACTCTATCTAACATTAAACAGCAAAGCAAACATAAAACAAACCAACAGAGAATGAAAAAGGATGTCTTGTTCGATGATGAATGTGCAGGTCTCAGAAAAGAATTGAGGAGACTCTCTAACAAAAAGTACAAAGATCCGTCCAGCCAGACATTACGGCTTTCTTATTCAGACTGTCTGCAAAATTATAAAAGACTTTTGTGGAACAAAAGAGAACAATATTTTAAATCCAAAATTGATGAAATTGATAATTCGGTAGATCAAAACACTTTCTGGAACTTATATAAAAAACTCGAAAAACCCAAATTAGAGATGTCACTCCAGAATGGCACAATTTGGAAATCTTACTTTGAAAATTTGTATCGAAAAATTGCACCAGCCGACCTTAACCAACCTCTTGGAGAAAACTTGGAGAAAACAATTAAAAATTATCAAAATCCATTAGATAAATCTATAACAATATCTGAAATATTAGAACATATTAAAAATCTTAAATTGAAGAAAGCATGTGGACAAGATCACATTAGTAACAAAATGCTTAAGCTCAGCCGTCCCTGCATGCTTAAAACTTAAAACAAGCTAAACTATTTAATCTGGTGTTCTGGTCCGAAAGCTTCCCTGAGAGCTGGTCTGAAGGAATCATCACCCCCATATTTAAGAAAGGTGATCGATTCGACCCTAATAGTTATCGCGGCATTAGTGTGGGCAGTGCTTTAGGAAAACTGTTCTGCAGGATCATAAACACACGCATTGTCTCACACATCTCATCACACAACATTTTAAATAAAGCACAGATTGGTTTTCTACCAAAACAGCGCACATCCGACCACATCTATTCTCTTCACACACTCATCAACAAAAACATCAAGGACAAATAAAGGAAAATATTTGCATGTTTTGTAGACTTTAAAAAAGCATTCGACTCAATTTGGCATGATGGTCTACTACGTTTGATATTATCAAATCTCTGTACAGCAACAGCAAAAGTGCGATGAAAATCAGGAACCACAGAAGCGCGTTCTTCCAGCAGGGCCGTGGAGTGACGCAGGGCTGCAGTGTGAGTCCAACTCTATTCAACATCTACATCAATGATCTGGCATCAGCGCTGGAGAGATCTACTGTCCCCGGCCTCACTCTACAGCACACACAGGTCAGGGGTCAGAGGTCAGATGTCTGCTGTACGCGGATGATCTGGTCCTGCTGTCCCGAATACCTGAGGGCCTTCAGCAGAGCCTGTCCCTGCTGAAACACTACTGTCACGACTGGGCCCTGACTGTCAATCTGGACAAAACCAGAGAAATGGTGTTCCAGAAGAAGGCCAGATCTCAGGGACACAAACACCAGCTCCTGTATAAAGGCCAGGTCCTGCAGCACAGCACTAGCTATAGCTATCTGGGCATCGACATCAGCGCTTCGGGACGCTTCGGTCTGGCTGTTAAAACACTCAGTGAAAAGGCTAGGAGGGCTTTTTATGCTATAAAGTCACGATGCGGCCACTTAAAATTACCCATTAAAACCTGTATCAAATTATGTAATTCAATAATAAAACCGATTATTTTATATGGATGTGAAATTTGGGGACCAGTACAAAATTTAGAAAATTGGGATAAAACACCAGTAGAAAAATTACAATTGGAAATTGCCAAAAATATTTTAGGGGTTCACCGAAACACATCCACTGCCGCCTGCAGGGCTGAGCTAGGCTTGTACCCGCTGAACATCGATATCCAGAAGAGATGTGTTCAGTTCTGGCATCACCTCCACCAGTCTGATCCAGAGTCAGTCCAATATAAAGCCCTCCTCGCCAATGAAAGCTCAGCAGAACCTCATCCTCTAAACACACTCGCTCTTCAACTCGTCCATCAGACTACACCCCCCGCTGACTACAGCTACAGCCCTAAAACTATTGTTAAAGAAATACACACACATCTAAAAGACACTCATGATCAATCACTAAAAGCTCATTTTGACCTCCATAATAAAGTCCAATGTTACTCGACCCTCAATAGAACCACTAAATTGGCCAGTTATCTATTTATTAAACATTTTAAAGAAAGACAAATCCTCTCCAAATACAGATTAAGTGACCACGATCTAGAGATAGAGAGAGGAAGACACAGACAAACATGGACAGAGAGAGAGCAGAGGATCTGTAGACACTGTGATCTACTTTCTGCTCTTCTGTCCCAAATATACCGATATAAGAGAAAGTTTTCTGCCCAAATTTGAAGCCTTGATCCCATCATTCTATGAACTGAGTGACACTGAAAAAATGGCCTTCTTACTCGGAGAAGATGTTAATACAGCTGCACTAGCGGCTAAATATGTGATAGCTATTCACAACGCCAGAGACAGCTAATTCTCTAGAGTGATCAAATGTATTTATTTATCTATTTATTAAGATAGATTGTGTTTATTTATCTATCTATTTACAATGCTACATATGACATGATTTATACATATATGTTCACTGTTTGTTTTATTATTTATTTATAATATGTTGATGCTTTGGCAACATTGTGTTACACAGTCATGCTAATAAAGCTAATTTGAAATTGAAATTGTAACACCTAGGTGAATTGACCTGCACTGTGGTGTAACCACTAATAACTCAGAGGGTGTGTCTTAGGAAGAAAGAGGTAAACCAAACACTCAGAAAATATATCCGGGGGAATATCTAATATTCTGTGTCTTATACTAAAGTGGCAGGGTTTTATCCAAATTCAGTTTTACCTGAGGTGAACTGAGGTCGGTCCCAGCTGGCCCCAGCGAGCGTGGCACCAAACACTTGACCGCCGTGACCTCGGGCTCTTCGTTGCTCTGCGTCGCGGTTACGCCCTCTCAAACAGCGCGTGACCGTAAACACAACCTGGTAATCTCAGAGATATCAACCGGCTGACCCCACTGCAAAGGTGGGCGGGGCCCAGAACCCACCAGCGAACTGGTGTGGTGGCGCCTATGGTTTGTGCCCCGGTCCCAACAATTGACTTGTGCGTCGGCTTGATGGTTAAACCTTCGAAGCACCAGGTTGCTGATGTCACTTAATGCGTGCCGCAACCAGTGGCAGAGATAAAAGAACTCGAGAGCCACCGCACGGTCAGTGCCGGCGACGCTAGTCGGCAGACTCGCCCACAGAGGTCAACCAAGGACTCCCACAATCCACCGCAGGTGCTGAGACTTTTACCTATACAACACGCAAAACGGAATGAACAAGGGAGCTTAAAGTGAATTAAGATTTTCTTGCTTGAACCAAATCGAGTAATTTAGGTATGTAGAAATAAAACAGAAACTACACTAAACCTGGAAAAGGGATAAGTTAGTAACAAAATGACTTTGACAAGAAAATTAAGTGAAGATTTCTTCGTTCACCAGGACTTCGGACAGTATTAAAATGTGCCACAGCCAAGCAAAGAAAAAAAAGTGTTTTTTTTTCTCTAAACTGGGCCGTGTAATATACTGTCACTGCGTCAAAAGGGGTGTATACGGGAGAATTCAGACAATGAATTCCCGCTAAATGTGCTGTTTGGCAGGGATCTTTGGAACTTTGTTATGCGTACCTGTAAATGCCCGCAAAGGCCCGAAAACAGGAACTTGTCTGACCACATGCTGTTAGTTGATGGCTTGGCTTTCTAAATGCTAATTTGTTTTTGGGACTGGCAGCTCAAGATTAACCCTATTCCCCTGCCCCCCTCATTAGTATTCAGGAAAGGTGGGCTGATAATTGCTTTACATTGTGTCAATCTACAACAAAGACTGTAGACCCTGAAAAGCAGTTTGTATCTGGGTGTCCTCTGCTCTTCAAGATGGCTTGCAAAAGATCGCTGGAGTTTTACGGAGAGCAGAGTAGAGATGTTACTCCTTTACGTCGGGACAATGTGGTTATTCAAACTCCGAGTGCGAACGAAAACAGACTGGTGTATATGGTAAATGTAAGTTTGAAGAGGATATTTGAAAAGCTGGAGACGATGGACAAGAGGTTGGATAAGATGGAGGCTGACATCAATGAGCTCAAAGAGGCAAAAGAGGAACCTGCTTCAAAGAAATTAAAGAGAGCTGGGAATAATTCTGTTGCGGTAAGTTATTTTCTGACCGTCACAAACATTTGGCGGTGTCCGCTTAACTTTGTGTGCTTTATTTATTAATGTATTTGAATTGAGCCCTCATACTATGTTGGATGTTTACAGGAAGCTGTACGGAGATTGCACAATGGGGAAAACAACATACACAAATATGACCCACAGACAAGGTATATCTTTAAAACTATTGTTTCATAACAGTCCTTTCTTCTAAATTATATTTTTAATCAATCTTCTTTAATTACTGCTCCACAGTCTATCCTCCCCCCACAACCTCGAGGTCACAACCTATCTTTATAATGGCGTCTCCATGGCTGTACTGGACGTAGATCCTGCTGTTGTTAAAGGTAAGTCACAAGAGAATGTCCCAAGGCTACAACTATTCAACTGTATAGATTAGTTAGTTATAAATAAACACATTCTCCCCCCTCACTATCTTCCTCTCTCTAGCATCCTGCAAGACGTATTTTGAAACTGTTAGAAGGGGTTACAGGATGGCCCAAGATGAGAACAAAGACAAGATGGAGGACAGCAGGATCATTGTGCGCATGAGACAAAGAAAAAGAAGAGTAAGTGTAAATAAATATAAATCTCAGTAAAAGACTAACCAATTTGATATTTTCAGTGGTTTAATTACTTTTTTCCCTCCTATTTTGCAGCTGCTGAGCAGCAGGACTGGCGTTCTCCAGACAAGAGGAAGAGGCAGCTATCTGGAAGACTACAACAGTTGACCACATGTCTGAAGAGGAGGATGCTCTCTTGGATGGAAAGTCGGTGTGGGTTGTTCGGCCTCCAACCTGTAGGACAGTTTTGTCTGCGCTGCGTGGGGTGCTACAAAAAAGACTGGAAGCAGACCAGAAGTACTTGGGAACTCATCATGCACGAGTTGGTGCAGATCGAGTCGCGGTGGAGACCACAGAAGCTGGCCTTTACCTGGCCACAGAAGCTGAGAGTCTTTTCGCCTTGCTCAGTTTTTGAGTAGACTTATTACTACACAATGCAAACGCGCGTACACAATATTAAATTCTCAAAAACACACATGAATATGAATATGAATAAAAACTACTTCCTGCTCAGCTACTGTTCGGACGCTCTCGCTTACTGCTCCGCGCTTTGCTCTATCGCTTTTATATTTCTATATTTTATCTCCTTTTATCACCTAATTTTAACTTCAGCAAATCAGCACAGTGCTCAAACGCTTGGATTACTACAAAAAAAAGCAGAATTATTTTATTCGACCAGCCTCCCACTGAAAGCTTACATTCCGGGGAAGAGAAAACACAACTGCCTACATTCATAAGGATAAGAAAATGCCTCCTCTGGAATATACTTGCTGCTCCAACTGCCACAGACTTTTACAAAGGATTGCAATTCTTGAAACAAAGTTAATTGCGGGACCACCAAACCAGACGGAACACACAACAGAGCTTCGTCATGGACGTCCTCAGCATACAGCCGGTGAGTCCCATGAATCTAGTGCTTCTCGACAGGCCATACTGAGTGTAGAGAAACAAGCCGATCGTTTTACTAATCGATGGCACAAACAGGGTGCGAGACCCAAAGGCACTCGAGACATCAGATTGTCACGAGCATCACATATTACTGCAGTAGCATCCTCTACCCCAGATACGGCTCTGACAAGGACTGCAAATACTGGTCTCCTACCACCGCCTATACATCTTGAGAACAGATTTGAAGTATTAATGAATGAGGAATCCCCAAATTTGATGAATGTGATCGCACACAGACAGAATCAGCCAGTAGCTAACACTGATGCTAACTGGGGCTCAAGGTCGAGCAGACAGCGGCACTCAGCTCACAGTGCTGCCGAGCCCAGGACTCTGATAGTGGGCGACTCCGTAATCAGAAACATTAATAGCAGGGATACAACAACGTGCTGCCTTCCACAAGCAACAACATCTGATGTAAACAGGGAACTTCAGAACATTCTGATGAAACATAAGACTGCAAATCGACTCATCATTCATGTGGGGAAGAATGATATTCATAAAGAGCAGTCGGAACTTCTTAAAAAGGATTTCAATGAACTTTTTGAAACACTTAAAAGACTGAAAGTTCAAACATTCATTAGTGGACAACTCCCAGCAAGAGGAACAAACAGGTTTTCACGGTTGCTTGGGCTTAATACATGGCTGCAAAAAACCTGCAATATAAAAGGAGTGAACTTTATTGACAACTTCAATCTTTTCTGGAGTCAGAGGCAACTGTTTCAACAGGATGGCCACCACCCAAACAAACTTGGTTCAAGAGTGCTAAAGGACAATATCTACTTCTCCCTCCGTCATCCTTCTGCAATGTGTGCCAATCCACTCAACCTGAATGGCACACACACACCTGGATACAGTATGAATGACCACAGGATTTCACTTCAGCACCTGAATGGACATGCGGTTGACACATCACACAAGGACAGTGATAACACCACTCAGCCACAACAACCTCTGCTCACGGACACAATCTCAGCTGAGCCCTGCCCACAGAGCTCACCACAGACAGACTGTGACATACCAGCACTGCTCCAAGATACAGCACCCAAGGTCGACTTTCTGGAAAACAGCCAGGGAAACCAGGACAGCATATTATAGCCTCCAATAACACCAGAGCAAAAATCACTCTCACCGGAAACATTATCACTCTCTCCAGCATCTCCACTTCTGTGCTTCTCAGAGAAAATGGAACAACTGGTGCATGCTGGAACTAGACTATCCCACTCTTTTGCTGCGAGCCCCCAGATACCAACCAAAAAACGCCAGGCCCCACAACCACCAAAGCCTGCGGGCCCAGCTCGCCCTCCCCCTCCTCCTGTGAGAGCTCTTCGGCCTCTGCCACAGCGCCAGGGCCCACACCCCCCTCCAGCGGCTCGAGGTGAACCAAAAACAACTGATACCAGCTCTCAGTGATATGTGTCGGGTCCCTGCTATGATAACAATAACTTTCTCAAATGTTTACAGAACAAGCGGGAACCCAGTGTGCCTGTATCTTTTTCTATTGCTGTTCGATTACATGATAGAAAGTCTAAGGCCTTCAAAAGCCGTACAGCAAACCCTTCTAATCTGGTGCCTATTACACGACATACCAAGATTGCTGTGGGGACAAAAAGTAAGACTGTTAAGTTAGCACTTTTAAACATCCGCTCACTTAAAAATAAATCACTTTTAGTCAACGACTTAATAACCACATACAACCTGGATTTTATGTTGCTAAATGAAACTTGGCTAGAAGAAAGTTGCAGTGCAACAGTCCTCAATGAAACAGCCCCTCCTAACTTTACTTTTATGAGTGTCTGCAGAGCTGTCAGAAGAGGCGGAGGTTTAGCTGCTCTTTATAAAGATGTCTATCAATGTAAGCAAATATCATTTGGGAATTACCCGTCTTTCGAGTATCTGGGTATTGTGTTAAAAGGTGCTCCACGCATTTTACTTATCATTGTTTACAGGCCTCCAAAATACTCTCCAGCTTTTGCTGAGAACTTAACAGAACTGTTATCAACAATTTCCTCAGAGTTTGACTGCTTTGCCATTGCTGGAGATTTTAACATTCACATAGATAATGCAGAAAACAATATGGCAAAAGAAATCAAAACTGTTTTAAAAACTTTTAATCTGACTCAGCATGTACATGGACCCACACATAATCGTGGACACACTCTAGATTTACTTATCAGTAAGGGTCTAAACATTTCATCAATTGTTATTAAGGAGGTAGCACTGTCTGATCATTTTTGTATTTTCTTTGATATATTGATCTCTCCTGCCATTGAAGCTAGATCTGTGTCTGTCAAGAAGAGATGCTTAAATGAGAACACTAGTGTACTATTTATGAAGGCTATATCTTTAACACCAAGCATATCTGCTGACTCTGTTGATTTTCTCCTTGATTCTTTTAACTCAAAAGTTAAGAGTGTAATTGATGATATTGCTCCTGTGAAAGTCAGGAAGAAGAGTGGCAGACAAAAAGCACCTTGGAGAAACTCAACAGCAGTGCAAAATATGAAAAGACAATGCAGAAAAGCAGAGCGCATGTGGCGGAAGACAAAACTTGTAGTCCATTATAACATCTACAAAGACAGCATCCATGCTTTCAATAAGGAACTAAGCAAAGCTAGACAGACTTTTTTCTCGAATATTATAAACAGCAATATAAACAACACGCGCACTCTTTTTGCTACTGTAGAGAGACTGACAAACCCCCCAAGCCAGATTCCCAGTGAAATGCTCTCAGTGAGAAAGTGCAGTGAGTTTGCTTCTTTCTTCTCTGAGAAAATCAATAATATCAGACAGGTGATCAGCTCATCCTTGAGTTGCGCTGGGGTCAGGCAGGTCAGACAACAGCACAAGAAAGTAGCCACTAAGTCTGATTTCGAAGAAATTGATGGCAAAATTTTGGAAGAAACCGTACAGCAACTAAAAACATCAACCTGCGCCCTTGACGCTGAAGGGTTGGGGTCAGAATCCCTTGCCTCTTCAATTCAACTATATGTATATCCTTTTTTATGATTACATTATTACTATAATAAGCACTAATCAAGTTATATAATCATTCCCATACGCAATAAGTGATTCACATATAGTTTCTTATTCATACTTTTGTTGAATGCACATCTTTCCTGAATGTTGGTTGAATGCCTATCTTTCATGAATGTCTCCTGATGTCTGTGACTAATCTTCTGTGGCCCTGAGCGAGAACATTAAATACAGGCTTTTTGTCCGTATGTATACTAATGAGTGTGTAAACTTAAAGAAAACCCTCATCATATGATCATGTTTCTCTGCTGACCCTATTAACGGACAGGGGTCAATTTCTGTACGATTCTATGATTTGTTTTACTTCTTTCATACATATATCTCTCAAGAAGTAAAGTAATTGTTCTTTCTTCTCTCTGAGGATGGAAGGTTTTATCAGTATGTTGCAGGTCTCATGACACGGGGTGGCTGGTCTCATGACGCTTTTCGATGGGCCTTCCGAGGTCATTACTGGATCTTCGTGACTTGGATGACAGCTATCTTGATTGATGTCAACGTACCCTTCTATCTATGTGTAATTGTTTAAACTTTATGTCCTCTGAGCCAATCAGAAGTGAATGTTTATGTAATGTATGCCCTTGAAAACAGTATAACTGGTGTACGATTTTCATGTAAGGTAGAGTTAGCTTGCGACCTCCTCGTGAGACTTTGACGCTGGCTCTACCAATTTAACTGCAAACTATTCTTCAGTAAATTTTACTCTTTGATTGAACCTCACGACTCCTGGTCTTCTTTCATCATCTCTGGTCCTGGGTCAAGGAACTGTAAACTCCCCCGTTTACAGTCCTTTCAGTGGTGGAGGATCAGCGGGCAATCATTCTGAGGTGACACCCCTGGCAAACCAAAAAACAAGGTAGGAAGATTTATTATATTATAGGCTATAGGTCTGTATGAATGGAAGAGATTGTGAAGGGGAACGGAAGAGCTTCACTCCGATGGTGGGTGCCCCACTGGGCATTGTTGATATAGCAACACCCCTGCAGAGTTCGTCCCTGGATTGAAGGTCCAGGGCGCCGCGATCCTACTATATCTCTTCCATCTCAGAAAGGGGATCCCCGAATTTAGTGGATTAGGCAGTTAGGGACTGAGAAATTAGTTAGAAAAAAAAAAATATATATATATATATATATATAGTAACAGAGACAGGTTTGTTTGCCAGGGATGCATCAAGAACGATCCCCTTAAATAAATAATAACCCAAATTGGCATGGATCAGAATGTATGATTGGGAGTCGTGAGTGAAAAATACTTTGTGGTTTCTTTGTGTAGAAGTCCAGACTTGTCATTTAAAACGTATTTTTCAAATTCGCTGCTAAAACAAATTCGCTGCTTAAAAACATTCTCTGTGGTGAGTTTCACCTGTGACCAACAATGACAGATAAAAATGTTATCTCAATTTGTTCTGACCAAAGTGATGAGGCTGAAGAGAGTGCATGCTGTAAACAGCTCTTCTCTGATGCGCTCAAATCAAAAAAGTACGCAGAACTGATTAAGAAAATGTTCAGCCAGGGTTTTGATGCTAATTGGGGAGTCACAGAACAGATTGACTGGCTGCAAAAAAAGAAAGAGGCTGACAGAGTAAAGTTTTTGTCCGTGTTTGCCTATTCATGGATTTGTAAAATGGGTGGAATTCCCGTAACCCCTGAAAAGGCAATCCCAAACATGATTAATGGTTGGAAGAGTTTAATTTCCCAACGTGATAGGATGGCGAAAATCATTGGGAATGAAATAGGCAGTGATCTGTGTAGTTTGAGCAAAGGGCTTGAGGCATTGTGTGAAATGGCAGAAAAGGCTGTAAAAGAGGAGGAGGTTTCTACTCCCTCCCCCCCCCCCCTTTCTCTTCTCATTCTGTCCAGGCGGCTACCGCTTCAGGCTCTCCCAGACAGACTGATAACCAAAATAGCGGGCCCTACGCTGAGGTACGCGAGCTGTTGAATGTGGCTGTTGCAACTCCCCCTCCCTACAGTTCAGAGATTCCTTCTGTGCAAGCAAAACAAACTAAATATAACTCTGGGGTCAAAAATCTTAATCTGACTCCCATGGAGGCATTTAAACCTAATGTTACTGCATCCGCCGCCCCGATTCGACACACGAACTGGGCCGGGTTGAATATTGAAATGGGTGCAGGATGTGAGGATGGTCAATGGGTCAGACTCACACCCACTGAGAAAAACAGTTTGCTTGCAGGGTTGGAACCTTTTAAGTTGTATAACCCAAACAAAAGTCTGTGGGACAAGCTAGAGGCTGTTGCTAGGCAACAAAATCTAGGCATTGCTGATATCCAGTCGCTGGTGGAGGGGTTAGTTCCTTCCTCCAAATTAAGGGCTGTCCAGGGTGTGAACTTTTTCCCTCGGGTCCCTGCAAATTGGGGTGAGTTTTGTGTGGCTTATTCTGATTATAAAACAGCTGTGAAGGAATTGCTGGGTCGGGGTTCTTTTCCGTGGAGTAGTGTGACCCAGATCAAACAGAGAACCGGTGAAAGCCCGATAGAATATGTGGACCGGTTTCGTATTGCCTATGAGACTTACTGTGCTGCTAATAACAATGATGAAGATTTTGATTCTGCTATAGTAATCGAATCCGCCACAGGCGGTCTGAATAAGCAATACAAAGATATGTTGATGAACAGTGCTGTTGATATCCAAATGTGGGCAGATTTGCTCCGTTGGTGCTCTATGAGCTGGAGCCGTATGCAAGCATGCGATGCTGATAATGTGAGCACTGTGAAAGCGGCTGCTGTTTCAGTTGAAGGGGAAGCCCCTCCCCGCAATGAGGTGACATGCTATAACTGTGATGAGTTAGGCCACACTTCCCGAACCTGTCCTAAGTCAGTTGCTAAATAAAGGAAACGGGAAAAAGGGAGGTAACAAAAAAAATAATGCTTCTAATGATAATTACAAACCAGAAGCTTCCCCATCTGTCACTCTGTCTCAAGATGATCTTGCAAAGCTGAAACAGCTGATAGGTGGGGACTAGGGGTCAGCGGCCTCCGGTTATAGTAATTATGCTGACACCCGTCCATTCATAAACGCGTTGTTAGGAGGCCGGCAATGCATTGCTTTAATTGACACGTGTGCTACAGTATCGATTACTGATCTCGATCTTGAGATCACTTCTGAAACTTTGTATATAGAAGGCCTAAATGGCAAAAAGGTATTTCACAAATCTGTTTCTGTTCCTCTAACCCTTTCTGATTCTGACAAAGTGTACTGGACTGAGTTTTGGGTGGGGAAGAATACTGTGGGGACTATTATCGGTGTTGACATTCTAAAAGAACTCGAAGCTGATGTTTTGCTTTCAAGGGATAAGCTCGTGCTTGGCTGCAATGAAACAATTCGCTTATCTCACTCTGGCCCCCACCATGAGAGATGTGCAGTGGCTGAACCTGTTGGTTTAACTGAAACTCGTCCTGAGTGGAAGTTCATAATTTCAAAATTCCCAGAGGTATGGGCCAAAGACAAATATGATTGTGGTCTTGCACAGATCCAGCCACTAAGCATCCCAGGTCCTATGCATGTAGCCAAACGACAATATCCTTTGAAAAATGAAGCTAGAGAAGGAGCTGACATTGTTGTGGATGAGTTAAGTGAGCGGGGAATAATTATTCCATGTTCCTCTCCCACTAATTCTCCAATGTGGCCTGTCAGAAAAGCAGACGGATCTTGGCGTTTGACGATTGACTATACTTCTTTGAATTCTATTTCTGAGAAAGTACACCCTCTGGTGGCCAACCCCGCAACTATCCTTCATGAAATAGGAGCTGAACATTGTTATTTTACTGCTCTTGATATTTCTAACGGTTTTTGGACTTGTCCCTTAGCCAAGGAGGACCAAGGGAAATTTGCTTTTACCAGCAGGGGTCGCCAATGGACCTGGAGTCGGCTTCCACAAGGCTTCTGCAACAGCCCCACCTTGTTTCATCAGGTACTAGCATCCTTCATCGATCCGGTAAGAAAACAAATTTAAAATGACGGATCAGTTGTCCTGCAATATGTGGATGACATTTTAATTGCTAGTCCAACTAAGTTCAAACATTTGACTGCTGTCCAAACTGTGTTGAATGCCCTCCAAAACGGGGGATTCAAAGTGAATTTGAAGAAAGCACAACTAGCTTTGCCTGAAGTGACTTATCTTGGACAGAGTGTTGGGGTGCATGGCAGGCGCATCACCCCTGAACGAGTTAAAGCTATCATTGAACTTCCAAAGCCACACACTGTCACTGGTCTAAGGCAAGTAATGGGTCTTTTGAATTACTGCCGCCAGTATGTCAGTGAATACACTGAACTTTCTAAACCACTCACAGAGGCACTGAAAGGAGGAAAACCTGGAGCAGATCTGATCAAGTGGACCGAGGAGATGGAGGAGGCTTTTGTGAGTATCAAAGAAACTCTTGCTTCCTCCCCAGCACTGCGACATGCTGATGCAACCAGACCGTCCCATCTGTGGACCTGGGTGGGAAACAGATCCTACTCTGCTGCCCTGGGTCAAAAGGTTCCAGGAAGAAGTTCGTATGGAATGGTAGGCTACTATTCTACTCCTATTCCTGTTTCCATGGCAGGACAGCATCCATGTCTGCTGATATGTGATTGTGCCGAGTGGGCAGTGAAAACCACAGAGAACATTGTGACACATCAAAAGGTGATTCTGCACACCAGACACCAGATTTTGAAACTGCTAACAAACACTCGTTTAGGATCTATTTCTAACCAAAGAAGAGCTAAATGGGAAGCCACTCTTTTGAGTAAAAATGTGGAGATACAAATTGACATTGAGACTGCTATAAACCCTGCCTCCTTGCGTCCAGACGAATGAACTGTCCATAACTGCGCACGGCTGATTGACACAGACAGCCAAAGCCCACTCCAGTCTGAGCCACTTTCCGATGCCATGAATTTGTTTGTGGATGGGTCCAGCTTTCATGAACAGGGAAAACGATTCACAGGCTGGGCTGTCGTAAATGAACATGGTGAAACTGTTGACTGTGGTTCTCTTTCAGGGGGAGGGGCTCAAGTGGCAGAGCTGGTTGCTTTAACCCGAGCATTACAGCACAGCAAAGGGAGACGCGTCAATATCTACACTGACAGTCGTTATGCTTTCGGCACGGTTCATGACTTTGGCCCGGTGTGGAAACGCAGGGGATTTCTAACCACGTCTGGTCTCCCCATCTCTCATCAGCACCAGGTAAAATAATTGATGGCTGCATGTGATCTCCCCGCAGCAGGAGCTGTTATCAAAATCACGGGACACTCCACTGACAGTTCTCCAGAGGCCAAAGGGAATCAAGCGGCTGATACTGCTGCCAAAGAGGCTGCAAAATTGACTGAGACATGTGTGAGTGTGCTGGCTTTTGCTCCCCAGGAGAGTGAACCCTCTAGAGACATTTTTGAACTTTATTCAGAGGATGACCCTGAAGAGATAGAGCAATGGACAAAATTAGGTGCAAAGAAAAATACAGAAGGGTTATGGAAATTCAATGACCGTTTTGTTTGTCCTGTTTCTGCTCGAACTGAACTAATGTCTCTGTATCATGGTTTGGCACATGCTGGTCCTGAGAATTTACATGCAATGATTTCAAAAACCTGGTGGTGGCCAAAGCTGAGAGCTTCTTGCAATGACTTTTGTAAAAGATGCTTAGTATGTCTTAAAGTGAATTCCCCAGCAAAGCTAAAGATTCCTTTAGGACATGCCCCTCGACCTCAGGGGCCATGGACCCACCTTCAAATTGATTTCATAGGTCCCCTGCCCCCTAGTGGAGGCTTTTCATACATTCTGATGATTGTTGATTTGTTTTCCAGATGGGTGGAGGCGTTCCCTCTGAAAAACTGCACAGCAGACGCAACTGCAAAAATTATGTTGAATGAAGTTTTCCTCAGATGGGGTTTACCATTGCACATTGACTCAGATCAGGGCACACACTTCACGGGGAAGGTAATGAAGAATGTGATGAAATTGATGGGAGTGAAACAACACTTCCACATACCGTTTCGTCCTCAGTCTAGTGGCTCTGTCGAACGTTCTAATCGGACGATTAAAACTTCATTGAGAAAGAGATTGTTGGAGTGGGGGAAGGGATGGCACTCTGCTATCCCAACCATTATTTTAAGTATGAGAGCCAGCCCGAACAAAACTACTCAGATCAGTCCCTTTGAGATAATGACAGGTCGCTACATGCGACTGCCCCGGGACGCTCCTCTGCAACATGAGGGACCGTCAGGGCCTTTGAAAGATGCTCTGCAAAATTATCTGAAGGCTTTGGATAACTGTTTAAAAGACACCAGGGTTAGTGTCAGTATCCGACAAACAGAGAAAGATAACACTGAGCAAAAAGACATGCCTGCGTTGCCTGAGATAGGTGACAGTGTAATGTTGCAAAGGGAGATAAACTCTCCTCTGGGTCCAAAATTTGATGGACCTTACCAAGTTCTGTTGACTACTAATACATCTGTGTTACTCGACAGAGGTGTGTTGGGTACAGTATGGAGACATTGGTCACAGGTGAAACCACTTGAGAGGTGTTGCAACCAGAATACCACCACATAATAACATGATAAATCGTACCTCTTCAATATCTGTCGCATGTGATTTTTCTAAATTCTGGCATTACTGTTTTATCATTTACAGATGGCTGAGCCAGACGACTTATTGAAGCTGCTAATTCTGCAAGAAGAAATTTCCATTTGGACCGGTCGATTCCATGCTTTTTCGACTAATTGGGATTGTGAAGAAACTGACAACCGTCCATCCTGGGTACAATACCCATGCCTAAATTCAACTGAGGGTCTAAATTTGATTTCGACTATGTATCAGTAAACGATAGATGCTATCGGTTGGACGGAAATGAGTCAGTGACCTATTGGCTTGGTCACTCCCCAAATTATCCCGGTAATACCCTCATTATGCAAAAAGGTCGTTGGGTGAGAGATGGAGGTGTTTATGTTTATGAACCGCATTTTAGCTCCATGAGTTGGATTCCAGACAGCATAGCCCATGAAAACCACACTGCCTGCTCCAAACGGATGAATATGGCTAACAGTTATCTGTTGAAACCCATGAAGAATGAGAATAGAGCAGGGCGGAAGAAGCGTCAGACCGTAGCATTAGGGGATTCCCCACATGATTCTAGGAGGGAAACCAGTGAAACTTCCCCTTTATCCTAGTGCACCTGACCCTCTACACATAATGTCATATTACCTGCCCAAAGCTAAAGCTGAATTAGGTTCCAATCAGGTTGTCAAAGATGTGGTCCAAAGTTACATACATAGTAACGTGGTTGTGAGAGAAGAACCAGGTTCAGACTTGTATCAACAGATCCTGAAGGATAAGGATTCGATGAGATGGAAAGTGTTAGTTCCCACGAGGGTTCACATGGTCCGATGGGACGTAGACAGGTCTTATGGTGCTGTTTGTGACCGATTCGGACGAATCGATAAGACTGATAAAAAGAATTTCGACCTTAATGGCAGTAAAATGGTTTGCCTTTTGTCAATGCTTTTTCTCTCTCTTGGCCCAAGTATACGAGGTTTGATGATCCGTGGAAGGGGACAGTACAGGTGGAACGTTGTTTAGGTGAAAACATTAAACAATGGTTTGTTAAAACCTTTCCTCCAGGTGATGTTAAGAAATGTAAAACGATGTCGGAGAAACTCACAGGTGTAAAGGTGATGGAAGTGCCTATGGAAGTATGTAATGCCTCTTTTGTTAAGACAGGATACACTTGGACTAGTTTGTATGACGTGTTGCATCAGTACGAGCTCGTTAGGAGTATTGCTAATAAAACGGCTCTTAAAATGGACCAATTGCATGATTATTTAGAAGAAAAATGTTACAGCCCTACCTCCATGGCTTATAATGTGACTGCCTGGATGCACCTTCATGTGCTTAAATTGACTATTGAATTGATGTATACTAGAATAAAGACTCGTCAGGTACCAGTGAAATATGAGGAGTTATTATGGGATAATTATCAATCATTCCAGGTGAGGATGTGGCCTCAGTTAAAGGATGTAGCCATAGGGGATGAGTGGTTTGATAGGGAAAAACAATTTCGGCAGTTTTTGGGTCCGATCCAGTTGCATGACGAGTATAACATTTCTCCCAAGAACTGTGCTAGACATAGGTGGACACATCCCTTGGGTCCCACGTGGCGTCCAGTGGATCAGAGTCAAGGTGGTAATGGAGCGGAGGGTTCCCTTTGTGTTACTGAATTGAAGCAAGAAACTGAATATTTTCCCCAGGTAAAGGCCCAGGAAGCTCAGCAGAAATACATTACAGCTTTCCTTGAGCAAGTAAAGACGACTGATCCATTTGCAGGTTATGAGTATTTGAACTCTGCCTGGTTTAAGTCCGAGGGAACTTCTCTTCTGTCGGACTCTGAAGCACCATCTGCTATTGCAGTGGCTTTTGTTTTGGCTTTTTCGGTTGGTACTATATTCACAGATATGGCAGAAACTGTAGAAGAATATGTGGAAGAAGCTTGGGAGGATTTTGTGACAGCATCGGAGGATATAGTCATGGGATTTGTGCACTACGCGCTGTATGCTGTTGGAGCCCTTGTGGGGGTGTTGTTCCTCTGTTTGTGCATTTGGTTGTGTGTTCGGTTTTGTTTCTCCTATCTGTGCAGGACTGCATGCAGAAATCTGAATCCTGCTGAGGAGGAAAAAAGACTGCTGATGCTCACGACCCACCTGAGGGACAAATTGGATCAAGACAACATTGAAGCCCTGATGTGAGTGGAAGGTGGGAGAGCCTCTTAACGGGGACTGGACTTTTTAGTATCCAGCATGTCCGTGACGAGGTGAAGAGACAAGTGTGACCCGTCAGGGAAGCATGCGTCACCACTCCCCCTCTCCGTAGTGGCCTCACTTGATAGACAAGACGTGGCGGTATTGGACCACACATCGGTCTAAAACGGGGGACTGAAGGGTTGGGGTCAGAATCCCTTGCCTCTTCAATTCAACTATATGTATATCCTTTTTTATGATTACATTATTACTATAATAAGCACTAATCAAGTTATATAATCATTCCCATACGCAATAAGTGATTCACATATAGTTTCTTATTCATACTTTTGTTGAATGCACATCTTTCCTGAATGTTGGTTGAATGCCTATCTTTCATGAATGTCTCCTGATGTCTGTGACTAATCTTCTGTGGCCCTGAGCGAGAACATTAAATACAGGCTTTTTGTCCGTATGTATACTAATGAGTGTGTAAACTTAAAGAAAACCCTCATCATATGATCATGTTTCTCTGCTGACCCTATTAACGGACAGGGGTCAATTTCTGTACGATTCTATGATTTGTTTAACTTCTTTCATACATATATCTCTCAAGAAGTAAAGTAATTGTTCTTTCTTCTCTCTGAGGATGGAAGGTTTTATCAGTATGTTGCAGGTCTCATGACACGGGGTGGCTGGTCTCATGACGCTTTTCGATGGGCCCTCCGAGGTCATTACTGGATCTTCGTGACTTGGATGACAGCTATCTTGATTGATGTCAACGTACCCTTCTATCTATGTGTAATTGTTTAGACTTTATCTCCTCTGAGCCAATCAGAAGTGAATGTTTATGTAATGTATGCCCTTGAAAACAGTATAACTGGTGTACGATTTTCATGTAAGGTAGAGTTAGCTTGCGACCTCCTCGTGAGACTTTGACGCTGGCTCTACCAATTTAACTGCAGACTATTCTTCAGTAAATTTTACTCTTTGATTGAACCTCACGACTCCTGGTCTTCTTTCATCATCTCTGGTCCTGGGTCAAGGAACTGTAAACCCCCCCCTAGCCCCCCCCCCCCCCCCCCCCCCCCCCCCCCCCCCCCGTTTACAGTCCTTTCAACGCACATCCCACATCTGGAAGTGGTGAATGCCTCACTTCTCTCTGGGAGTTTTCCGACCTCCCTGAAAATTGCTGTTGTCAAGCCCCTCCTGAAAAAGAGCAATCTGGATAAGACCATATTAAACAACTATAGACCGATCTCAAATCTTCCTTTCATAGGCAAGATCATTGAAAAAGTTGTCTTCAATCAGCTGAACAAATTCTTAAACTCGAATGGATACTTTGACCAATTTCAATCTGGTTTCCGACCGCACCACAGTACAGAGACCGCGCTCATAAAGATAATAAATGATATTCGCTTAAATAGTGATACAGGCAAATTATCAGTGCTGGTACTACTCGACCTCAGTGCTGCATTTGACACTGTTGATCACAAAATACTTCTTGACAGGCTGGAAAACTGGGTCGGGCTTTCTGGGATAGTCCTAAAATGGTTCAGGTCATACTTAGGAGGCAGAGGTTATTATGTGAGTATAGGAGACCATAAGTCTGAGTGGACATCCATGACATGCGGAGTCCCTCAAGGCTCAATTCTTGCGCCACTTCTATTCATCCTGTATATGCTCCCAATGAGCCAAATAATGAGAAGGAACCAAATCGCTTACCATAGCTATGCAGACGACACAAAGCTCTACGTATCCCTATCGCCTAACGATTACAGCCCCATTGACTCCCTTTGCCAATGCATTGATGAAGTAAACAATTGGATGTGCCAAAACTTTCTTCAGTTAAACAAAGACAAAACTGAAGTCATTGCGTTTGGAAACAAAGATGAAGTTCTCAAGGTGAACGCCTACCTTCAGTCTAGGGGTCACACAACTAAAAATCAAGTCAGGATCTGGGTGTGTCTCTGGAGTCAGACCTTAGTTTCAGTAGTCATGTCAAAGCAATAAATAAATCAGCATATTATCACCTGAAAAATATTGCAAGAATTAGATGCTTTGTTTCCAGTCAATCACATCGGCTAGAAATACCAAGGGTTCACTCTAAGCATGGCGAGTCTGCTTTTAGCTACTATGCCAGCCGCAGCTGGAACCAGCTTCCAGAAGAGATCAGATGTGCTCCTACAGTAGTCACATTCAAATCCAGACTCAAAACACATCTGTTTAACTGTGCATTTACAAAATGAGCACTGTGCCACTGTTCGTCCGACTGTTTGCACTGTATTTTATTTTATGTTTTAATTATTCTGATTTCATTTGATTATTTCTGTATTTTATCTTTTATTCTAAACTGTTTTAATTATTTTGATTTCTTTTGATTATTTTAATTTCTTCTATGTAAAGCACTTTGAATTACCATTGTGTATGAAATGTGCTATATAAATAAACTTGCCTTGCCTTGCCTTGCCTATTGGTCCCAAAATGAAGTTTGAAAATGCCCACATCCTCCACCATAACATGTAGCGACGATGACTTGTTCTAGGGGATTTATTAACTCAAAGGGGAATACTATTCATAAGATAATGAGTATGCATTGTCACATACACAAATTAGATTATCCCAAATAGGGAATAGGCTAAACCTCACCGTATATGAATCATTAACATGATTGCTCGTATTAACTATTAATATAGGTCGGTAAAATCAGATCTATTATCAGGGTAAATTTTTATGTGATTCCAATTCAGCTTATCGCGCAATATGTATCTGACTGGAGGTACCCTTCCTATGGCCACTAGGAATGATATTTTCGTGTAAGGCACTTTAGATATTTCAACAGTTAAACCAAATAGAGCTTGTAGCTTAAATCGACATTTTCAGGGACTTCAAATTTAGGGAACAATGAGACAGATTCAATTCAAAGGATTATGGATTTTAATAAAACAAGACTAAGGATTACAGAAACTACTTAAATCACGCAGGAGTAAATATGCATAGCAAAAACAAGCAATTACAAAGAAAAAGAAAATGATTGCAATACGAAATATGAGAGAGAGAGAGAGAGAGAGAGAGAGAGAGAGAGAGAGAGAGAGAGAGAGAGAAATCTTCTCAGGACAGAACAGTTCAAACAGTTACTTCAAAACGAGACCCCAAAGGCTTTCTAGGAAATTAATCTAGACAACCTTAAAACAGCATTTCTTTTAGATTGTACTTGCTTTGATATGGCCCCTGTTTGTGCGGCTGGTTTGAAAAGAAACGTCGGCTGGGCGTCCGATGTCCGAAAAAGCCGCAGCCCGTACGAGAGATGATTAATCTTAAATTTGTTTTGTTCGTGAATACACTGAACGAAGGAAAACTATCACTGAGGTAGATCAATAGAAATAAACTTAGATTAAAACAAAATTAGAAAACGACGAAGAACTCCGGCTGGAGTTCGTAGTGGAAAGTGTGGACCTCTCTCTGGCGTAGAAACTGCAATAGAAACTGCAAAGAACAGACGTGGCGCTCCGAGTTTTGAAGGAGCTAGAGGCACGCCTTTCTTACGTGCCTGATCCAATCATTTGGGAGGAGGCGTGGCGGCAAACTTTTTTGCTCGCGAAGTACACGCCCTCCGGGCAATGTAAAGAGAGGACAGAACTGGGTCATAATACACTTATAAACTGGTATTATTAAAAGAATGCATCATGTTGCACTTTGGGTGAAGGATTCAATACCATTGGATTTCTCTGATCACAATAATACGACGCAAGGTATTCCTGTGAGCTAGTAAGATAAAGATACATGTTTCTTCTTGATTAAACGCATATCAAGTTTGATTATACACCATAAAGCTTATAGTTATAGTAATTCGTCACATGGGGATCGTGAAACACACAAGAGAAACATTTCATACATTTAGAAAGGTACCTTTGACCACAGTGGTCACAAATGAGTGTTCCTGTGTGTGTGTGTGTGTGTGTATCAGGGTCATTCAGCGTTCGGCGGACGTGGTAAACTCTTGCTCACCACCCCCCTCCAGGGAATTATATGTGTGTGCGTATTCTTTGAATTGATGAGTTTAACATCGGAATAGTGGTTGAACATCTGGTTACACAATGTCCGTTTTGTTTGTGAGGTGTCAAATCAGAGGAGATCCTGGGGAGTTCCCTGCGGGATCACCAGCCAGAGCGGCGCCTTTTGGTCACATGGCGGTAAAACAGGGCATTCCTTTGTTTACTCATTATGTGAAAAGGTTTGGCTCATATGAAAGCAGTTTTGTTCTGTTTGATCTTGAAATGCACAGTTTTCCACCTAAACTTAGCTTTCATTGATGATTTGACAAACCATCTCATAATTTACTAATTTTTGTTCTGGCTTATGCATTAAGGCAATTTCTTGCCATGTTTAGTTCCCAAGGCGACCAAGCAAGAGGGAAAAAATGCTTTGGGGCACATCCAAGGCACACAATTACATAGATCAAAACATCTGAGCACCAATTATATGTTTATCTGAACCTTCTGCTCCGAACACACCAAAGCTCACTCCAAGAAGTTCAGAAGAGCTTGTTTTAGCTCATGCGGGACTTGGCAAAAGACTCATCACTTTTAATGACTCTGCCAAACATGATGAGGTAAGATGATTGTGTCTTTTAGAAAAAAACATAAGATGCACACATTTTCTTTTCTTTTCCTTTTTTACCCTTTTGAATGTATAAGAATACAAAAATAGCAGATTCTGCCCTGAAGTCGTCACTCGCCAAATACATTTTCTATGTGAATACATTCAGAAAGGTAAAATGGACCCTAATGCTTCCTGCACACTTGTGCAAACACAGCATCACCTGGATTTGGACTTGTTTAAGTCCAGACACTTTCAGAATATGTGGTTCTCATTCATTGATTCACATATCTGTATACAACTGTTGCTTCCTTGCAGATAGGGGATTTATCAATTTGCTTGCATAATTTAGGTTTGAGATTTTTGCTCTCTACATAAGCAATTTAAAATCTTGTGCAAACACAGCATCTACTGGATTTGGACTCAGTTAAGTCCAGATACACTTCTGCCGGTTCCGGGTCCTTCCGTGTAAACAGACCGACCGGGCTTAGCAAATGGGGAAACGAGCATCAGCTGTGTAACGAGCAGAGATTGAGCCGCGAGAGAGACATGTATTCGCAAGGGGGATTATAAAAGCACATGTTTGTGTGGAGAGAGGGGTCACACAGACCAGGGAGAGACTGCACACTACAAAGAAGGAGCCTAAAATCAGCGGTTTGATGGATCTGGACCGACAAAGGGAGATAAGATTAACATAGGAAGAGAGGCGGTGGGTCTATGTTACTTTGACAAGCAGTCATCTGTAATTCTGATTAGGAAATCTAATGCCCTCAGTACCCGCTGTATACAACAGTCTGGTGAAACTGCCTCGGAGTCCATTGAAATCTGGTTTGAAGCCTCTAATGCCAGTTGTGTGTTCATAGTGCACTTCCCACTTTTTGGATGTACCGTTTCGTCAAATTGAGAGGAGGGAGTCGGCTGGGACTGCGAGTGGAGACCTTATTCACTGTGAGTTGTTGTGAGTTGCAGTGCTTAGTATGAAGTGAACACGTGTGGCCATTTGAAGTGATTGATGCATGCACAGATTGATGCATTACAGACATTGTAATTTTGTGATCCCTGGTGTGAATACCTGATTACTGTCTGATTTGAAGAGGAGTTGTTAAATATTCATGCACTGCTGTTTGATTCCCTGACCCGAAGAGGAAGCATTATCTGTCTGTTGAGCTGTTCACACTGAAGAGGATCCCTGGCTTGAGTACCTGATTACTGTCTGATTTGAAGAGGATTTGTTTAATATTCCTGCACTGCTGTTCGATTCCCTGACCTGAAGAGGAAGCATTATCTGTCTAATGAGCTGTTCACACTGAAGAGGATCCCTGGCGTGAGTACTTTATTACTGTCTGATTTGAAGAAGATTCTTTGAATATTCATGCACTGCTGTTTGATTCCCTGACCCGAAGAGGAAGCATTATCTGTCTATTGAGCTGTTCACACTGAAGAGGATCCCTGGCGTGAGTACCTGATTACTGTCTGATTTGAAGAGGATTTGTTGAATATTCATGCATTGCTGTTTGATTCCCTGACTCGAAGAGGTAGCATTATCTGTCTATTTTCACACTGAAGAGGAACCACCGTGTGAATACCTTACCATTGCTTGTTCCATTACTTACCTCTAGCTGTCCAAAGAGGAATCGCTGTGTGAACCCCGTATCAGCGTCTGCTCCATTACTTACCTCTGGCCGCCTGAAGAGGAACCGCTGTGTGAATTCCTTACCAGTGTCTGCTCCATTACTTGCCTCTGGCTGTATGAAGAGAAACTGCTTTGTGAATCCCTTTTCAGTGTCTGCTCCATTACTCACCTCTGGCTGTCCAAAGAGGAACTGCTGTGTGAGTTCCGTACCAGTGTCTGCTCCATTACTTACCTCTGGCTGTCCGAAGAGGAACTGCTTTGTGAATCCCTTTCCAGTGTCCGCTCCGTTACCTACCTCTGGCTGTCCGAAGAGGAACCGCTTTGTGAATCCCTTTCCAGTGTCTGCTCCATTATTTACCTCTGGCTGTCTGAAGAGGAATCGCTGTGAGAACTTTCTACGCAGCCTGACGAAGAAGAGTCGAATCAGCCTTTGTTTTTAGTCTAGGATTTAGCCCATTTTAATTCAATAAAATACAACGTTTTATACTGATTACCTTGTCTGGTCTCGTGGTGTCTTTGGGTAACTCCTCGAGGTGGTACGTTTCATAGGGGTGTTGTGTGACACGGGGGGCCACCCTGGCCTGTGACAGAATGTTAATTATATTTTCTCACACTTGACATAAAAATATGCATTCGAAAAAAAATTAAATTTACATTACCTTATGAGCTTATGGTTTGTATCTATGTGTACAAGATACTTGGGGTATGGTAAAGAATAAGTTTGCCGAGCAACACAACCAAGCTGGGACATCCGTGAGAGAACACCAAGACCATCAACACGATGCATAGATGCACAAATCCTGTCCCACTGTACTCTGTCCTTTGGCAATGAGCGCTCCTCTGACAACCCTGTACTCTATGTTTGGCATTGTGCTTTTGATTTCAATTCAAATTTATTTGTATAGCACAACACATACATATTGTTTCAAAGCAACTTTACAGAAAGTGAATTTCAGAAATGTACTAAATTTAGCATAAATACTAAAATACAGTTTAGTTAATCATGTATTCATTTAGGGCATAACATATTGCAGACGTTGAGTCGTCTCTTCAAAGGCGTTTAGTCATCTCATCGCAGGTGTTAGGTCATCTGAAGTCTACGTGAGAGGCTGGATACAAAATGGAGCTAACGAACGCTATTTACCTCGGGACTGGCGTCCCGAGATAACCGCAGAAGAGCAGATGGGAGATAATTAGCATAGCTGCTGTTCATAATGCATTCGATCTGATTCAACAGTAGTATAAAAGATAAGCATTATGTGAATGCTTGGCTAAAGAGATGTGTCTTTAATCTAGTTTTAAACTGGGACAGCGAGTCTGAGCCTCGAACAATATCAGGAAGGCTATTCCAGAGTTTAGGAGCAAAATGTGAGAACGCCCTCCCTCCTTTAGTGTACTTAGATATCCTAGGAATGACCAGAAGCCTCGATTTTAGTGATCTTAAAGAATGCGATGGATTGTAGGGCGATAGAAGGTCCAATAAATACACAGGAGCTAACCCATTTAGGGCTTTATAGGTCAGTAGTAATACTTTGTAAATGATATGGAACTTAATAGGTAACCAGTGTAGAGATGATAAAATTAGTGTTATATGATCATATTTTCTTGACCTAGTAAGAACTCTAGCAGCTGCATTTTGCACTAACTGTAGCTTGTTTATTGAGGATGCAGGACAGCCAGCTAATAAAGCATTACAGTAATCTAGTCTCGAGGTCATGAATGCATGAACTAACTTTTCTGCATCAGAAACAGATAGCATGTTACGTAGCTTAGCAATGTTTCTAAGGTGGAAAAAGGCTGTTCTTGTAACATATGAAATATGATTTTCGAAAGACAAGCTGTGGTCTAGTATAACACCCAGGGCCGTATTCATAAAGAATCTTAATGCAAAGAGTAGCTCCTAGTGACAAATTTCTAAGAAAATTCTTAGAAATGTGGGCGTTTACTCTTAAAATTAAAGAAAAAAGTAATTCAGAAAGCATCTTAACCCTTAAAAGAGGTCTTAAGGTCAAAATTGTTAGGAGCACGGACGAGCACTTTTAAGAGGCTTAAGAGTTTCTTTAGCAGAGGAGAAAATGGCAGAAAGACGAAGCGGGAGAAGAAATGTGTTGCAGACAATAGATGACAGTGAGTTAATAAGACACTATAGATTAGATCTTGCAGGGAACATGTTTGTGACCGATTTTATTAGACACAATAACATCTCCGACACAGCGCAGGAATGGCGTAGTGCAAGAAATTAAATCACTACTGTACATTAAGATATTTGGCAGTTGGGAAAATGCATCAATGCAGCAGTGATGATTTGGGTCCGTCACAACCTTCTGTAAGCAGAGTGATCACAAACAATTACAGCATTCCAGAACCTCTTATTGTGTCGCAGTTCATTTTGTTTACACTGGACATTCCCACCTAGCAGGCTCAAAAAAATGCATTTATGAATATAGCAGGCTTCCGCACAAGCAGGGGGAATGAACCGTAAATAATTTATTATTAACCGCTATAAGCTCCCACGTCTGCTTCTGTGCTGTGACACCCGGCCTGAATTTTCCTTTAAGGATGGCCTTGTGTTCATCCACAAACTGGGCTCACAGTAAACACTGTTCCTCTGTCCAGTTGAGCTTTCTTTTTTTTTTATTCCATGTTTGCTACATTAAAACCAACATTCAAACCACCACTTAAATAGACTGGAACAATTTTTATCATTCTAATCCAATCAAATACCTTATAGGAAATTAAAAGTATGGTAAATAACAAAAAGGATTTATATACACATATATAATGTGTGTGTGTGTGTGTGTGTGTGTGTGTGTGTGTGTGTGTGTGTGTGTGTGTGTGTGTGTGTGTGTGTGTGTGTGTGTGTGTGTGTGTGTGTGTGTGTGTGTGTGTGTGTGTGAGAATGCGTCATTTTTCCTATTTGACCATGTAATTTCAATGTGAAGGCTTAGAATAGGCCCTATACTTATAAATCACTCTTTTTTTCCTTCTTGGACAACCGACCAATCACAGTCTTCAAAAGATTGTGTCATACATAGCAACGGGGTCAGCCCCGCCTCCTCACTAAGATAAAAGTTTTTGTCTTTTCCTTACTCAGAGTTGCTCTCAGATCGGTCCCGAATCGCTCTTAAGCTAAGACGCCTACGTAAAAGATTTTAAGCTAAATTAAGAGTTTTATGAGAGGATTCTTAGAATCTTTATGAATACGGGCCCTGGTCTTTTACTGTTGTGGATAAAGTAACAGGACATGCTTCTAAATTAAAGTTGTATTGTACAATGTTTTGTGGGTAGTTTTTTGGACCAATAAGTAATACCCCCGTTTTATCTGAATTTAATAGCAGGAAATTACACGTCATCCAACATTTTATATCTTTAAGACCCTCTGTCAATTTAGATAAGTTAGTGTTTTCATCTGGACGTGATGAAATATATAATTGAGTGTCATCAGCATAACAGTGGAAATTGATTCCATGTTTTCTTATAATATTACCAAGTGGCAGCATATATATATTGAGAATAGCAGAGGGCCTAACACCGTTCCTTGCGGCACTCCATAGTCTACTGACGTTATCTTCGATTCTCGATTTTTCCCCATTTAAACAGACAAAATGGTAACGGTCTGATACGTACGATCTAAACCAGCTTAATGCCTGTCCCTGAACACCAGTGTAGTTTTGTAGTCGATCAAAGAGTATTTTATGATCTATAGTGTCGAACGCAGCGCTAAGATGGATTAGAACTAGTATTGAGATACAGCCTTGAGCAGAAGCTAAAAGTAAATCATTTGTAATTTTAACTAGCGCAGTTTCTGTGCTATGATGCGGTCTGAATCCTGACTGAAATTTTTCATAGATATAATTTTCTTGCAAGAAAGAGCACAATTGAGCTGACACAACTTTTTCTAGTATTTTAGACATAAATGGAAGATTTGAAATGGGTCTGTAATTTGCTGGGTTATTTGGATCTAATTGTGGTTTCTTAATGAGAGGTTTTATTACTGCCAGCTTGAATATTCTTGGAACATGACCTAAAAATAAAGACGAGTTAATAATATTGAGAAGAGGCTCTTCCACTACAGGTAACACTTCTTTCAGTAGTTTAGTAGGTATTGGATCTAATAAACATGTTGTTGGTTTAGATGCAATGATAAGTTTATTTAGCTCTTCCTGTCCTATAGTTGTAAAGCGGTGTAGTTGTTCTTGAGGAGTGATAAATGAGGCTGAATCATAAGACACCATAAGAGATTGTACATTTACAATTGTGTTTCTGATGCTTTCTATTTTCTCAGTGAAGAAATTCATAAAATCATTACTACTATACTGTAACGGAATATTTTGCTCTGGTGATGTCTGTTTATTTGTTAGTCTAGCCACGGTGTTAAACAAAAACCTTGGATTATTTTGATTATTTTCTATTAGCTTGCGGAGATGCTCAGCCCTGGCTGCTTTTAGAGCCTTTTTATAATGTGACACTGTCTTTCCACGCGATTCTAAAGACCTCTAAATTAGTGTTTCCATTTACGCTCTAAGTTACAAGTATCTCTCTTGATAACATGCGTAGCACTGTTGTACCATCGTGCCTTAGTCCTCTCTAACCTTTTTTAATCTAATTGGTGCAACAATTTCTCATGTACTAGAGAAAACGGTGCTCAAACTGCTAGTCATTTCCTCTAGTACATCTGTTTGTTTGGGTTCACTGAGCAGTTGAAATAGATCAGGTAAGCTATTTGAGAATTTATCTATAGTAGTTGGAAGGATTGTTCTGCCTGGTCGATAACGTGGCGAAACATGACAAATTTCAGCAGTATGTATTATGCAAGTTGCCATGTAATGATCAGTGACATCATCACTTTGCGGTATAATATCCATATCGGTTGGATTGGTTCCATATGATATAATTAAATCTAGTTTACGATTTAGACGATGAGTGGGACCACTGACGTTTTGCTTGACCCCAAAGGAGTTTAATAAATCTGTAAACGCAGTCCCTAACGCATCACTTGTGTTATCTAGGTGTATGTTAAAATCTCCAACAATTATTGCTTTATCGACATTGACCAAAGGATCTGAGAGAAAGTCTGCAAACTCTTTTAGGAAATCAGCTTAGGGCCCTGGAGGTCTTTATATACAGTAGCCAAGGCTAGAGATAATAGGGATTTCTTTCTTACATCTAAGAGCGTAACATTTAGCACAAGTACTTCAAACGAGTTAAACCTTTGACCTGTTTTCTGAGTAACATTTAGAATATCTCTATAGTTATATAGTCTCTATAGTCTCTATAGAATATCTCTCGCCGCCACGACCGATCAGACGGGGCTCATGCTTATGACAGTATCCTGGTGGAGTGGACTCATTTAGACCGAAATAATCATTTGGTTTAAGCCAGGTTTCAGTAAGGCAGAGTACATCGAAAGTATTATCTGTGACCATTTAATTTACAATAACCGCCTTAGGTGTGAGCGATCTAATGTTTAGAAGACCTAGCTTTAGAAATTGTTTTTGTTCACCGATATTGAGATTTTCTGGTTTAATTACAATTAGATTTTTCCTTGATCCTACAGTAGATTTATTATTTGGCCTCACTAAACGAGGAATAGACACAGTTTCTATATAATGTTCTACACTACTTATGATATCAGTTAAGTTGGGACAGCAAAGACTGTGATTTGGACTTTGACTTACTAGTCATATGGTGTGTAACGTCTTGGAGATGTTGTCTGACAGAATAGCCGCTCCGATACTGCTGGGGTGCAGGCCATCAGCACGGTAGAGCCTAGGTCGCTCCCAGAACAGATTCCAATTATTTACAAAGAGCAGTTTCTGTTCATTACACCATGACATTAACCATTCATTTAGTGCAAATAATCAACTGAACCTTTCTTGTCCTTGTCGGTACGTGGGAGCGGTCCAGACACGATGATCGTTGCTTCAGGCGATATGCTGCGTACCGTCTCGATCAGGCTCCTGTAGTCCTTCTTCAGAACCTCCGTCTGCCCTAGCCTGATGTCGTTCACTCCCGCGTGCAGCACAACAGCTCCGACGCGCTCGTCACCGTTAAGGATCTCGGGAACCTGTGCAGGGACATCGAGAACACGAGCACCAGGAAAGAGTCGTTCTGACTCGTGAAAAGGGGAGAAGCGGTTCCGGGTGGAGATCTCGAAGACCGGGAGGGGGGGAGAGGTTCTTGCTCTGGTCCTGGCTCGTGTCTTCCGCTGTGGGATCATCCAGGGTCCATGGTGTTGTGTCGGTGCCGGAGTGAATGAAGCCAGTGATGAATGCGTTCTAGGTGCTCGGGTCCTGTGCAGAGAAACACACGGAGTAGACGAGGTCGGAGTCAAAAAGTTACTAACCACTGGCTTGTGAGCATCGGCGCGTGATGTTTCAAGCGCTGAACGCCGATCTCGCAGCTCAACTTGCCTCTCTAGTAGGTCACGGATCTGCTTCTCCATGGACTCCAGCTTCAACAGCACCGAATGCAGCTCGAATGTGTCCTCACCTGCACTCAGAGGTAACGTTAGACACACATCCGATTTATTCGCCATTATAACAGATGAACAATAATTTAGTAGTGATACTACCAATATCACCACGCTTGCAATGCTAGGCTACGCGTGCAATCCTAGCGGGCTTAAGGCCAGTAGCGGAAATTCGGAAAGTTGGAAATAAGTAGCGATATCAAAGCAATCCGATTGTTTTTTATAAGGAATAGTATCGAAGATATGTTCACATGCTGAAAAAATTGAAAATGCTTTGTTTATAAATGAGTGTAAAGTAGAGAATCAAGGATTATGAATCAATTCGACCGGAGCTCCAAACACAAACCGCGTGCCTCATTGTTTAATTTCAGACACCAATGAATCAACTTCTTCATCTGTGCAGCTGCTGTAGAGGGATGTGACAGACAAATCACATTCTCTCATCAAACGATATATAGTTGTACGAGAGACACCTACAATTTTACTGATGGTTTCCTGGGGTAATCCAAGTTTACAAAAAGTGGATTAGTCTGTCTCTTGATAAATGGATTCTTGAACATCCACATCACATGTGGTCTTTGAAATCCCAATGTTTGCTGACATGGCAGCAATCAAAGTCATTTCTTGACGGCAAACAAATTGCAAATATTCAATGTCCAGAGACGGGTGTTCCAGAGCATAATGCACTCTGGAAAGTAATCTATGAAGGACTTGTTGCCTCACTGTGTCCTATAATGCATTATTACATAAACACAACACATTTGGTCAATGCAATAAACCTTCTTCATAATGAAATATTAGTCTAATAATTGGTGAATACTGCACAGTATAGAATTTATATTCTTAGATTTTGAAAAAACTAAGTGAAGTGACTTTTCACCACCTCCACTCTCTCTCTTTCTCTCTCTCTCTCTCTCTCTCTCTCTCTCTCTCTCTCTCACACACACACACACACACACACACACACACACACACACACACACACACACACACACACACACACACACACACACACACACACACAGTAGCAATAGAGAAAACAATAATGCTGTGATTAGCTATGACAAATATGCTTAACTTCAGTTAATTTATTGTGGTAATTTAGCATTACTCACCTGTCTTGCCTCCTGATCGGCAATGTTGAAGAGTGACTGACTGTTGTTGGTCACAAGTTCGTTGTCTGTTCCCGCCCTGGTTGTAAGCCAAAACGTGATTGGTTGTAGCGAGAACGTGCTACGATTGGTCACTTCAATGTGGCTGTTATCTGATTGGCTTGAGTAAACGGTGGGCGGAGTCCACTTATTTTATTATAGAAGTGTTTCAAAATCCACAAATGCGTGAGGGGATTTACAAATGCATAGGAAGTGATTCACAAATGCGTGAGGGGATTTACAAATTCACAGAAAGCAGTTCACAAGTAAATGCCATGCAGAGTTTTGTTTGTGGCATAAAACACATTTGTAAATGTATTTTTTTATTTGCAAATCTCACTTTATGTGGATCTTAATCTATTTATTTGTGAATTTGATATATTTTTGTGAATCTCTTAACATTTATTTGTGGATCATAATCTATTTATTTGGAATAATGCAACAATTCTCACCCCATAAATAACAGACGTGGTGCTATCACCGGATCGAGCAACTAAGCGATAAACGTGCCTTTAAAGGGGAACTTGGCAACTATTTCAACTTAATAAAACTGTTTAGAAATCATTTGGATGGTTAAAAAACATGTTCTGGTGAGAATGGTGACTTTCAAGTCAAGTCAAGTCATCCTCATTTATATAGCGCTTTTAACAATGTAAATTGTTACAAAGCAGCTTTACAGAGATAAAGATATAATTTAAGGTAACAGAGATTGGTTTGGTTTTATAGTGGCTCTTGAAAAATGTTTTTTCCAGCTAAAATTAGTTTTAATGAATTCACTTCCGTCTAAATGATCATTTGTTATTAAATTAGGGGCCGCTAAGACGACACCGTTCTCTCTAAACAGACTTTAAACGTGAACCTGTGATAGACGCTGATGCGTTCACATGCGCATTAAGAATTGATTCTATAGTTATGTGCGTTTGAATATATGTGTGCAGGTTTTTAATTCCTTACAAACCATGCCTAAACAAACTGCTTGTCCATAAATTTTGATGCAGAATTTTTATTTTATCTTATCACTTTGGGTAGGTACACGAACCGAACAATTCTACAACGCTTTATCTGTAGAGTGGTATAGGGATCCTCCATAGGGAGAGGCTAGTTGGCACTTCAGCACTGCATTGTCATCAGATCCAGGCGAAAGTCCTTCGTCAGATCTGGAAACGGCCTGGATCCAGCAGGCCCGCTTTCCCCGCTCCCCCCAACGTTAAACGTGCCTTTAAAGGGGAACTTGGCAACTATTTCAACTTAATAAAACTGTTTAGAAATCATTTGGATGGTTAAATAACATGTTCTGGTGAGAATGGTGACTTTCCCCGCTCCCCCACGTTCCCAGGCGGAAAACCAACCTTTCAACATACGGATTAACGTCCCGGTAAGTTAGAAAAAGGAAGATCCAGATCCAACTCCTCCCACCTTACAGATACCTAAACCTACCCATCTCCACCCCCTGATCCCTAAACCCACCCCTAATCCCTAAACCCACCCCTAATCCTACCCATCTCCACCCCTTGGATCTTGATCCGACTCCTCCCCGTGGATCTCATGTACTGCATTGAGGTGCTACTGAAATAGCGCGACTAACTTATGTGAGTAAAAAAGTTTTTACTGTGTCACTATTGCTTTGATATAGATTGTTTGATATGTATCTTGTATGTTATCCATATGTATGGATTATGTGTAGGCTACATGTCTAACCAAAATCAACAGTGACCAGTGATTTCTGATATGTAATGATGCATGTAGGCCTACAGTCAGATGTTTTTGTCTCAAAATCTTTAATTGACAGTGAATCAACCAGTGACTAAACGGTCAACTTCATCTTTTTTCTCTTTGTAGGTTGAAAATAATCAGTTATTTAAACTGCGATTAAATTATATATAGAAAGCTATCAAAGAACGCTCCCTTTTCAAACACTGGAACTGTCCATCAAACAGCGCAAGTGTTCTGCAATCTCGACAAAAAATCAAGACAATCAACAATATTAACAAAACAATTGAAGGAGTCGAGAAGTATACAAGTGCAAACTCTTTAGCAGACATTTGAAGTTTGAATCCTAGTTGCATCAAACATATTTCTGGAGATAAATAGTGTTGGTATAATCTCAAAAGAGATAACAAATCTTGGTAGTATCAAATCTATGAAGGTAGTTTAATAGGGATTGGTTTCTTCCAGTAGAGGGCGCTCATTCAAACAAAGCAATGATGGCACAGATCCGAGTCCAGGAGAAGAAGTGAGCGAGGGAAGGGAACATAAACATGTGAAGTGGAACACTCGTTCATCCAGCTCTAAATCTGATGTTTTTTTCAGACTGTGAGTACATTTAATTTGATCATTTATTAGGAGGAATCTAAATCCAAACGACTAAACGAGTCAGTTTATTTAGTGAATCACTCAGAAATGAACCGACTGATGTTGTAGCCTAGGCTACATTACGCTCGTGAAACGTAAACTCGTTATTTTACTCACTGGTTTTTCACATTACAATATGTGAAGATTATGAGTTGTGTTTTCATTCAAACTTGGTGCTTTGATGCATGTAAATCATATCTAATGTAAGAGTAACATAAAAATTAGCTAAAGGATTTCAATTTTTCTAAACAGTAACAGTGTTTTTCTTAACACTAAAAGGCAGGGTAGGCTATTTGGTCTGAAACATTTTTTGTTATGCTGGTTGAAAGTAGAGATCGACGTATATTGATTGTTATAACCAATACCAATTATTTGCATGTTTATTAGTTTACAAAACTAATATTTATTTATTTGTTTCGGTTTTTGACTATTATAACAACAGAACTGAACTGGACAAAAAAGTATTATTTAAACTTTTTAAACACTGTAATTTCTGCAATTTCACTACCTCCTTACATAAACAAAACACACTTCTATATCAATAAATAGTGGACATACATATTAGGGCTGCTCGATTATGGAAAAAATCATAATCATGATTATTTTGGTCAGTATTGAAATCACGATTATGTAACACGATTATTTCACATGACTTTGGGAACATGTTGCATTTATTAAAAGACACCTTTCAACAATTCTTAAAAAAATCTAAATTTGAACATTTATTGTAATTTTTGAAATATTAAATTCAATTCGATTCAATTCAAATTATTTGTATAGCGCTTTTCACAATACTTATTGTTTCAAAGCAGCTTTACAGAATGTGCATTTCAGAAATGTACATAGAAAAAAAATATATAGTTAGTTAATCATGTAGTAATTTAGGGCATAACATATCGCCGGCGTTGAGTCGTCTCTTCACAGGCGTTGAGTAGGGGTGGGAATCTCTAGGCACCTCACGATTCGATTCGATTACGATTCAGAGGCCTGCGATTCGATTCAAAAGCGATTATCGATTATCTGAATCTTTTGTGTGTGTGTGTGTGTGTGTGTGTGTGTGTGTGTGTGTGTGTGTGTGTGTGTGTGTGTGTGTGTGTGTGTGTGAATATAAATACTTTGCTTTAAAAGTACAAAGTAATGACCCATAAAGAATTAACGTACAATATATTTTATTAACATTGCAAAGAACCAACAGGAAAATAAATGTGTGCCTGAACTAGCAGCATACTTGTAGTAAATTAATAATATAACAACAACAGGTGTTCTGACGATTCATGCTACCCATCGAGATGTGCTACTTACTGGTGCATGTGCAGACTCATTTTTCTTCTGCTTACCACGCCCATAAATCTATGCATCCTTGCTGTGGATACTTGTAGGAAACTTTGACAGGTCAAAGATGAATATTTGATGATAATTTTTACTTTTCACACCGTTTTAAAAATAAAAACAGTACATTATACTGTACTCTTAACTTCGAATTTTATTAAGTTGGCTTGTGAAAGCCAACTTACTGAAATCCTATTTAAACTTATTATTATTCTTTTTCTTCTTCTTTTTCTTAACCAAAATTTTCTGACTGCTACTCCTCCTAGAGCTTTAACTCTACAAACTCCAAACTCGGGTCAGACCTTCAGACTGTTCTGACTTAGTGTGCTATATCTTTTCAGACTGATTTGACTTTCAGATTTCTTAAAAATTAATATTAAAAATCATAAAAATCCCATTGACTTTCATTGCAACAGTTCAAATTGAGCCAAGGCTACGGTGGCCCAGCAGTGTACAACACAAAAACTCAAATCTAAACTCCCTGAAGCCCAAGACTCAATTAAACTACCATTCTATATGTACTAATGAACTTATCTATCTATCTATCTATCTATCTATCTATCTATCTATCTATCTATCTATCTATCTATCTATCTATCTATCTATCTATCTATCTATCTATCCATCTATCCATCTATCTATCTCTTTCTATCTATCTATCTATCTATCTGTCTATCTATCTATCTATCTATCTATCTATCTCTTTCTATCTATCTATCTATCTATCTATCTATCTATCTATCTATCTATCTATCTAATCTATCTTTCTTTCTTACTAACTAATCTATCTTTCTTTCTTTCTTTCTAACTAATCTTTCTTCTTTCTTTCTTTATTTCTTTCTTTCTTTCTAACTAATCTTTCTTCTTTCTTTCTTTCTTTCTAACTAATCTTTCTTCTTTCTTTCTAACTAATCTTTCTTCTTTCTTTCTGTCTTTCTTTCTTTCTAACTAATATTTCTTTTTTCTTTTTTTCTTACTAACTAATCTATCTTTCTTTCTTTCTAACTAATCTTTCTTCTTTCTTTCTTTCTTTCTAACTAATCTTTCTTCTTTCTTTCTTTCTTTCTTTCTTTCTTTCTTTCTTTCTTTCTTTCTTTCTAACTAATATTTCTTCTTTCTTTCTTTCTAACTAATATTTCTTCTTTCTAACTAATCTTTCTTCTTTCTTTCTAACTAATCTTTCTTTCTTTCTAACTAATCTTTCTTCTTTCTTTCTTTCTTTCTTTCTAACTAATCTTTCTTCTTTCTTTCTTTCTTTCTAACTAATCTTTCTTCTTTCTTTCTTTCTTTCTTTCTTTCTTTCTTTCTTTCTTTCTTTCTTTCTTTCTTTCTTTCTTTCTAACTAATCTTTCTTCTTTCTTTCTTTCTTTCTAACTAATCTTTCTTCTTTCTTTCTTTCTTTCTTTCTTTCTTTCTTTCTAACTAATCTTTCTTTCTTTCTAACTAATCTTTCTTTCTTTCTTTCTTTCTAACTAATCTTTCTTCTTTCTTTCTAACTAATCTTTCTTCTTTCTTTCTAACTAATCTTTCTTTCTTTCTTTCTTTCTTTCTTTCTTTCTTTCTTTCTTTCTTTCTAACTAATCTTTCTTCTTTCTTTCTTTCTTTCTTTCTTTCTTTCTAACTAATCTTTCTTCTTTCTTTCTTTCTTTCTAACTAATCTTTCTTTTTTCTTTCTTTCTTTCTTTCTTTCTTTCTTTCTTTCTTTCTTTCTTTCTAACTAATATTTCTTCTTTCTTTCTTTCTAACTAATATTTCTTCTTTCTAACTAATCTTTCTTCTTTCTTTCTAACTAATCTTTCTTTCTTTCTAACTAATCTTTCTTTCTTTCTAACTAATCTTTCTTCTTTCTTTCTTTCTTTCTTTCTTTCTAACTAATCTTTCTTCTTTCTTTCTTTCTTTCTAACTAATCTTTCTTCTTTCTTTCTTTCTTTCTTTCTTTTTCTTTCTTTCTTTCTAACTAATCTTTCTTCTTTCTTTCTTTCTAACTAATCTTTCTTCTTTCTTTCTTTCTTTCTAACTAATCTTTCTTTCTTTCTTTCTAACTAATCTTTCTTTCTTTCTTTCTTTCTTTCTTTCTTTCTTTCTTTCTTTCTAACTAATCTTTCTTCTTTCTTTCTAACTAATCTTTCTTCTTTATTTCTAACTAATCTTTCTTTCTTTCTTTCTTTCTTTCTTTCTTTCTTTCTTTCTTTCTTTCTTTCTTTCTAACTAATCTTTCTTCTTTCTTTCTTTCTTTCTTTCTTTCTTTCTTTCTTTCTTTCTTTCTTTCTAACTAATCTTTCTTTTTTCTTTCTTTCTTTCTTTCTTTCTTTCTTTCTAACTAATCTTTCTTCTTTCTTTCTTTCTTTCTTTTTCTTTCTTTCTTTCTAACTAATCTTTCTTCTTTCTTTCTTTCTTTCTTTCTAACTAATCTTTCTTCTTTCTTTCTTTCTTTCTAACTATTCTTTCTTCTTTCTTTCTTTCTTTCTTTCTAACTAATCTTTCTTCTTTCTTTCTAACTAATCTTTCTTTCTTTCTTTCTAACTAATCTTTCTTCTTTCTTTCTTTCTAACTAATCTTTCTTCTTTCTTTCTTTCTTTCTTTCTTTCTAACTAATCTTTCTTCTTTCTTTCTTTCTTTCTAACTAATCTTTCTTCTTTCTTTCTTTCTTTCTAACTAATCTTTCTTCTTTCTTTCTTTCTTTCTTTCTTTCTAACTAATCTTTCTTTCTTTCTAACTAATCTTTCTTTCTTTCTTTCTTTCTAACTAATCTTTCTTCTTTCTTTCTAACTAATCTTTCTTCTTTCTTTCTAACTAATCTTTCTTCTTTCTTTCTTTCTTTCTTTCTTTCTTTCTTTCTTTCTTTCTTTCTTTCTTTCTAACTAATCTTTCTTCTTTCTTTCTTTCTTTCTTTCTTTCTTTCTTCTTTCTTTCTTTCTTTCTAACTAATCTTTCTTTTTTCTTTCTTTCTTTCTTTCTTTCTTTCTTTCTTTCTTTCTTTCTTTCTTTCTTTCTTTCTTTCTTTCTTTCTTTCTTTCTTTCTTTCTTTCTTTCTTTCTAACTAATATTTCTTCTTTCTTTCTTTCTAACTAATATTTCTTCTTTCTAACTAATCTTTCTTCTTTCTTTCTAACTAATCTTTCTTTCTTTCTAACTAATCTTTCTTTCTTTCTAACTAATCTTTCTTCTTTCTTTCTTTCTTTCTTTCTAACTAATCTTTCTTCTTTCTTTCTTTCTTTCTAACTAATCTTTCTTCTTTCTTTCTTTCTTTCTTTCTTTTTCTTTCTTTCTTTCTAACTAATCTTTCTTCTTTCTTTCTTTCTAACTAATCTTTCTTCTTTCTTTCTTTCTTTCTTTCTAACTAATCTTTCTTTCTTTCTTTCTAACTAATCTTTCTTTCTTTCTTTCTTTCTTTCTTTCTTTCTTTCTTTCTAACTAATCTTTCTTCTTTCTTTCTAACTAATCTTTCTTCTTTATTTCTAACTAATCTTTCTTTCTTTCTTTCTTTCTTTCTTTCTTTCTTTCTTTCTAACTAATCTTTCTTCTTTCTTTCTTTCTTTCTTTCTTTCTTTCTTTCTTTCTTCTTTCTTTCTTTCTTTCTAACTAATCTTTCTTTTTTCTTTCTTTCTTTCTTTCTTTCTTTCTTTCTTTCTTTCTTTCTTTCTAACTAATCTTTCTTCTTTCTTTCTTTCTTTCTTTTTCTTTCTTTCTTTCTAACTAATCTTTCTTCTTTCTTTCTTTCTTTCTTTCTAACTAATCTTTCTTCTTTCTTTCTTTCTAACTATTCTTTCTTCTTTCTTTCTTTCTTTCTTTCTAACTAATCTTTCTTCTTTCTTTCTAACTAATCTTTCTTTCTTTCTTTCTAACTAATCTTTCTTCTTTCTTTCTTTCTAACTAATCTTTCTTCTTTCTTTCTTTCTTTCTTTCTTTCTAACTAATCTTTCTTCTTTCTTTCTTTCTTTCTAACTAATCTTTCTTCTTTCTTTCTTTCTAACTAATCTTTCTTTCTTTCTTTCTTTCTTTCTTTCTTTCTTTCTTTCTTTCTTTTTCTTTCTTTCTTTTTCTTTCTTTCTAACTAATCTTTCTTCTTTCTTTCTTTCTTTCTTTCTTTCTTTCTAACTAATCTTTCTTCTTTCTTTCTTTCTAACTAATCTTTCTTCTTTCTTTCTTTCTTTCTAACTAATCTTTCTTTCTTTCTTTCTAACTAATCTTTCTTCTTTCTTTCTTTCTAACTAATCTTTCTTCTTTCTTTCTTTCTTTCTTTCTTTCTTTCTTTCTTTCTTTCTTTCTTTCTTTCTAACTAATCTTTCTTCTTTCTTTCTAACTAATCTTTCTTCTTTCTTTCTAACTAATCTTTCTTCTTTCTTGCTTTCTTTCTTTCTTTCTTTCTTTCTTTCTTTCTTTCTTTCTTTCTTTCTTTCTTCTTTCTTTCTTTCTTTCTTTCTTTCTAACTAATCTTTCTTTCTAACTAATTCTTTCTTTCTTTCTAACTAATCTTTCTTCTTTCTTTCTTTCTTTCTTTCTTTCTTTCTAACTAATATTTCTTTTCTTTCTTTCTTTCTAACTGATATTTCTTCTTTCTTTCTTTCTAACTAATCTTTCTTTCTTTCTTTCTTTCTAACTAATCTTTCTTTCTAACTAATTCTTTCTTTCTTTCTTTCTTTCTAACTAATCTTTCTTCTTTCTTTCTAACTAATCTTTCTTCTTTCTTTCTTTCTTTCTTTCTTTCTTTCTTTCTTTCTTTCTTTCTTTCTTTCTTTCTTTCTTTCTTTCTTTCTTTCTTTCTTTCTTTCTTTCTTTCTTTCTTTTTCTTTCTTTCTTTTTCTTTCTTTCTTTCTAACTAATCTTTCTTCTTTCTTTCTTTCTTTCTAACTAATCTTTCTTCTTTCTTTCTTTCTAACTATTCTTTCTTCTTTCTTTCTTTCTTTCTTTCTTTCTTTCTTTCTTTCTTTCTTTCTTTCTAACTAATCTTTCTTTCTAACTAATTCTTTCTTTCTTTCTTTCTAACTAATCTTTCTTCTTTCTTTCTTTCTTTCTTTCTTTCTTTCTTTCTTTCTTTCTTTCTTTCTTTCTTTCTTTCTTTCTAACTAATATTTCTTTCTTTCTTTCTTTCTTTCTTTCTAACTGATATTTCTTCTTTCTTTCTTTCTAACTAATCTTTCTTTCTTTCTTTCTTTCTAAACAATCTTTCTTTCTTTCTTTCTTTCTAAACAATCTTTCTTCTTTCTTTCTAACTAATCTTTCTTCTTTCTTTCTTTCTTTTTTACTTTTTCTTTCTTTCTTTCTTTCTAACTAATCTTTCTTCTTTCTTTCTTTCTTTCTTTCTTTCTTTCTTTCTTTCTTTCTTTCTTTCTTTCTAACTAATCTTTCTTCTTTCTTTCTTTCTAACTAATCTTTCTTTCTTTCTTTCTTTCTTTCTAACTAATCTTTCTTCTTTCTTTCTTTCTTTCTTTCTTTCTTTCTAACTAATCTTTCTTTCTAACTAATCTTTCTTTCTTTCTTTCTAACTAATCTTTCTTCTTTCTTTCTTTCTTTCTTTCTAACTAATATTTCTTCTTTCTTTCGTTCTTTCTAACTAATCTTTCTTTCTAACTAATTCTTTCTTTCTTTCTTTCTAACTAATCTTTCTTCTTTCTTTCTTTCTTTCTAACTAATATTTCTTCTTTCTTTCTTTCTTTCTTTCTAACTAATATTTCTTCTTTCTTTCTTTCTTTCTTTCTTTCTTTCTTTCTTTCTAACTAATATTTCTTCTTTCTTTCTTTCTTTCTAACTAATATTTCTTCTTTCTTTATTTCTTTCTTTCTTTCTAACTAATCTTCTTTCTTTCTTTCTTTCTTTCTTTCTTTCTTTCTTTCTTTCTTTCTTTCTTTCTTTCTTTCTTTCTTTCTTTCTTTCTTTCTTTCTTTCTTTCTAACTAATCTTTCTTCTTTCTTTCTTTCTTTCTTTCTTTCTTTCTTTCTTTCTTTCTTTTTCTTTCTTTCTTTCTTTCTAACTAATCTTTCTTTCTTTCTAACTATTCTTTCTTCTTTCTTTCTTTCTTTCTTTCTTTCTTTCTAACTAATCTTTCTTTCTAACTAATTCTTTCTTTCTTTCTTTCTTTCTAACTAATCTTTCTTCTTTCTTTCTTTCTTTCTAACTAATCTTTCTTCTTTCTTTCTTTCTTTCTTTCTTTCTTTCTTTCTTTCTTTTTCTTTCTTTCTTTCTAACTAATCTTTCTTCTTTCTTTCTTTCTTTCTAACTAATCTTTCTTTCTTTCTTTCTAACTAATCTTTCTTCTTTCTTTCTTTCTAACTAATCTTTCTTCTTTCTTTCTTTCTTTCTTCTTTCTTTCTAACTAATCTTTCTTCTTTCTTTCTAACTAATCTTTCTTCTTTCTTTCTTTCTCTCTTTCTTTCTTTCTTTCTTTCTAACTAATCTTTCTTCTTTCTTTCTTTCTTTCTTTCTTTTTCTTTCTTTCTTTCTAACTAATCTTTCTTCTTTCTTTCTTTCTAACTAATCTTTCTTCTTTCTTTCTTTCTTTCTTTCTTTCTTTCTTTCTTTCTAACTAATCTTTCTTTCTAACTAATTCTTTCTTTCTTTCTTTCTAACTAATCTTTCTTCTTTCTTTCTTTCTTTCTTTCTTTCTTTCTTTCTTTCTAACTAATATTTCTTCTTTCTTTCTTTCTTTCTTTCTTTCTTTCTTTCTTTCTTTCTTTCTTTCTTTCTTTCTTTCTAACTAATATTTCTTCTTTCTTTCTTTATTTCTTTCTTTCTTTCTTTCTTTCTTTCTTTCTAACTAATATTTCTTCTTTCTTTCTTTCTTTCTTTCTTTCTTTCTTTCTAACTAATATTTCTTCTTTCTTTCTTTCTTTCTTTCTTTCTTTCTTTCTAACTAATATTTCTTCTTTCTTTCTTTCTTTCTTTCTTTCTTTCTTTCTTTCTTTCTTTCTTTCTTTCTAACTAATATTTCTTCTTTCTTTCTTTCTTTCTTTCTTTCTTTCTTTCTTTCTTTCTTTCTTTCTAACTAATATTTCTTCTTTCTTTCTAACTAATATTTCTTCTTTCTTTCTTTCTAACTAATCTTTCTTTCTTTCTTTCTAACTAATCTTTCTTTTATTTCTTTCTTTCTAACTAATCTTTCTTCTTTCTTTCTTTTTTTCTAACTAATCTTTCTTTCTATCTAATTCTTTCTTTCTTTCTTTCTAACTAATCTTTCTTCTTTCTTTCTTTCTTTCTTTCTAACTAATATTTCTTCTTTCTTTCTTTCTTTCTAACTAATCTTTCTTTCTAACTAATTCTTTCTTTCTTTCTTTCTAACTAATCTTTCTTCTTTCTTTCTTTCTTTCTAACTAATATTTCTTCTTTCTTTCTTTCTTTCTTTCTAACTAATATTTCTTCTTTCTTTCTTTCTTTCTTTCTTTCTTTCTTTCTAACTAATATTTCTTCTTTCTTTCTTTCTTTCTAACTAATATTTCTTCTTTCTTTATTTCTTTCTTTCTTTCTAACTAATCTTCTTTCTTTCTTTCTTTCTTTCTTTCTTTCTTTCTTTCTTTCTTTCTTTCTTTCTTTCTTTCTTTCTTTCTTTCTTTCTTTCTAACTAATCTTTCTTCTTTCTTTCTTTCTTTCTTTCTTTCTTTCTTTTTCTTTCTTTCTTTCTTTCTTTCTAACTAATCTTTCTTTCTTTCTAACTATTCTTTCTTCTTTCTTTCTTTCTTTCTTTCTTTCTTTCTAACTAATCTTTCTTTCTAACTAATTCTTTCTTTCTTTCTTTCTTTCTAACTAATCTTTCTTCTTTCTTTCTTTCTTTCTAACTAATCTTTCTTCTTTCTTTCTTTCTTTCTTTCTTTCTTTCTTTCTTTCTTTCTTTCTTTCTTTCTTTTTCTTTCTTTCTTTCTAACTAATCTTTCTTCTTTCTTTCTTTCTTTCTAACTAATCTTTCTTTCTTTCTTTCTAACTAATCTTTCTTCTTTCTTTCTTTCTAACTAATCTTTCTTCTTTCTTTCTTTCTTTCTTCTTTCTTTCTAACTAATCTTTCTTCTTTCTTTCTAACTAATCTTTCTTCTTTCTTTCTTTCTCTCTTTCTTTCTTTCTTTCTAACTAATCTTTCTTCTTTCTTTCTTTCTTTCTTTCTTTCTAACTAATCTTTCTTCTTTCTTTCTTTCTTTCTTTCTTTCTTTCTAACTAATCTTTCTTTCTTTCTAACTAATCTTTCTTCTTTCTTTCTAACTAATATTTCTTCTTTCTTTCTTTCTTTCTTTCTTTCTTTCTTTCTTTCTAACTAATCTTTCTTCTTTCTTTCTAACTAATCTTTCTTCTTTCTTTCTAACTAATCTTTCTTCTTTCTTTCTAACTAATCTTTCTTCTTTCTTTCTTTCTTTCTTTCTTTCTAACTAATCTTTCTTCTTTCTTTCTTTCTTTCTTTCTTTCTTTCTTTCTTTCTTTCTTTCTTTCTTTCTTTCTAACTAATCTTTCTTTCTAACTAATTCTTTCTTTCTTTCTTTCTTTCTAACTAATCTTTCTTCTTTCTTTCTTTCTTTCTTTCTAACTAATCTTTCTTCTTTCTTTCTTTCTTTCTTTCTTTCTTTCTTTCTTTCTTTCTTTCTTTTTCTTTCTTTCTTTCTAACTAATCTTTCTTCTTTCTTTCTTTCTTTCTAACTAATCTTTCTTCTTTCTTTCTTTCTTTCTAACTAATCTTTCTTTCTTTCTAACTAATCTTTCTTTCTTTCTTTCTAACTAATCTTTCTTCTTTCTTTCTTTCTAACTAATCTTTCTTTCTTTCTAACTAATCTTTCTTCTTTCTTTCTAACTAATATTTCTTCTTTCTTTCTTTCTTTCTTTCTTTCTTTCTTTCTTTCTTTCTTTCTTTCTTTCTAACTAATCTTTCTTTCTTTCTTTCTAACTAATCTTTCTTCTTTCTTTCTTTCTAACTAATCTTTCTTTCTTTCTAACTAATCTTTCTTCTTTCTTTCTAACTAATATTTCTTCTTTCTTTCTTTCTTTCTTTCTTTCTTTCTTTCTTTCTTTCTTTCTTTCTTTCTAACTAATCTTTCTTCTTTCTTTCTAACTAATCTTTCTTCTTTCTTTCTAACTAATCTTTCTTCTTTCTTTCTAACTAATCTTTCTTCTTTCTTTCTTTCTTTCTTTCTTTCTTTCTTTCTTTCTTTCTTTCTTTCTTTCTAACTAATCTTTCTTCTTTCTTTCTTTCTTTCTTTCTTTCTTTCTTTCTTTTTCTTTCTTTCTTTCTAACTAATCTTTCTTCTTTCTTTCTTTCTAACTATTCTTTCTTCTTTCTTTCTTTCTTTCTTTCTTTCTTTCTTTCTTTCTAACTAATCTTTCTTTCTAACTAATTCTTTCTTCTTTCTTTCTTTCTTTCTTTTTCTTTCTTTCTTTCTTTCTTTCTTTCTAACTAATATTTCTTCTTTCTTTCTTTCTTTCTTTCTTTCTTTCTTTCTTTCTAACTAATATTTCTTCTTTCTTTCTTTCTTTCTTTCTTACTAATATTTCTTCTTTCTTTCTAACTAATATTTCTTCTTTCTTTCTAACTAATCTTTCTTTCTTTCTTTCTAACTAATCTTTCTTCTTTCTTTCTTTCTTTCTTTCTTTCTTTCTAACTAATCTTTCTTCTTTCTTTCTTTCTTTCTTTCTAACTAATCTTTCTAACTAATTATTTCTTTCTTTCTTTCTAACTAATCTTTCTTCTTTCTTTCTTTCTTTCTTTCTTTCTAACTAATTCTTTCTTTCTTTCTTTCTTTCTTTCTTTCTTTCTAACTAATATTTCTTTCTTTCTTTCTTTCTTTCTAACTGATATTTCTTCTTTCTTTCTTTCTAACTAATCTTTCTTTCTTTCTTTCTTTCTAAACAATCTTTCTTCTTTCTTTCTTTCTTTCTTTCTTTCTTTCTAACTCATCTTTCTTTCTTTCTTTCTTTCTTTATTTTTCTTTCTTTCTTTCTAACTAATCTTTCTTCTTTCTTTCTTTCTAACTAATCTTTCTTCTTTCTTTCTTTCTAACTAATCTTTCTTCTTTCTTTCTTTCTAACTAATCTTTCTTTCTTTCTTTCTTTCTAACTAATCTTTCTTCTTTCTTTCTTTCTTTCTTTCTTTCTAACTAATCTTTCTTTCTAACTAATTCTTTCTTTCTTTCTAACTAATCTTTCTTCTTTCTTTCTTTCTTTCTAACTAATCTTTCTTCTTTCTTTCTTTCTTTCTTTCTAACTAATCTTTCTTTCTTTCTAACTAATCTTTCTTTCTTTCTTTCTAACTAATCTTTCTTCTTTCTTTCTTTCTAACTAATCTTTCTTTCTTTCTAACTAATATTTCTTCTTTCTTTCTTTCTTTCTTTCTTTCTTTCTTTCTTTCTAACTAATCTTTCTTCTTTCTTTCTAACTAATCTTTCTTCTTTCTTTCTAACTAATCTTTCTTCTTTCTTTCTAACTAATCTTTCTTCTTTCTTTCTTTCTTTCTTTCTTTCTTTCTTTCTTTCTTTCTTTCTTTCTAACTAATCTTTCTTCTTTCTTTCTTTCTTTCTTTCTTTCTTTCTTTCTTTTTCTTTCTTTCTTTCTAACTAATCTTTCTTCTTTCTTTCTTTCTAACTATTCTTTCTTCTTTCTTTCTTTCTTTCTTTCTTTCTTTCTTTCTTTCTTTCTAACTAATCTTTCTTTCTAACTAATTCTTTCTTTCTTTCTTTCTAACTAATCTTTCTTCTTTCTTTCTTTCTTTTTCTTTCTTTCTTTCTTTCTTTCTTTCTAACTAATATTTCTTCTTTCTTTCTTTCTTTCTTTCTTTCTAACTAATATTTCTTCTTTCTTTCTTTCTTTCTTTCTTACTAATATTTCTTCTTTCTTTCTAACTAATATTTCTTCTTTCTTTCTTTCTAACTAATCTTTCTTTCTTTCTTTCTAACTAATCTTTCTTCTTTCTTTCTTTCTTTCTTTCTTTCTAACTAATCTTTCTTCTTTCTTTCTTTCTTTCTTTCTTTCTAACTAATCTTTCTAACTAATTATTTCTTTCTTTCTTTCTAACTAATCTTTCTTCTTTCTTTCTTTCTTTCTTTCTTTCTTTCTAACTAATTCTTTCTTTCTTTCTTTCTTTCTTTCTTTCTTTCTAACTAATATTTCTTTCTTTCTTTCTTTCTAACTGATATTTCTTCTTTCTTTCTTTCTAACTAATCTTTCTTTCTTTCTTTCTTTCTAAACAATCTTTCTTCTTTCTTTCTTTCTTTCTTTCTTTCTTTCTTTCTAACTAATCTTTCTTTCTTTCTTTCTTTTTCTTTCTTTCTTTCTAACTAATCTTTCTTCTTTCTTTCTTTCTTTTTTACTTTTTCTTTCTTTCTTTCTAACTAATCTTTCTTCTTTCTTTCTTTCTTTCTAACTAATCTTTCTTCTTTCTTTCTTTCTAACTAATCTTTCTTTCTTTCTTTCTTTCTAACTAATCTTTCTTCTTTCTTTCTTTCTTTCTAACTAATCTTTCTTTCTAACTAATTCTTTCTTTCTTTCTTTCTAACTAATCTTTCTTCTTTCTTTCTTTCTTTCTAACTAATATTTCTTCTTTCTTTCTTTCTTTCTTTCTTTCTAACTAATCTTTCTTTCTAACTAATTCTTTCTTTCTTTCTTTCTAACTAATCTTTCTTCTTTCTTTCTTTCTTTCTAACTAATATTTCTTCTTTCTTTCTTTCTTTCTTTCTAACTAATATTTCTTCTTTCTTTCTTTCTTTCTTTCTTTCTAACTAATATTTCTTCTTTCTTTATTTCTTTCTTTCTTTCTAACTAATCTTTCTTCTTTCTTTCTTTCTTTCTTTCTTTCTTTCTTTCTTTCTTTCTTTCTTTCTTTCTTTCTTTCTTTCTAACTAATCTTTCTTTCTAACTAATCTTTCTTTCTTTCTTTCTTTCTTTCTTTCTTTCTAACTAATCTTTCTTCTTTCTTTCTTTCTAACTAATCTTTCTTTCTAACTAATTCTTTCTTTCTTTCTTTCTAACTAATATTTCTTCTTTCTTTCTTTCTTTCTTTCTTTCTTTCTAACTAATCTTTCTTTCTTATTTAATTCTTTCTTTCTTTCTTTCTTTCTAACTAATCTTTCTTCTTTCTTTCTTTCTAGCTAATCTTTCTTCTTTCTTTCTAACTAATCTTTCTTCTTTCTTTCTTTCTTTCTAACTAATCTTTCTTCTTTCTTTCTTTCTTTCTTTCTAACTCATCTTTCTTTCTTTCTTTCTTTTTCTTTCTTTCTTTCTAACTAATCTTTCTTCTTTCTTTCTTTCTTTCTTTCTAACTAATCTTTCTTCTTTCTTTCTTTCTTTCTTTCTTTCTTTCTTTCTTTTTCTTTCTTTCTTTCTAACTAATCTTTCTTCTTTCTTTCTTTCTTTCTAACTAATCTTTCTTTCTTTCTTTCTAACTAATCTTTCTTCTTTCTTTCTTTCTAACTAATCTTTCTTCTTTCTTTCTTTCTTTCTTCTTTCTTTCTTTCTTCTTTCTTTCTAACTAATCTTTCTTCTTTCTTTCTAACTAATCTTTCTTCTTTCTTTCTTTCTCTCTTTCTTTCTTTCTTTCTTTCTAACTAATCTTTCTTCTTTCTTTCTTTCTTTCTTTCTTTTTCTTTCTTTCTTTCTAACTAATCTTTCTTCTTTCTTTCTTTCTAACTAATCTTTCTTCTTTCTTTCTTTCTTTCTTTCTTTCTTTCTAACTAATCTTTCTTTCTAACTAATTCTTTCTTTCTTTCTTTCTAACTAATCTTTCTTCTTTCTTTCTTTCTTTCTTTCTTTCTTTCTTTCTTTCTTTCTAACTAATATTTCTTCTTTCTTTCTTTCTTTCTTTCTTTCTTTCTTTCTTTCTTTCTTTCTTTCTTTCTTTCTTTCTAACTAATATTTCTTCTTTCTTTCTTTATTTCTTTCTTTCTTTCTTTCTTTCTTTCTTTCTTTCTAACTAATATTTCTTCTTTCTTTCTTTCTTTCTTTCTTTCTTTCTAACTAATATTTCTTCTTTCTTTCTTTCTTTCTTTCTTTCTTTCTAACTAATATTTCTTCTTTCTTTCTTTCTTTCTTTCTTTCTTTCTTTCTTTCTTTCTTTCTTTCTTTCTTTCTTTCTAACTAATATTTCTTCTTTCTTTCTTTCTTTCTTTCTTTCTTTCTTTCTTTCTTTCTTTCTTTCTTTCTTTCTAACTAATATTTCTTCTTTCTTTCTAACTAATATTTCTTCTTTCTTTCTTTCTAACTAATCTTTCTTTCTTTCTTTCTAACTAATCTTTCTTTTATTTCTTTCTTTCTAACTAATCTTTCTTCTTTCTTTCTTTCTTTCTAACTAATCTTTCTTTCTAACTAATTCTTTCTTTCTTTCTTTCTAACTAATCTTTCTTCTTTCTTTCTTTCTTTCTTTCTAACTAATATTTCTTCTTTCTTTCTTTCTTTCTAACTAATCTTTCTTTCTAACTAATTCTTTCTTTCTTTCTTTCTAACTAATCTTTCTTCTTTCTTTCTTTCTTTCTAACTAATATTTCTTCTTTCTTTCTTTCTTTCTTTCTAACTAATATTTCTTCTTTCTTTCTTTCTTTCTTTCTTTCTTTCTTTCTTTCTAACTAATATTTCTTCTTTCTTTCTTTCTTTCTAACTAATATTTCTTCTTTCTTTATTTCTTTCTTTCTTTCTAACTAATCTTCTTTCTTTCTTTCTTTCTTTCTTTCTTTCTTTCTTTCTTTCTTTCTTTCTTTCTTTCTTTCTTTCTTTCTTTCTTTCTTTCTTTCTTTCTAACTAATCTTTCTTCTTTCTTTCTTTCTTTCTTTCTTTCTTTCTTTTTCTTTCTTTCTTTCTTTCTAACTAATCTTTCTTTCTTTCTAACTATTCTTTCTTCTTTCTTTCTTTCTTTCTTTCTTTCTTTCTAACTAATCTTTCTTTCTAACTAATTCTTTCTTTCTTTCTTTCTTTCTAACTAATCTTTCTTCTTTCTTTCTTTCTTTCTTTCTAACTAATCTTTCTTCTTTCTTTCTTTCTTTCTTTCTTTCTTTCTTTCTTTCTTTCTTTCTTTCTTTCTTTTTCTTTCTTTCTTTCTAACTAATCTTTCTTCTTTCTTTCTTTCTTTCTAACTAATCTTTCTTTCTTTCTTTCTAACTAATCTTTCTTCTTTCTTTCTTTCTAACTAATCTTTCTTCTTTCTTTCTTTCTTTCTTCTTTCTTTCTAACTAATCTTTCTTCTTTCTTTCTAACTAATCTTTCTTCTTTCTTTCTTTCTCTCTTTCTTTCTTTCTTTCTAACTAATCTTTCTTCTTTCTTTCTTTCTTTCTTTCTTTCTAACTAATCTTTCTTCTTTCTTTCTTTCTTTCTTTCTTTCTTTCTAACTAATCTTTCTTTCTTTCTAACTAATCTTTCTTCTTTCTTTCTAACTAATATTTCTTCTTTCTTTCTTTCTTTCTTTCTTTCTTTCTTTCTTTCTTTCTAACTAATCTTTCTTCTTTCTTTCTAACTAATCTTTCTTCTTTCTTTCTAACTAATCTTTCTTCTTTCTTTCTAACTAATCTTTCTTCTTTCTTTCTTTCTTTCTTTCTTTCTTTCTTTCTTTCTTTCTTTCTTTCTTTCTAACTAATCTTTCTTCTTTCTTTCTTTCTTTCTTTCTTTCTTTCTTTCTTTCTTTCTTTCTTTCTAACTAATCTTTCTTTCTAACTAATTCTTTCTTTCTTTCTTTCTTTCTAACTAATCTTTCTTCTTTCTTTCTTTCTTTCTTTCTAACTAATCTTTCTTCTTTCTTTCTTTCTTTCTTTCTTTCTTTCTTTCTTTCTTTCTTTCTTTCTTTTTCTTTCTTTCTTTCTAACTAATCTTTCTTCTTTCTTTCTTTCTTTCTAACTAATCTTTCTTCTTTCTTTCTTTCTTTCTAACTAATCTTTCTTTCTTTCTAACTAATCTTTCTTTCTTTCTTTCTAACTAATCTTTCTTCTTTCTTTCTTTCTAACTAATCTTTCTTTCTTTCTAACTAATCTTTCTTCTTTCTTTCTAACTAATATTTCTTCTTTCTTTCTTTCTTTCTTTCTTTCTTTCTTTCTAACTAATCTTTCTTTCTTTCTTTCTAACTAATCTTTCTTCTTTCTTTCTTTCTAACTAATCTTTCTTTCTTTCTAACTAATCTTTCTTCTTTCTTTCTAACTAATATTTCTTCTTTCTTTCTTTCTTTCTTTCTTTCTTTCTTTCTTTCTTTCTTTCTTTCTTTCTAACTAATCTTTCTTCTTTCTTTCTAACTAATCTTTCTTCTTTCTTTCTAACTAATCTTTCTTCTTTCTTTCTAACTAATCTTTCTTCTTTCTTTCTTTCTTTCTTTCTTTCTTTCTTTCTTTCTTTCTTTCTTTCTTTCTAACTAATCTTTCTTCTTTCTTTCTTTCTTTCTTTCTTTCTTTCTTTTTCTTTCTTTCTTTCTAACTAATCTTTCTTCTTTCTTTCTTTCTAACTATTCTTTCTTCTTTCTTTCTTTCTTTCTTTCTTTCTTTCTTTCTTTCTAACTAATCTTTCTTTCTAACTAATTCTTTCTTCTTTCTTTCTTTCTTTCTTTTTCTTTCTTTCTTTCTTTCTTTCTTTCTAACTAATATTTCTTCTTTCTTTCTTTCTTTCTTTCTTTCTTTCTTTCTTTCTTTCTTTCTAACTAATATTTCTTCTTTCTTTCTTTCTTTCTTTCTTACTAATATTTCTTCTTTCTTTCTAACTAATATTTCTTCTTTCTTTCTTTCTAACTAATCTTTCTTTCTTTCTTTCTAACTAATCTTTCTTCTTTCTTTCTTTCTTTCTTTCTTTCTAACTAATCTTTCTTCTTTCTTTCTTTCTTTCTTTCTAACTAATCTTTCTAACTAATTATTTCTTTCTTTCTTTCTAACTAATCTTTCTTCTTTCTTTCTTTCTTTCTTTCTTTCTAACTAATTCTTTCTTTCTTTCTTTCTTTCTTTCTTTCTTTCTAACTAATATTTCTTTCTTTCTTTCTTTCTTTCTTTCTAACTGATATTTCTTCTTTCTTTCTTTCTAACTAATCTTTCTTTCTTTCTTTCTTTCTAAACAATCTTTCTTCTTTCTTTCTTTCTTTCTTTCTTTCTTTCTTTCTTTCTAACTCATCTTTCTTTCTTTCTTTCTTTATTTTTCTTTCTTTCTTTCTAACTAATCTTTCTTCTTTCTTTCTTTCTAACTAATCTTTCTTCTTTCTTTCTTTCTAACTAATCTTTCTTTCTTTCTTTCTTTCTAACTAATCTTTCTTCTTTCTTTCTTTCTTTCTTTCTTTCTAACTAATCTTTCTTTCTAACTAATTCTTTCTTTCTTTCTAACTAATCTTTCTTCTTTCTTTCTTTCTTTCTAACTAATCTTTCTTCTTTCTTTCTTTCTTTCTTTCTAACTAATCTTTCTTTCTTTCTAACTAATCTTTCTTTCTTTCTTTCTAACTAATCTTTCTTCTTTCTTTCTTTCTAACTAATCTTTCTTTCTTTCTAACTAATATTTCTTCTTTCTTTCTTTCTTTCTTTCTTTCTTTCTTTCTTTCTTTCTAACTAATCTTTCTTCTTTCTTTCTAACTAATCTTTCTTCTTTCTTTCTAACTAATCTTTCTTCTTTCTTTCTAACTAATCTTTCTTCTTTCTTTCTTTCTTTCTTTCTTTCTTTCTAACTAATCTTTCTTCTTTCTTTCTTTCTTTCTTTCTTTCTTTCTTTCTTTCTTTCTTTTTCTTTCTTTCTTTCTAACTAATCTTTCTTCTTTCTTTCTTTCTAACTATTCTTTCTTCTTTCTTTCTTTCTTTCTTTCTTTCTTTCTTTCTTTCTTTCTAACTAATCTTTCTTTCTAACTAATTCTTTCTTTCTTTCTTTCTAACTAATCTTTCTTCTTTCTTTCTTTCTTTTTCTTTCTTTCTTTCTTTCTTTCTTTCTTTCTAACTAATATTTCTTCTTTCTTTCTTTCTTTCTTTCTTTCTAACTAATATTTCTTCTTTCTTTCTTTCTTTCTTTCTTACTAATATTTCTTCTTTCTTTCTAACTAATATTTCTTCTTTCTTTCTTTCTAACTAATCTTTCTTTCTTTCTTTCTAACTAATCTTTCTTCTTTCTTTCTTTCTTTCTTTCTTTCTAACTAATCTTTCTTCTTTCTTTCTTTCTTTCTTTCTTTCTAACTAATCTTTCTAACTAATTATTTCTTTCTTTCTTTCTAACTAATCTTTCTTCTTTCTTTCTTTCTTTCTTTCTTTTTTTCTAACTAATTCTTTCTTTCTTTCTTTCTTTCTTTCTTTCTAACTAATATTTCTTTCTTTCTTTCTTTCTAACTGATATTTCTTCTTTCTTTCTTTCTAACTAATCTTTCTTTCTTTCTTTCTTTCTAAACAATCTTTCTTCTTTCTTTCTTTCTTTCTTTCTTTCTTTCTTTCTAACTAATCTTTCTTTCTTTCTTTCTTTTTCTTTCTTTCTTTCTAACTAATCTTTCTTCTTTCTTTCTTTCTTTTTTACTTTTTCTTTCTTTCTTTCTAACTAATCTTTCTTCTTTCTTTCTTTCTTTCTAACTAATCTTTCTTCTTTCTTTCTTTCTAACTAATCTTTCTTTCTTTCTTTCTTTCTAACTAATCTTTCTTCTTTCTTTCTTTCTTTCTAACTAATCTTTCTTTCTAACTAATTCTTTCTTTCTTTCTTTCTAACTAATCTTTCTTCTTTCTTTCTTTCTTTCTAACTAATATTTCTTCTTTCTTTCTTTCTTTCTTTCTTTCTAACTAATCTTTCTTTCTAACTAATTCTTTCTTTCTTTCTTTCTAACTAATCTTTCTTCTTTCTTTCTTTCTTTCTAACTAATATTTCTTCTTTCTTTCTTTCTTTCTTTCTAACTAATATTTCTTCTTTCTTTCTTTCTTTCTTTCTTTCTAACTAATATTTCTTCTTTCTTTATTTCTTTCTTTCTTTCTAACTAATCTTTCTTCTTTCTTTCTTTCTTTCTTTCTTTCTTTCTTTCTTTCTTTCTTTCTAACTAATCTTTCTTTCTAACTAATCTTTCTTTCTAACTAATTCTTTCTTTCTTTCTAACTAATCTTTCTTCTTTCTTTCTTTCTTTCTTTCTTTCTTTCTAACTAATCTTTCTTCTTTCTTTCTTTCTAACTAATCTTTCTTTCTAACTAATTCTTTCTTTCTTTCTTTCTAACTAATATTTCTTCTTTCTTTCTTTCTTTCTTTCTTTCTTTCTAACTAATCTTTCTTTCTTATTTAATTCTTTCTTTCTTTCTTTCTTTCTAACTAATCTTTCTTCTTTCTTTCTTTCTAGCTAATCTTTCTTCTTTCTTTCTAACTAATCTTTCTTCTTTCTTTCTTTCTTTCTAACTAATCTTTCTTCTTTCTTTCTTTCTTTCTTTCTAACTCATCTTTCTTTCTTTCTTTCTTTTTCTTTCTTTCTTTCTAACTAATCTTTCTTCTTTCTTTCTTTCTTTCTTTCTAACTAATCTTTCTTCTTTCTTTCTTTCTAACTAATCTTTCTTTCTAACTAATTCTTTCTTTCTTTCTAACTAATCTTTCTTCTTTCTTTCTTTCTTTCTTTCTTTCTAACTAATCTTTCTTATTTCTTTCTTTCTTTCTAATCTTTCTTCTTTCTTTCTTCTTTCTTTCTTTCTAACTAATCTTTCTTTCTAACTAATTCTTTCTTTCTTTCTTTCTAACTAATCTTTCTTCTTTCTTTCTTTCTTTCTTTCTTTCTTTCTTTCTTTCTTTCTTTCTTTCTTTCTTTCTTTCTTTCTTTCTTTCTTTCTAACTAATCTTTCTTCTTTCTTTCTTTCTTTCTAGCTAATCTTTCTTCTTTCTAACTAATCTTTCTTCTTTCTTTCTTTCTTTCTAATTAATCTTTCTTATTTCTTTCTTTCTTTCTAACTAATCTTTCTTCTTTCTTTCTTTCTTTCTTTCTTTCTAACTAATCTTTCTTCTTTCTTTCTTTCTTTCTTTTTCTTTCTTTCTTTCTAACTAATCTTTCTTCTTTCTTTCTTTCTTTCTAACTAATCTTTCTTCTTTCTTTCTTTCTTTCTTTCTTTCTAACTAATCTTTCTTCTTTCTTTCTTTCTTTCTTTCTTTCTAACTAATCTTTCTTTCTAACTAATTCTTTCTTTCTTTCTTTCTAACTAATCTTTCTTCTTTCTTTCTTTCTTTCTAGCTAATCTTTCTTCTTTCTTTCTAACTAATCTTTCTTCTTTCTTTCTTTCTTTCTTTCTTTCTAACTGATATTTCTTCTTTCTTTCTTTCTAACTAATCTTTCTTCTTTCTTTCTAACTAATCTTTCTTCTTTCTTTCTTTCTTTCTTTCTTTCTTTTTTACTTTTTCTTTCTTTCTTTCTAACTAATCTTTCTTCTTTCTTTCTTTCTTTCTTTCTAACTAATCTTTCTTCTTTCTTTCTTTCTTTCTAACTAATCTTTCTTCTTTCTTTCTTTCTTTCTTTCTTTCTAATCTTTCTTCTTTCTTTCTTTCTTTCTTTCTTTCTAACTAATCTTTCTTTCTTTCTAACTAATCTATCTTTCTTTCTAACTAATCTTTCTTTCTAATCTATATTTCTTTCTAACTAATCGTTCTTTGTTTCTAACTAATCTTTCTTTCTTTCTAACTAATCCATCTTTCTTTCTCTTTCTAACTAATCTTTCTTTCTTTCTTTCTAACTAATCTTTTTTTCTATCTTTCTTTCTAACTAGTCTTTCTTTCTTTCTAGCTAATCTATCTTTCTTTCTAACTAATCTTTCTTTCTTTCTATTTAATCTTTCTTTCTTTCTCAAGTATATTTTCTAACTAATCATTCTTTCTTTCTTTCTAACTAATCATTGTTTCTTTCTTTCTTTCTTTCTTTCTAACTAATCTATCCATCTTTCTATCTATCTTTCTTTCTAACAAATCCATCTTTCTTTTTTTCTGACTAATCTTTCTATCTTTCATTCTAACTAATCTTTCTTTCTAACTAATCTTTCTTTCTTTCTAACTAATCTTTCTATCTCTCTTTCTTTCTTTCTCTCTTTCTTTCTAACTAATCTTTCTATCTATCTTTATTTCTTTCTAATCTTTCTTTCAATCTTTCTTTCTTTTTAGCAACCACCCAAAATACCTTAAAACACCCTAGCAACACCATAGCAACCACCCAAAATGCTCTAGAACACCCTAGCAACCACCCAGAACACCCTAGCAACCACCCAAAATACCTTAAATCACCCTAGCAACACCATAGCAACCACCCAAAATACCCTAGAACACCCTAGCAACACCCTAGCAACCACCAGAACACCCTAGCAACTGCCTAGCAACCACCCAGAACACCCTAGCAACCACCCAAAATACCTTAAATCACCCTAGCAACACCATAGCAACCACCCAAAATACCCTAGAACACCCTAGCAACACCCTAGCAACCACCAGAACACCCTAGCAACTGCCTAGCAACCACCCAGAACACCCTAGCAACCACCCAAAATACCTTAAATCACCCTAGCAACACCATAGCAACCACCCAAAATACCCTAGAACACCCTAGCAACACCCTAGCAACCACCAGAACACCCTAGCAACTGCCTAGCAACCCCAGAACACCCTAGCAACTGCCTAGCAACCACCCAGAACACCATAGCAACCACCCAAAATACCTTACAACACCTTAGCAACACCTTAGCAACCACCCAGAACACCATGGCAACCATCCAAAATACCTTAAAACACCCTAGCAACACCATAGTAACCACCCAAAATACCGTAGAACACCCAAGCAACACCATAGCAACCATCCAAAACACCCTAGCAACCACCTAAAATACCTTAGCAACCGCCAGGCAACCACCCAGAACACCTTAGCAACCCACTAGAAACACCCTAGCAACTTTAAATTTCTTCAAACTATACTTCAAACTTTAAACTACTTTAAACTTTAAACCATTAAAACTTTAAACTTTAAACTACTTTAAACTTTAAACTAATTTCAACTTCAAACTACTTTAAAATTTAAACTAATTTAAACTTTAAACTAATTTAAACTTCTTCAAACTTATTGGTCCAAACTTTCACAAGCCAACTTAAAGTTTGTCTCGACGAACTTTTTCTAGTTATAATTTTATTTCATATAATAATATCATTTTTACTTGTTATATCAAATGTGATAATTGCTAGTTCATTTAAAATATCCAAATATGCTCCCCATACACTTACCCTGATTAAAATGAAATAACGATGTTATAATATTGTGAGATTTACACCATTATGGAAACAATAGAGAATGAATCAACATTATCTATGATCGATTTGCGTTTGGGTAGCATTTTTCGACAAGGCAGCAGAAATCGTCTGAACACCGGTACATCCCAGAGCCATAGAATGAAACGGCTCTGGTACAGCCGAGTGTTTTTTTCCTCCTCTGGGTGGCAACGTGTCATATGGCTTCTCATATTTGTCGTGTTGCCGAAATATTTTAGTTTTATTCTACAAAGCTTACAACTAGTGTGGCTCTTGTCCAGCTCCTTTCCCCCTTCAACTTCATAGAAGCCAAAATATTTCCACACGTCAGCTTTTAACGAGGAGGGTGTTTGGATTTCGCGCTCAGCCATCGCGTCTCTGTTATGTGCGCACGCCACAGACAGACGGTCCGGGCACTGCACTTCCGCGCTTCAGAGTTCCGTCTTTTGCGTTCCGTCAATATTACGTCATTATAAATAGGCTACATATCTAAAAAAACATTTTTTTTTTTTTGAAAATCGATTTTTGACATTTGTGAATCGATTCAGAATCGTCCACGTCCGCATCGCGATGCATCTAAGAATCGATTTTTTCCCCCACCCCTAGCGTTGAGTCGTCTCTTCACAGGCGTTTAGTCATCTTATCGCAGGTGTTGGGGCATCTGAGGTCTCCGTGAGAGGCTGGATACAAACCGGAGCTGACGAACGCTATTTACCTCGGGACTAGCGTCCCGAGATAACAGCAGAAAAGCAGATGGGAGATAATTAGCATAGCTGCTGTTCATAATATTAATGCATTCGATCTGATTCAACAGTGGTATAAAAAAGGTAAGCATTATGTGAATGCTTGGCTAAAGGGATGCGTCTTTAATCTAGTTTTAAACTGGGACAGCGAGTCTGAGCCTCGAACAATATCAGGAAGGCTATTCCAGAGATTAGGAGCTAAATGCGAGAACGCCCTCCCTCCTTTAGTGGACTTAGATATCCTAGGAATGACCAGAAGCCTCGAATTTAGTGATCTTAAAGAACGCGATGGATTGTAGGGCGATAGAAGGTCCATTAAATACACAGGAGCTAAGCCATTTACGGCTTTATAGGTCAGTAATAGTACTTTGTAATTGATACGGAACTTAATAGGTAACCAGTGTAGAGATGATAAAATTGGTGTTATATGATCATATTTTCTTGACCTAGTAAGAACTCTAGCAGCTGCTAGACAAACAAACTGTAGCTTGTTTATTGAGGATGCAGGACAGCCAGCTAATAAAGCATTACAGTAATCTAGTCTCGAGGTCATGAACAGACCTGCAAACTCACGAGTGGTGAAAAGGGTGACATGTTTACAAAGTAATTTGTTGTAGGGGGTCACCAGGGCGTTATTTGCCTTTATAAAGGACAATTTATTAAACCTTACTAAATATATGTTTCATGTCAAATTCTTACATTTGATCAAATTCAGTTTTAATAAAAAGGGCTTTTATCCATTAAATTAATTTACACTGCAAAATTACAACTGTAAAAATATTATGAGATTATGTTTAAACAAAAAATAAAATAAAAAATAAAATCAATGATGCCTTTGCCTTTAAACAATAAATCAATAGGTGGCGACAAGTGACCGTCTTAATAAATGAATCATTGAGTCATTCATTAAAACGATTCGTTCAAATGATATGATCAAATGATATCTATTTTCGTCGGTAAATTCAGTGTAACATTTGCAATCGTGATATTATAGAACAGCCCTTAGTCGTGTTATGTTTCTTAACTATCATATAGCCTATTATAAATTTAAAAAAAACTCAACATTTCTACCTCAGTATGTTTCTTCTCTAAGTTTTTGTGTGAGCTGTTCGGCTCATTTGTTTTGATTTGTCCACTAATGTCTCTCTCACAAAGGCAGCGCTTCCAGAAAATTACCAATCTTTGTTTACACTGACTGTACAAGATCAAAATCATCTCGCGTTTCGATCGGTCAGGCAAGTAAATCTCTCTTTCACTTGAAACTTAAAAATCCCCTTTTCCCGGACAAGCAGACACGTTTTAATGTCGCTCCCGGTGTTCATTCTCGATTTGTTTCGTGCTGTAAAGCGGAACAGATGATCAGGTCACGTGCGCTCGCTGCTGTTTAATATACTTGATAAAATCTAATTTAGTTTAGTTGAATATTTAGGTAATATAGTTTAATAATATTAAAGTATATTACCAGTCCATCATAATAATTAAAAAAATAGCTTTAAAAAGTAAAATGGCCAGCAGAGGGCAGTAGAAGACCACTTATTGGCTCACTTTCATTTTAAACAACTTGGTTTCACCATTATTCTTCACTAAAGCAAACCAGTTTTTTCATGTTAACTCCATATGCATGCTTACACACACACACACACACACACACACACACACACACACACACACACACACACACACACACACACACACGTGTGGGATATGTTATTTTTGAAATCTCTTTTAATGGTCTATAAGCATTTCACATTTTTCTTTGTGATGTAATGATATACAACTAATTAAAAAAAATAGCTTCAAGCATTTGTTTGTAAGCCAATGCTGAAAGCTGATAAAAAGATTAAACATGTATAATCATGCTGCTCTAGTGGACAACAGTGGTATTACAGCCTATATAGAGTTGAAATGGTGACTACTGGAGAGTCGGTGACAGCTCGGAGAGACGGCAACCGGAGCAGAACGGACTGGCAACCCAATCTGTGTCTTCTGTGAGGGGGACTCCCACAACAAGCTACTATGAACCTAATGGAAAAATACCCCCAGGGGTGCCCGAGAGGGGGGGAGGATGAGCACCCCAACTGGACGGACACAACGGCATTAGAACAAGGCAACGGAGAAACGACTACGAGACAGCAGTGTACATGTGGCAAAATCTGTAAGAACAAGCGAGGCCTAAAGATCCACCAAGGGAGGATGAAGTGTCTGGTGGGGACAGGACCAACATAACGCACAGGTGTTCAACCTGGTGAGACGCAGGAGGAGCCAGGCCCGGAGTCATCCCACAGTGCCCGGAACCTCCAAGTGTTGCAAATGTCTCCATCTAGCATCAAGTCTGAGAGGAGGCGGATCAAGTGACCAGCAGCTAACATGACCTCACTGGGGAACCAGTTTGACATTGATTTCGACCAGATTCTGGAGACCACCATCAGGGCAGACGTCAACAGGAATCTGCAAGCCATGACAATGATTATCATCAGCATTGCATATGAACGGTTCGGAGAAGAGGTGAATGAAGGAGGCTCTAAAGGATCTCCTTCAAATAACCAACGTGAGGAGAGAATCCATAACATCAGACAGGAGATGAAGATCCTGAAGCGGCAGTACAGGCAGGCAGGAAAGGAGGAGCAAATTGGCTTGCCACAGCGGATGAGCATCCTACGAAAAAAGATCAGGATCCTCCATCGGGCAGAGTGGCACCGGAGGCGCCGCCACGAAAGAGCCGAAAGCGAGCTGCATTCATTGCTAACCCCTTTAAGTTCACTAAGGAGCTGCTAGGGCAGAAGCGTAGCGGCCAGCTGATCTGCTCTCAGGAGGAGATTGATCATCACCTGAAGGAAACATACAGCGACCCAGCAAGAGAGCAAGAGTTGGGGGAGTGCAGCACTCTGATAGATCCTCCTGCACCAAGTGTGCAGTTCAAAATGTCAGAGTTGCAGCTAAAGGAGGTTCGAGAGGTTGTCAAGAAAGCGCGAGCGAGCTCTGCTCCAGGACCAAGCGGTACTTCATACAAAGTGTACAAGAACTGTCCTAAACTCCTGCTGCGCCTGTGGAAAATCCTGCGTGTCATCTGGAGGAGGGGCAGGATTCCTGAACAGTGGAGAGTTGCCGAAGGGGTCTTGATTCCGAAGGAGGAGAACTCCAAGAAGCTAGACCAGTCCCGCATCATCTCCCTGTTGTGTATTGAAGCTAAGATCTTCTTAAGTGCTGTCTCCAACCGGCTGAGCACCTTCCTATCAAAGAACAGGTTTATTGATACATCAGTCCAGAAGGGTGGAATAGCAGGAATGTCTGGATGTTTGGAACACACAGGAGTGGTAACACAGCTCATCAGAGAGGCCAGAGAGAACAAGGGCAATCTGTCAGTGCTGTGGCTTGATATGGCTAATGCTTTTGCCTCAATACCACACAAGTTGGTGCAGCTCACTCTGACAAAATATCACGTCCCCAGCAGAGTCAGAGACCTCATCGCTGACTATTACAACCATTTCAGGATGAGAACCTCTTCAGGAGCAGTGACATCAGGCTGGCACAAGGTCGAGATCGGAATCATCACGGGTTGTAGCATCTCTGTAATTCTGTTTTCCCTGGCCATGAATTTGCTCACAAAGTCTGCTGAACCAGAGTGCAGAGGGCCCAAGACGAAGTTAGCTCAACGTCAGCCACCGATCAGAGCATTTATGGACGACCTCACGGTCACCACAGAATCAGTTCCATGCTGCCGGTGGATTATAAAGGGTCTCGAAAAGCTAATGGAGTGGGCACGGATGCATTTTAAACCAGCCAAGTCAAGATCAATGGTGCTGAGAAGAGGAAAGGTGGATGAGAAATCTCGGTTTAGCGTCGCAGGTGTAATAATCCCGACCATCACTGAGAAGTCTGTCAAGAGCTTAGGCAAGGTGTTTGACAGCACCCTGAGGGACTTTGCATCAATCCAGTCAACCTGCATTGAGCTGGACATATGGCTGAAGTCAGTGGACCGGTCTGGATTGCCAGGAAAGTTTAAAGCTTGGCTATACCAGCATGGCATTCTTCCCAGGATCCTGTGGCCACTACTCGTCTACGAAGTGCCAATCTCGACAGAGGAAACCCTAGAGAGGAAGGTCAGCAGCCACCTCAGAAGATGGCTGGGGCTTCCAAAAAGTCTAAGTAGCATCGCACTTTACGGGCACCGCAGCAAACTGCAACTGCCGCTCAAGTCCTTGGAGGAGGAGTTCAAGGTAACAAGAGCTTGGGGAAGTGTTGATATACAGAGACTCAAGTGATCCAAAGGTGGCAACGGCTGGGGTTGAAGTGAGGACTGGTCGGAAATGGAAGGCTGAGGAGGCTGTTCGACAAGCAGAGGTAAGATTACACCACAAAAGACTGGTGGGGGTGGTTACAAGAGGCAGGGCTGGACTGGGTTCCTTTTCAACTCCCCACATTGACACCACCAAAGGGAAGGAAAGGCGCTGCCTAGTCCAGGAGGAGGTGAGAGCAGTGGTCGAGGAGGAGAGAACCTGCAGGACAGTAGGAATGAGGCAACAGGGCGCCTGGACACGATGGGAGAACGCGATCGAGAGGAAGGTGACATTGGCGGAGCTGTGGAAGGCAGAGCCACGTCGGATCAAGTTTCTTATCCAGGCAGTATACGATGTGCTTCCCAGCCCATAAAACCTTCACATATGGGGCAAAGTGGAGTCTCCAGCATGCCCACTGTGCTCCAAGCGTGGAACCCTAGAGCACATTCTAAGTTGCTGCTCAAAGGCACTGGGAGAGGTACAGGTGGAGGCATGACCAGGTACTGAAGGCCATTGCTGAAGCCATTGCTACAGGAGTCGAGTGGGCAAAGCGCTCCCGCCCCTCCAAACAAGCCATCACCTTCGTCAGAGCTGGAGAGCAGCCAAAACCAGCCGGAAAACATTTGCAGGTATCCTGGCCACTGCGAGGGACTGGCAGCTGTTGGTGGACTTGGAGTTCCCGCAACTCAAGTTCCCGCCCACGTTGTGACCACCTCCTTAAAACCAGATGTCGTTCTCTTGTCTGAGTCCACCAAACAAGTGGTTCTGTTGGAGCTTACAGTCCCTTGGAAAGACCGCTTGGAAGAGGCCTTTGAGAGGAAGCTCACCAAGTACGAGGGAGTAGTCAGCGAGTGTCGACAAGCCGGATGGAGAGCAAGGTGTCTTCCAATACAGGTAGGATGCAGGGGCTTTATAGCCCGATCCCTGTCCAGAGCCTTCAGTCTGTTAGGCATTGATGGAGTGCGGAGGAGAAAAGCCATCCGCAATACCACTGAAGCGGCAGAGAAAGCCTCAAGATGGCTATGGCTCAAGAGAGGAGATCCATGGGGGCAGGGTAGCTAGATTTGCCAACTGGACACAAGCTGGGGTCTGATCAGCCACAGCTGGGTCGCCTGGATGAGGGTGTATGATGTTGAGAGACCCGAAAAACCCAGGATTCCAGGAACATCACTGAAGTCCAGTAGCATCAGTAGATGTATTTGCACAGAAATTAATGAATGGAAATTTGGTTTTTCACTTATATCTCGGGAACGAGAAAGTTAAAAAATCTGAAACTCAGAACATAGTGCTCAGAACTTAGATAGATTTCCACCAAGGCCCAATAGAGGACCTTACCATCCAAATTTGAGCGCGCATGGAGTTTCCGTTTTCGAGTTATGAGTGAATTTGTATTGGGAGGGCGTGGCCTAACGTTATACTTTCGTTTTCAGCCTTCCTGTGACACAATTGTGAATAATACATGAATTTTAACAAAATGTGATTGTAAATGTTAAAATAATGATTTTATAAAGTCTAAATATGAATTATATATAACAATATTAGGGAGTGGTATGATGAAATGACAGCAGGGGGCAGTAAAATACCATTAATTGGCTGTTATAGTCATCAAAGCTGTTATAGCTGTTATAACCATCCAACTTACACCCTATTATAGCCAACCAAATGAAGAAGTTATACCTTTTCTGACAATTATTGATCTAGAGAGTCCAGAGAATTGTACTGCACTGGTTTTAAACAGGCAATTTACCTAGGAAATATGTGGTTTTAAAGCTTTTTAAAAGTTATAACGCCACCTATGGTACAATCTCCATGAAACTTTGCATGCTTCTTCACCATGTTATGACACATATGCTCATCTTTTTTTGTGAAGTTCTGATTTTTTATTTATGATTTATAGGCTTTTGAGTGTATTTTGACACGCCCCTTTTCTAAATGACCCTGTTATAGTGAACCAAAGGGCAAAGTTCAATTTTTTTTGATAATTATTGATCTAGAGAGTCCACAGAATTGTCCTAGACTGGTCTGGTTCCGATCGGGTGAAAAACTAGGGACTAGTTCGCAAAAGTAGGTTTTTAACATATTCGTGAATATTTAATGAACGGTTTGATTGACAGCAATGGTTCCAGAGGCAAATTTGTTCAACATGAGATCTATCAAATGATATGCATTTTGTGGGGATGTGTGCAAGACCACGTGATTACAGAGCCGTAAAACTCGTTAGCGCCAACTAGTGGCCGATTTCTTTCAAAACTCTTACAGACCTCTTGGTCCATGAGTCGAACATGCCCATCGAGTTTCGTTCCAATTGGCCTCCGTTAACCTCATCTCATAGGTGCTCAAACTTCATTGGCCGATGGCGGCCATGTTTTTTGAGATACGCCAATGTCCTCATACACATACATGGGGCCTTGGACCAAGACACTGCATACCAATTTTCAAGTCAATCGGACATAATGTAGTATTAACTTTGATACCCACGCTCTATTATAGTCATTTCATGCCCTTCTAAAAAAGAAAAATTGGAAAAAAATAAACACAGAGCTCGTTTGACCCTTATTTCTGAATGCATTATTGTCTCGCGAGATCTGATGCGAGGTTTTGGCTGTCGTGGACGGTCATTTTAATAATGCAAATGAGGGGCGCATTGATTGGTGGCAGGAAGGAGGGGGCTTGACACCGCAGGTAACTTCAGCATATCATTCCAAAAAGAGATCATGGCGCAAGTTGTTAATGAACCCGACCTGGCCGCGACCTACGGAATTCAACCGTATATGTTTGAGCCAGACTCTGAACCAGAGCTGGAAACGGAAGAGGAACAACAGTCAATTGAAGGACGTCTACATCAACATGTCTCTGAATGGTAAAGACAATTTTTTTGACTGAGACATACATTAACATCAGTAACGAGCTAAAACGTATTTTGCTATTTTCTCCCACATAAGTTCAGCTTTAATTTAATGTAAATTACATTAACGGAAAGATGTGGCTAGCATTCGTAGAGTCCATTCCCCGTGTTTACATCACATACATTAACCGCATTAGTAGTTAGCTGCTGTTTGTTACACAAAATATTAGGGCTGCAACTAACGATTATTTTGATAATCGATTAATCGGACGATTATTTTTTCGATTAATCGATTAATCGGATAGAAATTAAGTTAGATTTTTTTTTTATTATAACTAAATAAAACCGTAAAATCAGTCATTTTAAAACTTTCTGCTAGACGCAATTTCACAAACAGCGTGAGTGATTCTGCCAATGCCGCGTCTTCTCTCTCTCAAAATAGGTTGCACAAGGCAAGCCAATCGCGCTGCAGCTGCAGGCGGTGATTCTAGACTAGCGTTTCAGGAGTCGGGACATTGTATGGAAATGTCATTTGCACAATCGGGCCATTACATCGTCACTATTGTTTATAATTTGTGCGTCTTTTTAAGTCTTACCTATTTAAACATTCAAGCGATTTTAACCCGCATAACAAACAGCTGTAACAAAACTGAGTTATTTTTCTTGAATTATAGCGCTTTAACGGTCAAAAGCACACAACATTGTCTAAATTCCAGTCTTGGGGAGTATCCTCTCAAACACAATCGGTTATGTCTTAAAAAAAATACAAAAAGAAAATGCATGCGACACTATAATGAAAACAGTATGGGCCATTCACGTTACGTCTTTTGCGCGTTCATCCTTTGCTGAAACGTCTTCGTCTTCATGGAGAACGTGGCTCATGATTGCTTAGCAACAGGGAGCCCTTTTTAAAAGAAGAGAAAGTGGCGCGGACTGCGCTTTACACGCAACATGTGAACGTGGATCCGTGCACTAGCTCTTAAAGTGAGAGTAGCCTAAAATGTGTCTGTCATTATTGTATATAAAACAACAAAAGATAGCATTAATTGTAAGGAATCAGGATTAATAGCCTATGCATTCAAATTGGACTAAAAGACTATTCCCTGTTATTTTACATTTGATTACTTTTTTCCGTTTCTAGCATTTCCTAGTGTTAGACCTAAACTTTCCTCTTTATTTCATGTATTTATTTGTGCTACTTTTTTTCAATTTAATTCAAAGATTGAAATCAAGCTTCCTTTTGTTGTGTAAACTAAAAAAAAAATGACTCCATTGTAAAAACACAAATACAATGAGTGAGCAAACATTTAGCTAAACGTATTTTTTAAAAATTGTCCCTTTTCCTCCCTCAAAAATCCTCCCTCAAATATAAAAATCCCCCCCCATAAGAATGACCTAAAGGGGGATTTCCCCCCTATTTTCCAAAACGAAATTCAGGCCCTGTAGACAGTCCAGAGTATTGTACTGCACTGGTTTTGAACATTCTGATATGAACATTAAATGATCATAGATGGAATAGACCATTTACAGAGAATACAGGCAATTTACCATAGGAAAAACATTGTTTCAAAGCTTTTTAACAGTTATAGCGCAACCTATGGTCCGATCTCCATAAAATTTGGCATGATTTTTAAGGATGTTTAGTCACATATGCTCACCAATTTTTGTGAAGTTCTGAGTTTTCGTATAGATATACATACGAAATATATGGATACATCTTGTCCGTCTTGAGCCAATGATCACAGTGGTGTAAAAAGCTTGAAGCTAGGACCAATGGTCGATGAGTTATGAGCAATTTAGTACTTTTGGTTGCTGTAGCGCCACCTAGAGAGTCTACCATTGATCTAGAGAGTCCAGAAAATAGGCCTAGACTGGCTTGGTTCCGATCGGGCGAAAAACTAGGGACTAGTTCGCAAAAGTAGGTTTCGGACAAAATTCGACATAGCGGAACATTTCTCTTGCCTAAATTGAAATTGGAGCCAAGGATCATAGTGGTGTAAAAAGCTTGAGGCTAGGACCAACGATCAAGGAGTTATGAGCAATTTAGCAATTTTGGTTGCTGTAGCGCCACCTATGGGCCAATCGGGGTCATACTCTGAGAGGTTGTCCCCAAACGTGTGGGCTACCATCTGGCTGAGTTTCAAGTCTCTGGGCCTTACGGTTTGGCCTGCACGATGCGTTTTAGGGGAATTTTTTTTTTTCAAATAGCAAATACAATAGGTTTTCAGCACTTCGTGCTTGAACACCTAATAATAATGAGACCTTTTTGACAGTTATAGCGCCACCTATGGTCCGATCTCCATGAAACTTTGCATGCTTCTTCGCCATGTCATGACACATATGCTCATCAATTTTTGTGAAGTTTTGACTTTTCGTTTAGGATTTATAGGCTTTTGACTATTTTGCCTCGCCCCTTTTCTAAATGACCCTGTTTAGGGCTGCAACAACTAATCGATAAAATCGATTATAATCGATTATGAAAATCGTTGTCAACGAATGTCATTATCGATTAGTTGGTCTGCTTACGTCACGGGGAGCGTTTACTGGTACGCACACACACGCAAGGTCTCTCTCCCTCAGGCGCTCTGCCGAGCGCGCGCGCTACACGGTTTGGAGCAGTCTCTTCTGTTTCGTATGCGCGCTCTTGCTTGCGCGCTCTAGATTTCGGGAGTTTGAACTAATTCAAACTGCATCAGGGAGCCGCAATCAATATGCGGGAGACTCCCGGGACTTCCGGGATGTCTGTATTTTGTCTCGAGCATCAGGTTGTGCAATCAGTTCGCTCGCAACGTAAGTGATGGATTAAAATAGCGCTACCGCAGAAATAGGTTAAATTAAAACGGTGTTTACAAAGTGAAGCATTAAATACAAAGGCAGTTAATAACAGCAGCAGTAAAATATTGTTTTTTAGTCACTGTACTCAGTGGTTTTCAGCGAATGCTTGTGCACTAATGCATAATTTCTCCTGTCCTTTACTCAAGCCTGTTAGCTTGCTGGGTAACGTTACCTCCATTCCGTTCTCTTTTTATAGCATTTGTCTACTAAGTTTTAATTGTTTTTCAAACGCGATCTACTGCGGCTCTACATTCATACAATTGTTTTCAGTCTTTCTATATTTATTTAATCAATTTATCCTTATATTATATTCTTTTATATATTATATATATAATATATATTATATTCTTTATCCTTATATTCCTTATATATAATTAATTTTAAATAAAAATTAAATGAATTATATATTTTAGATGTTTTTAGTTTGTTTTTAGTTCAGATATTCACATCTGAACAACATGTCTGTGTAAATTTGTTTTAACAAAAATTGTGTTAAAACATAATATGTTGGATATCATTTTTTTAACAATAATCATGTTTGTCAACTTGCCATCAGCAATTATCATTAAAAACAATGCAAATATTGATATTAGTAAAACTCAATGTGTGGCTTTTGCACTTTTTAAAGTACACTTTTACACATAAATACCCTGATTTACGGTTTTATTTAGTTATAATAAAAAAAAATCTAATTTAATTTCTATCCGATTAATCGATTAATCGAAAAAATAATCGCCCGATTAATCGATTATCAAAATAATCGTTAGTTGCAGCCCTAACCCTGTTACAGCCACCCAAATGCAAAATTTCTACTTCTTTTCGATAATTATTGATCTAGAGAGTCCAGAAAATAGGCCTAGACTGGTTTGGTTCCGATCGGGCGAAAAACCAGGGACTAGTTCGCAAAAGTAGGTTTTGTACAAAATTCGACATAGCGGAATTTTTTTCTTGCCAAGGATCACAGTGGTGTAAAAAGCTTGAGGCTAGGACCAACGGTCGAGGAGTTATGAGCAATTTAGTACTTTTGGTTGCTGTAGCGCCACCTATGGGCCAATTGGGGTCATACTCTGAAAGGTTGTCCCCAAACATGTGGCCTACCATCTGGCCGAGTTTCAAGTCTCTGGGCCTTTCGGTTTGGGCTGCACGATGCGTTTTAGGGGATTTTTTTTCAAATAGCAATTACAATAGGTTTTCAGCACTTCGTGCTTGAACACCTAATAATAATAAAAATCAGTACAATTACAATAGGTTTTCAGCACTTTGTGCTTGAACACCTAAAAAACAGTACAAATACAATAGGTTTTCAGCACTTCGTGCTTGAACACCTGATAATAATAAAAATCAGTACAAATACAATAGGTTTTCAGCACTTCGTGCTTGAACACCTAATAATAAAAATCAGTACAAATACAATAGGTTTTCAGCACTTCGTGCTTGAACACCTAGTAAAAATCAGTACAAATACAATAGGTTTTCAGCACTTCGTGCTTCAACACCTAATTAAGTTTTAAACAAGTGGGTCGTGTTAAAAGCTTTATACGGTGGCTATGCCGAAGCATCAACCTGGTGAGTGAATGGCACTATGAACTCGACTTCACGAGGCTAATGATGAGCATAGGCAACAGACAATTCAATTAAGCACTTTTATTGCCAACATACACTTGTTTTTATTCAGTTTAGTTCCAACCTGCTTCAGCACACCTGCCTTTGTATATTCAAGCGATCCTGAAGAGCTTGATGAGCTTATTCAGGTTTGTTTGATTAGGGTTGGAACTAAACTCTGCAGGACAGTGGCCCTCCAGGAGCAGGACTGAAGACCTCTGATCTACAGCAACGCTCCCAAAAAGCTATAACGAAGCTGCCAACATTTGAAACTCCAAACATGTGCATGGGATATTCAAAGCACAGCAATTTCTTCATCTGTTTGCAATATAAATTGTATTTCTAAAATAATTAGAATTACAATGGTCATGTTTGGGATTTTTTTTTCATTCATTATGTACACTGTTTAAATTAATATTCAGAAACAGGTGCCATTTCTGCTACCAATTTATTTTTCTTATTAACTTTTATTAGACTGCAGACCAAGACAAAATAGGCATACTTGATATTTTATTATTTTTTTAAATGGGAGATATCACTGCTATTCCGAGTTTATAGTGTACAGTTTATTTTTTCCGTCTGCAGAACAAAATAAACTGCTTTGAAATGATTAGCAACATTAACTTAGGAATAAAAAACATAAAATAAAGTTGTGTAAACAAGAAAAACTATTTGAAAAAATTACAAAAGTAAAGATAAATTATGTTTGACAGGGATCGAATCCCCAAGTCGCATAAACAGACACGTTGCCATTAGAGCAGTCAGCGCTGAACAACAGGCAAATAAAATGCAGATTAGGCTAATTAAAGTTATAAAAGTTATTCTGCCAAGTTCAGTGAGTGATTTTTTTGTTGTTTTTTGTTCTTTGATTAGCATTTATGTTGGCTATTAATAGGCTGCTATTATAGGCTGCTGTCAATGCTATAGGCTGACTGTTTTTCTTTCTCAACGTTTAAGTTTACTTAACGGGATAGTTCACCCAGAAATGAAAATTAGCCCATGATTTGTCTGAAGTCATCCTAGGTGTACATGACATTCTTCTTTCAGACGAATACAATCAGATTTATATTAAAAAATTTCCTGGCTCTTCCAAGGTTGAGAATGGCTGGATGACTTTGGAAGTCCATTAAAGTGCATCTATTCATGATTAAAGTGCTCGAAACGGCTCTCCGGGGGTTAATAAAGGCCTTCTGAAGTGAAGCGATCCGTTTGTGTAAGAAAAATATTCATATTTAAAACTTTATCGACTAAAATAATTAGCTTCCGGCAGACGGCCGTACTTATGCCTTATAAAATGCTCTTATAAAAGAGTAACACTTGAACTTGACGCAATGGTAGAGCCAGGAAATTTTTTACTTCTAGGGTGACTTCAGGGTGAGTAAATCATGGGCTAATTTTTCATTTTTGGGTGAACTATCCCTTTAAGGGTACCCGGATATTTTATATTTATGTGTATTTGTCCGTACACAGTGTGTGTGTGCAGCTCAGAAAACAGTGCAGTAGTGTTCTCTTTGGTGCGTCTTGTGCTTAAAGAATGGTATCAAGAATTGGAATTGATTTTCTTTTCCTATTTCTTAACTTCTAGGCCTAGCCTTTATAGAAAATATTTTATCCATGAATAAATATGTGTAAGCTAACTATGTGATTAAATATATATTTCCCGATATTGTCGATGATCGTCTGGTTACTGACTGTTTTGATCGTCATTGCAATACTTGTGAGACATCGTCAATATACGATAATATCGTCATATTGCCCAGCCCTAGTCTGCGTCCCGCGGTACTACAAACCACGCCTTTAAGTTACTCCTCCCGTGAAGAAACAATCATGAAAGACTAACTTATTTTGCTTTCAAATCTTATGAAGTATGAAATAACAGCTGTTAAACATTAACACCTAGTAAAACATAAAATAAATTATACAATCAGATTAATAGACTCATAGTAATTACAGCTAATTAAACTTTCTAAAGTGTTACACGAACCACAGTACTACTTAAAGTTACTTACAGTTATTGACGTTAATTACAATAAGCCGCAAACAAGGACTCAATGTGGTGCTTGTGCTGACGGACACACAGCCGAAGTACGCGCAGATGCCGTCTCTCACATGCAAGTGATCTCAAATTCAGTTCTCTTTCACAGCTACACACACAATTGTCAAATGCACATCAATGTATACAAAGTCTGTTATGTCCTACGCGAACGAAAACAAATGGGAGAAAATCAGATGTGTAACTATCAGAATCAGAATCAGAAAGAGCTTTATTGCCAAGTGTGCTTGCACACACAAGGAATTTGTTTTGGTACTGAGGCTTCCAGTGGACATATACAAATACAAATACAACATGAAACATAATACTACAAATTATAAGAATAAAAAATAAAAATATAAATTTTAAACTATGTCCGTGCATTCATTCTTAAAGGGACATCAGCCTCATAAAGTCTTGCCAAATGTTTCATTAATATTGATTCTAAAAACTTCTCACTGCTTTTGACTGAATCACTTTATTATGCTTAATATGAATCAATTTATATTTAATTCATGCAGTGAAGACAATACAGTGTTTTTACATTTATTTTTACATTTGATCATTCAATTTCAGTAGTATTTCTTACTACACGTTGTGATAATGCACTTTCTTTTTTTAAATGCACTTTCTTTTTTTAAATGCACACTATGCAAGAATTGTACCTTAATATAACAGCTTCAAAATCATTTTGGTGGTAAACAAACTCATAGTAGGGCGAATCATCCTAGTACAAAAGCTTTGAGGGGGACGGCGCTGGAAAAACCAGTAATGCAAGTTTGAGAGGAGCGCCCCCGACAAATCTCGCGAGAATCACAACATGCTTTACGGCAACGACGTCACACACATCAACAACAACATGAAGCACGAAGACACTTGCGCGCATATCAGACGTGATACTATGGGATGGGCGATATGGACTTAAAAATGTATCACAATATTTTCTGGCATTTATTGCAATTACGATATCTTCAGAATCAGAATCAGAAAGAGCTTTATTGCCAAGTGTGCTTGCACACACAAGGAATTTGTTTTGGTACTGAGGCTTCCAGTGGACATATACAAATACAACATGAAACATAATACTACAAATTATAAGAATAAAAAATAAAAATATAAATATATGAGAATAAAACTATCACAGTTGGGTTTAGTCAGAATAGACATTTTCAGATTTACAGATTATGAACCTATTTACAGTGTTTTGAATATTATAAATAAATAAATCTACATATAAGTATCACCTGAGTTGTGGGATATTGCACTAAACAGTGGGAGTATTGCACTTACAGGCATATGCCTTGGGAGGAGTGTTAACTGTTCAGGAGGGAAATGGCCTGTGGGAAGAAACTGTTCCTGTGCCGAGATGTTCTTGTGGCCAGTGATCTGAGTCTCCGTCTTGACGGTAACAGTTCAAACAGGTGGTGTCCAGGGTGAGTGGAGTCTGTGATGATTTTACCTGCTCTCTTCCTCACTCTGGAAGAGTACAGGTCCTGGAGGTTTGGCAGGGGGGCACCAATAATCCTCTCCGCAGTCCGGACTGTCCGTTGTAGTCTCCTGATGTCTGATTTGGTAGCTGAACCAAACCAGACAGTGATGGAAGCGCACAAGACAGACTCAATGACGGCTGAGTAGAACTGAATCAGCAGATCCTGTGGCAGGTTGAACTTCCTCAGCTGGCGAAGGAAGTACAGTCTCTGCTGGGCCTTTTTCACAGTGGAGTCAATGTGATTGTCCCACTTCAGGTCCTGAGAGATGATAGTGCCCAGGAACCTGAATGACTCCACTGCTTCCACAGTGCTGTTCATGATGGTGAGTGGGAGGAGTGCTGAGCTGTTCCTCCTGAAGTCCACGATCATCTCCACTGTTTTGAGCGTGTTCAGCTCAAGGTTGTTATAACTGCACCAGGCAGCCAGCTGTTCAACCTCCAGTCTGTAAGCAGACTCGTCACCGTTTCGGATGAGACCGATGACAGTGGTGTCGTCTGCAAATTTCAGGAGCTTGACAGTGGGGTCTTTAGAAGTGCAGTCATTAGTGTACAGGGAGAAGAGCAGTGGGGAGAGAACGCACCCTTGGGGAGCACCAGTGCTGATTGTGAGTGTCTTGGATGTGTGTTTCCCCAGTCTCACTCGCTGCTGCCGGTCCGTCAGGAAGCTGGTGATCCACTGACAGATCGAGGATGGTATGGAGAGCTGGGTCAGTTTGGCTGTGAGAAGACCAGGCATGATGGTATTGAAGGCCGAACTGAAGTCCACAAAGAGGATCCTTGCATAAGTCCCTGGTCTGTCGAGATGTTGCAGGATATAATGTAGTCCCATGTTGACTGCATCATCCACAGACCTGTTTGCTCTGTAAGCAAACTGAAAGGGATCCAGCAGGGGTCCAGTGATGTCCTTCAGGTGGGCCAGCACCAGTCTTTCAAACGACTTCATGACCACAGACGTGAGAGCGACAGGTCTGTAGTCATTAAGTCCAGTGATTTTGGGTTTTTTGGGGACAGGAATGATAGTGGAGCGTTTGAAGCAGCAGGGAACTTCACACTGCTCCAATGATCTGTTGAAGATCTGCGTGAAGACCGGGGCCAGTTGGTCAGCGCAGGCTTTTAAACAAGCAGATGAGATGCCGTCTGGGCCTGAGGCTTTCCTAGTCTTCTGTTTTTTGAAGACTCGGCTCACGTCCTCCACACAGACCTTAAGCTCAGGTTGGATGGCAGGAGGGGGGAGTGATAATTGGAGAACAGGAGGTGATGCTGAATGTGTGAAGTGCAGATCAGACCGGGTGTGTGGTGTGAATGAGGGCTTTTCAAACCGGCAGTAAAATGAATTTAAATCGTCAGCCAGGTGTTGATTGTCCACAGATCGAGGGGATGGTGACTTGTAGTTGGTAATGTTCCTCAGGCCATTCCAGACTGATGATGGGTCGTTGGATGAAAACTGTTTTTTCAGTTTATCAGAGTAGTTCCTTTTAGCAACTCTGATCTCCTTTGTCAATCTGTTTCTGGCCTGGTTATACAAGATTTTATCCCCACTTCTGTAAGCATCCTCTTTGGCATGACGAAGGTGTTTGAGTTTCCCAGTAAACCATGGTTTATCATTAGTGAATGATAAGAATGTCCTGGTAGGAATGCATGTATCCTCACAGAAACTTATATATGATGTTACAGTATCTGTGAGCTCATCCAGATCATTGGTAGCAGCTTCAAAAACAGTCCAATCAGTGCAATCAAAGCAGGCCTGTAGATTCTGCTCTGCTTCATTAGTCCATCTTTTCACAGTCCTTATTCCAGGTTTAGCTGATTTCAGTTTCTGCCTGTAGGTCGGTATGAGATGAACCAAACAGTGATCAGAGAGCCCCAAAGCTGCCCGTGGGACGGAGTGATATGCATTTCTTATTGTGGTGTAACAGTGGTCCAGTATATTACTGTCTCTGGTGGGACATGTAACGTGCTGTCTGTATTTTGGTAGTTCACGGGAAAGATTTGCTTTGTTAAAATCCCCAAGAATGATTAAAAGAGAGTCTGGGTACCTTTGTTCCGTTTCAGATATTTGTTCAGCCAGCTGTTGTAGCGCCGCGCTCGCGCACGCGTCTGGAGGGATGTAAACATTCACGAGAATGAAAGAGGAAAATTCCCGAGGCGAGTAGAAGGGTTTACAGTTTATGAAATGTGCCTCTAAATTAGGAGAGCACATCTTCTTCAGTGTTGTTACATCTGAACACCAACTTTCGTTAATGTAGAAACACAATCCACCACCTCTCGTTTTCCCCGTTAGCTCCGCGATGCGATCCGCTCGGAACAGCTGGAAGCCCGGCAGATGTATTGCGTTGTCCGGTATGGCTTCACTCAGCCAGGTTTCAGTGAAGCACAAAGCAGCAGAGTTTAAAAAAATCCTTGTTAGTGTGGGTGAGGAGAAGAAGTTCATCCGTTTTGTTAGGAAGGGATCGGAGATTCGCGAGATGAATGCTGGGGAGTGCAGTGCGCAGGCCGCGCTCGCGGAGTTTAACCAGCGCGCCGGCTCGCTTCCCACGTTTGCGTCTGAACGCGCGTTTGAACAACAACGCTGCCCCTCCGACGAGAATGTCCAGCAAAACGTCCGAATAATCAAAAACTGTAGAAAAGGTTTCTGGTGTGTGTTTCCTAATGTCCAGTAGTTCGTCTTTGGTGAAACTGATAGGAAAAGAATGACTAAACGCAGAACAAACGAACAAAAACAACACAATAGCTGGAGAGCTCCACACCGAGGCAGCCATCCGCGGCGCCATCTTGTGTAATTGATACCTTACATGTGACGATATAAATATAATACCATATTCACCACTGTTTTTGGCTACAAGTGATAGCTGCATGCAAAGTAAAATGTACCCTTCATCAAATAGGCTCCTATAAAATACCAATTACCGTACATAAAATAATTTAAAAAACGGTAAAAATCAAAACACCATCCCTTGCAGAAATGGAAAAGTTACATATATACGTTTCTTCTGTAAAAGTGCAGATAATGTTTAAATAGTGCAACTATACTGAAAAACATCACACAGTTCAAATCATTTACAAGTTTGAAATGTAAAAAAACTAACAACGAATAGTTATAGCAACTAATACTACTACGAATTCTGATACTAATAAGAATATAAACCGCACTAAGGATTGATGAGCTGCTGGGTTCATGAATATTATCACGTCTGCGTTTGCGCATTAGTTTCTGCTTGCTCATAAAACCTGAATAATTCCAAATGAACGCCATTATTTTTACAGGAAAATACAACAAATAATATAATTTACATGTAGACGACATGTACACTTCAATTCTGCGTGGTATGTAAGACTCTCTCTCTCTCATTGAGTGTATGACAAACACTGAGCGCTCTCAGCAAAGTGACAGCAAGTCATGCACCTCACACTAGTGTTTACTGCGCGTCAAATACACTGTTCATTGAGATGAACTGATATAGTGGGCTTTACGGATCACTTGACGGAGAGCGAAACTGTCAAGCGCTCAGTCAGTGTTCGGCGAGATGGGCGGGTGAAAATCTATCTGTGTGTACCAGTTCCAGATTGTAGAGGTAGGCTACTAATGGTGTGTTCACACCGAACGCGAATAGAGCGTCAAATATCGCGTCTAGTTAGATGCTTGAACATTCGCTCGAGTTCAAATTTTCCAACTTGCTTGGAAGACGTTCGCGGCAAACACGTTGCCCAATTCGCGTCATTCGCGACGCCCTGCGCGAATGATGCGTCTATTCGCGTCTTTGCATTGACTTTGTATGTAATCTACTCGCGCAAATAATTAAATTTGCATTCGCTGTGAACACACCATTACATGTTTAGCGATAAACTTCAACTCAGTTTCACTACCGCCTTCCGCCATGGGCGTGAGCTGCGAATGGGTCCCGTCATCAACTAGGTTTTATCGTTATTATCGCGGGAAGACTAATTCTTATCGTGAGTAAAAATTTTACCTGTATATCGCAAACGATAATATATCGCCCATCCCTACGTGATACTCTGCGATAGAAAAAGGAAAGAAAACGCGGTCGGAAGAGTCTAGGAAAAGGAAAAGAGAATCTGACCGCGTGAGGAACCGGACAAGAGTCCCACTCGGTCAGGCTTTCACTGTTGAAGTTCATCCCTGCGATTATCATGAGAAGAGTTATCAATCTCACATCAGGATATGAATAAGCCTACACGTTGTAAATAGTGTAAACGACCGTTATTTGTAAAACTATTGTGATAAATTGCAATAATCATGTCTAACGACATCATAACGGCCAATGTTATGAAATAATGCAACGTACATGTAACTTTATTGATGTAATCTGGCATTTTGTAATGTTTAGATTACACACAAAAAAACACAAATGAAATTATATAGTAGGCCCCGGCTATTTACTTATTTATTTAGCTGCAACCATGTAAAAACTTTATAAGCCATCAAACGAGGTAGGTTACTTTAACGTTATTACTATAAAGTAGGCTAACGCTTGGCAAACTTATTATTATCCTATTACCATCATCAGTAGTTCATCTTCTATAGCACAATATACAATTATGCAGTAGCCTAATATTTGAATGAAATCGTGAAACATTACCTGGTCAATGGACATCTTCGGAGTCTAGAAGGTATCAGGTCGTGAGTGCAGAGACGCTCTGCGTGAGTGGTATTTACAACAGTAACGTTAAATACAAGTATTCAACAGTGACTCTAGGCGTTGCTGTTTGACAAAAACAGAATTCCTGCATAGTGTGCCTTTTAATAAGCATGAAATAAATTTGATTTATAGTTTGTTTATATAATAATAGTTCATATTCAGTGGAACGGGATAAATTAAACAACAAAATGTATAGTTTAAATGAGTGCAACAACAAAGATGGTGTCTTTGTTGGTCCAGTTTGTGAATACCGGATGCAAGATGACATATGCATTGGCTAAGCTGAAAAGAGTGATGGCAGGGAGAACGAATAGGTTCAGGTCGTGTGCAGACTCATCTTTTCTGAGCCGACGAAAAGGTTGATTACGTCGGCTAACGGCTATTTAATCTGCCTTATGAATCTACCAAGAATCTACGTGCATATGGAATATATTGCTGTTTGTTGAGGTAACGGAGAGGAGCGATTGTAGCCAGTTCCAGTTATCATCAAAACAGACTACGGGGATCTTCAAAGGCAAGTTCGAAATTTTCGATTTTCCATTTGGCGAGTAAATCTCAAAAGGCTATCTGCCACACTGGCGGGTGAATGTTCCAGACATCCAAAGTCTCGCGGAAGTTCCGTGAGTCTCCCGCATATTGATAGCGGCTCCCTGATTAGCGGCTCCCCGCAAATTAGTTCAAATCTCCAGGAATCTAGAGCGAGCGAGTAAGAGCACGCTCATACTGTGCTCCAAACTGTAGCGCGCGCACTGCATAGAGGGAGAGAGCGAGAGACCTTGCATGTGTGTGTGCCTCAAGAAGCATGTGTGAACCTTCTTCACACCAAAAATAGACCAACACTAAATATATTTTTTTAACTTAAATAATTAACAAATTAAGATGACAAAAAGAAAACACTGAATCAGATTGAAGCTTTGAAAAAAGTTTTTTTTTCATCAGACTATGTTTTTTTCGTCAAATAAAAATGGCAGGCCTACCTCAATCAACAGCTTGTCTAGTTCGAGAAATCATGTTCAATCAGATGTACTTGTGTTTACTAACTGATAGAGCTGTGCTGACGGGCTTGCCTCTGTTGCACTCAAACATAGTAGCCTACTAAGCCTAGTTTGACGACGAGTCTTTCTCTGCGCTACATCAGTGCTTGCATCTACCGCATTAGCTAAGGGATGCTTTGCGTTTAGGTGGCACTTGAGACTGTCAGCTGAATGTGTGGAACTCTTTTCAGAGAAGATAAGGTAACTTATTTTAGCACAATTCACACCCAGCGGTAATTCGGGAAAACAATATCTCCGAATGCTCCACATGAAACTTTGGTCTTCCGACCTTTTAACATTGTGTCGATTTATTTTGGTTAATATATGGGAGAGAGAGAGCAAGACAGCGCTTAGTGTGGAGAAGACGCCTGGTTCCGAAGTGAGAGAGTGCGCGCCCGACCGGGTCTCTCTCTCTCTCTGCTCGTTCTTTCAGTTAAACATGTGCCCTGTCACAAGTGCAGCAGTTCATCTACATTACTCACCGATCAAATAAGACTTTGGCGGGACAAAAATTCGCTTTGGTGGGCGCAAAAAAAATTCAATGCAGGAAAATCCCTGTTATTGCAAACAGGAAACAGCATAATTTGTCGCGTTTAGTAAAATAAAGCCAAGCTTTAGATCGTCTTTTCCACTCCATGTTTACCTCCTCTGCTCAAATCGCTTTGACATCATGAATGACACACAGATGCGTATAGGACGTTGTGCTATGGTGCCCGATAAAGGACAAAAGGGAAAGTTGTGAGTTCACGGTCTGTATATTATGGCTGGGACTCGGAGCAGGAGCATCGATAAGAGAAATCGTTAACGTCGAGGGCATACAATATCGATGGTTCGTAAAACTTAGAACCGGTTCTCGAGTGGAACTGGTTTTCAATTTCCATCCCTTCCCCCTACAGTGCAATTCGGCTAGGTACAGATCCGCGCTAAAATATCAAGGTGGAAGTCATCATAGCTTGCGTAGTATAGACCCAGCTCCCAACCCAACTTTGAGAATAGATTAACGGCGATGTTTTTTTTATCGCGCGATAAGAGTCTCACGTTAAAGCAGCATGTTAACGCCGATAACGGCCCACTACTAATATATATATATATATATATATATATATATATATATATATATTACTTTTAATCTGTTTAACTGATAGTATTAATCTGTAAAAATGTTTACTTTTGGTAAAGTATCTGATAGTTTTACAAAACCTTCAATTGTACTGTTATGAGCACTAGTTCCATGCTCACATCTTCCATGTCTTACTATTTGTTGCTCTGGTTTGACTTCTATGTACTCTTATTCATTCAACATAATACCTTATCTCAATTAAATGTACTGAAATTAATGTATATGTGACACAAAAAGGCTGTTTTTTATTTTGGCTGGTAAAAAATATGCTTGGCTGGTGGATTTTTTCATCTACCAGACCCCGTGGCAGGTGACCCAAAAAGTTAATTTCGGACCCTGTTCAAAGGTATTCAAAGTATCTGATTGAAGACGGAGCGGATCGTTAACTCGTGTAAAAGCAGTGGAGCGTGAGTAACAGGATATTAAATATCAAGTGTGTTATTGCGGGACTAACTTGCTCAATGGTTTCTTTTACTGCCCTTTGAAACACTGTGGAAACCTTGATGGAACTAAATGATTTTGACTGTTTCCCTTATTCCTCCTTTGAACAATTATTCCAATCCAACTCTATTTAAACACTGTTGTAGAGGGTTTTGATATGAGTGAGCTGTGTTGTTTCTATGCTATTGGTTTTGTGTATGTTTACTCCTATTCAAATGGTGATATGTGGTGTGATGAAATTGGTACACTCATGGTGAATACACTAAAATGTACCATTTTGAGTCGTAGTAGATTGGTTTTCCTTTGGTTTACTCTTACAACATTAAGGATTCATGTTAATTAACTGAGTACATGTGTCCTGTGTTCACTCTCCTTCTTGACTTGACTAACAACCCTAAACCGCTAAACCCTAAACAATTTCATGTAAGGAGAGCTCGATTGCTTACAGAGAGGCTTTAAAAGCTGCTAGATCTGCTTATTTTTCAACCCTATTAGAAGAAAATAAACATAATCCTAGGTATTTATTTGAAAAAGTGGCTACACTAACGAAAAAGAAAGCTTCAAGCCCAGAAGTTTCCAAGAAACACAGCAGTAATGACTTTATGAACTTCTTCACTTATAAGATTGATAATATTAGGGACATTATTATAACTATGCAACCGTCTACTACAGCATCGCATCAGGGAGTGCATTATAGTCTCCCTGAGGTAAAATTTGATTCATTCATTGCCATAGGAGAGGAAGAATTTTGCAAACTCGTTAAATCATCTAAATCGACAACATGTATGTTAGACCCTATACCGACTAAACTATTAAAAGAGGTGCTTCCAGAAGTCATAGATCCTCTTCTTAACATCATTTATTCGTCTTTGTCTCTAGGATACGTACCAAAAACCTTTAAGCTGGCTATGATTAAACCACTTGTTAAAAAAACACAACTTGATCCTACAGAATTAGTCAATTACAGGCCGATCTCAAATCTACCTTTTCTATCAAAGATATTAGAAAAAGCAGTATCCTCACAACTGTGTTCCTTTCTTGAAGGAAATGATATCTGCGAGGATTTCCAGTCAGGATTTAGACCACACCATAGCACTGAGACTGCTCTCATTAGAGTCACAAATGATTTGCTCTTATCATCCGATCGTGGTTGTATCTCTCTATTAGTGTTACTTGATCTTAGTGCTGCATTTGACACCATTTACCAAAACATTCTCTTAAATAGACTAAAAAACTATGTGGGCATTAATGGAATTGCATTAGCATGGTTTAAATCATATTTATCTGACAGCTATCAGTTTGTAGCAGTAAATGAAGAGATGTCTTATCGATCACAAGTTCAGTATGGCGTACCACAAGGCTCAGTTCTCGGACCGCTGCTTTTCACTCTGTACATGCTACCTTTAGGAGATATCATTAGGAAACATGGAATTAGCTTTCACAGTTATGCTGATGATACTCAGCTCTATATTTCTTCCAAACCTAACGAAACTCACCAATTCACAAAATTATCGGAATGCATAGATGATATAAAAAATTGGATGACTAGTAATTTCCTACTACTAAATTCTGAAAAAAAAGAGATTCTAATTATTGGACAAAAAACTTCCACACGTAATAACCTAGAATACTGTTTAACACTTGATGGCTGCTCTGTTAAGTCTTCGTCGTCAGTTAGGAACCTGGGTGTGCTCTTTGATACCAATCTTTCATTTGAAAGTCACGTGTCTAGTGTCTGTAAAACCGCATTTTTCCATCTTAAAAATATATCTAAATTACGTCATATGCTCTCATTGACAAATGCGGAACAACTAGTTCATGCGTTCATGATATCAAGGCTAGATTATTGTAATGCTCTACTGGGTGGTTGCCCTGCACGCTTAATAAACAAACTACAGCTAGTTCAAAACGCAGCCGCTAGAGTTCTTACCAGAACCAGGAAGTACGACCATATTAGCCCGGTTCTGTCAACACTGCATTGGCTCCCTATTAAACATCGTATAAATTTTAAAATATTGCTGATTACTTACAAAGCACTAAATGGTTTAAGCTCCCCAGTACTTGAGCGAGCTCCTAACGCATTATAGTCCTCCACGTCTATTGCGATCTCAAAGTTCTGGCCAGTTGATAATACCTAGAATATCTAAATCGACTGCTGGCGGTAGATCCTTTTCCTATTTAGCACCAAAACTTTGGAACAATCTTCCTAACATTGTCCGGGAAGCAGACACAGTCTGTCAGTTCAAAGCTAGACTAAAAACACATCTCTTTGACCTAGCATTCACATAACACTCTATAGACTTCTATAATTCAATATTAGGCTGCTTAGATTAGGTCAGCCGGAACTGGGAACACTTCCGTTAAATCCTGATATACTCGTTACATCATAAGAAGAATGGCATCTACGCTAATTTTAGTATCTTTGTTTATCCAGAGGTTTTTCCGCAGCCTGGGGGATCCAGGCCGTTTACAGATCCGACGAAGGACTTTCGCCTGGACCTGATGACAATGCAGTGCTGAAGTGCCAACTAGCCTCTCCATATGGAGGATCCCTATACCACTCTACAGATAAAGCGTTGTGGATTTTTTTGTTTCGCGTACCTACCCGAAGTGATAAGATAAAATAAAATTCTGCATCAAAATTTATAGACAAGACAAGTAGTTTGTTTAGGCATGGTTTGTAAGGAATTACAAACCTGCGCACATATATTCAAACGCACATAACTATAGAATCAATTCTTAATGCGCATGTGAACGCCATCAGCGTCTATCACAGGTTCGCGTTTAAAGTCTGTTTAGAGAGAACTGTGTCGTCTTAGCGGCCCCTAATTTAATAACAAACTATCATTTAGACGGAAGCGAATCAATCAAAACTAACTTTAGCTGGAAAAAACATTTTTCAAGAACCACTATAAAACTAAACCAATCTCTGTTACCTTAAATTATATGTTTATCTCTGTAAAGCTGCTTTGAAACAATCTACATTGTTAAAAGCGCTATATAAATGAGGATGACTTGACTTGACTTGACTTAAACAATAAGACAATTTTGACAGAATATATTATATATCTGTCTGGCACTCCAGAATAAATGTAAGAGGGAAAGTGTTAGGCTAGAACGTAAATAAACCTATGCTACTGTACCTGAAAAACTTAGTTTACTTAATTTGTATATTTTTTTCTATTGTATTTATCCTATTGTTTGTAATTTGTTTCTTTGTACCTATTTTTAAGAACAAAAAAACAATACTTTATTACAGAAAGACTGACTGTGTGTAATAATTGTAGTCAGCTTAAAGGGGATTTGTTTTATAATATTATGTTGACTAAAATAAATAAATAAATTTCAAGGTTCACATATAATTCAGTAGGACTTTTTCTTCTTTTAGACTAGACTTCTAGACTATTAAACTTAAATACTAAAAAGTAACAGAAAACAGTAAACTACAATCAAATATGTGACAGATCCCGGTAGGGCTGCAGCTATCGATTCTTTTTGTAATCGATTAATCTAGTATTTAATCGATCGATTAATCGAGTAATCGGATTTTTTTTTTTGTGTGTGTGTTTTATTAACAGAATAGTTATATTAAACTTGTGTCCATTTCAGTTAAAGCTGTTATAAGTTATATACTATAATTTATATAGTATGCAAGTTATAAAGCTATCTCATATGTGAATTTTCCTTTAAGATGTTATAATATAACCACTCTAAGCATCTAAGCATATTTGTGTATTCTGGTAGTTTAACGCTGAAGAAGAGCTGTAACGTGACTTGTTGTTGAACACGCAGTAAAAGCTGACACACTTTTTTTCCGTGTGTTTAACTGAAAAATGAGTACTCTGAATCTTTATTAAAAACCAACAGGCTGGGGACTTAATTTTTTTGTTGTTGTCTGTATTTGGCAGACGTGAAATACAAACAAGGTCTCGCAAAGACTGCAATACAATATTTGTTCCTCCATCACGTCCCGGTAGTGGGCATCATAGGAATTTAACGAGGCTTCAAGGCAGAGTTTTTGCCTCGAGGAATTTTTGTAATCGAGTAACTCAAGTAACTCAAGGAATCGTTTCAGCCCTAGATCACGGAAACTAGAGACACAAGTCGGCAGCACAACTTTCGATCAAAATGAGAAAGCGTTTTTTTTCAAATTGGTGAATTTCTATTTTTTGCAGAATCTGTTAGTTGAAATCACGAAGAAGCCTCTCCATGTTTGAGATAGCAGTATTGGTATATTTAAAAGCTTACATTTTGAGGTTGAAATCGGCTTGTTTTCGGAGATTCTAGCATGCAGTAGGGGCGTGCGTGTCATTGTCTGTGTGTATTTCCATACTGGATAAAGTCTTTTGCCCCCGCCCTCCAAGTGAACAGCGTGGCTACTTATTATGCTGCGCTCTGGCCGGCTCTATCTGATATCAAAATTCAATGAAGATGGACGCCGCAAAGATTGTCGCAGACGAGCTGAACTGTGGCAGTTACACCGAAAATGTTTTGAAGTACTTCTTCGACAAGCCGCGCTGAAATAGCGAAACTGTTTTTTAAAGGGGCCATGGAACCGGCCGTAAAAGCCTGACTCGCTCAGAGAAGGAGGTACCTGTTCTATGGCCCCTTTGCATTCTGATATCCCTGGAATCGCTTCCCATGCTTTTAAATGTACAGCTAGGAGCTGAATGGCCTCCGGGTTCCGATCGCCGCACTTCGTGGGCTTGGGAAACTGAAACGGAGGTATGGGCGCGGCGCGCGCGCACTCGGTGCTTGAATACGGCAACTCTCTGACAGCGGTGGCTGGCTGTTTCATATGTGACGTCCCGATTGCTTTGAATGGGGAACGTTTTGTGAACAGGGAACAGACTTAATGGACTGGCAACAATCTCCACAGAACATGAAATGGCACAGAGAATTGAAATAGAGGATGCAGTTAAGACCTTTGCTGCGATGAAGGCCTGCCGTGCGCGCTTCTGAAACGTAAGTTAAGCTTCATTTGCTCTTAAGTCGTTATTTAAGATGCTGAACCTGCTGATGATATAATGTGTTTGCGGACATTTCATTTGTGTGTGTTTTACGCACATAAGAAAGTGATGTAAAGAGATTTGCAACAGTAATTTGAAGAGGTGAAATGTGATTATTTCGTAAATTCCTGTCCTAACTGCTTAAAGAAAAATGCCAGCAGGCATTTGCCTCCTGCATAAACTTTAATATTGTTGACATTTTTGGCACATGCGCGTTGCGCACTATTTGCGTTATACGTAGGGCTATGGCTTATTGGTCTTTGTGTGTTGTTGCTGGTTTTGCGTTATATGTATGGCATATTGGTATTTGTGTGTTGTTGCTGGTTTTGCGTTATGTATGTGGCATATTGGTCTTTGTGTGTTGTTGCTGGTATACGTTGCAATTAGAGGGGCGGCACAATTGTTTTTCGCCTAGAGCGGCAGAAGTGCATTCGATGGTCCTGGGGGTGAGTTTCCATAAACATCAAAGTTTGTCGTTTTGTGTTCATTCTAAGAACACGTACACGTTATGTTTAGTCCATGTTTAGACCTTCCCATACCTACCTATTGTTATTAGAGATGCACCTGTTCATCGGCTGGTGACCGGAATTGGACGATTTTCAAGTGATCGGCCATGATCGGCGACCGGCCGGTCAGTCTGACATATTCCGATTTTTTTGCCGGTCAAATGCACTCGGACGCCACATGATTAACATCGCGCAGCATCACACGTGCACACAGAATGCACATGTAGGAAACCTCGTGAATTACGGCAGTTTCACACCACAAGCGGAGCAGTGTGGGTTTTTTTTCGGCGTGCATGTTAATCAATGAGTGCATTCACACCGAGAGCAGGAGCAGCGCGTGAGCGTCGCGGGAGCAGCAGTGAAGCGGGGTTTCGGCGCAGAGTCTATTTTTGCTGCACCTCACGCTCAATTAAAGTGATTTTTTAGCCTGGCTGGACATGTTGCAAACGAGAGAACAACTGTTTGCGAAATAAAACTTGCCATTGATATACAATTGATTGTAAAAGGCCTGTGTCTGTGTGTGTGTTTGTGTGTGTGTGTGTGTGTGTTTTGAGAAACATCTTTACACTGCAAGGATTTTATTTTAATTGCTATTTATATATTATTTTATTGCCATTACCTGTTTTCATACAGAAGTTTACTTTCCTCAATAAGTAGCCTAAATATATCACTTTCTTTTAGTTGAATATATGGAAGTGAAAATGGTTCTTCCATACCATAACACTGCACTTAGATATGTGTGAATTTCCAAAACCAGGAGTAATAATTTATATAGTTCTATTTTATTTTATTCTGTTCAAAAATGTTGTATGTAAAATGTTCTATTAAAGAAAAGATAGAAAATAAATATTTGTGTTTGCTGTAAAGTGGGTTAGAAAAAATTAAATCGGAATCAGCTAAAATCAGTATCGGCAGGCCAAACTCATGAAAAATCGGAAATCGGAATCGGCCTAGAAAATTGTAATCGGTGCATCTCTAATTGTTATTAGCTAGCTCAGGAAAGAAAAAAAAGCTGTAAAGTACAGGGGGAAGCTTTACAGGGGGTATGGCTTATCTAAATGAGATGTAAATGAGCCCTATTGTCAGTCCTAGCAGCAGAGAGAGGTGAGAACTGCACAATCTTTAGAGGCCGTTATCTAACCTTTTAGCTTTTTTGAGTGCCTACCTTCAAATGGCCACAACTTCTCCAAATATTATCAGATTTCCATGTGTTACACATCGTTGGAAAGCTTGGAGACTACACTTTCAGAATCTATGATTGACTCAAAATGCCCCAGACTTGTGTCTCTAGTTTCCATGATCGGTCACATATATGCATGTCAAATCGAAATTTGATTCAAAATCTTGAATACATTTTTATTCGAATCAAATCGTGAGGTACCAAAAGGTTCCCACCCCTAGCAGTCAGACACACTTGCTTTGGTTTGCTCCCTGTTGTAATTCATGTGTTTTGGAGGAGGCGTGGCTTTTTGAGACGCTCTGAAGTAAATTTAGAGTGATTGTAAGTGTGATGAGCATCTGCTAAATGAACAACAGCGACCACAATTCACACCATAGCTGTTCATGAGTTTAAATGCTGGGGAATATTCCCATCTTCTCACAGGTGAAGAAGCAGCAAGTAAGAGGAATTACTCCAGGAGAAACTACTGGGGTACTATTGTAAGAATGGAGTTTAAAGAAGAACCCTGCAGAATAAAAGATGAAGATACAGAGGAACAAATAGGTTGGTGTTTTCTTTTTCTTTTTTCAACAAATAGTTTGGTGTTTCATTCTCTTTAATGGCTGGTGAGGAACATGTATTTAAATTTACATGTATTGTTTAGATGTATTGTGCATGTCAGTTTTCATCTAAAACTACATACTACTAGACTCAGTAGTAAACTAGATATGTGCTAAATTAAGAATGAGCTATTTCTTTGTTTCTCATTTGTCCTTTTTAATTTAATTTAATATGTTGATTTTAGACCCGATGGAAGTGAATGAAGACAAACACCATCATTTCACAAATGAAGATGTAAAACTGACATATAAAAATGAAGACAAACAACTTCTGTTTCAAAAACCTCATCATTTCAAAAATGAAGATGGCAATGCAGTTGTTTCAAAGACTAAAGAGGATTTCTCACAAAAGCAAGCTGGAAAATCTGGAGTCAAAGGATCTTTCACCTGCTCCGAGTGTGGAAAGAGTTACAGACAAAAAGGAAACTTAAATGTGCACATGAGAATTCACACTGGAGAGAAACCGTTCACATGCTCTCAGTGTGGAAAGAATTTTAGACATAAAGCAAACTTAAATGTGCACATGAGAATTCACACTGGAGAAAAACCGTTCACATGCACTCAGTGTGGAAAGAGTTTCACGCAGAAAGGAAGCTTAAATGAGCACATGAGAATTCACTCTGGAGAAAAACCGTTCACATGCACCCAGTGTGGAAAGAGTTTCATTCAGAAAAGTGTTCTTGAAGATCATCTCCGCCGTCACTCTGGAGTGAGGTCATTCAGCTGTGACCAGTGTGATAAAACCTTTGTTTTGGCATCAAGCTTAAAAACACATCTTAACATTCATATTGGTGTAAAGCCTCATTTTTGTACTTTTTGTGGAAAGTTTTTTTCACGACTGCAAAATTTACAAGAGCATGAGACTATTCATAATGGTGTGAGATCTCATGTTTGCACTAACTGTGGAAAGACTTTTACTACGTACAGTGCCTTAAAATCACACCATAGAATTCATACTGGAGAGAAACCGTACAAGTGCTCACACTGTGGAAAAAGTTTCACTCGGTCAGGAAACCTGAAATATCATGAGAGACTTCATACTGGAGAGAAACCGTACAAGTGCTCACACTGTGGAAAGAGTTTCGCTCAGTCAGGAAACCTGAAAGATCATGAGAGAATACATACTGGAGAGAAGCCGCACCAATGCTATTCATGTGGGAAGAGTTTCACCCAATTATCTAGTCTACTGACTCATCAGAAAAAACGTTGCACGAAGTTGTCTAATGAGCAAATTTTCATGTTCAGATCCATAACTTAAAATAATAGACTTACAAGTAAATTATTTGACTCTCAGATTAATCAAAAGCTGGAGTCAAGTGCAGTTTGATTGTTTGACAAGGGGAACCTTTGGGGAAGGTCAAAATAATAAATAATAATAAATTCTAGTCTATTATAATCCATATTTCAAACAACTTGTTTTAGCTGTTTGGATGTGATGCATTAAGATAATGAAGCCCTTGTTTGCATTGAAATCACTCTGCACAATGTGAAAATATGAAAAATAAAAATGAACAAAGCTATATACTGTACAGTATATATTAGGGGTGTAACGATACACGTATTCGTATTGAACCATTTGGTACGAGGCTTTCGGTTTGGTATGCATTACACACCGAACGATTCGTTGGACCATTTTTCCTGCCAGTGCGACCAAAATTGTGTTAGCAGTCGCGCTGGCGACCACCACAACATTGCCCAACATCAAATGGCAAACGTAATGAAAGCGGAATGAAACTGCGCTACTCATTATTTTGTGCTTCACGGACCGTTTATCAGTTTGGACCATCAAAATCAGTGCAGCGCGAGCCGATCTTGATCAAGCGACACTGTTAATACTAAACACTAAGAGATTCAGTAAAGAAAGCATTTGAAATCGCTACAGAAGTAATAACATCACTGCGAGATTTAGTGAGAAGCATTCAAATTTCTCCGTTATTAACCGTAGATCTCTATTAGATCATTTAGTCAATAAGCGCTGATGTGGAAACATTGTGCCATGAATGAACTAGTTATAGGCTTTAAGTCCACAGATTAGCAACATTCACCATGGATTTAATGTAGTAAACACTGACTGTAATCATGGAAGTTTGGCAGGAATAGAAAAATGCTTTCAATTACGTCAGCACTTCAAAACTCAAATATTATCATATTTAAATGTAATTTTTAATGTGATGACCAAATCATTATTTGTTCATCCTTCAAAGATTATCCCCATTTATAAAACAAAAAGTTTCAAGATGGAGGAAAACTTACTTATTTAAAAATATATATACAGGTCCTTCTCAAAAATTTGCATATTGTGATTAAAGTTCATTATTTTCCATAATGTAATGATAAAAATTAAACTTTCATATATTTTAGATTCATTGCACACCAACTGAAATATTTCAGGTCTTTTATTGTTTTAATACTGATGATTTTGGCATACAGCTCATGAAAACCCAAAATTCCTATCTCAAAAAATATTCATATTTCATCCGACCAATAAAATAAGTGTTTTTAATACACTTAAAAAAAAGTCAACCTTCAAATAATTATGTTCAGTTATGCACTCAATACTTGGTGAGGGAATCCTTTTGCAGAAATGACTGCTTCAATGCGGCGTGGCTTGGAGGCAATCAGGCCCAGGATGCTTCGATAGCGGCCTTAAGCTCATCCAGAGTGTTGGGTCTTGCATCTCTCAACTTTCTCTTCACAATATCCCACAGATTCTCTATGGGGTTCAGGTCAGGAGAGTTGGCAGGCCAATTGAGCACAGTAATACCATGGTCAGTAAACCATTTACCAGTGGTTTTGACACTGTGAGGAGGTGCCAGGTCGTGCTGAAAAATGAAATCTTCATCTCCATAAAGCTTTTTAGGAGATGGAAGCATGAAGTGCTCCAAAATCACCTGATAGCTAGCTGCATTGACCCTGCCCTTGATAAAACACAGTGGACCAACACCAGCAGCTGACGTGGCACCCCAGACCATCATTGACTGTGGGTACTTGACACTGGACTTCAGGCATTTTGGCATTTCCTTCTCCCCAGTCTTCCTCCAGACTCTGGCACCTTGATTTCCGAATGACATGCAAAATTTGCTTTCATCCGAAAAAAGTACTTTGGACCACTGAGCAACAGTCCAGTGCTGCTTCTCTGTAGCCCAGGTCAGGCGCTTCTGCCGCTGTTTCTGGTTCAAAAGTGGCTTGACCTTGGGAATGCGGCACCTGTAGCCCATTTCCTGCACACGCCTGTGCACGGTGGCTCTGGATGTTTCTACTCCAGACTCAGTCCGCTGCTTCCGCAGGTCCCCCAAGGTCTGGAATCGGTCCTTCTCCACAATCTTCCTCAGGGTCCGGTCACCTCTTCTCGTTGTGCAGCGTTTTTTGCCACACTTTTTCCTTCCCACAGACTTCCCACTGAGGTGCCTTGATACAGCACTCTGGGAAAAGCCTATTTTTTCAGAAATTTCTTTCTGTGTCTTACCCTCTTGCTTGAGGGTGTCAATGATGGCCTTCTGGACAGCAGTCAGGTCGGCAGTCTTACCCATGATTGCGGTTTTGAGTAATGAAACAGGCTGGGAGTTTTTAAAAGCCTCAGAAATCTTTTGCAGGTGTTTAGAGTTAATTAGTTGAATCAGATGATTAGGTTAATAGCTCGTTTAGAGACCCTTTTCATGATATGCTAATTTTTTGAGATGGTAATTTTGGGTTTTCAAGCGCTGTATGCCAAAATCATCAGTATTAAAACAATAAAAGACCTGAAATATTTCAGTTGGTGTACAATGAATCTAAAATATATGAAAGTTTAATTTTTATCATTACATTATGGAAAACCACAGAACCACAGAAGAGTAAGTGTAATTTGATAACCCTACAAATAATCTAATTAATATCACAACCAATTTTTTATATTGCATACCTTGAACACGTAAATGACGACATTTTAATAAGATTTGTTACACACATTTAGTAACACAAAACTTCTGTACACATTTTATTTGGTCACATATACAAAGTTTTGTCTTTAATTTTTAGGCAGTTTTAAAAATTAATTTTTATGCAGTTTTAAAAATTAATTTTTATGCAGTTTTAAAAATTAATTTTTATGCAAGCTTTGTCAGCTTGTACTGGGGCTACTTAGGTCGGAGTGCCCGTGTTGTCATTCCGTGCTGTATTGTAACACGGATACGCCAGGCGTTTCCAGATCCGGCTGGACAGTATACCGGCTTTCGACCCCCCTCTTGACTGAATCTGGAAACATGACGGGCAATGGCTTCATCCTTTGACGGTCTGTCATACTCTGTGCAAAGTGGCGTTGGAATGGGAATTGACTTCAGTTCATTGACAAATAGAGAGGTCCATGACAACTTCATCAAAGACAAGCTTCAGTAGCTCATAAACATAATCTGTAAGAGAAAAGGGACATTTTTCTATTACATATTTAAAATATATATATATATATATATATATATATATATATATATATATATATATATATATATATATATATATATATATATATATTTATATATACACTCACCTAAAGGATTATTAGGAACACCATGCTAATACTGTGTTTGACCCCCTTTCGCCTTCAGAACTGCCTTAATTCTACGTGGCATTGATTCAACAAGGTGCTGAAAGCATTCTTTAGAAATGTTGGCCCACATTGATAGGATAGCATCTTTCAGTTGATGGAGATTTGTGGGATGCACATCCCGGGCACGAGGCTCCCGTTCCACCACATCCCAAAGATGCTCTATTGGGTTGAGATCTGGTGACTGTGGGGGCCATTTTAGTAACAGTGAACTCATTGTCATGTTCAAGAAACCAATTTCAAATGATTCGAGCTTTGTGACATGGTGCATTATCCTGCTGGAAGTAGCCATCAGATGATGGGTACATGGTGGCCATAAAGGGATGGACATGGTCAGAAACAATGCTCAGGTAGGCCGTGGCATTTAAACGATACCCAATTGGCACTAAGGGGCCTAAAGTGTGCCAAGAAAACATCCCCCACACCATTACACCACCACCAGCCTGCATAGTGGTAACAAGGCATGAAGGATCCATGTTCACATTTTGTTTACGCCAAATTCTGACTCTACCATCTGAATGTCTCAATAGAAATCAAGACTCATCAGACCAGGCAACATTTTTCCAGTCTTCAACTGTCCAATTCTGGTGAGCTCTTGCAAATTGTAGCCTCTTTTTCCTATTTGTAGTTGAGATGAGGGGTACCCGGTGGGGTCTTCTGCTGTTGTAGCCCATCCGCCTCACGGTTGTGCGTGTTGTGGCTTCACAACTGCTTTGCTGCATACCTCGGTTGTAACGAGTGGTTATTTCAGTCAAAGTTGCTCTTCTATCAGCTTGAATCAGTCGGCCCATTCTCCTCTGACCTCTAGCATCAACAAGGCATTTTCGCCCACAGGACTGCCGCATACTGGATGTTTTTCCCTTCTCACACCATTCTTTGTAAACCCTAGAAATGGTTGTGCGTGAAAATCCCAGTAACTGAGCAGATTCTGAAAACCTAAGACCAGCCCGTCTGGCACCAACCACCATGCCACGCTCAAAATTGCTTAAATCACCTTTCTTTCCCATTCTGACATTCAGTTTGGAGTTCAGGAGATTGTCTTGACCAGGACCACACCCCTAAATGCATTGAAGCAACTGCCATGTGATTGGTTGATTTGATAATTGCATTAATGATAAATTGAATAGGTGTTCCTAATAATCCTTGAGTGAGTGTATATATATGTGTGTGTGTAATTATAATTTATTTGTTTACTTGTTGGTTGTAATAAAAGTGTTTTATTACTTACTATATGTTGGTTCCGTTTTTATTGGCCGTGCTATGCATTCCCCTTTTTTGGATTTCATTTTGTTGTACACCCCCTGTCCTGTCGATGTTGTGGCTTGTTCCCTGTTGCCGTTTTCGTTATGATGAAGCACAAGAAGGTACAGTCTGCAAGAACAAAATAGACTGTAAAGGCAAGCTCCTCTACAATATTATTTTTAAATTTTTGTTTATAGCTACTTCCTCAACAATCCACAGTACTTGTTTTTGGCCAGTTTGTCTAACTTCTTAGACAAATCTGATATACAGAAAGTGAACGATAAGTTAAAAGTAACGCATATAACGGCCACTTCAATAGTAAAATATCTATATGGTTAAAAAAGTTAAACACTAACCTTTCTCGAAGTGCCACACATCATAGAACTGTTATGTTGCGGTCCCTGAGTTACTTATGGATCTGGGGATGACGGTCGGTGACAATGTAATCCACTTCTAAATCGTTAGACTCCAGCAGGTCCAGACATCTCTTTAGGCCTTCCTTCACCATGTGGTAGCTACCACCAACCTCATTGCTCTAGGTAAGCATAATTTTTTTTTTATACAAATAATATTAATTTAATTTGTCCTGTCTATCATGTACACTATTGTAATAAGGTTACACACCTGAACAAGCTGGAGGTCAACAATAGTATAGCTGCCATACTTGGCAGAATGTCCTACATAAAACAAATAAATGGGAACATAATTATGTTTAAACATGTAATGATATATTGCTCACACAAATATTCGGTTAACAAAATAATGAACTTCCCCTACCAGGGGAATCCTCACGCATATCTTCAATGCAATCTTCTGTATAATGTTTCGCTGTTCATTTCTCCACTTGTGCAAAATTGCTGGTTCCAAAAAACTCCAGCAATGTCTCCTGAATGTGTCGTACTGGTAAATTCTTAATTCCATGGCCTTGCAAATCTATGATTTTGAAAAAATCATAATGTAGCAATGTTCAGGGAAGAAGGAGGCGGGAACCGGCGAACAATTAATTAAACTTTATTTAAAATACAACAAACAAACAAGAATACCGACAGCGGACGACTGCTGGCTACCAAAAATAAACAAAGAACTGCCAGCAGCCCCTCGCGGATGATTGCTGGCTAAAATAAAATACAAAAACACAACACAACTAAAACACAGGCCTGTTCCTCTCTCGATCATCAACGTCGTCGCTCCTCCTTTATGCTTCCGCTCCTCCGTGAGAGATGCGAGACCGGTGTGCTTCACAGGTGTTGCTCATTAGCAATCGCACCACCGGCCTCGCGCCGTTCTCTCACGTCCCTCGGCCGTCCTTCGCCACACATAACATTTATAAATAATATTAACAATTAAAATTTTACAAAAAAAAAAAAAAAAAAAAAAAATATATATATATATATATATATATATATATTTAATTGTTCTATTATTGATGACATGCCTACCTTTTGTAGTTGGATGAATGATCCCCCAGTAAAATATGTTGCAGCTGATAACAGGAGGTTGCCCATTGGTGTACTTCCAACTACGGGCTGGCTCTGCCATTTTCTGTTGTACATGCACTTGGGGCAAAGCTGCTTGAACACAACATAAGTACCCATCCGGTGTAGCTCCATAATAGATTTTGAAATACAAATTGGACACGTGGAGAACAACTCACGCAAACAGGTTTCAAACACGATGTATTTTGTGTCTGCATATATGGACCTTTGCCCAAACCTAATAAATAAATAATTATTTGTTTGTAAGGTTAAAAGAAAACACATCTTAGTGACAAATTGAACGTATAGATGTGTATTATTTACGAGATTTCAGATTCCTGTGAAACTTGTCAGCGGGGTTAAAAGTTGAGTTGTGAGGTTCTGTCGGAATTTGTATGTCTGAATCTTCCCCCTCCTCTTCCAACATTTTACAGGTGTTGATGAGAACGGTATATCATAGAACGTTGATGTGGTTGTTGTGCCAACAGTCACACAAGCAACCGTTGCCTGTGAGCCTAAAAAAAGGAACATACAATTAGGTTAACTTTTTGGTAGTACAAAAATGAGCTTTATTAAGTGCTATTAAAAACAAAATTACCTACAACATTTATGAAATGTATACCTTTACTCCGAATGTGTATGTCTTTCAGTGTAGTAGAGGACTGTTGGGTGCGGACAGATTTTTTTGGAAAATCACCTGTGTCATCACAGAAACACTTTGTGGACAGTCAGCATCAAAACCACATCAAAATGTATACCTCTATTTTGACTGGTCTGATGTGATGTACTCTGAAAGAAAAAGGAAACAATTTATTTGCCAACGAAATTCGGAGTAAACAAAAAAATGAATAAAAAAACTACACATCACTTTGGTAAAAATTACAAAAACAACATATAAGTTGAACAAGCATTGAAGGCCTTTAGTGTGCTGGTGGACAGATCGTATCCAACGTGTGTCAGTGTCACAGTAGAATGTTACTAGCGGTGTTTACACCAAAGATACTTAAACTGGTTAACACGCAGTACAGTATACAGTGTTTGCATCACTTACATTTTGTTATAATAATGATGGTGTCCCTTTTTGTTGTAAAGAATAAAAACTCAGACAGGGAATAAGTTGAATAAGCGACCATAGCCCACAGCTCGGTGGTAAATACCCAATCAAGTAATTGTTTGCGTTAGCACAACGCAGAAACCTATTGATAAAGCACTGCAGTAGTACACCAAAGTATTTTGCTCTATTCTTCATCGCAACTCCAAGTAATAACAACAACAAACATTTGACATATTTATAAACAATTGAGAGTGAACACATTGCTGTTAGATGGAGACCTAGAAAGTGCGCGGAGCATACACAACACACACAGCAAAAAACGTATTGAGCATGCTACAGAAAACATAACAGCAAAAATTATTAATAATACTTACAGGTTGTGATTCGGAGGAGGAAGAAGCTGATCCATATAAACTGGGTACTGACCTCTCCTTCAGTAACAACTGCCTTGCGAATCCACAGCTGAAAGCATTTATGTTGGTTAAGCAATCGTAAGTAAAATTAAAGCTGCAAGCAGCATTGAAAGGGCCCTCGCACCCGTGCCACCGCCCCCCGGTGGCTTTAGGAAGACAGAGCACGGTGGGCAATGTGCATTTAAGTAGGTAAATATAGGACAGGGATTAAAGTTCTCCGTCGCTACGACGGATTTCCGTTAATTGCAGCGAGTCTATGACGGATTTCCGTCAATTGCAGGGTTCCCGTCTGTCCATGCCTTAAAATCACTTTTCATAATTTTAAGGCCGTAAATAGGCTTTCGTTTCTCAAATAGTGTGATAAATGTCTTAATTTTAGTTTGAATAGGTCTTAAATTAAGGAAAGACGAGGTGTTAACCCTGCTGAGGGGGATGTGATATAGCCTGGATTGGAGCAAAAGCAAGTTCCTCTCTTCACTCTAAGCATTCTGTAATCACTTCGCTTATGATCCACTCCGGGATTTCAATTCCCGCTAACGGAAAAACTGCTCCGTGTTCACTCAATTAATCTTAGTTTTGGAGAAGTGCATGTCAGGCTACAGCTAGTTTGCTGCTGTCCGAATTCGAGCGCGAATTCGGGCGCCCCCCGCAGCGTTGGTCTTGTTTCACACTCAACTTGATTCTATCGAACCCTGCGTTTGCGTGCATATTACGTCATCGCAAACGTGCACTGCGCATGATAGAAAACAGAACGCGGGTCAATATTGGCCGTTTCTCAATACCAAGTACGCAAACTTCGGACTTGCGTCCTTGGTAGTTCAGACTTGCCAAGTTCGACTCAGGAGAACGAACTCCCGAGGACGAAAGGACGCGAGTCCGGTTATTCTGCAAATGGAACAGCGCAGCAGCGTTCTTGATCGCGTCACTCAGCGCCCTCTGGCTACTCCGGTTATGTCTTTGTATATTTTAGGCAACAATAAAACAAAATATGGTATAAAATACAACTCTGCCTCTTTTCATCAACAATAAAACGAAATATATATAAAACGCCTCTTTTCATTTATAAATGAACATATTATCATAAACATATTGGCCACACAAATGTGGTTCACGCAACGCACATTGATTATCTTCACTGCATATATTTATAACAACACGAAATATAAAACACAACCCTGCTGCTATTTTGTTTTCATTTTAAAAATATGAAACAATATTGATCATTAAAACTGACATTTAACAAACAGAGACAGGGTTGTATCGTTTTATTTTATTATACATGTACATATACAGTGAAGAGAATGCATTGTAAAATATATATAAATAATATTTTATATATTTTAGAATATAACATTACACAACCCTGTCACTTTTTGTTAAATGTCAGTTTTAATGATCAATAATATCCAGTATAAAAGTATAAGTAGCCTAATAGGTAGCTATAAGAAGCTATACAATGAGAAATAAAGCAAACAATTCAGTCAAACATTAAGTTTGTAGCCTATTAGAGAGCTGACTAAAGTTAAATAGCCTAAATATATAAAGTTATGAAACTTCATTTTGCCCTCAGCCAGAACCATTTGCCATGGAACAAACTATAGGCTATATATTAATATAGTTTAGCATGTTTGGTCTTATAAGATAAATAAAAATATGCACTGAAAAGTTATGTAGATGGTTAATTATTTGTCAAGCTAAGTAATTATTTTTCATAGATTAAAATAGCTTTTAAAATATGCAAACTGTCAATATTAAATCTGTTTAAAACATCTCCACTTAAAACGCTATTGGTCTCGACTATTTAAATAAAGTTAAAGGAATGTGTCTTGGCCTGAAAAAAGTTCAGTCAGAAGAATTTTCTTCACTTTACTCCCTGTATAGGAGGAGTATGTCAAAGTCAGTTACAAAAATGTCCTTTATTATGGGGATAACAGCATGCATTATCACTTAGATAAGTGTTGCTAGCATGCTTTAGCATGTTTCTAGCATGTTTAGAACTCAATGGCATATTTAATATGTTGCTAGCACTGCATCACAGTGTAAAATATGTCACTTCCTTTTGACAGTAGGTGGCACTATTACTTTAACTTAAAATTGTCATGTACATATGTTCAGGGCAGGACTCTTATCAAATGTGTGAAGTTTGGGACAGATTGGACATTTCCTTCTTCAGTAACACCAACTTCCTGTTTCATTGCATTAGCATGCTTTAGCCCTGCTAAAAATTGCTAGCATGTTTTAACATGTTTATAACTCAATGGCATATTTAATATGTTGCTAGTACTGCATCACAGTGTTAAACATGTCACTTCCTGTTGCCAGTAGGTGGCGCAATTACTATAACTGAATATTCTCATGTAGATGTGTTCAGGGCATGACTCTTATCAATTGTGTGAAGTTTGGGACAGATTTGACATTCCATGCTTCAGTTACAGCAAATTCCTATTTAACTGCAGTAATAGCATGCTTTAGCACTTAGCTAAGTGTTTGCTAGCATGTTTCTAGTATATTGCTAGCATGTTTAACACTTGCTGGCACTTTTTTATATATTATTAGGAGTCCACAACAGTGTTAAACATGTCACTTCCTGTTGCCAGCAGGTGGCGCTATGACTGTAACTGAATATGAGCATGGACATGTGTTTAGGACAGAACTCTTATCAAACGTGTGAAGTTTGGGGCAGATTGGACATTGTTTGCCTGAGTTACAGCAACTTCCTGTCTAATGGCGAAACATGTCGAAATTTGTCAGGCCGCTGAGGACACGCCCTTCAACGAAAAAACAAGTTCTTCGCAATTTAACGTCGCAAAGGCCTTAATATTACACTCACCAAATTTGAAGATGATCAGATTAAAACTGTTGGAGGAGTTAGTTAAAGTACGAGGCCTGAAAATGGCAAAAACTGCACACAAATCAGAGAGGAAGACCAAAATGGCTGACTTCCTGTTGTGTTTAGGGATACGCTCCAAGAAACTTTTTTGTAGGTATTGGGTTATTACATGCATGTACCTATTAGGAGTCCATAACAGTGTTAAATGTCACTTCCTGTTGCCAGCAGGCGGCGCTATGACTATAACTGAATATGAGCATGGACATGTGTTTAGGAGATAACTTTTATCAAACCTGTGAGGTTTGGGGCAGATCGGACATTGCCTTCTTGAGTAACAACAACTTCCTGTTTCATTGCATTAGCATGCTTTAGCACTTAGCTAAGAATTGCTAGCATGTTTTAACATGTTTATAACATGTTTATAACTCAATGGCATATTTAATATGTTGCTAGTACTGCATCACAGTGTTAAACGTCACTTCCTATTGCCAGTAGGTGGCGCTATTACTATAACTGAATATTCTCATATAGATGTGTTCAGGGCAGAACTCTCAGCAAACGTGTGAAGTATGGGGCAGATTGGACGTTGTTTGCCTGAGTTACAGCAACTTCCTGTTTCATGGCGAAACATCGAAATTTGTTCGCAAAATCTTCAAAATCTCAAAATCTTCGCAATTTAACGTCGCAAAGGCCTTAAGATTAAACTCACCAAATTTAAAGATGATCAGATTAAAACTGTAGGAGGAGTTTGTTAAAGTACGAGGCCTGAAAATGGCAAAAAACTGCACAAAAATCGGAGAGGAAGATCAAAATGGCTGATTTCCTGTTGTGTTTAGGTTCCTGTTGTGTTTAGCGTAGATACGCTCCAAGGGACTTTTTTTAGGTATTGGGTCGTTACATGCATGTACCGAATTTCGTACACGTACGTGAAACGTAGCGGGAGGCGCACTCCGTTGAACCTTTATAGGTGGCGCTATCGAGCCATTTTGCCCCGCCCAATTCTGAAACGCATATCAGATGTAAATTTTCGCCAGTTCTGACGCGTGTGCAAACTTTCGTGAGTTTTCGTGAGTAGCCGCTGGCACTGCCACCCTGGTGCCTTTAGGGTTATTGTGCACAACGTGCAAAAACGTAACCCTGCTTTGATTGTCCAAAAGAAGTGTGCTGTAGAGCTAGCATCAGTTTGGGTGCATCAAGTGCATCGAGGGCACCTATCAACCACAAAGTATGCGTGAGCAACCTTCTGAAACCTAAAATGAAAAATGAGACACCTCATCCATGGGTCTCATGGATTTAACCAGGGGCGGATCTACGGGGTGGCAAAGGGTGGCAGCTGCCACCCCTGGGATACAGTCTTGCCACCCCATTTATAAATCAGATAATGTTTTTTTAGTATAATTTATGTTCATAGCCTACACGTTGAAGGCACGCACCAAACTCCTCTCAAACAGAAATCGCCGATTTAGAATCCCCTCCCCCTCACAATGGTTTCACCCATCACCAGCACGGCAGCGACCACCGCGAAACTTCACCAGTCACGCGGCACGCCAGCAGGGCAGCCTGAATTTGACAGACACCAAGTCGAAAAAGTCCATCAGACAGTTAACCCTGCAACAACCACATTATTAGGTTACTTACGTCCAGAATACTTTGTTGTCTCATCGAATTTTTCTATGATCGTCAGGTCAGATAACTTAAGGATCTAACATTAGTCTAGCTCTTTGTGTGTGTTTAAACTACCGCTGTCACAAAATTGGCATGCATCCACTTTCCCAGAATCTATAAATATCCAATTTTGAAAAATGGTCGACATGCCAAATTAAACTGAGATATCTAAGCGGTGTCATAATAAGCTGGTGATGCACAAGCACTGCACATTCGACTCAAATGTACGCCTGTTATCAACAACGTGACAGTTTTCCCTCTGGTTGACCACGCATTTTGCAGTTAAGTTAGCCCTACATGACTGAAATTTTACTCAATCACAACAAGTAAAAGTAGCCCACTACTTTCAAGTAAGGGAACGGTACATGTATTCGTATTTAACCGAAACGGTACGGGCGTCACGTATCGTAGTGTGTGTGTGTGTGAGAGAGAGAGAGAGAGAGAGAGAGAGAGAGAGAGAGAGAGAGAGAGAGAGAGGCGCGGGCGCGATCGAACTGTGTGTGTGTGTGTGTGTGTGTGTGAGAGAGAGAGAGAGAGAGAGAGAGAGAGAGAGAGAGAGAGAGAGAGAGAGAGGCGCAGGCGCGATCGAACTGTGTGTGTGTGTGTGTGAGAGAGAGAGAGAGAGAGAGAGAGAGAGAGAGAGAGAGAGAGAGAGAGAGCGCGGGCACATCGAACTGTGTGTGTGTGTGTGTTAGAGAGAGAGAGAGAGAGAGAGAGAGAGAGAGAGAGAGAGAGAGAGAGAGAGAGAGAGGCGCGGGCGCGATGCCGCGATCGAACTGTGTGTGTGTGTGTGTGAGAGAGAGAAAGAGAGGCGCAGGCGCGATCGAACTGTGTGTGTGTGTGTGTGTGTGTGTGTGTGTGTGTGTGTGTGTGTGTGTGAGAGAGAGAGAGAGAGAGAGAGAGAGGCGCGGGCACGATCGAACTGTGTGTGTGTGTGTGTGTGTGTGTCTGACTAAATCTGTCTATATTTCCTCAAAACTCACTAGAAGACATCATTTGAGGGGTCTTTTTTTAATCTCCTGGGGAGCATACCCCAAACCCCCCAATAATTGCTTTTTCACAAAGTAAGTATAGATTTAAGTAGACTACACAGACTGTTGATAGTGATTGCACAGAGAAAGGGCCCACAATTCACAAATTAAGACCCATACCATCCAAAAACTCAGCTACTACATCTCTGATTTGACTCCCACTCCGTGTAATGTAGTGTAGAGAACAAAACACATTCAATGAAAACTAGCATTTTAAAATTATGAATAATGTCCATGGCCCCCCTCCTGAAACCTCATGCCACCCCTTTGCCACCCCAGGAAAAAATCTCTAGATCCGCCACTGGATTTAACGGACACATGAAATAAGTACACAAGACCGAGTATTCAGATGAAGTGTGCCATTTGGGACAGGGCCTATGATCTTGAACCACAATAGCCACATATATGAAATAATTTAAATACAGAATAATTTTTAATGTCATAGGATATCATAGCACTTAAATGTGTAAATATAGAAGCCCAGTATTTATCTGAAGGTCTTTGTACAGGTTTATTAATGTAATTATAGTTTACGCTTATGTGTCCTATGATATGCAATGGAAGTAAATTGTAATGTTTAACATGGGTGTATTCACAACACATAGAATACGATATAATATCTTATGATTATTCATCATTATGTTGTCTCTGCCATTTCTGTTTTAATGATATTCAGCACAGAAAAACTAAATGTTCCTTAATTTTAATTAACTAACTTTTTCATCTGAATTATAAATAATTGATTTCCGTATAAAATGATTTCCGTGCCTCTCTCTCTCTCTCTCTCTCTCTCTCTCTCTCTCTCTCTCTCTCTCTCTCTCTCTCTCTCTCTCTCATACACACAGTTCGATCGCGCCCGCGCCTCTCTCACTCACTCACACACACACAGTGTTGCCAACTTAGCAATTTTGTTGCTAGATTTAGCAACTTTTCAGACTACCCTAGCAACTTTTTTTTTCAAAAAGCACCTAGCAACACATTTTTCCATTTTTAACATTTATTTGGCAACTTTTAGCAACTTTTGGAAAGTGACTCTAAACCAAACAACACACAGCAAGGGCGTGGTGAGCTTGTCCCTGCTTACGTCAGGGCAAGGGCACCACAACTTCCAATAGGAAAACTCAACTGCAGTAGCCACTGTTCAACCTGAAGAGGGCAGCACTCAGACGTTATTACACCATATATTGTAGAATTAAAACACTTTATACCCAAATGTCAAAAAATGTATGTCAACAAAATTACTTGAATAAATGAACAGCATTAATAAAGCCCCATTTTTACAGATCTTTAACCAAAAAAGTTGTTTTAGGGTTTAGTTACCTTTAAGATCGCTGTGGAAATGTGAAAACAGGAAGACAAAAGACAACGGGCACAGGGGCGGGGCTACATAAGGTATATATAGCCAGGGCACAGAGGCTGGGGGCAGAAGCAGCAGAAGTAGCACGCATTTCATTTAATCTATCAGCATGTCTCAATCAAAACTGTACAGCCAGAAGTACAGAAAAGAGTGGGAGTCTTTACCTGAATTTAAAGGGTGGCTGAAGCCAGTAGTTGGGGATGACTGTCGAGCATACTGTGGGTTTTGCAAATCAGATATGCTTGCAAAAATGTATGACATCAAAAAACATTGTGCTACAGCAAAGCATATAAATAAATCAAAACCATATAACCCTGCAAAGCAGTCCTCATTACCGCAGCTAGTTAAGAAAGTGGATAACTGCAAAAGTGCAGAAGCTACTATGGCAATGTTGCGGAACACTGTTCACTGCTAGCATGCGACCATTTAGGTATGGCTTGCAAAGCTGCCTTTTCAGATTATGTTGCAGCAACAAACTTCCAAATGCACCGCACCAAGTGCACAGAAATGATTAAGGGAGTATTGGCTCCTTATTTTCTGAAAAGGATAACATCAGATGTGGGGGATGAGAGGTTCAGTCTCCTTTTGGATGAGTCCACTGATGTCAGTGTCTCAAAATACCTGGGTGTGGTGATTCGGTATTTTAGTGCTAAAAAAAAGAACAGTTGTGTCCACATTTCTTAGGCCGGTTGAATTGGAGGCGGGCGATGCCAGATCAATAGCAAAGGCAATATTGAGTTTCTTGAAAAGTGTAGCCTTAAAAAGGAGAATCTTCAGGGTATTGGCAATGATAATGTGTCTGTGATGACTGGAGTGCACAATGGCGTACACAAGATTTTAAAGGAAGAATGTGCTTTGCCCAATTTGGTACTCATCCGCTGTGCGTGCCATTCTTTACAATTGGCTGTCAGTGCAGCATCCAAAGAAACCAACCCTAGATGTGTTGAATACTTAATCAGGGAAACCTACAACTGGTTTTCTATATCCCCAAAACGGCGAGAGGCATACAAAGCAGTGTATGCCACCATTAATTATGGTCAGAAACCCCTGCAGATCACCAAAGTGTGTGCCACACGTTGGCTATCAATTGAGCCTGCGGTAACTCGTATATTGGACCAGTGGGAAGAACTGAAACTCCACTTTGAGTTGACCAAGGCCAGTGAGCATTGCAATATGGCAGATGTGCTCCATGCCATGTACATGGACAAGACCAACTATGTCTACCTTACATTCTTAAAATCAATTCTGTCTGAAGTTCAAGTTGCAGTGAAGTCATTTGAGGGAGAACATACAGATCCTGTCAAGCTTTTAGACAATCTGGTACACCTCATATCATCAATTTGTTGCAGAGTAGTCAACCCAATGGCAAAAATTAATGTCCTGAAGGATGCCATTGATGGACATCTCAGTCCAGCTCCATATCTTGGGTACCTTTTCGAAAGCACAGTGTCCCAACTCAGCCTTGCGCCAGAGGACGAAAAAGTAATTCAGAAACGATGCATCAACTATGTTGTTGCTCTAAGCAAGGAGCTGCAAGGAAGGCTCCCAGACAATCTCGAAACCTTACGAAACATGGCCCTGTTCAGTGTTAAGGAAACACTAAAACACAATAAAGGCACCAATGAAATTATTAAAGTAGCTGAGCTACTGGGAGACCACCCACAGTCAATTGACAAAATTGTTTCCCAATGGAGAAATATCCATTTATTGAGGTGGGAATCAACTGAAAATTCCACTGAGTTTTGGAGCGAAGTGTATAACTACACAGACGCTTCAGGGTTAAAACCATTCGAAGAACTGTGCAAAGCTGCACTGGCTGCCCTCTCCTTGCCACACTCAAATGCAGAGGTTGAACGGCTGTTCAGCCAAATGAGTGTGGTCAAGTCAAAGTTAAGAAATAGACTGTCAAATAGACACAATACTCCTTGTGCGGTATGGACTGAAGCTGGCTGGTGATACTTGTTACCAGCATAAACTACCTAATGAAGTTCTGCAACAGTTTGGCACCACAGCAGCATACAGCTTTAAAGCCATGCCATCCTTTTCTGCTGATACCAGCTCATTGGACAGTGAAGATGAAAATGATTTGCTTGTAAATCTATGATTAATCAAAGAATGGATTTTCCGGAACTGGGGGAATCAAGGCTGATGGTGACAGTGTCTGCACTGTGAATGAGAAAAGTAATGGAGGAAACCACTGCTAACCAGCCCAGCAGCACATTCTATGGAGAGAGTTGGAAAGAGGTGCCTAGCAATTGACAAACACGTTTAAGTTAAGATGCTAGCTGCAATTGTTCAATATAGCCTAATTGTTCATTTTCTGATACACCTTGTTATTATCTTGTATAATTGTTGATCATTTTGGTAGCATATTAACTACCACAGTGTTTTAATTGTTCAGTTCATGTGTTTCACTGGTTAATAAGAAAATAGCCTACACAAAATGTAAATGTTCAAAAGTGTTTAAGAAAATAGGAAAATAAGAAAATAGCCTACACAAAATGTAATTGTTCAAAAGTGTTTAAGAAAATAGGAAAATAAGAAAATAGCCTACACAAAATGTAATTGTTCAAAAGTGTTCAATATCAATGTTGTATTAAAAAATAAAAATAATCTGATCATGAAAAAGTGTTGTTTGTATTTCTTTTACAAATGCTGTGTGTATGTATGTGTATATATATATATATATATATATATATATATATGTGTGACATAATCAGTTAAGTGATTGACAGTTGTGGTGTCCTATCAGGGGACAATATGAGCTATTTAATGCGGGTTGGCTGTATCCGGAGATATGTCACGTCTTTGCTCCGCCCCGCGTGCGTCATTCACTCGAGTCTTAGGTATGTGTTGATAATGTCTGGTTTAAATCAGGTGTTTAGAACACTACTGATGTGTTGTTATCCCTTCAAATTGTAGCTGTCCATCAGCACTTTTCCGACGTTGCACGTTATCAGTTCGGAGTGAGTGTCTGTTCACCCTTCAGTTAATCGGCGGTCTTGATGATTGCTGTAAACAGTAGCCAGAGGGAAATATGTGAGGAATATTCTCTTGTGGTAAGTGTTATGTAAGATGGATAGAAATTGTAGTAAAAGAGCATTAGTAACATCTCGCTTTCTTTAAGGTGTGGGTGTTCTCTCTCTTATCCTCCAGACCGTTCTTCGCTCTCGTCTTCAGCACGAGCTTCCTCCTGTTTTTGCAGTGAATTGTGCTTAGTATAACCTGAGTGCATTTGAGAACCACGTGTTTACGCTGCGATCGCGCCGTGGGCCAGCAGCAGGATTTGTATCGTCTACTTCCTTTCCTTCTAGAGTAAACGTAAAGTTATAACCTGACTGTTATTTGGATGAGAGCCAGTATGTGGGTGTGTGTGCTGCATTAGCTCGATTTTTCTGTACGTCTTTTCTTTAGTTCTATCATGTAGCTATTGTTTAGATTTTGCGTTATCTAAGCAGGGGCGTGGTAGCGGGGGGGAAAAGGGTACCCAGGGCCCGAGGCAGGGGGGGGGCCCTTAGAAGACGCCGAGCTGAGAAGACCCCCCCCCCCCCCCCCCAGTTGGAGAAGTCGCCGCGCTCAAATCAAAAGTTTTTTACTAAACTCAGTGTATTTGTTTTCTTAGGAACTGAGGTGGCCAGGCGGAAGGACCTTCTCGTGCATGGTGATAGTGGTGTTGCAGTGGGTGACACTTTTTGAAGTGCCTGTGTGTGTGATCTAGTGCACGGTGACGTGTGTGTGCGTGAGTAGGATTGCGCTTTTGGAAAAGCCATTAAGTGGTCCTTCCGCCGGCAGAATCAGCCTGGTGGATTGGCATAATTGTTTGTTTGTATAACCTGTGAATTAAGATTTGTAGATCTTTTTGCTGCTCCTCCTACCCTCGTGGGTAGAGGACTGCTGATGTGGTCATTATATAAATTGCCCGCTGTGATTACCTCTCTTGTTAATTGCCATTATTTGTGCATGTAGCGCTGTGCGCTACCTTTTTTTACAAGAACATACTATTTCTAACTATCTTTTATACGTTAATAAACACTATTTTTATAAATTGTTTTGTACATGTCTCTGACCTTCCTGACACACATGAACCTGTGTGACCTAGTTCAAACTGCTGGGTTATTTTGATATTCTCTGATTTATTCAGGGTGGCGTAGTCGACAATTATCACAATAAGATAAAGTATCATCCTATACCGCCTATTGCCACATATGTATATATATGTTATGACGTCATAGCGCAATGACGTCACAACATTATTTAGCAACATTTAGCAACAAATCGACCTGCCTTTAGCAACTTCCGCTGAAAATTAGTTGGCAACACTGCACACACACACAGTTCGATCGCGCCCGTTCCCCCCCCCCCCCTCTCTCTCTCTCTCTCTCTCTCTCACACACACACACTCACTCACACACACACACACACACACACACAGTTCGATCGCGCCAGCGCGCCTCTCTCACGCGCACACACACTCCACCTTGAGAGAGAGGCGCGCGCGATCGAACTGTGTGTGTGTGTGCGTGTGAGAGAGAGAGGCGCGGGCGCGATCCAACTGTGTGTATGGAAAGCCAAGAGGGCCAAAAACACGCGAATTTTTACGCGTATTTCACGTGTATTTCACGCGTGAAATACGCCTTGATTATGTCACGCGTATTTCACGTGTATTTTACACGTAAAATACGCATGAAATACGCGTTAAAAATCAGTATGAACAGGTCGGTGTCATTGGCTGCTGAAGACTTGGGTCTAACCATTTCTGTGAGCTTAGAGGGGTGTACCTTTCATAGACTAGGCTACCACCAGTTTACATTCTATAGATCAACTTATTCAGGTTTTTTGTATAACGTATATGAATAATATATTTAAATAGAAGTTTTATGACAATTTAGATAAAAATAAAATTAACTTGTTTTTCTTCACTCATGGCTTTTTGTAAATAAACACATTAGTGGACATTCTAGCTTTAACATCAAAGCATTAAGGTGTGTGGGGAAATCAGTTACAGTGGAGTTAACCAATGCAGGTTTATGATCACTGCATGTTTAAGATACAGACCACTGTAATCAATATCTGTCTTTGGAAAACAACGTGAGCTTTTGTTGTGCTTACATTTACAGCTATAGCAAACAGGGGACGCTTTTTCAAACCTTTTTGTTCTGAAATTGGGCACTCAGACAAACTGTAATTAGGTATACAGGTGATTTTCTCAATTTAAAGGAATTTAATGACTTAAAGTATTTAAATATGTTATTTAAGGCTTTCAGGATTAGAATGGGAGCTTGTGCTCAGGGAAGGACAGGTATAAGAACTTGATTTGGCTTTCCTGACAGCAGAAGTATTTTACTGCTACCAAAATTAAATATCCTCCTATTTTTTTCTTTTTCTTCGTTTTCTTGTGTAGCCCAAAGAAAATAGATAGATTGCATTTTTATGAACAAATATTTTTACCAAGATTGCCCCCTTTTGCATATTAGTAGCTACATTTACATATTATTATTATTATTATAACAGGGACAATGGACAGTAAAGAACTGTCCCAGAATTACAGAGCTCAATTTCATCTGCAGTCCCTGGCATTTGACAGATGCTTTTATCCAAAGTGCCTTACATTGCATTTCAATGTACACATTTACATTCTTATCAGTTCTTGCTTTCCCTGGGAATCGAACCCATGACCTTAATTTTGCAAGCGCCAACATTCCACTGTTTGAGCTACAGGAAAAGTAGGAATTTATCTGTAAAACCAATCAACCTAACTCAAGATTTCAAATATTAAAAGTTAACATTTGATTGTGGAAAAGTTTACAGATGTGGTTCTTGATCAATGCAATTGTAATGAATATCTGTTAAAACAACATAACCTTGCTTTACAGGGACCAAATTACAGAAACGTCCTATCTTAAAGGTATTGTTCACTCAATTTAAAATTCTGTCTTCATTAACTCACCCTCATGTTGTTTCAAACATGCATGAGCCTCTTTCAATGTTTGGTTACTAATATTTGAAGATTATTGGTAACCAAACATTGCTGGTCTGGTCCCCATTGACTTCCATAATATTGTTTTCCATATGGAAGTTCCACACAAGAAAGAAACTTTGGAACAACATAAGGGTGAGTAAATGGGTGAACTATCCCTTTAAGCCCCAAGTTATAATCTAACAAGTTCAGTGTTTTAAATTGGTTCCAAAATGAAATGACAGTGGTTACTTAAGACAAGATATTACTCTGACTGAAGTTGTTTCTGCAATACAGCCTCAGGAAACCATTCCTCATGTATGCAGCCATATATCAAGGTGGACCTCACACAGCAGGGGCACACTCACAGTGTCATTACATGGACATTTATCAACTTTATCATAGAAGGCTTTAATAAAATAAAGCTAACAGACATAGGCGTCGATTTCGGGATGCGGTGATTTCGTACCACCAGATTTCGTCATGAGTCATTTTGTACCCACCACTTTTAACTTCCGTCCATATTAATTTGACTTTTGGTTCGATTTTTTGGACCGTTTTCAGTGGTTATGAGGAGCAATATGAGAGAGAAATTTGGCAATCATTGTCTGACCCAGCAAAAAAAAAAAACTATAATATATTTTTTATTGATTTTTCTGTTCGCATTTATGAGGGAAAAAACAACGTGTCAGTTCTCGTTTACTGACGTGAGCGTTCTGAAAGCGGCACTAAAAGACTTCTTTAAAACTTTAACAGAGACCTCAAACAGAACAGCTGCCTTTCTTTACATTTATTTTCGTTTTGTATTAATTATATCTTAATTTTAATCAATGTTTCATGAACCAATTGTCTGGATTTATTTAATAAATAAGAAGTAAATATAGCAGAATCACTACATGGAGGCGCCGGCGAGGGAATTGGAGTTCGTCTCATAAATTAACCGAAACTCGGCGTATAATGCACATTCACATTCACAGCTTATTTAGACACATTTAGATGCATTTATAATCATTACTTTTACCGGTTCTTTGTGGCAAGCTTTATGCGAGCGGTCGTGCGCTTGAGCACAAATTATGAGCTTTTGGCAATTTTTTTTTATAATTATTGACAAAATTAGAATATAGTAAAAGGTTTTTTTGTGTGTGTGAAAGTTTTGGCTGGGCCTGTTGAAAAGTGGGGCCGTGACTGAGCTACAGGACATCGTCTTTGAAAACATAACCTGCGCGAAAGAGAGAAAAAAAATTAATACGTCATTGTACCCAGAACTTCTGAAAATGCACTTCCGAATGCGTCTCTGTCCCCAGCACATTTCAAACCAAACTGACGCCCATGATAACAAAGATAGATTGACAGGTGACACTGCAATGACTACCCTTTTAAATTGCTAATTTAACCCTTTTTTTTTTTTTTTTTTTTTTTTACATCAGCAGGGTTCACTTGGAATGCTCCGAATGCAATGGGCAAATACGGTCCTCAATGGTCAATGCCCTCTGCCCTGCAGAGTTCAGCTTCATTTCATTTTTTCTAAATGTAATAAATTTTCAGTGAAATCAATTCTGATTTAAAATAGTAATGCATATGTTAACAAACTGACCCACTGTACCTTGTATCATGCAGATGATTTGTATGAATTTATTATCACAAGCTTGGATGTTATCTGTCAGTGCTTGAGGAAGGTAAAGTAAGTGGGGAACTGAAAAAAAAAACGAGTTGGCTTTATAGCACAGTCTCATTTCAGTAAACTGCTGGTTAGGTATGAATATGCCACATGGTGTCCGGTAAGAGACTTGGTGAAAATATGTTGGAAATTTGAGAGTAACATGTTTATTTGTCACCAGTGTTGTGCAAGTTACTTCCAAACTGTAATACATTATATCTTACTTGTTACTGTTATCTAAAAGTAATTCATTACCTTACAATATTACTCTCTCAGAATTGTAATGCGTTACATTACTACTGTAGGCCTATTACTTTTGAGTTACTTTCACCAAAATAACTATACAGAAGTAGAACCTAACATTCTAAAATGACTAGGGCTGTAACGATATGCGATATGAAACCGAAATCGCGACACTCAGATCCACGAACCTGCAGAATCGCAACACACCCCTTCCAAATCCCAGCGTTATCCTTCCCGTCCAGATCCAATGCTACCACATCTTTAAATTACTATTAGTATTATTTGAAGTTAACATAACATTATAAAATACGTAGACCTACACCACAAAACTAGTTGATGATAAATTATTTAAAATTTGGGAATTCCAGCTTTATGGACATGACATTTGCAGTCAAAACTTGAAATATAAATTCTCAGAAAATGCATTAATACCAAAATATTGAAATGTCTGTTTATCCATAGGCTCCTCCCTGAAAGGAGTCCAGACATTAGAAAAATATCAGTCTACACATGCGTTTTATATTTAATATTATGGAAATAGACAATCATGCGTGACAAAAAAAACTTTAACTTTTAGGAGGCAACGATTTTTTTTTTTAAATTCTGTGAATTAAACTGCGCAAATCGGATGAAGAAGGGTTGGCTCTCCACAGAACATAAAATATGTATTTTATTTTATTTTTCGTGTTCTCATTTATGAGGAAAAAACAATGTTACAGACGTGACAGTTCGGACGCGACCGCTCTGAGTCTGAAGCGGCACTAAAAGACTGCTTTAAAACTTTCACAGAGACCTTACACACCCATAGCCTTTCTTTAAAGTGAATTTCGTTTTGTATTAATTGTATCTTAATTTTAATCAATGTTTCATCAACCAATTGCCTGGATTTAAGCGCGTGAACTGGAGCGCGTCTCATAAATGAACCGAAACTCAGCGTATAAGGTAGCCTATTCACGGACCTGAAAAAATATATCTATATTGATATGTCTGCTTGTAAACAGAACAATTCAAAACGAAAGAAAACAGACTGCTCTCTGCTTATGAAATTAAATGTGCATTTCTCTCTGGTGCATTCACTAGCCTACTGCGAAGATCGCGAGTCAGCATCGTCAACTTCATCTTGACCTTATTAATAAACAATTAAAATATCTCCTTGCTATATTTGACATATTCATAATCATTGCTTTTGCCGGTTCTTTGTGACAGCTTTTAGGTGCTTTATCGGCAGCGCCGCAGCCCTTACATGAGCGCGTCACCACCGCATCAAAAACATGATTGCGTGATAAAAAACATGAAAAATACCACATAAACATAGCCTAACTGTTTAGAAAGAAAACACAGAACGAATAGCCTAATGCTCATACGTCCATCTCGCGAATGTATAGTCTTCTTCATGCCATCTTCACCATTAGCTGCTTTTCCACTGGCCAGCGCGAGCACAGAGGCCGAAATCATACCTCACGGCGCTCCTGTAAAAAATAAATCGCTATTAAAAAATATATCAGACGCTGCCATTTAGTCTTTATTTACAGACTTGGACACCACACGCGGCTATTGACTGACCACGAACAGTTAATTTAGCCTACTTGCATTTTTCATTCATTAATGTCTCCAGGTCTTCCTGTTTTTTGTTTGTTTTGTTTTTTGTTTGTTTTACAATTAAAACTAAAAGTCTGATGTAACGCAAGCCTTACTGTACATGTACCGAGTAAAATATTACTGAAAACTGATTAGTAATGCCTTACACTACTGCGTTACAGCAAAAAGTAATATGTTACTGTAATGCATTACTTTTGTAACGAGTTACTCCCAACACTGTTTGTCACCACAACAACTCAGTTATTAACAAGGATTGAATTGTTGTACTTAGTTGTGGGTGTATTAGTGTGTGGTTTTCTATAGAAACAGAAAATGCAGAGTAAATATTCTAACATTAAATATTAGAGACAACACGGCACTGACAACATACATTATACTTCATCTCATTAAACGACAAATTAAACCCCATGTAGCCTACTATTTAAATCGATTGCTGGACGTCGTAATAGTATTGTAGCCTACATAAATCTGATTTAGCATTTTATTAGCAACCCCCACCCCACCTGTTCCACCCACTTTTTAAAACAAAGTTACGTCACTGATTTTTATGTTTATATGTATACTTAAATGTTATATGGTGCTTTACCAAAGTGTCTAATAATTTTTACAGATAAATTGCTTTAATACCAATTACCAAGGTGACCTGTAAAATACTTCTGCTGTCAGGAAAGCCAAATCAAGTTCTTATACCTGTCCTGACCCGAGCACAAGCTCTTATTCTAATCCCGAAAGCCTTTAATAACATATTTAAATACTTTAAGCCTTTAAATTGATAATATCACCTGTATATCACCAAACAAAAAGGTTTGAAAAAAAGCGCCCCCTGCTTGCTATAGCTGTAAATGTAAGCACAACAAAAGCTCACGTTGTTTTCCAAAGACAGATATTGATTACAGTGGTCTGTATCTTAGACCTGCAGTGATCATAAACCTGCATTGGTTACCTCCACTGTAACTTATTTCCCCACACACCTTAATGCTTTGATGTTAAAGCTAGAATGTCCACTAATAATGTGTTTATTTACAAAAAGGCATGAGTGGAGAAAAACAAGTTAATTTTATTTTTATCTAAATTGTCATAAAATTGCTATTTAAATATATTAAATATACAAAAAACAGGAAGACCTGGAGACATTAATGAATGAAAAATGCAAGTAGGCTAAATTAACTAAAATGACAGCCTACGGTCTCATGGATTTCACGGACACATGAAATAAGTACACAAGACCGAAAATTCATATGAAGTGTGCCATTTGGGGACAGGGCCTATGATCGTGAACCACAATAGCCACATATATGAGATCATTTAAATTTACAGTAATTTTTAGGTCAATATGTTTTGCAGCACTTAAATGTGTAAATCCAGAAGCCCAGTATTTATCTGGAGGTCTTTGTCCTTTGCCTGTCAACCTGGTTTGTCTCTGCCTTTTCTGTTCTGCCCTGTTTGCCATTGTTCACCCTGCCTGTCTTGACCATTCTTAATAAAAAAGCTGCAAATGGATTCCCCTGGCCTGACCCTGCCTCGATACAACACATATGCTGCATCTGCTCGCTATCTGCCGATCGGCTCTGGTAGTTCCGCTTCAGCACTGATGATGTTGTAGGAATAGTGCGCTCTGGTTGGTCTGGATTATTCTAGAATTTTTATTTTATACAGAAATAAGTTATTTATAATTCAGATGATATATATATATATATATATATATATATATATATATATATATATATATATATATATATCATCTGAATTATAAATAACTTATTTCTGTATAAAATAAAATATATATATATATATATGCAGACACAGAGAATATTACTTGCCTTACCTGATTAGAACAATGAAAAGAATTTTAAAAAACTATAAACAAGAAGTAACCGAACTAATGTGAAGCGAAAGTGAAAGTAAGTGGTGTTGGGCTCACGTAACTCTCTCATTAGAATCAAACTGTTTCAACATTTGCGATGTATTTGGATGCTAAACTATTCTTTATTATAGGCTTTGTACTTCACTCACGTTCCAATATGTGTGTGTGTGTGTGTGTGTGTGTGTGTGTGTGTGTGTGTTGGTGTGAGTGTGTGTGTGTGTGTGTGCGTGTGAGAGAGAAAGAGAGAGGCGCGGGCGCGATCGAATTGTGTGTGTGTGTGTGTTTGTGTGTGCGTGTGTGAGAGAGAGAGGCGCGGGCGCGATCGAACTGTGTGTGTGTGTGGGTGTGTGTGTGTGTGCATGTGTGGGAGAGAGAGAGGCGCGGGCGCGATCGAATTGTGTGTGTGTGTGTGTGTGTGTGCGTGCGTGTGTGGGAGAGAGAGAGGCGCGGGCACGATCGAACTGTGTGTGTGCTTGTGAGAGAGAGAGGTGCGGGCGCGATCGAACTGTGTGTGTGTGTGTGTGTGTGTGTGTGCGTGAGTGAGAGAGAGAGAGAGAGAGAGAGAGAGAGAGAGAGAGATGCGCGGCGCGATCGAACTGTGTGTGAGAGAGAGAGAGAGAGAGAGAGACGCGGGCGCGATCGAACTGTGTGTGTGTGTGTGTGAGAGAGAGAGAGAGAGAGAGGCGCGGGCGCAATCAAACTGTGTGTGTGTGTGCGTGTGTGAGAGAGAGAGAAAGAGAGAGGCGCGGCGCGATCGAACTGTGTGTGTGTGTGTGTGTGTGTGTGTGTGCGTAATACATGTAATAAATAAATAAAAGTGCGTATAAATATAATTTTGGACACAAGAGGGCAGTATAGCCATATTTATGATTTTGTGTTTAAACTATCACTGGAAGAGACCAGAGAAGAGAAAGTTGTTCGGCCGATGAGATCTAAATATGTACCGAGTTTCATATTATTACATGCAAGCATGTTTGATATATGAACAAGTGTTCGAATCGCATTCCAGGGGGCGCTGTCGAGCCTCCCTGCCACGCCTGGGTACCAGCTTCAGCCCGGCCCTGATGGCCGCGGGTTCTGACCTGTGTGCAAAGTTTCAAGAGTTTTCGAGCACGTTAAGGGCCCCAAAACCTTGAAAAACAAAAATAAAAGCATTCTCACTCAGCAGACAAATCCCCCTCCCCCCAAACACACGGAGAGACGTAGGGTCAGAGAGAGAGGAAGAGAAAATTCTCCAAACCATCCACATTCAAACCAAAATATCTGACTTCCTGTTGGTCTGAGCTAATAACTGTAAATTAGAAAGTTGTCCAGCTCGATATGAATAATATACATACAAGATTGTAGATAAAAGTATAGACCTAACTCCCCCTCTTTTGTCAAAAGGTGGCGCTTCTGAGCCCCTGCACCACGCCCGTTTCTGAAACTTTGCACGTGTCTACTGGCAAATAAATGTGATGTGTCTGTCAAGTTTCATGCAATTTCAAGTATGCTAAGAGTCTCAAAGGCATCGAAAAAGAATCTTAAAGTTTTATGCGTTACCATGGCAACAGTATCTAAGATATCAATAATCCTTTCACAGGTCTACATCTGCCGTGTGTTTACATTATACACATAAAGTTTTAAGCAAATCGGGTAAAAATAAGAGGGTGATTTAAAAGCATTTTGAAAGTGACACACTTCCTGCTGCCAGTTGGTGGCGCTATAACTTTGACTCACAATAGTCACATCCATGTGATCGGCCTCTCACAGCGAACACACTGCTGAAGTTTCATCAAGATCAGTCAATGTATGCAGAAGTTATAACACACTTCCTGTTTCCATTATTCGCCATAAATTTGTTTCCTCGTGTGTTAGATAAATATGTAATCAGAATCAGAATCAGAAAGAGCTTTATTGCCAAGTGTGCTTGCACACACAAGGAATTTTCCTTGGTACTGAGGCTTCCAGTGCACATATACAAATACAGATACAACAAGTAATAGTAATACAAATAGTAATACAAATTATACAAATAAAATTATAAAAAATATGAAAATACTATAAAAATATATGGTCACAGTTGGGTTTTGTCAGAATAAACATTTACAGATAATGAACATATTTACAGTATTTTGTATAATATAAATATAAATATCACCTGAATTTTTAAGATATTGCACCAAACTGTCACGGTAGACGGATTCACTGGTTCCTTCTTGTCTTGTGTTTATGTTGTTGTATGAGTGCACGTGTGCTAGAGGCGTGTGTAAGAGGCGTGTCTGTATGTCATTACCTGATCCGCTCCAGCTGCCCATCATCACTTCACCAGCTGCAGTCGATCTCACCATGCTATTATACTCACCGCTGTTCTCTCATCTTTGTCAGATCGTTGTTTGATGTTTCCCTGTCTGGTCTTCTGGTTCGTGTCCTGCCTGGTGTTCCTGTTCGTCGTCTTCCTTGTGGATTTTGTCGTTTCACCGTCTGTCTGCACTTCACCGGATTTGACCATCGAAGTCCCTGCGTCAACATTCCACCAACCGACTTACTGTTCTGGACTTTGTTACTTTCCCAAATAAATTGTTTAACTCGCGTTTGCTTCCTGTCGTCAGTTACTATGACACAAACAGTGGGAGTATTGCACTTACAGGCATATGCCTTGGGAGATATGTTGACTGTTCAGAAGGGAGATGGCCTGTGGGAAGAAACTGTTCCTGTGCCGAGATGTTCTAGTGGCCAGTGATCTGAGTCGCCGTCTTGACGGTAACAGTTCAAACAGGTGGTGTCCAGGGTGAGTGGAGTCTGTGATGATTTTACCTGCTCTCTTCCTCACTCTGGAAGAGTACAGGTCCTGGAGGGATGGCAGGGGGGCACCAATAATCCTCTCCGCAGTCCGGACTGTCCGTTGTAGTCTCCTGATGTCTGATTTGGTAGAGGAACCAAACCAGACCGTGATGGAAGTGCATAAGACAGACTCAATAACGGCTTAGTAGAACTGAATAAGCAGCTCCTGTGGCAAGTTGAACTTCCTCAGCGGGCGAAGGAAGTACAGTGTCTGCTGGGCCTTTTTCACAGTGGAGTCAATGTGATTGTCCCACTTCAGGTCCTGAGAGATGATAGTGCCCAGCAATGTTCCATCTAAGCTGCGCGCGTGCGCGGCCGCGCACTTCTGATGCTGAGGCCGCGCACTTCTGAAGCCGCGGCCGCGCAGAAAAGATTAATTTCAGGCATGGTTAGATTACTACAAAAGAGTTCACATATTCACTTTTCTTGAAAATATTTAGCTATTCGATCTATTTAAATGCGTCAGCTTGTTATATATTATAATAATATAATACGTAAACAAATTGAAGCATTTAAACTGATATATTATATCACTTCAAATACTTCAATTCGTTTTTTTAATATTATATTATATTAGGCCTATATTTTATTATATTATAAGCCTAAAGAATCTCACGGGATCATTGCCATTAAAAACTTTGAAACCCCCTGCTAAAGAAAATATTGGAAATTCATAAGAAATAAACAATAATTTAACTTTGATGGTTTAATGCTTCCTGTACACAATTAATTGACTGTACAAAAATACTTTGTTTTTCCCAAACCATCTCAGTGTAACAGCTTACTTTTCTTTCATACTATATTCTATTATTGTAAAGAATTGAACTGTCCTGCAGAAGATTTAGTAAATTATTTTTCATAGGATTTCTTGGTAAAGACTGTACTGTTAAAAAAAATATCAGGTAACCTAAAATGTGCTTCATTTAGTGACTTCTTAATTACCTGCTTGTTTTTCAAAAATATGATTTAATACCAATAAGTTACATCAAGGGTCAAATAAAATAGAAATGCCACATTCAAGTTAAAAGTTACAACTGAATGTTGAAACCATTGTGTTTATACATATGCTGTACAGGTCAGGTATAAAGAATATTTTTGCTCAGGTGGCGAAATATGTCCGCCCAATAGAAAAAAGTTTTGCTCAGCAAGAAAAAAAATTAGAGGGAACATTGGTGCCCAGGAACCTGAATGACTCCACTGCTTCCACAGTGCTGTTCATGATGGTGAGTGGGGGGAGTTCTGCGCTGTTCCTCCTGAAGTCCACGATCATCTGCACTGTTTTAAGCGTGTTCAGCTCAAGGTTGTTATAACTGCACCAGACAGCCAGCTGTTCAACCTCCAGTCTTTAAGCAGACTCGTCACCATTTTGGATGAGACCGATGACTGTGGTGTCGTCTGCAAATTTCAGGAGCTTGACAGTGGGGTCTTTAGAAGTGCAGTAATTACTGTACAGGGAGAAGAGCAGTGGGGAGAGAACGCACCCTTGGGGAGCGCCAGTGCTGATTGTGAGTGTCTTGGATATGTGTTTCCCCAGTCTCACTCGCTGCTGCCGGTCCGTTAGGAAGCTGGTGATCCGCTGACAGATTGAGGATGGCATGGAAAGCTGGGTCAGTTTGGCTGTGAGAAGACCAGTCATGATGGTATTGAAGGCCGAACTGAAGTCTACAAAGAGGATCCTTGCATAAGTCCCTAGTCTGTCGATATGTTGCAGGATATAATGCAGTCCCATGTTGACTGCATCATCCACAGACTTGTTTGCTCTGTAAGCAAACTGAAAGGGATCCAGCAGGGGTCCGGTGATGTCCTTCAGGTGGGCCAGCACCAGTCTTTCAAACGACTTCATGACCACAGACGTGAGAGCGACAGGTCTGTAGTCATTAAGTCCAGTGATTTTGGGTTTTTTGGGGACAGGAATGATAGTGGAGCGTTTGAAGCAGCAGGGAACTTCACACTGCTCCAATGATCTATTGAATATCTGCGTGAAGACCGGGGCCAGTTGGTCAGCGCAGGCTTTTAAACAAGCAGATTACATGCCGTCTGGGCCTGAGGCTTTCCTAGTCTTCTGTTTTTTGAAGACTCTGCTACCGTCCTCCACACAGACCTTAAGCTCAGGTTGGATGGCAGGAGGGGGGAGTAATGGGAGAGCAGGAGGTGAAAATGAATGTGTGAAGTGCAGATCAGACCGGGTGTGTGGTGTGAATGAGGGCTTTTCAAACCGGCAGTAAAATGAATTTAAATCGTCAGCCAGGTGTTGATTGTCCACAGATCGGGGGGATGGTGACTTGTAGTTGGTGATGTTCCTCAGGCCATTCCAGACTGATGATGGGTCGTTGGATGAAAACTGGTTTTTCAGTTTATCAGAGTAGTTCCTTTTAGCAACTCTGATCTCCTTTGTCAATCTGTTTCTGGCCTGGTTATACAAGATTTTATACCCACTTCTGTAAGCATCCTCTTTGGCATGACGAAGGTGTTTGAGTTTCCCAGTAAACCATGGTTTATCATTAGTGAATGATAAGAATGTCCTGGTAGGAATGCATGTATCCTCACAGAAACTTATATATGATGTTACAGTATCTGTGAGCTCATCCAGATCGTTGGTAGCAGCTTCAAAAACAGTCCAATCAGTGCAATCAAAGCAGGCCTGTAGATCCTGCTCTGCTTCATTAGTCCATCTTTTTACAGTCCTTATTACAGGTTTAGCTGATTTCAGTTTCTGCCTGTAGGTCGGTATCAGATGAACCAAACAGTGATCAGAGAGCCCCATAGCTGCCCGTGGGACCGAGTGATACGCATTTCTATTGTGGTGTAACAGTGGTCCAGTATATTACTGTCTCTGGTGGGGAATGTAACGTCTGTAGTTTTGGTAGTTCACGGGAAAGATTTGCTTTGTTAAAATCCCCAAGAATGATTAAAAGAGAGTCTGGGTAGCTTTGTTCCGTTTCAGCTATTTGTTCAAGTCAAGTCAAGTCATGTCACCTTTATTTATATAGCGCTTTTACAATACTAATTGTTTCAAAGCAGCTTTACAGAGATAACAGGAAAGTAAAGTTGTAATAGTATTGTTAAATTCAAAATTAAATGTTAAATGTCCCCAAATAAGCAAGCCAAAAGCCAATGGCGAATGAAGGCGAAAAAAAAAGGCGACAGTGGCAAGGAACCAAAACTCCATCAGGTGACAGAATGGAGAAAAAAAACCTTGGGAGAACCCAGGCTCAGTCGGGGGGCCAGTCCTCCTTTGGCCAACAACGAACAGTGTATACTTGCTCTTTGATACTTGATTGCTGTTCCTGATCCTGATCGAATGCTCCTGTCTGCCTAGCTGCCTTCTGTGTTTTGTTTGCTTCGAGGCTGTAAGCTCCGTCTAAGCCTCGTATTAGCTTTGTATTTCTTTCTGTTTTGAACAATCATTTACTACCATTTCTAGTTGTTTATACTACTAAATACAGATTAGACAACATCTCAGATTAACCTGACATCGCTAGCTTCCGTTATTGTTAGAACAACACGCTAGTAACTCGCTAGCCTGTTAAACGCGCCACCCGTGCGCTCAGTTATTTATTTATTTTTCTCTCGCGCGCCCGCGCCTCTGAGTTCATAAAAAGCCCAGGTGAGTAAGAATCAGTCAACAAACACGGTGAGTAATGTCTTGTCCTGTTATTGTCACCTGTACTTCATGTTACATGTTTAGCATAGCCTTCCCCGTCGGCAATATAGGGTTTATATGTGATAAATGCAAGGAAACAGTAAGGCTGACGGAGAAGATGTCAGAATTAGAAACACGCATCCAAACTTAAATTGAGGATAGTAAGTGTGCTAGAGCTTTAGATTCTACTTTGTATGCGCCTAGCATAGTGAACTCTTTACATGATTCGGTTCCGGCTGAATTATTGCCTGTGCAGCCAGGCAGATGGTTGACAGTGAGGGATCGCTCTAGTCATGGATCAAAAAACCACTCTTCCGTTCTGATTACCACAACAAATCGATTTGCCCCACTCAGTGAAACACCCACTGAGAGTTCTGTTTATTGTGCCCTGGTAATTGGCGATTCTATTACACGGTAAAAATAGGGACACCAGCCAACATAGTCACATGTTTGCCGAGAGCCAGAGCGCCTGACATCAAAGCAAATTTAAAAGTGCTGGCTAATGCTAATCGTAAATTCTCTAAGATTGTTATTCACGTCGGCACTAATGATGTTCGACTCCGCCAGTCGGAGATCACCAAAATTAATATTAAAGAGGTGTTTGAACTCACAAGTATGATGTCAGGCACTGTAATTTGCTCTGGCCCCCTTCCTGTTCGAAGGAGTGATGAGATAGTTAGCAGATTGTCATCACTCAATGGCTGGCTGTCTAAGTGGTGTCCGCAAAATAATATAGAATTCATAGACAATTGGAAAAGTTTTTGGGGCAAACCTGACCTGTTGAAAAGAGATGGTATTCATCCCTCCTGGGATGGTGCTGCTCTTCTCTCTAGTAATTTGGCTCATAGTCTTAGAGACAAAACATGACAATCTGGGGCTCAGGTCAGGAAGCAGACAAACTGGCTAAACCAACCTTGTGCTAGCGGCCTCGCGTCACCAAGGTCAGATAAATCCCATCACATAGAGGCTCTTTCACCTAGATATCATCATATAGAGACTGTGTCTGTTCCCCGAATTTGGAAATCAAAAAAAGTCCAAACCGATCGAAGGTTAAAAATGTATTTGATATTCAACAAATAAAAAATAGATATAATAAAGATGAGCAAACGATAAAGCTTGGGTTGCTGAATATTCGATCCCTTACTTCAAAAGCACTCATAGTTAATGATATGATTTCAGATTATAACCTAGATGTGCTGTGTATGACAGAAACCTGGCTAAAACCAGACGATTACATTACTTTAAATGAGGCCACCCCTCATGATTACTGTTATAAACATGAACCTCGCCTGAAAGGCAAAGGGGGAGGTGTTGCTGTAATTTATAGTAATATTTTCAAAACCACTAAAAAATCTAGTTTAAAATATATTTCTTTTGAAGTGTTGGTGCTTAATGTAAAAATATATAATGTAAACGATAAATCAAGTTTGAGAATTCTGCTGGCAACTGTATACAGGCCACCAGGGCACCATAAAGATTTTATCAAAGAATTTGCTGACTTTATATCAGAATTAGTATTGACTGCAGATAAAGTCCTAATTGTTGGTGATTTTAATATACATGTAGATAATGGAAAAGATGCAATGGGATTGGCATTTAAAGACATTCTTAACTCTATTGGAGTTAGACAACACGTGTCAGGACCTACTCATTGTCGTAATCATACTCTAGATCTAATATTATCACATGGAATCAATGTTGATGCTGTTGAAATTCTGCAGCAGAGCGACGACATCTCAGATCATTATCTAGTCTCATGTAAATTACATTTAGCCAAGGCTGCAAAGCCAACTCCGTGTTACAAGTATGTTAGACCTATCACTTCTGCCACTAAAGATTGCTTTATCAATAATCTTCCTAATCAGTTTCATCGTCTCAGCATCCCAGATAGCTTAGAAGAACTTGATATTGCAACAGAAACTTTTAACTCTCTCCTTTCCAGCACTTTAGATACAGTTGCTCCGTTGCGCTTAAAGAAAATAGTCCAACACCGTGGTACAACGAGCACAACCGGGCCCTTAAGAGAGCAGCCATAAAAATGGAGCGCAACTGGAAGAATACAAAACTAGAGGTATTTCGGATTTCATGGAAGGAGAGCTCGATTGCTTACAGAGAGGCTTTAAAAGCTGCTAGATCTGCTTATTTTTCAACCCTATTAAAAGAAAATAAACATAATCCAAGGTATTTATTTGAAAAAGTGGCTACACTAACGAAAAAGAAAGCTTCAAGCCCAGAAGTTTCCAAGAAACACAGCAGTAATGACTTTATGAACTTCTTCACTTATAAGATTGATAATATTAGGGACAAAATTATAACTATGCAACCGTCTACTACAGCATCACATCAGGGAGTGCATTATAGTCTCCCCGAGGTAAAATTTGATTCATTTGTTGCCATAGGAGAGGAAGAATTTTGCAAACTCGTTAATTCATCTAAATCGACAAAATGTATGTACCCTATACCGACTAAACTACTGAAAGAGATGCTTCCAGAAGTCATAGATCCTCTTCTTAATATCATTAATTCATCTTTGTCTCTAGGATACGTACCAAAAACCTTTAAGCTGGCTATGATTAAACCGCTTGTTAAAAAAACGCAACTTGATCCTACAGAATTAGTCAATTACAGGCCGATCTCAAATCTACCTTTTCTGTCAAAGATACTAGAAAAGGCAGTATCCTCACAACTCTGTTCCTTTCTTAAAAGAAATGGTATCTGCGAGGATTTCCAGTCAGGATTTAGACCGCACCATAGCACTGAGACAGCTCTCATTAGAGTCACAAATGATTTGCTCTTATCATCCGATCGTGGTTGTATCTCTCTATTAGTGTTACTTGATCTTAGTGCTGCATTTGACACCATTGACCACAACATTCTCTTAAATAGACTAGAAAACTATGTTGGCATTAGTGGAATTGCATTAGCATGGTTTAAATCATATTTATCTGACCGCTATCAGTTTGTAGCAGTAAATGAAGAGATGTCTTATCGATCACAAGTTCAGTATGGCGTACCACAAGGTTCAGTACTAGGACCGCTGCTGTTCACTCTGTACATGCTACCTTTAGGAGATATCATTAGGAAACATGGAATTAGCTTTCACTGTTATGCTGATGATACTCAGCTCTATATTTCTTCCAAACCTAACGAAACTCACCAATTCACAAAAATATCGGAATGCATAGTTGATATCAAAAATTGGATGACTAGTAATTTCCTACTACTAAATTCTGAAAAAACAGAGATTCTAATTATTGGACAAAAAACTTCCACACGTAATAACCTAGAATACCGTCTAACACTTGATGGCTGCTCTGTTAAGTCTTTGTCGTCAGTTAGGAACCTGGGTGTGCTCTTTGATACCAATCTTTCATTTGAAAGTCACGTGTCTAGTGTCTGTAAAACCGCATTTTTCCATCTTAAAAATATATCTAAATTACGTCATATGCTCTCATTGTCAAATGCGGAACAACTAGTTCATGCGTTCATAACATCAAGGCTAGATTATTGTAATGCTCTACTGGGTGGTTGCCCTGCACGCTTAATAAACAAACTACAGCTAGTTCAAAACGCAGCCGCTAGAGTTCTTACCAGAACCAGGAACTACGACCATATTAGCCCGGTTCTGTCAACACTGCATTGGCTCCCTATTAAACATCGTATAAATTTTAAAATATTGCTGATTACTTACAAAGCACTAAATGGTTCAGCTCCCCAGTACTTGAGCGAGCTCTTAACGCATTATAGTCCTTCACGTCTATTGCGATCTCAAAACTCCGGCCAGTTGATAATACCTAGAATATATAAATCGACTGCTGGCGGTAGATCCTTTTCCTATTTAGCTCCAAAACTTTGGAACAATCTTCCTAACATTGTCCGGGAAGCAGACACAGTCTGTCTGTTCAAAGCTAGACTAAAAACACATCTCTTTGACCTAGCATTCACATAACACTCTATAGCCTTCTATAATTCAATATTAGGCTGCTTAGATTAGGTCAGCCGGAACTGGGAACACCTCCCTCATATCCTGATGTACTCGTTACATCATAAGAAGAATGGCATCTACGCTAATTTTAGTGTCTTTGTTTATTCCGAGGTTTTCCCGCAGCCTGCTGGATCCAGGCCGTTTCCAGATCTGACGAAGGACTTTCGCCTGGACCCGATGACAATGCAGTGCTGAAGTGCCAACTAGCCTCTCCCTATGGAGGATCCCTATACCACTCTACAGATAAAGCGTTGTGGAATTTTTCGGTTCGCGTACCTACCCAAAGTGATAAGATAAAATAAAAATTCTGCATCAAAATTTATAGACAAGTAGTTTTTGTAAGGAATTACAAACCTGCGCACATATATTCAAACGCACATAACTATAGAATCAATTCTTAATGCGCATGTGAACGCCATCAGCGTCTATCACAGGTTCACGTTTAAAGTCTGTTTAGAGAGAACGGTGTCGTCTTAGCGGCCCCTAATTTAATAACAAATGATCATTTAGACGGAAGTGAATCAATCAAAACTAACTTTAGCTGGAAAAAACATTTTTCAAGAGCCACTATAAAACCAAACCAATCTCTGTTACCTTAAATTATATGTTTATCTCTGTAAAGCTGCTTTGAAACAATCTACATTGTTAAAAGCGCTATATAAATGAGGATGAGTGTATGATTATGATTTAGGCGGCATAATAGGTCAGAAGTCAGATTGGATCAGAACTTTCACAATATTTATCCAGTTCATCTGGTTAGGGGTCGGAGTCATCACGCCGGTATGGAGATGAGTTTGTTGAGGTGTCCATGAGGCCTTCACAGTGTTGATGAGGCTGGCACTTCAGGGATGCGTTGTCGTCGTGTCCATGTGATGGTCCTTCCTCAGATCTAGATATGGCCTGGATCCGGCGGTTTGCGGTAAACCTCGGGATAAACAGAGAGACTAATATTAGCGTAGACGCCATCCTTCTTATGATGTACAAAGTACATCAGGATTTATGGTAAGTGTTCCCGGTTCCGGCTGATCTAAACTATGCAGCCTAACATTGAATTATAGCAATCTATAATGTGTTATGTGTATGCTAAGCCAAAGAGATGTGTTTTTAGTCTAGATTTGAACTGACAGACTGTGTCTGCTTCCCGGACAATGTTAGAAAGATTGTTCCAAAGTTTTGGTGCCAAGTAGGAAAAGGATCTACCGCCAGCAGTTGATTTTGATATTCTAGGTATTATCAACTGGCCAGAATTTTGAGATCGCAATAGACGTGAAGGACTATAATGGGTTAAGACCTCGCTCAAGTACTGCGGAGCTAAACCATTTAGTGCTTTGTAAGTAATCAGCAATATTTTAAAATGTATACAATGTTTAATAGGGAGCCAATGCAGTGTTGACAGAACCGGGCTACATCAGCCAGCCATCAGCCTGATAGCCATCAGCCATCAGAAGTTCAGCCAGCTGTTGTAGCGCCGCACTCACACACGTGTCTGGCGGGAAGTAAACATTCACGAGAATGAAAGAGGAAAATTCCCGAGGCGAGTAGAAGGGTTTACAGTTTATGAAATGTGCCTCTAAATTAAGAGAGCACATCTTCTTCAGTGTTGTTACATCTGAACACCAACTTTCGTTAATGTAGAAACACAATCCACCACCTCTCGTTTTCCCCGTTAGCTCCGCGATGCGATCCGCTCGGAACAGCTGGAAGCCCGGCAGATGTATTGCGTTGTCCGGTATGGCTTCACTCAGCCAGGTTTCAGTGAAGCACAAAGCAGCAGAGTTTAAAAAATCCTTATTAGTGTGGGTGAGGAGAAGAAGTTCATCCGTTTTGTTAGGAAGGGATCGGAGATTCGCGAGATGAATACTGGGGAGTGCAGGCCGCGCTCGCGGAGTTTAACCAGCGTGCCGGCACGCTTCCCGCGTTTGCGTCTGAACGCGCGTTTGAACAACACCGCTGCCCCTCCGGGGAGAATGTACAGCAAAACGTCCAAATAATCAAAAACTGTAGAAAAGGTTTCTGGTGTGTGTTTCCTAATGTCCAGTAGTTCGTCTTTGGTGAAACTGATAGGAAAAGAATGACTAAACGCAGAACAAACTAACAAAAACAACACAATAGCTGGAGAGCTCCACACCGAGGCAGCCATCCTGAATGATTATTCAAGATGAACGCCATCTGGAATATTAATAGTGAATATTAAATAGTAGATATACTATTTTGCAGTGTTGTTTAACATGTTGCTGTTATGTTTGTGTCATTTATTGTAATTACTTTAGATCATTGCAGAATTCAACAGGCATTCCTTTTATGAGGGTCTTGACTGGCATTAACCAAAACTGCTGTGTCTGTGCCGGTCAAAGCGCTGTGCTGACATAGCAGAAATGAGGACCATAATGGATAGCTTAGATAAAAATGTAAGTACATATATTTCTACTGTACTTTTTTCGTAAACATTATGGGCATTTCCTTTCTTGCAATTTCTCTTGTCCTGCATAATTTTTATTAGTGCTGCAAAATATTGAGTAACAAAGTAATATTCCATTTCTTAATGCAGAAGTATTTAAAATCAATTAAAATTACTTAGTCACCTTCTAGTCAATATTTTTATTACGTTATATTAAGTTTTATCTTTGATAATCAAAATGATATTTTGAAAGTTTTTTTCCCCCAGTGAAATCAATTTCTTCAGGCCTTAAAATATTGTAGCTTGATTGTAACGTTTTATACCCTTGCTTCATTTAGTGTACAGATCTACGAATATGCAAAATGCCTACATTTATTCACAGTGTATATATAGTATTTTACCTAATTCTCTCAGTTTAAAGGGGTAGTTCATCCAAAATTGAGTTCTGTCTTTAATTACTCTCCCTCATGTCGTTCCAAACCTAAGACCTTCATTCTTCTACGCAAAACACTAAATAAGACTTGGTGTACTCATGTTGTGTTTAAGTCTTTGAGCTTCAGTGTTGTATACAGTATATGTGTGAAAGCACATTTTGAAGTTTGTCATTGTTTATTGCAGCACACAGATTCTGAAGAAGATCTGATCTGGGGCAGACTGAATCATTACAGTGGTGGAAGATTAGACTGACCCCATTCCATGCAACTCTACTGATATGGCCCTTGTAATCGAGGAAGCAGTTGTTCTGCGAGGACTTGCTGACATACAAATGTCATTGCTTTATGCTCTCAACATAAACTACCCCAGATACACCTTTGACAGATTCAGAGGCTGTTGATGAACATTGGAGCTGATACCTGCAGTGCAAGAGTGCACTCCCTTAAAAATGCATTGTTGAATTAAAGATTATGAGGTAAGGTGTTGTGTATTTCTACCAAGAGAGCCTGTGTTTGTTGTTGTTGTTTTTTTTCACGTTTTTACTAGTTCTCTGCATCAATGGCCTGACTTACATTAATGGAGGGACAGAAAGCTCTCGGACTAAATCTAAAATATCTTAAACTGTGTTCTGAAGATGAACGGAGGTCTTACGGGCTTGGAGCGACATGAGGGTGAGTCATTATTGACATCTTTTTAATTTTTGGGTGAACTAACCCTTTAAATTATATGTTTATCTTTGTAAAGCTGCTTGAAACAATCTACATTGTTAAAAGCGCTATATAAATGAGGATGACTTGACTTGACTTTCTGTCCTTCCTTTAACAGCCTATGCAACTAGCACTTTCAAGGTCCAGTAAAGACATCCTTAAAGTAATCCAAGTAACTCCAGTGGTTTATAGAAAAGGTAAGACTTTACAATACGGGTGCACTAATATGCATTAATTCATACTTATCTAATGCACAGATAATCATGAGTTAATGTATCACTCATGAAGAACTAAACCATTAATTAATTATTACTGCATCAGCAACTAATAAAGAGTCTATATCATTAATAGATTAAGTAATAAATGATTTGCCATTAATTAAACGTGTTGGATGCGGTGGTTCATCTGGCACAGTGGAATCCCGGTTGTAAAAGGCGGGAAATTGAAATCCATAGTATGGATGTCAAAACCAAAATTACATATTACTTAACAATTAGTTAATAGTAATGTACCTCAACAAGTAAAGTCATAACATAATGATATATTTGCAAATCATTAGCTAATGATTAATTAAAGCAGACAACTGGAAGTTGAAGTGCGTAGCTTTGACCAATTGTGGTAATTAACACATTCATTTACACTATTAGTTAATAAAATATGTTATTGTCACAGGCCGGGGGTGGGGAGAAACCACGACCCGTACCAACTACCACTCTGAGGAGCTACACCCAACACCACGAGGCTGGACACAAGGTACAGTAAGTAATTTGTCTTTATTAAATATTAAAACAGGTTTAAAAGGGCGTCCGCCTGGACGGCTAAACTCGTTCCACTCTTCCAGACGGCAGCGGAACTCAGGAGTTCAGGCAAGGGGGCCTTCAGGTGAATGACTCAGAATGGGTAGGTAACAGGCTTCTTTTGTTTCCTTAGGATCCCGGAGGAGCTCAAGGCGGGCTACAAGTGTCTCCAGAAGAGCAACTCCATACAACGTGAGGACTGGCGTTTCCCACTCCTTCCAGACGGCAGTGGAACTCGGGAGATCAGGCAAAGGGGACCTTCAGGTGAGTGACTCAAAGTGGATAAGTAACAGACTTCTCTTATTTCCTTAGGATCACGGTGGAGCTCAAGGCGGGCTACAAGGATCTCCAGGAGAACAACTCCATACAACGTGAGGGCCGGCGTTTCCTACTCCTTCCAGACGGCAGTGGATGTCAGGAGCTCAGGCAAAGGGACCTTCAGGTGAGTGACTCGCTTTCTTGGTCCCTGTAACACAGCAATAGAGCTGAAGTACCTGCAGTAGAGGAGCTTTGGAACTCGTAAGGAACTCAGGAAGTGGCGGTCTTCGAGGTCGGTGAGTCCTGGGCAGCGTGAGTGACTGGCTTTCTCGGTTCCTGTAACGCAGCAATAGAGCTAAAGTACCTGCAGTAGAGTAGCTTTGGAACTCGCAAGGAACTCAGGAAGTGGCGGTCTTTGAGGTCGGTAAGTCCTGGGCAGCGTGAGTGACTGGCTTTCTCGGTTCCTGTAACGCAGCAATAGAGCTGAAGTACCTGCAGTAGAGGAGCTTTGGACTCGTGAGGAACTCAGGAAGTGGCGGTCTTCGAGATCGGTGAGTTCTCGGCGACGTGAGTGACTGGCTTTCTCGGTTCCTGTAACACAGCAATAGAGCTAAAGTACCTGCAGTAGAGTAGCTTTGAAACTCGCAAAGAACTCAGGGAGTGGCGGTCTTCGAGGTCGGTGAGTCCTGGGCAGCGTGAGTGACTGGCTTTCTCGGTACCTGTAACGCAGCAATAGAGCTGAAGTACCTGCAGTAGAGGAGCTTTGGACTCGTGAGGAACTCAGGAAGTGGCGGTCTTCGAGATCGGTGAGTTCTGGGCGACGTGAGTGACTGGCCTTCTCGTTTCCTCAAGATGAGAGTCAATCGGCACCTGCATACATCTATACAGCTGGACTATAAACTTCCCCACCCCACACGGGCTGGACGATCCCAGGAAAAATTGGAGCGAACAGAATGGTTAAATCTTCTTCACATTTGTGTATACAGCAATCCCTCCACAATTCACACGTGCACACTTCAACTTGTAAGCACTGCAATTCCACAATTACCTCACAGTGGGTTTAAGCCTTCACTCCATTCAACCTGGATCATACAAACTGCTGATCGGGTTCCAACCGAAGGGGGGGGGGGTGTGCAATGATGAGGCGGCTGCACAGGGGGGTTATTCAGGAACACAAACGTGCCTTCCCATCACCAGCTTCAACCTCATGAAAATAGAACAGCGAACATGGACAGATCTTCTAATAGGTCACAAGGCCTCCATAAACTCAATCACAATGTTAGTACAGAAAGCTGGAATTGGGTACTTAACTCTTCGTAAAGGGCGATCTTCAGAATGCATTCATCAAACTCGACTACGAGGTTTGTACGACAAGCTGGATTTGGGCACTCAACTCTTCACAAAAGACGATCTTCCCAATGCCTTCATCAACTCAATCACAATGTTTGTACAGCAAGCTGAAATTGGGTACTTAACTCTTCATAAATGTTGGTCTTCACACTCACGGGGACAATCTTCTCCCTCGCCCGTCTGCTCACTTTTGGCCAGTCCTTCACTCCCCGTACCTCGCCGCTTTTCCCTTCCTTCAACTGCTCCATTTATATCCTCTGCAAACATACACTCTCGCTCGCCACCGTAATCAACTCTCATTTCATTCAGCTGTAAACAATTTCTCCGCGTTTTCCCGTTAGATCGGCCATGACGGCAAACTGGAACCGGCCTGATGTTACACCGGAAGTGCTCCCCCCGGGGGCCTATGCACCGAATTTTAGTTCCGGCTTAGTCACCCGGTGACATCATTAAGGAATTAATACATGATGACACGTTTAATTAATAGCAATTCATTTATTACTTAATCTATTAATCATATAGACTCTTTATTAGTTGCTGATGCAGTAATAATAAATTAATGGTTTAGTTCTTCATGAGTCATACATTAACTCATGATTATCTGTGTATTCGTTAAGTTTGAATGAATTCTTATTAGTGCAATCCGTATTGTAAAGTGTTACCAGAGAAAACTATTTAATAAATAAAATGGTATAAACACTCGCCATACTTTATAAAACTAAGGTTTAACCACTGAAACACTTGGATGGGGGGGGGGGGGGGCGCAGAAAGCTCACAGATTTCATTAAAAAGATCTTCATTTAGTTTTCTCAGAGCTCTGTTTAACACCATTGCTATACAAACAAAGGTATTTTGATATGTGGAGGAGACTATAATGTGGTCATGAACCATAACTTAGATACAACAAGCCGAAAAGGAAGTAAGATGTATTTAACCAAGTTTATTAATACATTAGTCCAGGAAATGGGACTAATTGACGTATGGAGGGAACTTCACCCACAAGAAAGGGATTATACACACTACTCGGCACCTCATTCTGTCTACTGCCGAAATGACTATTTTTTAATAAATGCAAGTGAATGCCACAGGGTAACAGAGAGTAAAATTGGGGTGGCGGATATATCAGACCACAGTGGGATCAGCTTGACAATACACCTCAATAATAGGAAAATAAACACTGTCTGGAGGCTAAATGTGGGTATCTTGAATAATAAGGGGTATGTGGAACAGATAAGAGAAGAAATAAAAAGATATATAGAAGAGAATGATAACGGGGAGGTAAACCCAGCAATACTGTGTGACAGTATGAAGGCAGTCATTCGTGGGAAACTAATCGCTTTGACAGCATCACTAAAAAAGGCTCGGCTGGTATGTATAAATGCAAAGTAGATCAACTGCAAGAACTTGAGCAGAACACAAAAATACAAAAAACAAATCTGTATTACAAAAAATAAAGAAGACGAGAAGAGATAAATGAGATACTCAGGACGGATATAGAAAAGAGGGCAAGATTTGTAAAGCAGACCTACTACGAATCAGGCACAAAAGCAACAAGACTTTAAGCTAGATGCTAACGGAAACAACAGGCAGTTAACACGATTCATAAAATTAGGAACCCTCAAACCAACCAAATATCAATTTCATCAATGACCCGGATGAAATTGAAAGAATATTTGAAGATTACTATAAGAAGTTCTATTCTAAACCTCTATCAGCAGATGAAAAAACAATAAGGGGCTTTCTAGACTCACTTGATCTGCCGTCTATTGGTAAGACACAGAATGACACTGTCACAACTCACAGTTAAGGAGCTGGGAGCTGCAATAACTAGGCTAAAGGCTAGTAAATCTCCAGGTAGCGATAGGTTTCCACCGGAATGGTACAAGGTCTTTCAGAAGGAGCTAACACCTTTGCTTCTGCCCTGTTTTAACTGGACTCTTGACAAAGGTGGGACCCCCCATCGTGGAAGGAAGCAATCATTACAGTTGTACCCAAAGAAGGCAAAGATAAAGAGGATTGCAAAAATTATAGGCCAATTTCACTTCTAAATGTAGACTACAAACTATTTACATCAATTATATGTAAAAGATTAGAGGCCTTCATTCCAGATTTGATCGACGAGGATCAAACTGGGTTCATTAAAGGACGCCAAACACACGATAATATTAGAAGAACCCTTCATATTTTAGATAACGCTCGAAAAAGTGGTATAATTACAATTCTTGTAAGTTTAGACGCCGAAAAGGCATTTGATAGTGTTAGTTGGTTATTCTTATATGAGGCACTAAAGAGATATGGCTTCAACGACGGCGTAATTCAATGTATCAAAACTATTTATCAAGAGCCCACAGCGAGGATCAGAGTGAATGGAAGCCTGTCCAATACAATCCAGCTGGAGAGGGGGACAAGACGGGGTTGTTGTCTGTCTCCTACTCTTTTTGCTTTATATGTTGAGCCTTTAGCGCAGGCAATACGGCAGAATGGGGAACTGCAGGGGGTTAATATACGGGGAACAGAACATGTAATTGGCCTTTTCACGGATGATGTCATTATTTTCCTGCAACAACCAGATATATGTTTCTCACACCAAATGTACCAACTGGAAACGTATGAATATTATTCAGGATATAAACTGAATATATCAAAAACACAGATTCTCTCTCTAAATTATTCTCCAGCCCGACAAATAAGAGAGGCATATAATTTGAAATGGAATTCTAAAACAATGAAGTACCTTGGAGTAACTCTTACTAAAACCCTTAGTGATATGTACGAAAACAACTATAGTGAAATTGAGAAAAATATCCAAAAAGATATTGAAAGGTGGTCTACCCTTCCGTTAGACTTTAGTGCTAGAATACAAGCTGTCAAAATGAATATTCTACCTAAACTGGTATATTTATTTCAAGCTCTTCCAATTAATATCCCTCAAAACAAATTTATTGCTTGGGACAAGATGATCTCTAGATTCATTTGGAATGGTAAAAAAACAAGAATAAAACTTAAGACACTCCGACTACCTATAGTAAGGGTGGAATGGCTTTATCTAATCTTATAGAATATTTTTATGCAGCTCAGCTCAGACCTCTGGCCTGTTGGTGTAGTCCTGACTATGAGTCTAAATAGAAAGAAATAGAAAAGGGCATACAGGGCTATCCGACCCAGGCATTGGTCGGGGATGAACATTTGATAGGTGCTTTAAGGCACGCTATGAACCCAATAATAGCATTTACACTAGAAATATGGAGTGCTGTAGTAAGAAAATACAAACTTAAGAGGGTGTAAAGACTCTGGGGCGGATCTAATCCGTGGGGAATTTGCATATCATAATTAATAATTGGTAATTAATAATTATTCATACATGTTTGGATTAGATCAGTCTTACATGTTAATAAAACTCCCGATAAGGGATGATATGTAATTTTACCTGCATGCATGCTTGTGTATCCTTGCACTTAACCACAAGTTGATTGCAATTACCTGCACGGACCACGTTTTACAAACCAGGCAAAATTAATTAGCTCAATTGTCAGACTAATATCTGTGGGAATCCACAATATCATCTTACTTTATAGGATTTCAGGAAAAGCAATTCTGTGGCCACAAGAATTGAGTTTCCTGCCCTATAAACACATACTCTTTAAAGTATCTTTAATTTGTAAGCTTGTTGCTATAAGATCTTTTGGCACTTAAGGGACTTAAATGAGCAAAAAGGTAGTACATCAATCAGATGAATATAATGAATTTAATAAGGCAGAACTACTTATGTATTTACTACGGTTACATGGGATATATGTATTTACAAACATAATAAACAACAATACACGATAAGGCATCGATGAATGAGAAATGCATAGAGTGTGGACAATGGAAACACGTGTGAGAGGGGAAGGGACAGAGAGAGAGAGAGAGAGAGAGAGCATTGGCAACATTCCCCTGACAGTCCCCTGCCTGTGACAACACGAAAACATCATCTTAATGCTTCTTAGAAGCTCTATAAAGAGATATACTTAAGTTTCTGGGTCTCTCTGTGTCGTGGCATTCCTGCGCGTGCGTGAGCGGAGTCCTTTAGGAAGCGTCACTGGGTGCTGCTTGGCGCGCGTTGAACGGAGTTTCCAAGTCTTTGGGGTAACATTACCAAAGGAAAATAGTTCGGCTAAGTTTGTTTCACTTTGTGGAAGTGAACAGAGTCGACTACGGAAAACAAAACTTTGACTAACAAAGAAAAGAAATAAAGATCTCTACGGGGAAATCACGCGGAGTTAACGTCACATCTTCGCATGGCCGGTGAAGACGCGTGTGTGCGTCTCTCGCCACGTGGTCACGTGCGCGTGTTTCTCCTTCAAAACGAGCGCGCGCTCGTTTAAAGGTCCCTTGTAGATGGATTTGCTGAAGAGATATGTCACGCGGTGTTCTTTTCACTCGTCGATTGGAATTAAACACGGAGACTTATCTAAGACTGAAAAACACAAACTAAACTAGAAACAAATAAAAGAAAGGCGAAGAGCTCGCCCGGAGGCGAGACCCTACATTTTTGACAGTCAGAGTAACAGAGAGACGAGCGCAGGGGGGAAGCGTCATTTATCACCTTGGAGAAATCCGGCCTCTTCCTGTTGACTTGGCCAATTAGAGGGTTGGAATTTCACAGGCGGGACTTTGGTTTTTATTGCTCTTTGTCTAAGAGAGAGACATTTGAAACCGACGAAATTAGGGTGTTTAAGAGCAGAATCTTCACAATTCTTATAATACTAATGTGTCACAAGTTTAGCAAAATGTAATGTCAATTAACAAATGGGGAATGAAGATTGGAGTTTATCAAGACCAAACTTGCCACAAATGGATTTGGTTAAACATTAGTTGGCCAAGTTTAAAACATTATCGCATTAGAGTTGTCGAGAAACATAGACCAAACCACAAAAAGGCAACTCATGAAATAGGGAACTTAGATACATTGTTCATACAATTCTCAAGTGGATATATAATAGCATATACTGTATATATATGAATACAGGATTCATTTCTCCTCCTTGGTTAGAATTCAGAGAGGGTGGCAGTTCTGTGAACATTCCTTTGGGTCGTAAACGCCGTTATCTAAGAACACCAGTGATGTTAGTTTTGGTCTCTTTTCACTCCAAAGATGGAAAACATAGTAAACTATATTTTTCATTAACTTCTTACATATATTTGGCTCGAGCAAGTTGAGCGATTTCGTTTAATACCCATCACTCCGTGTTTGTTACGCATACAAGGATATATATAAACTCTTAGACCTTTATAGAAGTCCGCAAGGTTCAACTACATAACTAACAGTCCTAGATAGACAGGATACAGTATAAACTTCAAACGTACAGGAATACATCATGTTTACATTTCATAATCACTCATTTCTGGGTTTTAATGTTATAGATGCATATATGTGTGTGTGTGTGTGTGTGTGTGTGTGAGTGTGTGTTGTCCATTTGCGCATCTGGCATTCCTTCCTCGCTGGGGGGGGGGGGGGTTTGGAGATAACGGTCTTCTTGGATGTTGGCTCGCGAACAAATCAGGATCGCGCGAGGATCTCTGTGGGGACTCATTACGCTGTAAAGGTGTCACAAACTAATCTACCCTCCAGACTGGCTGGCGCTAACGGAAGATTTAGAATTGGAAGAGTCATAGGTTGGGGCTTTAGAAACCCCTGTTAACGTGTGTTTATTGTGTTAAACCATGCTGACTCCATGATTCTGCGCTCATACCCTACATTCCCCCTTTTCGTCGGATGACGTCTCTGTGGAGACATCATCGGACGACAATCATCACAATGGCGGATGGCAGGTGAATCATGAGGGTTTTGTAGCAGGTGGTTATTGAGGCTGAGGGCTCAGCTCGATGAGATTCAAAGCGGTGTCTGGTGTGATCCCCTCTTTCCGGGGGGTTCCGTCGGAAACCTCCAGACACGGCTTTCGTGAGCTTGGCTGTCGATGTTCGCATCTCGTTGAGCCTCCTATACAGGATGAAGGCCAGGCCTAGTGACAGGATGTGGCTGACTACCATAGAGATACACAGCGCGGTGTCGGCTGCGGTCCAGGCTTGGACAACAGGTGAGGTGTATTTGTAGAGGGTCAGTTGGCGTGGTGACGGCGGAAGCCAGCACCGTTTGGACAAGGCTTAAGGGTATCAGGTACGGTGGAATCCTTCCCCTGGCTAGGCTGTCAATGGAAGAGCTCACCTCCCGCAGCATGTCTGCCATCAGGGCTGTGACCAGCTGAGTTTGAGCAAAGTCATTCTGGAAAACCGTAAACAGCTGTTTCATAGAGTTCACGGTCTGGTTCAGCAGGACGCTGTGAGTGTTGAGAACCACCACAGTTCCCCTCAAAGTCTTGCCGATGGTCTGAAGGGAGGCACTTTGTGTGTTGAGTTGCTCTTTTATCTGTGGGATTTCAGTCCGGATTTCGGCCACGTGCCGTCTCACGGTGGCTAAGTTCACTGAGTTGACACTAGACATACCGATGTTAAACAGAGTTCCGACGGCAGCGGCGGCTCCGAGCAAAGCTCCCAGGAACCGTTTGGAGCGGCGGTTGTGTCCACTTAGCTCCGCTTGTGTGACAGTCATTTTCTCAAGTTGGTTGAGCATGTGCCTGACATCGGCCTCAGCGTGAGTGAGGGAGTCCTCTGTCCATCGGGCACCGGCCCAACTGTATTGGGCCACTGCGCTGGGGTAATGTGTTCTGTAAACATTACGCGGGTCTAGTCGAACATATACTTTCTGGGTGTGGGTCCGGCAGTTGGTGATCAGGAGTCCCGGTTGTTCCCTCAGGACGATGCCTGATGCCGGACCTGGTGAGATGTCCGATTGCGGCTGCTCTCTGGTTGGCTGGAGGCACAGCAGCATCCTGGTAAAAGTGAAAGGGAGAGAGAAAGAGAAAGGGAGGAAAAATTTCAGCGAGTGTTGTCCTTGGTTGGCTAGGACAGTCTTTCCGCTTTTGAGGACGCCGGTATGCCACTTGGTTCGGTGTCTTGCAAGTGTCTCTGGTGCTGCGGTGTGCAGCACATGGTGCGTCATGGGCATACATTGGCATGACCCCCCTTTTGCACTGTGGCACCACAAGCTGTGGCGCAGTGATGGCATCAGGTGCAGAACGCTGAATGTTGTCTTGTGCACGCAGCATGTGCCGGTAGACGTCGGTTGTCTGGGGCATTGGTTGTCGGTGGGTGCAGACGGCGTTCGTGGGTGGTTGGAGGGGTATGAGAGGTGGTTTCTCATAGTGTCCATTGTTTTTCATAGTCTTTGGTAAGCTGGAACGTTAAGGTCAGGTTAAGCAGAGGCTCTGTGACATTTTGTCGCACTTGGGGTGAGACTAATGCATGACCCTAAAAGTTCAGAACCAAGGTTTAATGGGTTCGCTAGGAATGTAGCATAAAGCTATGCGTTTCACGTGTATCTAGCTAGTGAAGTGTGTCTTGTATCCTTATCATCTTAGCTGTGGATGTTAGGAGGCTAAGACTTATGTGGTTCCGAGAGTATTTCCCGGAAAGGGCATAGCCGAGATGAAATAACTGACTTAAGATGGTTCTTATGACTAAATTATTTCTCAGGACTTAACTAGTGGTTCACTACGGCTTGACGAAGTGAATGATAGGGGGAAAAAGGACAGCTTTCCTATTCAAATTAGGCTTATTATCAATCCTCACGACTATAGTTATGCCCAGTAATCGTTGAAATTACTTGTGTTGCAGGGTCATAAAAATTAGTGCACTTGTTGAAAATAAACAAAATCACAAATAAAGGTGTCTCTGTTTCCTTTCTGGGCCCTATGGGAAATGGAACCACATTCCAACAAGAGAGGAAATGGAATTGAATCATATAGATGACCGAAAAGACAAGGTAATAGCTGAATGCTATTATTATTAAAGTAAAAATAAAAATAAAACGTGGGTGAGTGGTCACAACAGCGGGAATGATCTGAATGTGAGAATAGTCAGTAGCACTAGTGACTAAACTTTGAATTCGCTTGGACCAACACTCGATGGTGGGTTACAGCGGTTGCGTGTTCAAGACCACTTTGTGTGTCCCTTCAAATGTTTAGTCAACATGCTGATGAAAATTCTCATTACTATACAGATTCTTCTCTAGCTACACATTTTACATGTACTTAAGCTTAAGTTTAATTGGCGATTTAGCCTACAGTGCTCAGCAAGGCCTATGCCTAAACTAGTGAAGGTGAACTTTAGCTGAGCAGAATTGAAAGTACGGAAAGTGAAGAATTACAAACCCTAACTGGGGTTAAAGAAAGTATTCTAGAATACTTTGGGCTGTATAAACAGCAGCTGTAATTAAGGCTTAAAGTAAATGATGCTAACTGTAGAAGTTATTATTTAGCTTAGCCTAAGCGGGATGGATGTTAGGTTAGGTTAGCCTAGCCTAAGCTCGATGGATGCTAGGTTAGGTTAGCTTAGCCTAAGTTGGATGGATGGATGCTAGGTTAGGTTAGCTTAGCCTAAGCTGGATGGACGCTAGGTTAGCTTAGCCACCTAGGCTGGTTTATTTACAACGTGACATCACGAGTTAGCACTTCCTGTGACAAGTCATTGTCATGGGAACTAGAGCATGTCAGAACAATTCGACAGTACCTGAAGAATGTCTGCACCTTTTAACGGGTTAAAAGGGTTATAAGGGGGCGCCTATACTTTAAAGTCTTTTGAGAACTTGACGTTACATTAAGTAAAATGCGACTGTGTTTTGGCATTTGCTAGTTTTACTCATGTAACTCTTCTCTTTACTTAACACAACTTATTCTATTTGTTTACCGAGTAAGGAAATAGATTTGCTGTAAGTCAAAGGTTGTCTAAGCATCTATAGTTACGTCCCTCTCATGCACAAATGCTGGCTCTTCAGCGAGTGAACAGTTTTGATCGCTAGGTAGCTCTCTGCTTGTAGATGCAGCTAAAATTTTTAGGTGAATTACATCAATCTAACAATAATTTGTAAGGCCTTTACATTGTAGAAAGGGGAGCATCACCCAGGTCTACTTATATATAACACTGTCCTGAGCTTCCTTTGTCAGAAACAGGTTTAGCAATACTGCAATTTGGATTTCTTTAACCAAAGCAGGATAGATATCGGTACAGTTTACAAGCTGCTGAGATGAGATTTTTTTTTTGTCAAACAGACTTACGCTTTACTGCTGAACTTACTTATATTAGTTGGAAATCTAAGACTCTTTCACTTACAGTAGAGATGTCAATTCCAGCTATTGTTTTATCTGCATTTAGACAAGCCAGCAACCAGTGATCAAAATGCTTATCGCATGTTGTGTTCCGTTTGGATTGCAATGATCAAATTAAACCTGTAGGTTAACAGTAGTTTCAACTCAGGTGGTTTTCCTACACTATGGCGTCAAGGTGACATATGCCTTATTTGGAGCTAGGGTATCCTGTAACCCTTTATTGTCATGGAAACTAATGTTTAGCAGTGTCATTTCAACCAGCATGTAGCAAATGTTTGTTTCGAAAAAGTTGTGCATAGTGTGTTGGCAGGTGAGGCATACACGTCCATTCAAGATTTTCTTTAAATCAGTTAAATTCTAAATTGTCTAATGCAGAGTCTTGCTTCTCTTCGAGCACACATTTTCATCTACTTTAAAAGTTTTATGTTTTATGCTGACCAGGGACCCTTTTACAGAGTCTTGCATTATGTTCATTCTGTGTGCCTTCTGGTTTTGCAGTTCGGAAACAATGGGATCTTAGGGGACCCTTTCTGAGGAGGCCTTATGTGTTAGAGGCCTTCTGTATCAGTTCACGCATCGTTGAGCAGCATTTCTTGGTCTCTGGCGAGCTGGAAGGTGCAGGGTAGTGAACTTGAATCTTGACTTGGTGCTGAGGCTGTGTACCCATGGATGGCTGCTGGAGTTCCTGGGAACTACTTGTTCGAGCCGGATGTTGTTCTGGCTGTACGACTGCACGTTCAGCTGTCACGTCTGGGGTATAAGAGTTCGATCTTTGCTCTTAGCTTTAGTGCCGAGTCTTTCAAAGGGCTGAGCTGACATTAAAGTGAGGTCTGAGCTGGTGTCTACCAGGGCTTCCAAGCTCACCTCATTTTCCAAAGTGATGGCTAGGTAGAGTTTCCGGGCCACCCCCTTTTTCGATCAGGTTCCCCAGGAGTCTTAGCGTAGGGGCTGGTGTGGTGATCGATGGGCGGTTAGGGCCGGTCTTGTGTAGTTCTCTGCGGAGACAGACAGACAAGCAGCATTTCTAGGTATTTTGGGCTTTTGGACCCAGCTGTGGGAAACTGTGCTGTGTCGCTCAGGCTGTGCAGCTGTCAGCTGTGGTGGCTGGGTGATGCTGTCATTTTGTGATGTGACGGTTAGCTCTGTGCTCTGAGGCTGACGAGCAGTGTTCTGGTTGCCTGGTTCAGGTCTTACGCTTAGACATAGGATGTCTGTCTTGTCCCTCTTGTCTCCTTTGGAAAGTCTTTTGTGAAGAAGCTCTTTCAGCGACTTCAGGGTCTCAGCTGTCTCAGATGTGGCGGCACTGTTTTTTTTTTTTGATGTGGGTTCAGACTTGTGCTTACCAGTGGCATGTCGAGAGGGGTTCCGCTCTGGGCTGTCTCTGGTTGACGGTCGAGGAAGCTGCGCGCATCACGACTGGACGTGATTCTGAGCAGGTACAATCTGTCCCACGCGGTGACGTTGGTAACAGTTTGTAAGTGAAAGTCAATGTCCTGCGGATGGCGTGCACGTTGTGGCCTCCTGCATGGTTCGGAGTGAACATAGGGATGTTTCTGGCCAGCTTGTTAAGTCTTTTGGGAGCCATGCCGTGGTTAGTGGCCGGGGCTCTCCTGGAAAGGCTCTTCCCCCCTCGCTGCTGACGGGGGTTCTTGTGGGCTGGCTGGTGATGTTTTGAACAGTGGGCTTTCACCCCCCTGTACAGCTCTGGGTTCTTGGCTGAAAGGTGCGGACTGGCTGGTCAGGGAAACTTTGTGATGTGCGTTTCCCCTTCCCGGTCCTTCTGCAGTCTATAAGAGGGTTTCAACTCTGTGTGAACGGTGTCAAGTTCGTGTTCGAGATCTTGTCTCTGCTGAACGTGCCTCTTGCGAGTTTCTTTCGCAGGCCGTGGCTTTCGAGTCTCTTTAAGTTCAGTCTCTGCTCTTTGCAAGGGGCTTCACTTTTGTCGGAGTTTCTCGTTGAGTTCCTCTCTGGTTCTTTTCTCTGACTGCACTCTTTGGTCTATGTGCAGATGAAGATCAGATAGGGCAGTTTGAAGTCTTTCCACTTCCTTCTGTAGCTCGGGGTCGTTGTCATCCTCGGCTTGCATCCTTAGCGTTGCAACTTCGTGCTCCAGGGCGATGCGGCTCCTTTCGTGGAGACGTGCTTGTGCGATCAGCTGGCAAGTGAGGTTGACGTATCTGACCGGTCTTTGTCGTGGGAGCTTTGGCTTGGTTTGTGCGCCATCAGCCTGTCCACGTCTGCGATGCTCTTGGCTCGGGGCTCTGAGTCACTGGCGACCTTGGTCAGGAATGGAGGTTTCATGAATCTCAGCCATGTCTCCAGGTTGTCCCAGCGGGTTGTGGGACTGTAGGACCGGAACATACTGGCTTCACTGTGGGCGAGAGGAACACAACACACACACAGAGAGACCAATGGAACTAAATTGCCCCTTGGGGATTAATAAAGCTATCTGTATGCAGGTTCGTTCTACGTTTAACAAGCTATAATACGGGCTATGCCGCGTATGAAAATTTTGGTTAACTGATGCCGACAGTTAAATCATTTGGTAGGACAATTTGGGTAGGTCAGCATGGCCTGAATAAAGATTTTTAACGGGGCGGTAGCTTAGGGGTCACCTGTTGATGCTAACGGCTTGGTTGTCAAACTATTATTCAGCGTTCCTTGTTGTCTCAGATAGGTTCTGTCTCTAAGTGAACTGAAAGGAGCAGAGCACAACAGAAAAGAGCAATGGCAAGATAGCAAAGTTTTAAGTAACATGCAACCGTCCAAGATGGAAAGGTCTGTAATGAAATGGCGTTAATAGTACACAGGAAGTGTTACAGGGGAAGAGGAGGCCTAAGCCTGCGATTTGTGGCTAGGAGAGTAGGAGGGAGCCAAACACTTCAATGACCGGGGGAATCTCTAGATTCTGTGGCCAATACTAAGTGATGGATTTAATACCTTTTCTAGTTTCCCTGGGGTGAACTGAGGTCATTCGGGTTGGAGTCAGCATTTTGGTTGGTCTCTCTGTCGTCCCCAAACACTTGACAGCAGTGTCCCGGGCCCTTCCGCATATCTGTACCGATGTGTGCCCTCACGCAACCCGACCTTGAACACAACCGGCAGTGCCAAATTGGTGATGTCGTGTTGCGGGCTGCACCAACGGAGAAATACAGGAAAGTCCGAGACCCGTGCTCAGTCAGCGCTGGTGATGCAGGTCAGACGAACCAGCCAGCTGGACCCCAAGCAGAGATGACTGTCAAATCACCACAGCACGAGAGAAATTTCTACCTACAAACACAAAACAGGATGAAGGACAAGTGAACCTCAACGTGAATTAAAGCTCTCTCTATCTAAATCAAATTGAGTGTCTATTTTTTTGTAGAAAAATCAAAGGCAACGGTTTTACTAAAATTATGGTACAAACAAAAAGGGAATTATGACAATTTTAATTATCAGAACAACCTAGCCTCCATTCAGAGAAGAGATTAAGTGCAGCAGGAAGAGCACAGGAGGAAGCAAGCTGTAGTGGCGCGTTTGGGCCACTAAGGGTTTGGGCCACTTCCTCCTAGTGGTCAACCTGGCTGACAGAGAACTTGATTTAAATTGCATTCAAACTGGTTTAAATACAATTCAAATCAAGCGTATGCATAGATGTTAAGTAACTTCTAGAATAGTAAGGATACAGTTGTCATAACGTATCAAATACATAACGTAACGTATCAAATCAAAATTATTAAAAATAATTTGAAAAAGGAAATATAGTAATAAAGCCATAAAACCATTCCCAACAGGAAAGGAGACTTAATTCAAATTGATCTTGAAATTTGTTTGTTTCAAACCAAATTTGATTAAGTGTAGGAAATTAAAGGTTGGCATTATATTTGATGATGATCACGACTACGGTGAGGTATCAATGATAATAACCAAGATAAAACCAACTGGGAGAAAGCCACTTCAGAAAAGAATGATTGTTAGGAACTAAGTGATGAGCTGACGTAGAGGGGGGAGGCCACAAGGGGCGCATTCCTCCTAAGTGGTCATCAGAAACTGTAACTGCTTACTTTTAAATTTTAAATTCAACTGTGGTTTGAACCAAATTCAAAATAAGTGTACACAGTCGGGAGTGAAATCATGTTAGTAAAACTGGAACTTGCACATGCATTGAAAGTTAGAAACACAATTTCAGAAATTCACTGGAAAAATCTGAAATTGTGATGAGAGAGATTGTTTAGGAAAAGACGGCCTCGTTACTAGTGTCCACGAGATGGCGCCATTTCGCTCATGGAGGGTAAAGTCAGGGGGCGGTGCGTAATTCGAGAACTGTCAAGCACTTAGGCCTAAGGGCTGCCCTCTAGTGTTTGTCAGCGGAATAACAACCACCCTGCTTCCATGTGTGATTCAAATTTGAGCGTGCAGACGTTTTGTTTTCTGTAAGATCACACTTATCCAAAATAAAATCTCAGCGTTTTTTTTTTTTTCAGCTATATTTCACAAAACGGCGTGGCAGGAATTTTTTCTACACACACACATAGGGACAACCGGAATTAGGCATCGGTTTTTCAATTCCCACATAAACAATTAGCGCTATTATTCACACGTGTTCGCTTATGAATTTTAAACCTCGGCGGGTTTTTTCTATTCGACACACGTGTGCACGGAAGGATTTCTTCGCTTCCACACACTAATATGGACAACAGGAATTATACGTCTGTCGTTCGAATCCAAATAACATTTATCAAATATCACTTATGATTAAAAATGTTTTTCGGTTTTGGATTTTTTGGTGCTATATTTTAACAAACACGTCTGGCAGGATTGCTTCGCTGCGTCGTGCAAAAATAAAACAGGAAATATTCGTCTGTTTTTTCGACTCCCATGACATATTATCAAATAGCACTTATGATTAAATATACTTTAGGTTTTTTACAATTGAGTAGCTACGTCAATGTTTAACCAGGAGTTCATCGTTAATCTAACGATTATAATATCAGGCCTTTCTTAAGAATAGTGAAAGAGCATCGTTTCACTAAATCTAGTCTTCACCCTGACAGAAGAATCTCGTTCGGACAGGGGAGTTTAACATTAAAATGTCACAATTCAAAAGAGGTTTCTTTGTCTTTTGTTGGACAAATTTAATACTATGAAACTGCAGTTTTACTTTTAGTTATTAACAATGGCAAAAGGAATGTTAGACATTATTTTGCAGCTGTTAATGTGCTGAACTGGACTCGGCTTTGTGCCTTTAATCAGTCAGCCAGTGAGTTCGCGTTGCGTTCGCTCACTCGAGGCGCGCGTACATTATTAAATCACAATATAGACATCGATTGAAACTGAATTGCTCAAAAACAAGTTTAAAATGTGCCTGCATTATTCTCCACCATTATGTAAAGACTCTGGGGCGGATCTAATCCGTGGGGAATTTGCATATCATAATTAATAATTGGTAATTAATAATTATTCATACATGTTTGGATTAGATCAGTCTTACATGTTAATAAAACTCCCGATAAGGGATGATATGTAATTTTACCTGCATGCATGCTTGTGTATCCTTGCACTTAACCACAAGTTGATTGCAATTACCTGCACGGACCACGTTTTACAAACCAGGCAAAATTAATTAGCTCAATTGTCAGACTAATATCTGTGGGAATCCACAATATCATCTTACTTTATAGGATTTCAGGAAAAGCAATTCTGTGGCCACAAGAATTGAGTTTCCTGCCCTATAAACACATACTCTTTAAAGTATCTTTAATTTGTAAGCTTGTTGCTATAAGATCTTTTGGCACTTAAGGGACTTAAATGAGCAAAAAGGTAGTACATCAATCAGATGAATATAATGAATTTAATAAGGCAGAACTACTTATGTATTTACTACGGTTACATGGGATATATGTATTTACAAACATAATAAACAACAATACACGATAAGGCATCGATGAATGAGAAATGCATAGAGTGTGGACAATGGAAACACGTGTGAGAGGGTAAGGGACAGAGAGAGAGAGAGAGAGAGAGAGAGAGAGAGAGAGAGAGAGAGAGAGAGAGAGAGAGAGAGAGAGAGAGAGAGAGAGAGAGAGAGCATTGGCAACATTCCCCTGACAGTCCCCTGCCTGTGACAACACGAAAACATCATCTTAATGCTTCTTAGAAGCTCTATAAAGAGATATACTTAAGTTTCTGGGTCTCTCTGTGTCGTGGCCTTCCTGCGCGTGCGTGAGCGGAGTCCTTTAGGAAGCGTCACTGGGTGCTGCTTGGCGCGCGTTGAACGGAGTTTCCAAGTCTTTGGGGTAACATTACCAAAGGAAAATAGTTCGGCCAAGTTTGTTTCACTTTGTGGAAGTGAACAGAGTCGACTACGGAAAACAAAACTTTGACTAACAAAGAAAAGAAATAAAGATCTCTACGGGGAAATCACGCGGAGTTAACGTCACATCTTCGCATGGCCGGTGAAGACGCGTGTGTGCGTCTCTCGCCACGTGGTCACGTGCGCGTGTTTCTCCTTCAAAACGAGCGCGCGCTCGTTTAAAGGTCCCTTGTAGATGGATTTGCTGAAGAGATATGTCACGCGGTGTTCTTTTCACTCGTCGATTGGAATTAAACACGGAGACTTATCTAAGACTGAAAAACACAAACTAAACTAGAAACAAATAAAAGAAAGGCGAAGAGCTCGCCCGGAGGCGAGACCCTACATTTTTGACAGTCAGAGTAACAGAGAGACGAGCGCAGGGGGGAAGCGTCATTTATCACCTTGGAGAAATCCGGCCTCTTCCTGTTGACTTGGCCAATTAGAGGGTTGGAATTTCACAGGCGGGACTTTGGTTTTTATTGCTCTTTGTCTAAGAGAGAGACATTTGAAACCGACGAAATTAGGGTGTTTAAGAGCAGAATCTTCACAATTCTTATAATACTAATGTGTCACAAGTTTAGCAAAATGTAATGTCAATTAACAAATGGGGAATGAAGATTGGAGTTTATCAAGACCAAACTTGCCACAAATGGATTTGGTTAAACATTAGTTGGCCAAGTTTAAAACATTATCGCATTAGAGTTGTCGAGAAACATAGACCAAACCACAAAAAGGCAACTCATGAAATAGGGAACTTAGATACATTGTTCATACAATTCTCAAGTGGATATATAATAGCATATACTGTATATATATGAATACAGGATTCATTTCTCCTCCTTGGTTAGAATTCAGAGAGGGTGGCAGTTCTGTGAACATTCCTTTGGGTCGTAAACGCCGTTATCTAAGAACACCAGTGATGTTAGTTTTGGTCTCTTTTCACTCCAAAGATGGAAAACATAGTAAACTATATTTTTCATTAACTTCTTACATATATTTGGCTCGAGCAAGTTGAGCGATTTCGTTTAATACCCATCACTCCGTGTTTGTTACGCATACAAGGATATATATAAACTCTTAGACCTTTATAGAAGTCCGCAAGGTTCAACTACATAACTAACAGTCCTAGATAGACAGGATACAGTATAAACTTCAAACGTACAGGAATACATCATGTTTACATTTCATAATCACTCATTTCTGGGTTTTAATGTTATAGATGCATATATGTGTGTGTGTGTGTGTGTGTGTGTGAGTGTGTGTTGTCCATTTGCGCATCTGGCATTCCTTCCTCGCTGGGGGGGGGGGTTTGGAGATAACGGTCTTCTTGGATGTTGGCTCGCGAACAAATCAGGATCGCGCGAGGATCTCTGTGGGGACTCATTACGCTGTAAAGGTGTCACAAACTAATCTACCCTCCAGACTGGCTGGTGCTAACGGAAGATTTAGAATTGGAAGAGTCATAGGTTGGGGCTTTAGAAACCCCTGTTAACGTGTGTTTATTGTGTTAAACCATGCTGACTCCATGATTCTGCGCTCATACCCTACAAGGGATACGGGCATATTGCGGTGTTTTGCGTATGACTCAAATTTTAAGCCAAGGCTGTATGATCCAGTATTCAAAGAATGGGCACAAAAAGGTATGACAGCAATATGTACAGTTTCGACAGGTAGAGAATTTCCAACCTTCCAAGATCTTAAGACAAAATACGACCTAGAAAACAAAGATTTTTATAGATACATGCAGTTAAGAGACTATTTCACAAAAGAGATAAAGCCACTTGAAATGACAAATAAGGTGATTAGAGTCATTGTGGACTCGTACAAACAGAAGGGGTCTCGGCCCATCTCTGCTTTCTATCAAGCCCTGGGTGAGAGTAGGGGGGAAACGACACTTTATATAAAAGAAAAATGGGAAGCAGAACTACAAATTCAGATACAAGAGGAGGCATGGTATCGCACGTGCGAGCCACAATGTACTTCTACAAGTTCCTTAATATGGAGAGAGTTCTGCTGGAAAAACTTAGTTTGTTATTTCATAACACCGAAAATAAAATCGAGGCAACTCGCTAAACAACAAAAATGCTGGAGATTGTGCGGGAATGTGGAATCAGACCATGCATACATCTTCTGGAACTGTACAAAAATGGGGACATACTGGCAAAATGTTAACCTAGTTGTTAAAAATGTTTTGGGATATGAAATCCCAAATACTTGTCTAGTGATGTACCTAGGGAATATTGAGGAGGTTGAAAGGGAAGAAGATCTGTATTTGACTAAAGTATTACTTGCATCCAGTAAGAAAGCGGTCACAAGAAACTGGCTCAATATCAATATCCCAAAACAGGAACAGTGGTTGGAAATTGTCCAGGAAATCTTTGAGATGGAAAAATTGACATACCTTTTGAGAGTCAAACAGAATGTCCTTGAAAAGAACTGGGAAAAATGGAACATTTATATGACACGTGACACAAACTGAACAAATGCCAAACAGAACAGTGGACTGTGTAGCACATCATCTCCAGACAGATTGTTAGATTGTTAGTGTTATTACTATTGTTACTATTTTGATTTATGTATCATTTATTGTATGATTTTGTTGATATACATGTGAAAATGTAATAATAAAAATAATAATAATAAAAAAAAGATCTTCATTTGTCTTCCAAGAAACGAAAGTCTTAACAGGTATTGGATGGCATGAAGGTGAGCAATTAACAGTAGTATTTTCATTTTTGTGTGAACCCCTTTAACTGAAATAACTTTAAAACACATGCAATCGTATATATGCTTTAGCCAAGTAAAATTAAACAAAGTTAAGCAACGAAAATGGATGTCAGGCCATCGATGCAGAGAACTTGTAAAAACGTGAAAAAACAATTTCCATACATTTTTCAAATACATTTTTATTTTTAAATGTTATGCAATTGCTATACCATTTTATTTCTTTGAATATGTTAACTGGGTTTGATTTGTAAGGAACAATACAAAAATTTGTATGGAAAAATCTGTTATTTATTTGGTTGAATGTGCTATTAGAAGTTGAGAAAATATGCCAAATTAAGTTAAATGAACATACATTTTAGTACAGATAACTTGAAAAACAGTTATTGTCTTTCAACTAAACTTTGCTAGTCCAGGTTACTTGAAAAAAGTTGTTGGGTCAACTATTTTAGCTATGGCAGCTAAACTTTTTAAGCTGAAAATACTTAATAATAAATAAAACTTAACTGAGTCAAAGCAAAAAGATAACTAAAAATTTAAGTTGAGAGAACAATTTTTTTTTTTACTGTGTAGGACACATGTAATACGTTAACATTTATTACAGTTAATGATGTTGGACTACAATTTTGTAATGACTATGTCAATTAATAATTTATCATCAATATATTACAGGGAATTGCTCCTGAGGCAACAAATGACATGGTAGTGTGTAAACCAGTAGTCCAAGGATCATGCCCGAACTGGTGTGAAATGTACACTGTACATGAACACCAGTCTAAATATTTTAATGTATAACAGAACAATGATTAGTATATTTTCCCTTTAAACTTCCATTTGATATCTTCTGTAAATTATGAACATCTCTTTATATATAGGGTTTGGGGCAGCTCAAAACATTTTCATCTGTATTAATAGAGATGATATGTTTTGATGTCTGCTACAATATGAAAGGTCAGGTGACAACGATATTTAAATTTAACTTGACATCTCACTTTGTTTTGTCAGGTCCTCTTCCAGATCCTCACATCCTTGCCAGTGTTGAGAAACTGCAAGACAAACGCCCACAACCAGGCATTTGCAAATTACTCCACGGTTGAGGCCCTTAATTTTGTGGACTCTAAATTTGGCCCTGTGCCATTTGGGTCTTTGCTCTCTTACCAGTGCCCTCCAGAGATAAGTAGAGACATTATTAAACACCCTGGTGCCCCTGGATTTCCTCAGTTGCCCATTGAAGGTCACAATTTTAAATTTCACATACAATTTGAGCCTAACTACAAGCAACAATGCCACTTAGAGAGCCATAAAGTGTCAAGGGAGATCTCTGCAGCTATTGAGGCAGAAACACGACTGCAGTCAGAATGCCAGCTGTGGACCCAGGTACGCAAATCCCGACTTACAGCCAGCAGATTTGGTGAGATCAGCCATGTCCGTGGAGAGTCAACTGCAAAATCCTTAGCTGCTCGCATTCTGAGAGGATCTCCTCAGACAGCAGCTATGAAAAGAGGGACCTGGAGCCTGACATACTAAGGCAACATTCTGATTTCTGTGATGTCACTGTGACGCAGTGTGGGGTCCTCATCCACCCTGATGCAACTCACCTTGCATCCAGCCCTGATGCCAAAGTCTTCAACCCCAGAGAAACACCACCATTTGGGTTGGCAGAGGTAAAGAGCTGTGATGTTGAAGATGTTTCTCAAGTTAAACACCTGATCACAGTTCGAGGCCAGACCTGCTTTAAGAAAAGCCACAAATATTACTATCAGGTTCAAGGCCAGCTGGCCATAAGCGGACTTCTGTGGTGTGATTTTATTACAGATACCCACACTGACTTCACAGTTGAAAGAATATTTAGGGATGAGGAGATCATCAACTCAATGCGACAGAAGCTGGATTATTTTTATAACAACATCTACATGGATGTATTATTACGTTGAGGCAGAATTTTCTAATGTAAATAGTTCTATGTACATCTGATGCATGTAATTCCTGTTGTAAATACTTTTTCAATTTATACCTTAAGTCAGTGTTGCATTGTATGTAAATATCCTTTGTCTTATCGAGCAGTGGTCGTTCTTCAACCAGCTTTTTCAGTCTTACAGTTGCAAGGAACTGCTTCCAACCTTGTTTGTAGCTTTGAGCTGCTATGAAAGTTGTTTTATTAGTTTCCTTCATCTCACATAAATGCTATTACCAAATATGCAAATAAAACAATAAGTTTTAAAATTATTCTCTTTCTTTTAATGGTTAAGGTGTAAATTCATTTTACTCTGGATAAACTTTTTACAGAATGCTTCACAACATTGTTTATTAATAACCATGCAAATATAGTAACCCCTATGTTCATACAAAGCATAGAAAATGTAGCAAATTTAAAAATATATTACAAAGCACTTGTATTTACAGTATATCTACACAGTGTCAAACACCTAAAAGTAGAAGAATTAATTAAGAATTAATCTCACCCAAGAAAGGAAACACTTCAGATGGGTTTGTCCCCTTTGATATCAAGAGGTCCCTGATAGTTTGAGAGTAGGCAACAGATGGCCCACAACTGATTGACTGAACCTACCATAGAAAGAGGAACAAGCCCATCCCAAATGTGGTACTCCTTCACCCTGCATTTCGCCCTCTCAACTAAATTCTCAAGCGGGCAATAGCCTGGGTCTTCAATGTGTCCTCTGTCCTGAGCTGATTCGATTTTTTCAGTGGAGGGATGATGAGGGTTGTCCCCATCTGTGACAGCATCTTCTCAATTTGGAACCCCTTGTCAGCCATTACTCCATCTTCTGGTTGAAGTAACTGCAAGATCTGCGATTGCCAGGTTATTTCAATATCAGAGATGGAGACTGTGTACAATATCAAAACAAATGTGATAACCCCACCTGGGGCAATGCCAATTAGACCTTTAAAGGTGGTGTGGTTTTTATAGTTGGAAAATGTTTCCGACTGTAGTAAGAGAGAGAAGATGCTGTTTCACAACGGATCTCGGTGCAGTCTATTATCACTCTCACCTGAGGGCAGTAGAGCTTGAACTTGTCAGGCATTGTGACCTGCACTTGCTCTCTCGTCATCCACAACGGTAGCGAGCCAAGAACCTGATACAGGTAGCTTGTCCATGTTAGGATGATGCGACTAACAGTAGACAAGCTGACCTCGAAGATGGTTGACAAGGTTTTCTCCTGAAGCCCAGCTACAACACGACAGAGAAACATGAACAGTTCATCAATGAGCGGAAGTTTCCGCTGAGGGCTAGGTGCCTCTTGTGCTGTTTGCTGTGCCTTGGACCAGTACAAAAGCCTTGAAGCAGAAGGGTAAACTGACTCCGAAAACACAGTGAAGACCTTCTTTGAGCTGAACCTAGTGTAGTAACGAAAGTCCTCATCTGTGACACAGAACTTAAAAATCAGAGGCTGCTTTAGCTGCTTAACTGTCAGCTGCTGGATTTCAAGTTTTAGTGACACAACCTGAAACTCCAACTCTTGAATTCTCCATGCAGCAGCATCCAGTTTATCTTAAAAGCAAGAAAAAGCATACACCTTAATGTTTATTAAGGAGATAGTTCACCCTAAAATGAAAATTGTGTTTATTTTTGGAACACAAATTAAGATATTTTTGACTACAGTGGTCAACCATAAGTTTATAAAGTGACAAGAATACATTTTGTGCACTATTTTAACAATGTCTTTTAATACATTTCCTGGGCCGACAAGTTTCAGTCTCTTAGAAGCCTATGGAGGAGTGTGACAGTTCTCAGATTTCATCAAAGATATCTTAATTTGTGTTCCAAAGATGAAGGAAAGTCTTACGGGGTTGAAACAACATGAGGGTGAGTAATTACTGACAGAATTTTTGGGTGAAGTAACCCTTTAAGTCATCTACTAGTTTTTACTCTGTCTTCATTATTGGATGTTATTTGTTAGTAAGCGTGACAGTAATTCTTTGCTCTTATGAAATAAAGAGACTACAATAACTAAGATTACCAGGAGAAGGATGGTAGGCATAGTCATGATCTTTTGCTACTCCACCTTCAGGCAGTGCCTCCTCTGTGATGTCTCCTGGGACAGGCATCTCCTGAGATTCACCTAGGACTGCAGCCCTAAAATGCTTCCTTGCTCTCTGGTAAACTGGCCGTCGAGCTTGTGAGGCTCTTCCTAGAAATGTGAAATAGATACACATACATTTCATTATGAATATTTATTAATCATTTCTCAGGATTTAAAAAAATATGTATAATACTACCACAAATGCAATAATAACAAATGGCAATTTTAATGGCAACAGGATGATTTATTATACTTTATTATTTATATGGGTTAATAAGCTGTATAAAATTTATAATGAAATACTATTTTCTTAGTTTATTTCATATAAGCACAATTATATGTAATCTGTAAATAATGTAATAAATTATGATTTATTGTTATTTTAATGTACTACCAGGCTTAATAGTGTCCTACCTTTACCCCAGTCATTCCAGGGGAATCTGGATGGCGTTTCTCCTTTCTTAAGTATGGTTCGTCCACTGGTTGATGTATTATATCCTCTGGGGTAAAGTGCTGACTACACACGTAAGTGCTCCCACGGAGGATTTTAAAACTCGGGCCTTGTCTCTTTTGATCACCCTTACCCAACGTGCACGTATTTCAGCGTCCACTGGAAAATCGTGGAAACCTAAATAAGGAAATTTATGTTTGTTGTTTGAACAACAAGGAACACTACAATAGCATCTACAAGATGACTGTGCCATACTTATTGGGATAGGAAACTGTTGAAAAATGGACACAGGAATAAAATGAATGATAAATCAAATCAGCATATGGAAATGGTTTGACATTTAGCTTTGATAAAAATGTAACACTTGTTAGTAAATTCGTGGCAATACACGGGCTGACCGCGATTTAACAGTTATTTTGGTGCTAGCTAACTTTCTACTTTTTCCTCCACGACAGTCACACGCATTAAGAATGCAATAAGTCATTGGAAATGATCATTAACGTCATCAAAATAATCTAAATATAAGAACCAATAACGCTACATACGTAAACATTATTATTATTTTAATTTTACCTTTCGTGTTGTCGGTGATCACCTTATGTGTTTTCTTGAAGTAACATTTACCAGCGCGCGCAAGTTAAAACTGAAGTATGTTTACACTGCTTTGCGGAAAAGCAGAAGTTATCCGACGTCATTGTGCAAAGGGCCTATTGGTAAATTTCGTCAGAGCGTGAAGAAATACTGACAATAAATTTAAAATAAATGCAAAGAAACAGTTTGAAATAATGGGCGGCAGTGGTTCATGTAGGTTGTCTACAAACCGTAAGGTTGGTTGTCCCATCCCCGGTTCCCCCTGACCAAGTGTCGAGGTGTCCATGAGCAAGACACCTAACCCCAGCTGCTCCCGACGAGCTGGATGGCGCCTTGCATTGCTGACACCGTCGTCAGTGTTTGAATGAGTGAATGAATGGGTGAATGTGAGGCAATAGGTAAAGCGCTTTGGTGGTCATGGGTCTGTTGAAAGCGCTATATAAATGCAGTCCTATCCTATAGGGCCTATCCTATTTATTCATGAACTAAAAAACAATCCCTGTCAGGACAGATAATAAAAGAAAGGGATTACAACTTTTTTACATGTGAACGTCAGCAAGAACCAGGAACACTTCTTATAACTCTTGATGTACTCGTTACATCAAAAGAAGAATGGCATCTACGCTGACATTAGTCTTTCTGTTTATTCAGAGGTTTACTGTAATCAGCCAGATCCGGGCCGGATCCAGATCAGATGGTGGACCTGCGCCTAGACACGACCACAACGCATGATGTAGTCAGACGGATACGGGGCGTATCCAGATCAGATGGAGCACCTGCACCTAGATATGACAACGAAACGCATCCCTGAAGTGTCAACAGAGGTTGTGTCAACTAGACTCTCCCCTTTAAAGGCCTCATTGAAACGACAACCATCCTCAACAAACCCGTCTCCATACCGGCGTGATGACTCCGATCTTCAACCAGATGGAACTGGATAAATATTCTGAATGTTCTGATCCAACCTGACTTCTGACCAGTAATCCTGCCTGATTCATAATCATACACTGTTCGTTCGTTGGCCAGAGGAGAACTGGCCCCCCGACTGATCCTGGTTTCTCCCAAGTGTTTTTTTTCTCCATTCTGTCACCTGATGGAGTTTTGGTTTCTTGGATGCAAAACGTCTCGGTTACGTATGTAACCCTCGTTCCCTGAGTAGGGAACGGAGACGTTACGTCGGATGACGACGAATGGGGGTTTCGCCTAGAAAGCCAATCATCTTCGTGTATTATAAAACGAGCCAATGGCGATGAAATGCCATGGGTCTGCGGAATTTGCATAGCGTAACTCCGCCCCACCTCGTGGGTATAAAAGGAGGACGCTCGGCAACATGCAGATATGTCTTCGCTGAGGAGCCGAGACTGAACTCAGGCGTCTACCCAGCGGTACAGCGGAAGTGGCAGGGAGACGTAACGTCTCCGTTCCCTACTCAGGGAACGAGGGTTACATACGTAACCGAGACGTTCCCTTTCGTAGTCACTCCGAGTTACGTCGGATGACGACGAATGGGGGTCCCCGTGAAATCACGCCACCTTCACAGCTGTCTTCCAGTGCCCTGCGAAAGTCTGATCCCCCTGTCGTGATACTGGCACAGACGAAGGAGTCCTACTTAACACAGGAATACCAAGGTACACTGGGAAGCATATCTCAGAGGAGATATGCCGCAGCATGCCTACCCGTAGGGAGGACTTAAGATACACATATGGCCGGAGGGCTACATATGGAGGAACACTGGAGTGACCAGCCCGAGGGGTGGCAACTTTCAACTCCAGGAGGGCAAGATGGCTTGCCAAGGGAAAGACACATGCTCAAGGAGGCTTACAGTGGAAATACACATGTGGGGGTTACTCAGGGAGGAACCATGCACACGGAGGCACCTAGCCGACGCCCAGGCAATAGACACTGGCGCCAGCATCAACAGTGCTGGAGGAACTCAGGGCTTCAGAGAGGAAGGCTCACCTGAGGAATAATCGCACGTATCCAGTCCGTGGAGTGGAAAGGCGAGCAAGCAAAGACACCTGAGCGGGTCCAGTACTAGCTGACTGAAGCGAGTACACGAGAGGACACAGGCTCCACTCGGAGATTATAGAATCTGGCGAATGTGTTGGGTGTCGCCCAGCCTGCAGCTCTACAAATGTCTGCCAGTGAGGCGCCATGCGCTAGAGCCCAAGAGGAAGCCACACTCCGGGTGGAGTGGGCTGTCACACCAAGGGGGCACGGTCGGCCTTGCTGTTGGTAAGCCAAAGCAATGGCGTCCACTATCCAGTGAGACAACCTCTGCTTTGAGAGAGCCTTTCCCTTCAGTCTCCCACCATAACAGACAAAGAGCTGGTCTGAGGTCCTGAAACACTGCGTCCTGTCTACGTAAGCGCAGAGAGCGCGTACTGGACAGAGCAGTGCCAAGGCTGGGTCTGCCTCCTCCCGGGGCAGCGCTTGCAGGTTCACCACCTGGTCCCGGAAGGGAGTGGTGGGAACCTTGGGCACATATCCAGGCCGGGGTCTCAGGATCACGTGAGAGTGACCGGGCCCGAATTCCAGGCACGCTTCGTCAACGGAGAATGCGTGCAGGTCCCCTACCCTCTTGATGGAGGCCAATGCAACCAGGAGCGCTGTCTTCATAGACAGGAACTTAAGCTCCACTGATTGCAGAGGCTCAAAGGGAGCCCTCTGCAGGGCATTTAAGACCACTGAGAGGTCCCAAGAGGGAACGAGGGGAGGGCGAGGAGGATTTAGTCTCCTCGCTCCTCTCAGGAACCTGACGATCAGGTCGTGCTTCCCCAGAGACTTACCTTGAACTGCTTCGTGATATGCGGCGATAGCGGCCACATACACCTTCAGGGTGGAGGGAGACAGCCTTCGCTCCAACCCCTCTTGCAGGAAGGAAAGCACGACAGAGATCGAGCATTTCCTGGGGTCTTCTCGACGAGAAGAGCACCAGTTGACGAAGAGGTTCCACTTCAACGCATAGACATGTCTCGTGGACGATGCTCTAGCGGAAGTGATGGTAGCCGCCACCGCTGGTGGCAGGGTACTCAAACCTGCCTCGTCCCGTCCAGGAGCCACACGTGGAGCCTCCAGAGATCGGGTCGAGGGTGCCAAAGGGTGCCCCGTCTCTGAGAAAGGAGATCCTTCCTCAGAGGAATTGGCCAAGGAGGTGCTGTCGCGAGGAGCACCAGTTCGGAGAACCAGGTCCGGGTGGGCCAATACGGCGCAACCAGAATGAGCTGCTCCTTGTCCTCCTTGATCTTGCACAAGGTCTGTGCGAGAAGGCTCACTGGGGGAAACGCATACTTGTGTAGGCCCCGCGGCCAGCTGTGCGCCAGTGCATCCGTGCCGAGAGAGCCCTCGGTCAGGGAATAGAACAGGGCGCAATGGGTCGAGTCGTGAGAGGCAAACAGATCTATCTGTGCGTCCCCGAACTGGTCCCAAATCAGCTGAACCGACTGGGGATGGAGTCTCCATTCGCCGGAGATGGGCCGAAACCGTGACAGCTCGTCGGCTGCAAAGTTCCGATCTCCCGGAATGTAGATAGCACGAAGGGACCTCAGGTGCTTCTGACTCCATAAGAGGAGGTGGCGTGCGAGTTGCGACATACGGCGGGAGCGTAGACCACCCTGACGGTTGATGTACGCTACAGTCGCGGTATTGTCTGAACGGACTAGTACGTGTTGACCCCTGAGCAACGTCAGGAAACGGTGCAGGGCAAGGCGTACTGCCAGCAACTCGAGGCAATTGACGTGCAAAAGGCGCTGGGGTCCTGTCCAGGAGCCCGCGGCAGCATGTCCGTTGCACATGGCGCCCCAACCCGTGGAAGAGGCATCTGTGGAGACAACAACATGCCTGGAAACTCGTTCTAGGGGAACTCCGGCCCGTAGAAAGCTGAGGTTGGACTGACGGCAGGTCGGAGTCACTGGGACCCGGAACGTGCCGTGATGCCATGCCCACCTCGGGACTCGATCGCGAAGCCACAGCTGAAGCGGTCTCATATGAAGCAATCCGAGCGGCGTTGCTGCGGCTGCGGATGCCATATGCCCCAGGAGCCTCTGAAACAATTTCAGTGGGACCGCACTCTTGCCATCGAACTGTCGAAGGCAAGTCAGCAGCGAGTGTGCGCGCTCGCTCGTAAGCTGCGCGGACATGGCGACCGAGTCGATCTCCATACCGAGAAAAGAGATCCTCTGCACGGGGCAGAGTTTGCTCTTCTCCCAGTTGACCCGAAGGCCCAGACGGGCTAGGTGCCGAAGCACAAGATCCCTGTGTTCGCAAACCTGGTCTCGAGAGTGAGCTAGGATCAGCCAGTCGTCGAGATAGTTCAGGATGCGAACCCCGTGTTCCCGAAGGGGAACAAGGGCAGCCTCGACGATCTTCGTGAAGACGCGAGGAGACAGGGCTAGCCCGAAGGGGAGAACCGCGTACTGGTATGCCTGCCCCTCGAAAGCAAACTGTAGGAACGGTCTGTGTCGAGGTAAGATGGAGACATGAAAGTAGGCGTCCTTCAGGTCTATGGCTGCAAACCAATCCCGTGGCCGCACACATTCGAAAATGCGTTTGGCCGTGAGCATCTTGAACGGCAGCCTGTGAAGGGAGCGGTTCAAGACGCGCAGATCCAGGATCGGCCGTAACCCACCGGATTTCTTGGGGACAATGAAGTACGGGCTGTAAAACCCTGACCTCATCTCGGCTGGAGGGACAGTCTCGATTGCACCCTTCGCCAGCAGGGTAGCAACCTCCGCTCTCATGATAGGGGCATTGCCACCGACCATAGTGAAGCGAACTCCCCTGAAGCGGGGAGGAGACCGTGCGAACTGAATCGCATAGCCGAGCCTGATAGTTCTGGCGACCCAGCGAGAAAGGCTGGGAAGCTCCAACCAAGCTGTCAGATACTGAACCAGCGGGGTCATACGAACCACAGGCGTCCCCCCGGAGGGGCAGCGAAGCGGAGTGACCAGCCCAGGCGAGGGTGGCAAAGCGGCCCGGAGCGGGGGCGCGGTCATGCTCCGCGTCCTGACAGAGGAGACCAGGGAAGGACCAGCGTTCCACGGGGGTCTGCTCTGCCAGGGGTCTGGCGATAGAGGGGGACGAGAGTGGTGAGGTCCGGAGACGGCACACACTGTCGCGCGCACCCTCCGGGACAGAGGGGGACGGGAGTGGCGAGGCCCGGAGGCGGCACACACTGCGGTCCGAGTACTCTGTGACAGAGGGGGATGAGAGCGGCGAGGCCCGGGGGCGTCGCGCACTGTCAACCGGCTCTGTGTGCTCAGTGATGGGTGTATTGATTCTTTCTTTGACCATAATAGGGTACTGCCCACCCGTGGGTGGGCAGCGGGAGAACAAAAGATTCTCCCCCGGCCCTCCGCCGGGGGAAGGAGGGGGCCTGCAACCGCCTCCTGGGAAAAAACCGACACCATCACTGAGCAGCCCGTCTCAGGAGCGCCGCTTAGCCTGGCGTTTAGCGGGGCGCGGGGCTGGAGAGGGCTGTGGCGCCTTCCTGCGGCCTCCTCCACGACGCGGCCCGGGTGAAGGCTGCTGCTGGGGCCGTGCGGGAGGGGAGGGAGCCACAGGAGGGCGCCCTCGGCGGCGAGCAGTCTGAGGTGTCTGTACCGACGGCTGGGTGGAGGCAGCAGCAGGCCGTCGGGGCAGAATATGTTTAATCGCCTCAGACTGCTTCTGTGCGGTTGAGAACTGCTGGGCAAAGTCCTCAACCGCTCCGCCGAAGAGGCCGGCCTGGGATATGGGGGCGTCGAGCAGACGGGTACGCTCGGCGTCCCGCATATCAGCCAGGTTCAGCCATAGGTGACGCTCCTGGACCACAGAGGTGGCCATCACCTGACCCAGGGAGCGTGAGGCCACTTTCGTCGCTCGGAGAGCGAGGTCAGTGGCGGCACGCAGCTCATTGAAGAGCCCTGGGTCAGTCCCCGCCTCGTGCATATCTCTGAGCAGCTGGGCCTGGTAGACCTGCAAGGTGCTCATCGCATGCAGAGCGGCAGCCGCCTGTCCTGCAGCTCTGTGAGACCTCGCCACTAAGGTGGACGAGAATCTACAGGCCTTGGACGGGTGCTTAGGATTACCACGAGATGAAGCACTCTGAGGACATAGTTGCATGGCAACAGAGCGTTCAACCGGGGGAATCCCAGTGTACCCATGGGCGGCTGCCCCATCGAGGGGAGGAAAAGCGGAGAAAGCTGACGAACGTACACGGGAGGTCAAGGGAGCCTTCCATGATTTCGTCAACTCCTCATGCACCTCCGGGAAGAATGGCATTGGGGTTGGCTGTGGCCGTGAGGCGGCAGCCGCACCCAAAAACCAATCATCCAACCGCGAGCGCTCAGGGCAGGGCGGAGGGTTCCACTCAAGCACGATGCTCGCGGCGGCCCGGGAGAGCATGGCCGTCATCTCGGGATCTGATACGGGCAACGCTGGAGCTCCAGAAGGAGGCAACGCAGCCGCATCGTCACTTCCCGATGACTCTTGCCCGCCTTGTGATGCCGCGATCGACATCGAGTCTTCCTCTGGAGCGCCGAATGAAACACGCGGGGCATCGAAGGATGAACCCGGTAGAATCACCGCGGCACTCGCGGGTTGCAACACTGTAGAGGGGGGCGTGGTCCGAGGACGCATCGTCGGATTGTCCCACACCGTAACCCTCAGATCACCCTGTCCACCAGCCGAAGTACAGCCTCTCGTGGAGGATGTAGATCGGGGTGTGGATGAGGGGACTCTCTCCCGAATGAGATCATTGAGTCTAGACCTCAGTGTTGCGATGGCCATGTTCCCACAGAAGGAACATGAGTCATCCACAAGCGCTGCTTTAGCGTGCTCTAAGCCCAAAAACGCAAAGCAGCGATTGTGCCCATCAAAGGAAGACAGGAAACGACCGCACCCAGAAGAACACGGGCGAGACATCTTTAAAAAGACGTGCCACGTGCAGCTCTTTTAGAGAAAAAACTCAGCGATGCTGAGGCGACCAGGGAGAAACACACAGACTGGCAGATCACTGCTCAGATCGCAGGCAATGTGAACTCGCTGGGTACCGCCGTCACACCAACACCGGAGAGTTCGCTCGTCACAGAAGATGAAGTCAGGATTGGCTTGTGGAGTGAAGAGAAGCTCTTGGCTCCGAAGCGAAAACATATCTGCATGTTGCCGAGCGTCCTCCTTTTATACCCACGAGGTGGGGCGGAGTTACGCTATGCAAATTCCGCAGACCCATGGCATTTCATCGCCATTGGCTCGTTTTATAATACACGAAGATGATTGGCTTTCTAGGCGAAACCCCCATTCGTCGTCATCCGACGTAACTCGGAGTGACTACGAAAGGGAACATGGATGGTTTATTACCACAAATACACTGCCAAATGTGGTAAACTGCAAATGTTACCTTAAAAAAATGTTTTTTACTTGATTTAACCTATACAAATAATTTTCTTGTTATAGGTTGTATTTAGGTTGATTCAGTGGTGTTAGAATATGATGGTAATAAATTTGACTTGAGTAAAACTAGCTCATTTGCATTGTGACATTTTTTTTCAGTGTATTACTAACTTAAAAAAATGATTTATTAGTTCATTATTTTACACCTACAGTGCTGGTCAGAATTATTTGCCCCCTTGGTAAATATGATCAAAGATGGCTGTAAAATACGGTGGCCGACAGAGCTCAACGTGCTGCAACCTAAAGAAGACGCATGCAAATAGAAAAAAACGCAAGCAAATAGAAAAAAACGCATGCAAATAAAAAAACACCCGCAAATTAAGAAAACATCATCAGTTTCACAACACACATGTGCTCCAAATACTCACAACACAACAAAATACAGAAACGCGCTGCAAAAGCTCACAACACAACCAAATACAGAAACGCGCTGCAAGTAACTCAGACCACAACGGAAATGTTTCCGGGGGAACCAAATAGGTGACGAACCCGCCTGGGACGTGCTTCCAGCAAAGAACTGACAAGAAGTGAAAGCCTTTTTTTTTTTTTAAATAAACTATAATATTAAAATAATATTGTAATATGTTGTATATAGAAATAATATTATAATATTATATTGTAATATTATACTTTTTTATAGTTCTGTACTCTTTGCTTACAGCTCAAAATTCTACTTTATTTTATTTATTTTTATGAATTTTTTATATTTTTATTTATATTTATTTATTTACACATTATGAAATAAACCATTTATTTCATAATGTGATTTCCCCAGCATGTCATTGTATGCAATGGGTGCATAACCTATGGTAACATACAAATTACAATTTAGTTAATAAAGTGTGTAGTATTACAAATTAATAAGTTATTTATAGAAAGTTTGATTAATATGAGTAATATTAATTTATTGATCTTACTTACTTTTGGAATCTTTTCCAGACACTGGAAATATGAAAGGATTTCCTCCTTCAATGGCTTTAGGCCTGTCTCTGAAGTGAGCCAAGACTCCCATCTGTCCTTTACAGTGCTTTTGAATTTGAGCTCCCCAATGCATGACTGAAGTGCTGTCACCTATATATAGAAAAATAGCACAGCTCTAAATAAGCTATACAAATTATAAATCAATAAGTCTGTGGTACGTTTAGACCTCCTGCTCAACTTGGGAAAAGAAGAGGTTGTGTCTTTGGAACACTTGAAACTGTCTGTGCAGCTTCTCATGCACAATCTGCATGGGGCAGAGTGGTGGAGGGAAGAACTCTGCCTTGGCAAAGTTGTAAAGGCCTTGGGCTGTTGGTTCTGTTCAAGCCTGAAGTGACAAGTCTGCCAACAGGGCTGGAAGGATCTCTAATATCAGTGGGCTCTTTGTTACTCTCCCATCTCGATGAGAATTTTTTTTTAACAACAGAAATGACTTCAAAATGTATTTTTTAGCACTGTCTCTCCAACTCAAATACTGCTTAAATTTCTCAAATTACTCTCGTTGTAAGTATTAATAATTTAGATTCATGCCTCCAGTTTTAGTTGTGGAAGCTCAAATAATTTATCCATCTCTCTGAGACTGCTAGTTCTGGTACTGTTTGCTTGATGGAACCAAAACATTGTTGACATGGTTCTGCAGTATTTGGTTAGGTAAGACACCACCTTTTTGTTCATGCACTCACTACAGGATTGAGGCGATGGACAACACAATGAACAGTGATAAGTCCAGGGAAATGGTCTTTAAGCCTCTTACTCACTCCAGTTTTCTTGCCTTGAAATTACATTCAAAATTTAAAAATGAAAACATATTATATTCTAATAGAGCTATCATTTTCAAAGCTTTCCAGTCATAACAGAAGCACCATGTAGGGACTGGGCTAAGTGGGTGAATCTGAATAACTAAATACATCCGGCTAAAGACCAAAAATCTCTGAATGTAAATTAACCCAAACACACACACACAAACACACACACACACACACACACACACACACACACACACACACACATTCCCCCACCAGTGAAGACCACACTCAGGACAGAGCGTGGTGTCCGATTACAAGACATTTTATGACTGATCGGAATGTCCCAAAGGAAGTGGATTCCAAAGCGAAAAGAAACTTCTTTTCTTTAAAAGACATTTAACCAGATATATTCAATGTGTTTTTATGTGTGTCCATTTGCCCATGTCACATTGGAATGACTATGATTTTATCGTAGCTTAAAGTGAATTATAAATACCTTCATTATGCATTTTAAATATAACTGTCTATTCCCATAACTTGTACACATAGTTCTGGACACCTCCAGAATGCTTTCGGTGTGATCAATCAGAATACGACAGTAATATCCAGTAAGATATAGTTTACTATGCTTTCCATCTTTGGAGTGAAAAGAGACCAAAACTAACATCACTGGTGTTCTTAGATAACGGCGTTTACGACCCAAAGGAATGTTCACAGAACTGCCACCCTCTCTGAATTCTAACCAAGGAGGAGAAATGAATCCTGTATTCATATATATATATGCTATTATATATCCACTTGAGAATTGTATGAACAATGTATCTAAGTTCCCTATTTCATGAGTTGCCTTTTTGTGGTTTGGTCTATGTTTCTCGACAACTCTAATGCGATAATGTTTTAAACTTGGCCAACTAATGTTTAACCAAATCCATTTGTGGCAAGTTTGGTCTCGATAAACTCCAATCTTCATTCCCCATTTGTTAATTGACATTACATTTTGCTAAACTTGTGACACATTAGTATTATAAGAATTGTGAAGATTCTGCTCTTAAACACCCTAATTTCGTCGGTTTCAAATGTCTCTCTCTTAGACAAAGAGCAATAAAAACCAAAGTCCCGCCTGTGAAATTCCAACCCTCTAATTGGCCAAGTCAACAGGAAGAGGCCGGATTTCTCCAAGGTGATAAATGACGCTTCCCCCCTCCGCTCGCTCTCTGTTACTTCGACTGTCATAATGTAAGGTCTCGTCTCCGGGCGAGCTCTTCGCCTTTCTTTTTTTGTTTCTAGTTTAGTTTGTGTTTTTCAGTCTTAGATAAGTCTCCGTGTTTAATTCCAATCGACGAGTGAAAAGAACACCGCGTGACATATCTCTTCAGCGAATCCATCTACAAGGGACCTTTAAACGAGCGCGCGCTCGTTTTGAAGGAGAAACACGCGCACGTGACCACGTGGCGAGAGACGCACACACGCTTCTTCACCAGCCATGCGAGGATGTGACATTAACTCCGCGTGATTTCCCCGTAGAGATCTTTATTTCTTTTCTTTGTTTGTCAAAGTTTTGTTTTTCATAGTCGACTCTGTTCACTTCCACAAAGTGAAACGAACTTAGCCGAACTATTTTCCTTTGGTAATGTTACCCCAAAGACTTGGTAACTCCGTTCAACACGCGCCGCAAAGCAGCGCCCAGTGACGCTTCCTAAAGGACTCCGCTCACGCACGCGCAGGAATGCCGCGACACAGAGAGACCCAGGAACTTAAGTATATCTCTTTATAGAGCTTCTAAGAAGCATTAAGATGATGTTTTCGTGTTGTTACAGACAGGGACTGTCAGGGGGAATGTTGCCAATGCTCTCTCTCTCTCTCTCTCTCTCCCCCTCTTCCCCTCTCACACGTGTTTCCATTGTCCACACTCTATGCATTTCTCGTTCATCGATGCCTTATCGTGTATTGTTGTTTATTATGTTTGTAAATACATATATCCCATGTAACCGTAGTAAATACATAAGTAGTTCTGCCTTATTAAATTCATTATATTCATCTGATTGATGTACTGCCTTTTTGCTCATTTAAGTCCCTTAAGTGCCAAAAGATCTTATAGCAACAAGCTTACAAATTAAAGATACTTTAAAGAGTATGTGTTTATAGGGCAGGAAACCCAATTCTTGTGGCCACAGAATTGCTTTTCCTGAAATCCTATAAAGTAAGATGATATTGTGGATTCCCACAGATATTAGTCTGACAATTGAGCTAATTAATTTAGCCTGTTTTGTAAGACGTGGTCCGTTTAGTTAATTGCAATCAACTTGTGGTTAAGTGCAAGGATACACATACATGCATTCAGGTAAAATGACATATCATCCCTTATCGGGAGTTTTATTAACATGTAAGACTGATCTAATCCAAACATGTATGAATAATTATTAATTACCAATTATTAATTATGATATGCAAATTCCCCACGGATTAGATCCGCCCCAGAGTCTTTACATAATTGGTGGAGAATAATGCAGGCACATTTTAAACTTGTTTTTGAGCAATTCAGTTTCAATCGATGTCTATTGTGATTTAATATTGTACGCGCGCCTCGAGTGAGCAAACGGGTGGGAAGAGGAAAAAACGCACGCGCCTTGACTCCTCCAGCAGGACGTTCCTAGTACACAGAGCTCGATTTGGATGGAAACTGAGTGTGGAAGTTATTGTCTCAAGGTGGATTCTGGTGCCCATGAGGAGAATGGCGGCATCTGGAGGAAAGGAGCATAGACAATTGTCTGTTGATCGAGGACATCAGGCGGTTGGCAACAACTGGGCTGGGAATGGACAGGGGTCAGGAAGTGACGGATCAGGAAGTGAGGATGGGGAGATGGATGTTGGAAGCGGGAAATTGGAAGAATGGAAAGTAGTAAAGAAAAAACGTAAAAGTAAAGATAGAGACGAATCAGATTGTAGTGACATCGACAAGGGGAGAACAATGGTGAAAAGGAGTGAAGATGAATTCAAGGTATTTATCAAGCTGTTGCAAGAGGGGACTACTTTTGATGAGTGGAGTCCAACCTTACTAACCAAAACTTTACACAAAGAAATTGGGGAAATTAGGAACGCTAAAAAATTGAGAAATGGTTCTTTACTGGTAATATGTAAAAGTGTGGAGCAACAACAGAAAGCAATAAAGATAAATAAATTGAATGGAAAGCGAGTGAAGTGTTCAATGGTGTATGACAAGAAGCTTGTTAGAGGTGTAATCACAGGGATTCCTCTGAGTGAGTCAGTTGATTCAGTGAAAAAAGGAATAAACAATGTGAAGGTCAGGGAAGCAAAACGACTAAAAATTAGAAGGAATGGAAATATCTGTGACAGTCTTTCAATCTTGATAACTTTTGAGGAAGAAAATCTTCCAGGAAAAGTCTTTATTGGATACATGAGCTACGATGTCAGGGTTTACATTCCACCACCACTGCGGTGTTTTAAGTGCCAAAGGTATGGGCATGTAGCTGCGATATGTAAGGGAAAACAAAGGTGTAGTAAATGCAGTGGTGAACATGAATACGGAAAGTGTGAAGAGGGGGCAAAGTTAAAATGCTGTAATTGTGGAGGGGAGCATAGTGCAGCATATGGTGGATGTGAAGCTAACAAAAGAATGAAGGAGGTACAGCGAATTAAAGTAGTTCAAGGGGTCTCATATGCAGAAGCAACTAAGAAAGTTCAAAAAGTGGTGCCTGTTGAAATAATAAAGGAGAGGACTAAAGAGGTAGGGGAATGTGTAAAGTGTGATAAACTAAAAGAAGAAACACTGATTGTGAACAAAGGAGATTTTGTGATCTTCATGGCTGAGATAATCAATTGTTCTGCGCAGACCAGTAGTAGGACTGAAAGAATCAAAATAATTGTTAAATCAGCCGAAAAATACTTGGATGTAAAGGGAATGAATTGGGAAAGAGTTAGAGATATTCTTAAGGATGAAGAACAACATTCACAGACATGGATTGGGGCTGCATAATGGTTTTAATTATACTCCAGTGGAATGCTAGGAGTCTAATTGCAAATGGTCAAGAATTTAAGGTATATGTTGAAAATTTAAAAGATAAACCTAATATTATTTGTGTACAAGAGACCTGGCTAGTGCCCAGGTTGGATTTTGTAATTAAGGGATACAATTCGTTAAGAAGAGATAGGGATATGGGTAAAGGAGGAGGAGTTGCAATTTTTATACAAAGAGGACTTCAGTATAGAGAGATTAAGAAGGGGAATGACTTGGAATACATTGCTACAGAAGTAAGGTCAAGTGAGGATAAGGTGACAATAATACATTTTTATAATCCATGTAGACCAGTGGAGAAAAAACAACTTGAGAACATTTGGAAGGATTTAACAGGGAAAATTATCTGGTGTGGGGATTTTAATGCACATAGTACATTATGGGGAGAGAAGGATGATGGGAATGGAAATGTAGTTGAAGAATTTATGGAAGAAAAAGAGTTAGTGTGTCTGAATGATGGTTCTGGTACAAGAATAGATGTGGCAAGAGGCACAGAGTCAGCAATAGATCTTACTATTGTCACAAAAACAATTGCAGATAAATGTGAATGGGAGGTAGTGAAGGAAAGTACGGTAGGGAGTGATCACTATCCTATTAGAATTCAGATAGGAATGGAAGTAGGGAATGAACATGAAGTAAGAGAAGAGAGGTGGATTCTAGAAAAAGCAGATTGGAATAAGTATAGAGAAGCTAGCGATGAGTTATTATCTATTGATAAAAATCTAGATATTGAGGAATTATGTTATAAAATTAGTAATAGTATAATTATTGCAGCAGGAGTATCAATTCCAAAAACTAAGCCTAAGACATTAAATAAAATAGTTCCGTGGTGGTCAAAAGACTGTAAGGAAGCAATTACAAATAGAAATAGAGCATTTAAAGAGTTAAAGAGAACACACCATTTTCAGAATTTAGTTCAATATAAAAGAACCCAGGCAAAAGTCAGGAAAATAATAAGGCAAGCTAAAAAAGAGTACTGGAAGAGGTTCTGTGATTCTATTGGGAGAACTACTCCAGTGGGGAGAATTTGGAATATGATTAAAAAAATGAAAGGGAATGGAAGGGAATATGGATATCCTATGCTGATTGAGGGGCAAAGAACTATCACTAGTAATAAGGAAAAAGCAGAAGTTATAGCAAAAATATTCGTCAAGGTGCATAGTTCAGGAAATTTAAATAATGAGGAAAAGAGAGGAAGGAAAGAAACAGTTGGAAAATATCAGTATGTGTTTGGCAATGAGGATAGTGAGGGAGGGGAATTGGATGTATTGTTTACAAAGTCAGAACTCAACATGGCATTGAGGAAAGCAGGTAAGACATCGCCAGGGAGAGATAAAATCTGTTATTCTATGTTGGACAACTTAAGTGATAAGGGGAAGGATGTTTTGTTAAATCTTTATAATAAAGTATGGATAGAGGGATGTATTCCTAGAGCATGGAAGGAGTCTATAATTGTTCCTATTAGGAAACCTGGGAAGGATCCCCAAATAGCAAATAATTATAGACCTATTGCGTTAACGTCCCAGATGGGAAAAACTATGGAGAGAATGATAAATGACAGGCTTAAGTATTGGATAGAAACAAAAGGATTGATGCAAAATTATCAAAGTGGATTCAGGAAAGGTAGAAGTACCATGGATCCTATTGTATGCCTTGAAGATATAATAAGGAAGGCTCAGGTGAATAAAGAATCTGTAGTGGTAGTGTTTTTTGATATCGAAAAAGCATACGATATGTTGTGGAAAGAAGGCATGCTGATTAAACTAAAACTATTGGGAATTAAGGGAAAGATGTTTAGGTGGATGGAAGGGTTTTTATCTGATAGAGTAATTCAAATTAAAATAAATGGGAAAGTAAGTGAAAGTTACAGTGTGGAAAATGGTGTTCCACAAGGGAGCATTATCAGTCCACTTTTATTTTCAATCATGATTGATGATGTTTTTAAGGATGTACAAAATTCAGTCGGGGTAGCATTGTTTGCAGACGATGGAGCAATGTGGAAAAAGGGAAGGAATATAGATTTTGTGGTGGATAAGATGCAACAAGCAGTAAATAGAGTCCAAGAGTGGGCTATTCAATGGGGGTTTAGAATCTCAATAGACAAAACAAAGACGTTATTTTTCTCTAGGAAGAAAATAGATTTGAATGTAAAAATCAAATTATCTGGAGTAGAATTAGAACGAGTGGAATTCTTTAAATATTTGGGAATTTGGTTCGACAAAAGACTAACTTGGACAATGCATATCCAGAAAATGATTGATAAATGTAAGAAAGTGTTGAATGTGATGAGATGCTTGCGTGGAGTAGAATGGGGAGCAAGCAGACCTGCGTTGAAAGCTATTTATTCAGGGATGATCAGGTCGGTATTTGATTATGGGTGTATAGTGTATGGATCTGCTGCCAAAACTTTATTAAAGAAACTAGATGTAATCCAGAACCAAGGTTTGAGGTTATGCTGTGGGGCATTTAAGACCTCGTCAGTGGCAGCAATCCAGGTAGAGATGGGGGAGATGCCGCTACATCTAAGAAGAGACCAGCTATCTCTTGTGTATTGGGCAAATCTGAGAGGTCATACTGAAAAACATATGAGTCAGACAGTTTTATGGGAATGTCAAGAGAGAGAGAATAATCTAATCAAAAGTTTTGGATGGACAATAAGGCAGAAGATAATAACAATTGGAATTAGTACATTAAAGATAAGCCCTACAGTGGTATTTCCAGTTGTACCTCCTTGGCTGCTGTCGGAAGTTCCAGTTGACTTAGGATTATTGGAGGAAAAGGAGGTTAATGGAGTGGATCGTTGCAGGACTCAGAATTACATAAATAGTAAATATAAAGAAGGAATTATTTTATATACTGATGCATCAAAGCAGAAAGATAAGAAAATGGGAATTGCTTATGTTATCCCTAAATTAAATATTGAATATGCTAAAAGAATTAATGATGATTTAGCAGTATATACAGCAGAAATGGTGGCAATATGGATGGCAATGATGTGGATAGAGAGCAATAAACCTAAGCAAGTTGTGATTGCGTCAGACTCCAGTTCAGCATTAATAAGTCTCAAGCATTGTCACTCTGAGTCTAGACAGGATATAGTGTTTGAAATAATCCATTTAGCTAACAATCTTCTAAAGTCTGGTATTAGTACTACATTTATATGGGTGCCAGCTCATATAGGTGTAGGAGGTAATGAGTTGGCAGACAAATGTGCGAAGAAAGCAGCAGAGAATTCTTTTATAGAGATGGATATTAAATACAGTAAAGCTGAAGTTAAAAGTATAATTAAAACTAAAATTAATGAAAAATGGCAGTTTCTTTGGGACAATGAACAAAATGGGAGATACTTGTATAGTATTCAAGGAAAAGTGGGAAAGAGCAGGAATACATACAGAAAAAGGCGCGAAGAAGATGTGGTGTCTAGAATAAGATTAGGACATCCAGGTTTAAATAGAACGTTATTTATAATGAATAAGCATGTTGATGGAAAATGTGAATATTGCAATAGTCAAGAGACAGTAGAACATGTAATTATGAATTGTCCTAAATACCATCAAGCTAGACAAAGATTGTTATCACAACTAGGTGAGAATCAGATTTCCCTAAATGTACATGATATAATGCAAAGAGAGTCTGGAGAAATGTGTTTTAATTTTTTGTTTTCTTTTTTAAAGACAACTGGGTTAATTAAAAGAATGTAAAAAGGTTAGTCTGATTCATTTACAGTGTAGGAGTCTGACTCATTGATCCACACTCCAGTCCAGATGGTGGCGGTAATGCACCAAAAAGCTGGTTGCCAACCGCCATAGAAAGAGAAGAAGAAGAAGAAGAAGAGTGAGCAAACGCAACGCGAACTCACTGGCTGACTGATTAAAGGCACAAAGCCGAGTCCATTTCAGCACATTAACAGCTGCAAAATAATGTCTAACATTCCTTTTGCCATTGTTAATAACTAAAAGTAAAACTACAGTTTCATAGTATTAAATTTGTCCAACAAAAGACGAAGAAACCTCTTTTGAATTGTGACATTTTAATGTTAAACTCCCCTGTCTGAACGAGATTCTTCTGTCAGGGTGAAGACTAGATTTAGTGAAACGATGCTCTTTCACTATTCTTAAGAAAGGCCTGATATTATAATCGTTAGATTAATGATGAACTCCTGGTTAAACATTGACGTAGCTACTCAATTGTAAAAAACCTTAAGCATATTTAATCATAAGTGCTATTTGATAATATGTCATGGGAGACGAATATTTCCTGTTTTATTTTGCACGACGCAGCGAAGCAATCCCGCCAGACGTGTTTGTTAAAATATAGCACCAAAAAAAAAAAAAATCCACAACCTAAAAAACATTTTTAATCATAAGTGCTATTTGATAAATGTTATTTGGATCCGAACGACAGACGTATAATTCCTGTTGTCCATATTAGTGTGTGGAAGCGAAGAAATCCTTCCGTGCACACGTGTCGAATAGAAAAAACCCGCCGAGGTTTAAAATTCATAAGCGAACACGTGTGAATAATAGCGCTAATTGTTTATGTGGGAATTGAAAAACCGATGCCTAATTCCTGTTGTCCCTATGTGTGTGTGTAGAAAAAATTCCTGCCACGCCGTTTTGTAAAATATAGCTGAAAAAAAAACGCTGAGATTTTATTTTGGATAAGTGTGATCTTACAGAAAACAAAGCGTCTGCACGCTCAAATTTGAATCACACATGGAAGCAGGGTGGTTGTTATTCCGCTGACAAACACTAGAGGGCAGCACTTAGGCCTAAGTGCTTGACAGTTCTCGAATTACGCACCCCGCCCCCTGACTTTACCCTCCATGAGCGAAATAGCGCCATCTCGTGGACACTAGTAACGAGGTCGTCTTTTCCTAAACAATCTCTCTCATCACAATTTCAGATTTTTCCAGTGAATTTCTGAAATTGTGTTTCTAACTTTCAATGCATGTGCAAGTTCCAGTTTTACTAACATGATTTCACTCCCGACTGTGTACACTTATTTTGAATTTGGTTCAAACCACAGTTGAATTTAAAATTTAAAAGTAAGCAGTAGCAGTTTCTGATGACCACTTAGGAGGAATGCGCCCCTTGTGGCCTCCCCCCTCTACGTCAGCTCATCACTTAGTTCCTAACATCATTCTTTTCTGAAGTGGCTTTCTCCCAGTTGGTTTTATTTTGGTTATTATCATTGATACCTCACCGTAGTCGTGATCATCATCAAATATAATGCCAACCTTTAATTTCCTACACTTAATCAAATTTGGTTTGAAACAAACAAATTTCAAGATCAATTTGAATTAAGTCTCCTCTCCTGTTGGGAATGGTTTTATGGCTTTATTTCTATATTTCCTTTTTCAAATTATTTTCAATAATTTTGATTTGATACGTTACGTTATGTATTGGATACGTTATGACAACTGTATCCTTACTATTCTAGAAGTTACTTAACATCTATGCATACGCTTGATTTGAATTGTATTTAAACCAGTTTGAATGCAATTTAAATCAAGTTCTCTGTCAGCCAGGTTGACCACTAGGAGGAAGTGGCCCAAACCCTTAGTGGCCCAAACGCGCCACTACAGCTTGCTTCCTCCTGTGCTCTTCCTGCTGCACTTAATCTCTTCTCTGAATGGAGGCTAGGTTGTTCTGATAATTAACATTGTCATAATTCCTTTTTTTGTTTGTACCATAATTTTAGTAAAGCCGTTGCCTTTGATGATTTTTCTACAAAAAATAGACACTCAATTTGATTTAGATAGAGAGAGCTTTAATTCACGTTGAGGTTCACTTGTCCTTCATCCTGTTTTGTGTTTGTAGGTAGAAATTTCTCTCGTGCTGTGGTGATTTGACAGTCATCTCTGCTTGGGGTCCAGCAGGCTGGTTTGTCTGACCTGCGTCACCAGCGCTGACTGAGCACGGGTCTCGGACTTTCCTGTATTTCTCCGTTGGTGCAGCCCGCAACACGACATCACCAATTTGGCACTGCCGGTTGTGTTCAAGGTCGGGTTGCGTGAGGGCACACATCGGTACAGATATGCGGAAGGGCCCGGGACACTGCTGTCAAGTGTTTGGGGACGACAGAAAGACCAACCAAAATGCTGACTCCAACCCGAATGACCTCAGTTCACCCCAGGGAAACTAGAAAAGGTATTAAATCCATCACTTAGTATCGGCCACAGAATCTAGAGATTCCCCCGGTCATTGAAGTGTTTGGCTCCCTCCTACTCTCCTAGCCACAAATCGCAGGCTTAGGCCTCCTCTTCCCCTGTAACACTTCCTGTGTACTATTAACGCCATTTCATTACAGACCTTTCCATCTTGGATGGTTGCATGTTACTTAAAACTTTGCTATCTTGCCATTGCTCTTTTCTGTTGTGCTCTGTTCCTTTCAGTTCACCTAGAGACAGAACCTATCTGAGACAACAAGGAACGCTGAATAATAGTTTGACAACCAAGCCGTTAGCATCAACAGGTGACCCCTAAGCTACCGCCCCGTTAAAAATCTTTATTCAGGCCCATGCTGACCTACCCAAATTGTCCCACCAAATGATTTAACTGTCGGCATCAGTTAACCAAAATTTTCATATGCGGCATAGCCCGTATTATAGCTTGTTAAACGTAGAACGAACCTGCATACAGATGCAGATACAGATAGCTTTATTAATCCCCAAGGGGCAATTCAGTTCCATTGGTCTCTCTGTGTGTGTGTTGTGTTCCTCTCGCCCACAGTGAAGCCAGTATGTTCCGGTCCTACAGTCCCACAACCCGCTGGGACAACCTGGAGACATGGCTGAGATTCATGAAACCTCCATTCCTGACCAAGGTCGCCAGTGACTCAGAGCCCCGAGCCAAGAGCCTCGTAGACGTGGACAGGCTGATGGCGCACAAACCAAGCCAAAGCTCCCACGACAAAGACCGGTCAGACACGTCAACCTCACTTGCCAGCTCATCGCACAAGCACGTCTCCACGAAAGGAGCCGCATCGCCCTGGAGCACGAAGTTGCAACGCTAAGGATGCAAGCCGAGGATGACAACGACCCCGAGCTACAGAAGGAAGTGGAAAGACTTCAAACTGCCCTATCTGATCTTCATCTGCACATAGACCAAAGAGTGCAGTCAGAGGAAAGAACCAGAGAGGAACTCAACGAGAAACTCCGACAAAAGTGAAGCCCCTTGCAAAGAGCAGAGACTGAACTTAAAGAGACTCGAAAGCCACGGCCTGCGAAAGAAACTCGCAAGAGGCCCGTGCTACCATCCACAAGCACGTTCAGCAGAGACAAGATCTCGAACACGAACTTGACACCGTTCACACAGAGTTGAAACCCTCTTATAGACTGCAGAAGGACCGGGAAGGGGAAACGCACACCACAAAGTTTCCCTGACCAGCCAGTCCGCACCTTTCATCCAAGAACCCAGAGCTGTACAGGGGGGTGAAAGCCCACTGTTCAAAACATCACCAGCCAGCCCACAAGAACCCCCGTCAGCAGCGAGGGGGGAAGAGCCTTTCCAGGAGAGCCCCGGCCACTAACCACGGCATGGCTCCCAAAAGACTTAACAAGCTGGCCAGAAACATCCCTATGTTCACTCCGAACCATGCAGGAGGCCACAACGTGCACGCCATCCGCAGGACATTGACTTTCACTTACAAACTGTTACCAACGTCACCGCGTGGGACAGATTGTACCTGCTCAGAATCACGTCCAGTCGTGATGCGCGCAGCTTCCTCGACCGTCAACCAGAGACAGTCAAGTCGGACTACCAGCCGCTGCGGCAGGCCTTCACTAAAGAATTCTCTGATCCAGAATCAGACCAAAGACTAATCACAGCCATGGACCTCAATCAGTCCGGCATGGAGGATGATTTCAACTTCAGAACTTTGTTTCTCCGAAATCTGCACCCCACAGTGAGTCATCATCTAGACATCCTGGCCTGACCACATAGCATGACTACTCAACTGCTAAAAGAAGCTTACACAAAGCAAAAGACTGTGTCCGAAAAGACTTTGAAAAACCCCACAATCTACTCTGTCTCTGAGCCCTACTCAGAGCTGCCTCTAGAGGGCGCCCCACAACACCATAGCCCTGTTTACAGAGAGTCAAGACCGTTCCAGGCCAACAGAGGGCAGCACTACTGCGATGGTGCTCGTCCAAGACACCAGAGCGAGGGCTTTGACGGATTCTGGGACCTGCAACAACCACCCGACCACCCAAAAGGTGGAGCCACATGGGAAACCGACCAATGGCCCAGAAAGAGCCGAGCCCCATCGACCAGACCATCAAGCCCAGAGCGGAACCCCTCTCGACATGCCACTGGTAAGCACAAGTCTGAACCCACATCAGAAAAAAACAGTGCCGCCACATCTGAGACAGCTGAGACCCTGAAGTCGCTGAAAGAGCTTCTTCACAAAAGACTTTCCAAAGGAGACAAGAGGGACAAGACAGACATCCTATGTCTAAGCGTAAGACCTGAACCAGGCAACCAGAACACTCCTCGTCAGCCTCAGAGCACAAACTGTCACATCACAAAATGACAGCATCACCCAGCCACCACAGCTGACAGCTGCACAGCCTGAGCGACACAGCACAGTTTCCCACAGCTGGGTCCAAAAGCCCAAAATACCTAGAAATGCTGCTTGTCTGTCTGTCTCCGCAGAGAACTACACAAGACCGGCCCTAACCGCCCATCGATCACCACACCAGCCCCTACGCTAAGACTCCTGGGGAACCTGATCGAAAAAGGGGGTGGCCCGGAAACTCTATCTAGCCATCACTTTGGAAAATGAGGTGAGCTTGGAAGCCCTGGTAGACACCGGCTCAGACCTCACTTTAATGTCAGCTCAGCCCTTTGAAAGACTCGGCACTAAAGCTAAGAGCAAAGATCGAACTCTTATACCCCAAACGTGACAGCTGAACGTGCAGTCGTACAGCCAGAACAACATCCGGCTCGAACAGGTAGTTCCCAGGAACTCCAGCAGCCATCCATGGGTACACAGCCTCAGCACCAAGTCAAGATTCAAGTTCACTACCCTGCACCTTCCAGCTCGCCAGAGACCAAGAAATGCTGCTCAACAATGTGTGAACTGATACAGAAGGCCTCTAACACATAAGGCCTCCTCAGAAAGGGTCCCCTAAGATCCCATTGTTTCCGAACTGCAAAACCAGAAGGCACACAGAATGAACATAATGCAAGACTCTGTAAAAGGGTCCCTAGTCAGCATAAAACATAAAACTTTTAAAGTAGATGAAAATGTGTGCTCGAAGAGAAGCAAGACTCTGCATTAGACAATTTAGAATTTAACTGATTTAAAGAAAATCTTGAATGGACGTGTATGCCTCACCTGCCAACACACTATGCACAACTTTTTCGAAACAAACATTTGCTACATGCTGGTTGAAATGACACTGCTAAACATTAGTTTCCATGACAATAAAGGGTTACAGGAAACACTAGCTCCAAATAAGGCATACGTCACCTTGACGCCATAGTGTAGGAAAACCACCTGAGTTGAAACTACTGTAAACCTACAGGTGTGCATTTGATCATTGCGATCCAAACGGAACACAACATGCGATAAGCATTTTGATCACTGGTTGCTGGCTTGTCTAAATGCAGATAAAACAATAGCTGGAATTGACATCTCTACTGTAAGTGAAAGAGTCTTAGATTTCCAACTAATACAAGTAAGTTCAGCAGTAAAGCGTAAGTCTGTTTGACAAAAAAAAAAAAATCTCATCTCAGCAGCTTGTAAACTGTACCGATATCTATCCTGCTTTGGTTAAAGAAATCCAAATTGCAGTATTGCTAAACCTGTTTCTGACAAAGGAAGCTCAGGACAGTGTTATATATACGTAGACCTGGGTGACGCTCCCCTTTCTACAATGTAAAGGCCTTACAAATTATTGTTAGATTGATGTAATTCACCTAAAAATTTTAGCTGCATCTACAAGCAGAGATCTACCTAGTGATCAAAACTGTTCACTCGCTGAAGAGCCAGCATTTGTGCATGAGAGGGACGTAACTATAGATGCTTAGACAACCTTTGACTTACAGCAAATCTATTTCCTTACTCGGTAAACAAATAGAATAAGTTGTGTAAAGTAAAGAGAAGAGTTACATGAGTAAAACTAGCAAATGCCAAAACACAGTCGCATTTTACTTAATGTAACGTCAAGTTCTCAAAAGACTTTAAAGTATAGGCGCCCCCTTATAACCCTTTTAACCCGTTAAAAGGTGCAGACATTCTTCAGGTACTGTCGAATTGTTCTGACATGCTCTGGTTCCCATGACAATGACTTGTCACAGGAAGTGCTAACTCGTGATGTCACTTTGTAAACAAACCAGCCTAGGTGGCTAAGCTAACCTAACCTAGCGTCCATCCAGCTTAGGCTAAGCTAACCTAACCTAGCATCCATCCATCCAGCTTAGGCTAAGCTAACCTAACCTAGCATCCATCTAGCTTAGGCTAGGCTAACCTAACCTAACATCCATCCCGCTTAGGCTAAGCTAAATAATAACTTCTACAGTTAGCAGTTAGCATCATTTACTTTAAGCCTTAATTACAGCTGCTGTTTATACAGCCCAAAGTATTCTAGAATACTTTCTTTAACCCCAGTTAGGGTTTGTAATTCTTCACTTTCCGTACTTTCAATTCTGCTCAGCTAAAGTTCACCTTCACTAGTTTAGGCATAGGCCTTGCTGAGCACTGTAGGCTAAATCGCCAATTAAACTTAAGCTTAAGTACAAGTAAAATGTGTAGCTAGAGAAGAAACTGTATAGTAATGAGAATTTTCATCAGCATGTTGACTAAACCTTTGAAGGGACACACAGAGTGGTCGTGAACACGCAACCGCTGTAACCCACCATGGAGTGTTGGTCCAAGCGAATTCAAAGTTTAGTCACTAGTGCTACTGACTATTCTCACATTCAGATCATTCCCGCTGTTTTGACCACTCACCCACGTTTTATTTTTATTTTTACTTCAATAATAATAGCAGTCAGCTATTACCTTGTCTTTTCGGTCATCTATATGATTCAATTCCATTTCCTCTCTTGTTGGAATGTGGTTCCATTTCCCATAGGGCCCAGAAAGGAAACAGAGACACCTTTATTTGTGATTTTGTTTATTTTCAACAAGTGCACTAATTTTTATGACCCTGCAACACAAGTAATTTCAACGATTACTAGGGCATAACTATAGTCCTGAGGATTGATAATAAGCATAATTTGAATAGGAAAGCTGTCCTTTTTCCCCATATCATTCACTTCGTCAAGCCGTAGTGAACCACTAGTTAAGTCCTGAGAAATAATTTAGTCATAAGAACCAACTTAAGTCAGTTATTTCATCTCGGCTATGCCCTTTCCGGGAAATACTCTCGGAACCACATAAGTCTTAGCCTCCTAACATCCACAGCTAAGATGATAAGGATACAAGACACACTTCACTAGCTAGATACACGTGAAACGCATAGCTTTATGCTACATTCCTAGCGAACTCATTAAACCTTGGTTCTGAACTTTTAGGGTCATGCATTAGTCTCACCACAAGTGCGACAAAATGTCACAGAGCCTCTGCTTAACCTGACCTTAACGTTCCAGCTTAACAAAGACTATGACAAACAATGGACACTATGAGAAACCACCTCTCATACCCCTCCAACCACCCACGAACGCCGTCTGCACCCACCGACAACCAATGCCCCAGACAACCGACGTCTACCGGCACATGCTGCGTGCACAAGACAACATTCAGCGTTCTGCACCTGATGCCATCACTGCGCCACAGCTTGTGGTGCCACAGTGCAAAAGGGGGGTCATGCCAATGTATGCCCATGACGCACCATGTGCTGCACACCGCAGCACCAGAGACACTTGCAAGACACCGAACCAAGTGGCATACCGTCGTCCTCAAAAGCCGAAAGACTGTCCTAGCCAACCAAGGACGACACTCGCTGAAATTTTTCCTCCCTTTCTCTTTCTCTCTCCCTTTCACTTTTACCAGGATGCTGCTGTGCCTCCAGCCAACCAGAGAGCAGCCGCAATCGGACATCTCACCAGGTCCGGCATCAGGCATCGTCCTAAGGGAACAACCAGGACTCCTTTTCTGCCGGACCCGCACTCAGAAAGTGTATGTGCCACCTGATCCTCGCAACGCCTACAGAACACAATACAGCTGGGTAGGGGCCGATGGACAGAATACGCCCTCACTCACGCTGAGGCCGATGTCGAGCACATGCTCAACGAACTTGAGAAAATGACTGTCACGCCAGTGGAGCCAGGTGGCCACAACCGCCGCCGCACTGCCGTCTGAACTCTGTTTAACACTTGTATGTCCAGCATGAATGCAGTAAACCTAGCCAACGTGAGTCGGCATGCAGCCGAAATTCAGACTGAGATTCCACAGATAACAGAGCAACTCCCAACACAGAGTGCATCCCTGCAGACCATCGACAAGACATTAAAGGGAACTGTGGTAATTTTCAACACCCACAGCGTTCGGCTGACCCAGACAGTGAACTCCATGAAACGGCTGTTTACGGTCTTCCAGAATGACTTTGCTCAAACTCAGCTGGTTACAGCCCTGATGACAGACACGCTGCTGGAGGTGAACTCCTCCATTGACAGCCTAGCCATGGGTAGAATTCCACCGCACCTGATACCCTTAAGCCTTGTGCAAACCGTGCTGGCTTCCGCCATCACCACACCAGCTGACTCTCTACAAATACACCTTGCCTACTCGCTGGATAGTGCCAGCCCACTCTGCGTCAACCCCAAGCAGAGAGAAGTGGGTTTTGCTCCTGAACTCGCCCATCATAGAGCCAAGCCGAATCTACCGGCTCAAGAACATTGTCAATGTCAGATTTTGAAAACTAACACTCACATCAAGATCCGCACGTGGGACGTGGTCGACTTCAACGACAGCTACACAAAGCTGTCTTAGCTCCGAACCCGTACGTATGCACATTGACCAAAGACACTCACTATCTCTGCCCTAACAAACCCTTCCTCGGAGACAACACTGACGGAATCTGCAGGCTGCAGATCAGCGACACCCGCTGCCCTGCTAAAGCTAAGCCTCGCACTCAAATCATCGAGACCCAAGCAGAGATTGTAGGTGACAGGGCTCGTTAACACTCCTGTGCGCACAGCTGCACTCAATTACGACCAGAATGACACTGACACCTGTGTCACCTCGCTCCACCGGAGCATGTGAATCCAAGTACCGAAAGGCGCCATCCTTCACCTTGACGACCTGGCATGGTACCATCTTCCAAGCAAAGAGCACAAATTAGAACTGGAAATCCCATCCTTCTCCAGTAACCACACTTTCACCCTAACTCCAGAACGGGAGTTGTGGTTTGCGAAAGGGGGGGGGGGGTCCCAGCGAATTGACATTTATCCTATCGACACAGCCCTCCAAGCTTTGTCTCAACTGCCCTACTTAACCACCACACCTGCTGTCCAATCCTGGATTGCGGCCGACCCTACGCTGGGTACCTCTATCAACCACACCCAGACGCTCGACAGTCATCCTGCGCAAGAGGCTCAACGAGGCGCGAACATCTACCGCCAAGCCCACGGGACTCTCAGGAAGAGGGTACCACGCTGGAGGCTGCGTCGAACTTAATCAAGCTGAGCCCTCAGCCTCAGCCTGAGAGCACCTGCTACCCGATCATCATGATTCACCTGTCATCCGTCCATTGTGATGATTGTTGTCCGATTAAGTCCACACAGGGACTTCATCAGACAAAAAGGGGGACTGTAGGGACTGGGCTAAGTGGGTGAATCTGAATAACTAAATACATCCGGCTAAAGACCAAAAATCTCTGAATGTAAATTAACCCAAACACACACACACAAACACACACACACATTCCCCCACCAGTGAAGACCACACTCAGGACAGAGCGTGGTGTCCGATTACAAGACATTTTATGACTGATCGGAATGTCCCAAAGGAAGTGGATTCCAAAGCGAAAAGAAACTTCTTTTCTTTAAAAGACATTTAACCAGATATATTCAATGTGTTTTTATGTGTGTCCATTTGCCCATGTCACATTGGAATGACTATCATTTTATCGTAGCTTAAAGTGAATTATAAATACCTTCATTATGCATTTTAAATATAACTGTCTATTCCCATAACTTGTACACATAGTTCTGGACACCTCCAGAATGCTTTCGGTGTGATCAATCAGAATACGTACAGTAATATCCAGTAAGATATAGTTTACTATGCTTTCCATCTTTGGAGTGAAAAGAGACCAAAACTAACATCACTGGTGTTCTTAGATAACGGCGTTTACGACCCAAAGGAATGTTCACAGAACTGCCACCCTCTCTGAATTCTAACCAAGGAGGAGAAATGAATCCTGTATTCATATATATATATGCTATTATATATCCACTTGAGAATTGTATGAACAATGTATCTAAGTTCCCTATTTCATGAGTTGCCTTTTTGTGGTTTGGTCTATGTTTCTCGACAACTCTAATGCGATAATGTTTTAAACTTGGCCAACTAATGTTTAACCAAATCCATTTGTGGCAAGTTTGGTCTCGATAAACTCCAATCTTCATTCCCCATTTGTTAATTGACATTACATTTTGCTAAACTTGTGTTTATAAACTTGTGTTGTGTTTTGCTAAAATTAGTATTATAAGAATTGTGAAGATTCTGCTCTTAAACACCCTAAATTCGTCGGTTTCAAATGTCTCTCTCTTAGACAAAGAGCAATAAAAACCAAAGTCCCGCCTGTGAAATTCCAACCCTCTAATTGGCCAAGTCAACAGGAAGAGGCCGGATTTCTCCAAGGTGATAAATGACGCTTCCCCCCTCCGCTCGCTCTCTGTTACTTCGACTGTCATAATGTAAGGTCTCGTCTCCGGGCGAGCTCTTCGCCTTTCTTTTTTTGTTTCTAGTTTAGTTTGTGTTTTTCAGTCTTAGATAAGTCTGCGTGTTTAATTCCAATCGACGAGTGAAAAGAACACCGCGTGACATATCTCTTCAGCGAATCCATCTACAAGGGACCTTTAAACGAGCGCGCGCTCGTTTTGAAGGAGAAACACGCGCACGTGACCACGTGGCGAGAGACGCACACACGCTTCTTCACCAGCCATGCGAGGATGTGACGTTAACTCCGCGTGATTTCCCCGTAGAGATCTTTATTTCTTTTCTTTGTTAGTCAAAGTTTTGTTTTTCATAGTCGACTCTGTTCACTTCCACAAAGTGAAACGAACTTAGCCGAACTATTTTCCTTTGGTAATGTTACCCCAAAGACTTGGTAACTCCGTTCAACACGCGCCGCAAAGCAGCGCCCAGTGACGCTTCCTAAAGGACTCCGCTCACGCACGCGCAGGAATGCCGCGACACAGAGAGACCCAGGAACTTAAGTATATCTCTTTATAGAGCTTCTAAGAAGCATTAAGATGATGTTTTCGTGTTGTTACAGACAGGGACTGTCAGGGGGAATGTTGCCAATGCTCTCTCTCTCTCTCTCTCTCTCCCTCTTCCCCTCTCACACGTGTTTCCATTGTCCACACTCTATGCATTTCTCGTTCATCGATGCCTTATCGTGAATTGTTGTTTATTATGTTTGTAAATACATATATCCCATGTAACCGTAGTAAATACATAAGTAGTTCTGCCTTATTAAATTCATTATATTCATCTGATTGATGTACTGCCTTTTTGCTCATTTAAGTCCCTTAAGTGCCAAAAGATCTTATAGCAACAAGCTTACAAATTAAAGATATTTTAAAGAGTATGTGTTTATAGGGCAGGAAACCCAATTCTTGTGGCCACAGAATTGCTTTTCCTGAAATCCTATAAAGTAAGATGATATTGTGGATTCCCACAGATATTAGTCTGACAATTGAGCTAATTAATTTAGCCTGTTTTGTAAGACGTGGTCCGTTTAGTTAATTGCAATCAACTTGTGGTTAAGTGCAAGGATACACAGACATGCATGCAGGTAAAATGACATATCATCCCTTATCGGGAGTTTTATTAACATGTAAGACTGATCTAATCCAAACATGTATGAATAATTATTAATTACCAATTATTTATTATGATATGCAAATTCCCCACGGATTAGATCCGCCCCAGAGTCTTTACAACCATCACTGGCAAATGATGCAAATGTGGCTGTAGGGAGGCATTTTTCTGCTGTTATGATGTTGAGTATGGTTTCTGTTATGGTGGCAGCATCTCCAGCCTTAACCTTAGTCACCTGAAAGTACTTTGATTTTGGCCCTATCTGACCAACATTATCTAAACCAAGAAAACTGAAAAGATTAAATTCGTATTAGTTAGCGCATAGATTAAAACTAATTACATTTTTTTATTTTCTTTGGAAGTTAAGATGGCTAAAACAAATCATGCTTGATTACAACACCAAGTTATTTTTAAACTGAGATGCCTGCAGTCGTAGCTGGGCACAATTACATCAAAAAGTATTTCATTACAAAATACAAATACTTACTCATCAAATGTATTACTTCATTTTTAAACTTCTTCACCAACAAAACAACCTCTATCAGCAGTCAGTTCTCAACTCCACACACACAGCAACCCAAACCATCCTTTCCCACTACCAGAAACCTTCTCTTTACCTTCTCTCCGCCAACCGAGGAAGAAGTATCTAAACTTCTCCTCTCCAGTCATCCTACCACCTGCCCTCTAGACCCCATCCTCTCACACCTTCTACAAGCCATCTCTCCCACACTTCTACCAGCACTCACACACATCAACTCATCCCTCCACACTGGCATTTTCCCTACAGCATTCAAGCAGGCTCGGGTAACTCCACTGCTTAAAAAAACAACATTAGACACATCACTTTTAGAGAATTACAGACCTGTCTCTCTCCTACCATTCATTGCGAAAACACTTGAACGAGTTGCTTTCAACCAAGTGTCATCTTTCCTGTCTCTGACCAGCCAGGTAGATGTCAACCAATCTGGCTTCAAGAAAAGCCATTCAACCGAGACTGCACTACTGTCGGTCACCGAAGCCCTGCGGATCGCAAAAGCTGCTTCCAAATCTTCAGTTCTCATTCTGCTGGATCTTTCTGCTGCCTTCGACACTGTGAATCATCAGATCCTTCTGTCCACCCTCTCATCACTGGGCATCAAAGGAACTTCCCTCCACTGGTTTGAGTCCTATCTCACAGGTAGGTCCTTCAGGGTTGCATGGAGAGGCGAGGTATCCAAAGCACATCAACTGAACACAGGGGTTCCTCAGGGTTCAGTTCTTGGACCGGTCCTCTTCTCCATCTACACCACATCATTGGGACCCATCATACAGGCATATGGTTTCTCTTACCATTGCTATGCTGATGACACCCAGCTCTACCTCTCATTTCAACCAGATGATCCCACAGTAGCTGCCCGTCTCTCAAGCTGTCTGGCGGACATCTCGGCATGGATGAAGGAACATCACCTGCAGCTCAACCTGGCAAAGACTGAGCTTCTCGTCCTCCCTGCCAAGCCGTCTCTACAGCACGACTTCACTATCCTGCTAGAGTCATCCTCAATCACCCCATCAAGGTCGGTCAGAAATCTTGGAGTAATATTTGATGACCAGCTGACCTTCACAGACCACATTACAAAGACAGCTCGATCATGCAGGTTTGCAATGTATAACATCAGGAAGATCAGGCCTTTCCTAACTAGGCATGCAACACAACTTCTCGTCCAGGCCCTGGTTATTTCTAGGCTTGATTACTGCAATGCTCTTCTAGCTGGACTTCCATCATGTGTTACTAAACCTCTACAAATGATCCAGAATGCTGCAGCCCGCCTTGTCTTCAACGAGCCCAAAAGGGCTCACGTCACTCCTCTGTTCATCTCACTGCATTGGCTACCACTCGCTGCTCGCATCAAATTCAAAGCTTTGACGCTTGCTTACAGATCTACCACAGACTCAGCTCCGTCCTACTTTCACTCCCTACTACAAGTCTACATCCCTACCAGAAGCCTACGATCGGCCAAGGAGCGACGGCTCATGGTGCCATCACGGCGAGGCACTAAATCACTCTCCAGAACATTCTCATTCACGGTTCCATGCTGGTGGAATGATCTCCCCACCCTCGTCCGTAATGCAGAATCCCTGACAGCATTCAAAAGACAACTGAAAACTCATCTCTTCCGTGAGTTCTTAACAAAAAAACAAAACAAAAAAAGAATTCCTTTTCTTTTAAATCTTTCCTTCCCTTTTAAATCTTCCCTTGTCTGGCTTTTGCTACTCTAAGCAATGTCTGAACTTTGTATTTTGAGCACTTCTTGCGATGACTCGCTTGCTTTAGTCCTCAGATGTAAGTCGCTTTGGATAAAAGCGTCTGCTAAATGACAAAATGTAAATGTATTTAAATAAATATAAAATACTGAAAACATGTATTTAATTGAAATACAAGTATTTTGAAAATACAAAAAAAATGCAATCATTTGAAGGTAACAGTGGCGTTAGAGGGAGAGAGTGAGAGAGAGAATTTTAATTTTAATACACCTTTATTACAAATATCTGACGGGGAACTTGGCTGAAAATTGGCGTAAGTGGGAACAAAGATTTAATTTGTATCTTACTGCCTCAGCTTTAGTGGATAAATCTGAGACGAGAAAAATCGCTGTACTGCTGCATAGCATAGGAGAAGAGGCGCTAGACATTTATAACTCGCTCGAGATCGAATACGAGGATCCACGAGATAAAAAATTATCAGAGGTCCTCACGGCACTGCGAAAATACTGTGCTCCGCGGAAGAATACTGTCTTTGAACGACATCAGTTCTGGGCTCACACATTCTCTGAGCAAGCAGGCATAGATAAATTTCTCACGGAGCTAAGAAACAAAGCACACACATGTGAATTTGGAGAAACTGAAGATCTCATGATACGAGACAAAATAGTTTTCAGCATAACAGACTCTGGCCTTCGTGAACGACTGCTGTCTATATCTGAGTTAACCCTTTCAAAAGCCATTGACATGTGCAGAGCTAAAGAAGTCACAAGGGCGCAAGTTACAGCTATGGCAGCATCATTAGAAACGCAATTTGTGCATGCCGTCACCAAAAATGGTTCTCAGCCTAAATGGAGATCAAACAAATCAGCAGTGCACAAACAAATGACAGTGCCAACTAGGGCACATTCAAAAAATTGTGGCAAATGCGGACGCATTCACATGCCAAGGCAGTGCCCTGCCTATAATGAAGTGTGCAAAAAATGTGGCAAAAAGAACCACTTCGCACATGTGTGCAAATCTAAAGCCAAAATGGACGCGCTCGATATAGATACCGAGATATCTGGGATAGACACACTGTTTGTGGGTACGGTAGTTCACTCAAACACGTCAGATACAGGCTGGCACACAAAGCTGAGTATGGCAGGCATTGTTGTAAACTTCAAGCTTGACACAGGTGCTGAAGCAAACGTCATTCCAAAGAAAATCATTGATCAGCTTCAGGTTCCTGTGAACATCCAAAAAACAAACACAGTGCTCGTGTCGTACGGAGGCACCCGCATCAAACCAGAAGGTGTTGTTAAACTCCATGTGCAGGCTAAAAATAAAACAACTGACATGATGTTCTTTGTGACTACAGAATCAGATATAGCCCTACTGGGGAGACAGGCGTGTGTGCAGTTGGACCTTATAAGAAAAGTAGACGCTCTCACACCGTCATCACCTGCCACAAAAACTGAGCTCCTCAGCCACTATGCATCAGTATTTCAAGGTTTGGGCCAGTTTCCTGGATTGCACCATATTCACACTGACCCTTCCATTCCTCCAGTAATACACGGCTGCAGGAAGATACCGTATGCAGTTCATGACCGACTTAAAGAGACACTTGATGATTTGGAGAAAAGGGGTGTCATAAGCAAAGTATCTAAACCTACTGCATGGGTTAGCAGTCTCTGCATTACAGAAAAAAAAAAAACGGCGCGCTGAGAGTCTGCCTGGATCCCAGAGACCTAAACAAGGCCATACTCCGCCAGCACTACAATATTCCCACTCTGGAGGACATACGGAGTAAGCTAGCTGGCAAAAAGTTGTTCACCATCCTGGATGAGAAGGATGGCTACTGGCAGATTCAACTAGATGAGGAGTCAGCAGATCTCTGTGCTTTCAACACGCCGTGGGGCAGATACCGTTTCCATCGCATGCCTTTTGGTATAAAGTCAGCGAGTGAGGTATTTCAGCGCCTGAACTCAGAAAGCTTTGGGGACATTGAAGGTGTTTTCATGGTGGCTGACGACATGATCATAGCGGCATCCACCAAAGCGGAGCATGATGTCATCCTAGAGAAAGTGATGAACAGAGCGCTGAGTCTAAATGTGAAATTCAACAAAGACAAATTGCAGTATATGGTCCATGAGGTGACTTACCTAGGCCACGTCATCACCGCTGAGGGAGTGAAGCCTGATGAGTTGAAGGTTTCGGCAATATTGCAATTTCCCCCTCCCACTGACAGAAAAGCCCTTCAGCGTCTGCTAGGTATGACACGCTACCTGTCACAATACATTCCCAACGAAGCCACCCTCACTGCACCTCTTAGGCTGTTGCTAAGGAAAGACATAGACTGGCAATGGCATCCTGAACAGCAGTTAGCACTTGAAAAACTCAGAACAGCCATAGCAACTGCACCTGTTCTTGGACATTTTGACCCAAAGCAGCCTATTGAAGTGCAGGCAGATGCCTCAAAAGATGGCTTGGGGGCTGCTCTTATGCAGAAACAGCAACCAATTGCATATGCTTCGAGAGCGCTATCTGCGGCTGAAAAGAACTATGCCCAGATAGAAAAAGAGCTACTGGCCATAGTATTTGCTCTGAGAAAATTCCACCAGCATGTTTACGGTGTGCCTGTCAGGGTTCAATCTGATCACAAACCACTTGAGGCGATATTCTCCAAACCCATAGGTGCAGCACCAGCACGCCTTCAAAGAATGCTGCTCCAGCTGCAAAGGTATGACATCCACATTGTTTACACTCCAGGCAACCAGATGCATATCGCCGACGCGCTGTCCAGAGCATACATTCAGTCTGATACAACAGAGAGTCTAGACCTGAGCGAAGCCACACAGTCAGACAGTCAAGCCACACAGTCAGATGCTGAGATTCAACTGATACGGCAGCTACATGAGCGAGGATGGCCGGACAGAAAGAAAAATGCCCCACTGGCTGCTCAAGCTTACTGGCCAGTCATACACACTATTCGCATAGATGATGAGCTACTCTTGAAAGATGATCGCATCATTATCCCTCGCGCACTGCGACAAGAAGTGCTGAAACGACTTCATGCGGCACATCAGGGTATACAGCGGTCTCTAGCACACGCCAGATCATGTTTCTACTGGCCAGGACTCACTGAAGCCGTACGTCACATGGTAGAAGTCTGTAGTTTCTGTCAAGAGAGTCGCCCTGAAAATCAAAAGGAGCCACTTATCTCGCATCCAGTTCCAAAGGGACCCTGGCAGAAGATAGCTGCTGACATTTTTGACTTTCAAGGGCGTTCATTCCTTCTGATTGTGGACTATTTTTCGAAATATCCAGAAGTCTTACAGCTGCCAGACAAAACGTCAGCCTCACTAATAGCACAATTCAAGGCAGTGTTTGCAAGACATGGTGTGCCTGAGATCCTGATGGCAGATCATGTACCCTTTGCCAGTGCTGAAATGGCTCGATTTGCTCATGACTGGGGTTTCAACATCAAACACTCCAGCCCCAATTTCCCTCAGTCCAACGGCATGGCAGAGCGAGCCGTAAAGACTGTTAAATCTATGCTGAAAGCTGCTGCTCAGTCTGGCACTGACCCTCACCTCGCTTTATTGACTCTCCGCAACACTCCTGTCACTGGTCTCAAACACTCCCCAGCCCAGATCCTTATGGGCAGAGACTTGCGTTCTACTTTACCGGCCAGCAAAGCTGTTCTGCAACCTTCTATACCTAAACACATCCAGGAAGCGCTGCAGCATCTTCAATCACAGCAAAAAAGATGGTATGATAGAACAGCAGCCCCACTTCCAGCCTTCAAAGGGGGGCAGAGAGTATATATGAGAATCAGAAATACATGGAAACCAGCTACAGTTGTCAGTGCCCGAGAAGAGCCCCGTTCATACGATGTTGTCACACCAGCGGGCACAGTCTACCGCAGGAACAGACGTCATCTCAGGCCTGACAGGTCAATCAAACATGACTCGCAACCTGACTGTTCCCTGGACACTGACAATGATTAGAGCAAGGACACTGTTTCAAATCCTGTTCCAAATGAGCCTCCTCAAGATGTGGAAAGAAGTGTGCGGCGACCGAAATGCACAAGAGCCGGACGTATCGTCAGACAACCGGCACGGTTCGAGGATTATGTGCTTACTTAAGTATGCTAGATTAGTGTAACTATTGCTTGCTCATATCAAACGTTATTTCATACACTGGTGATATTGTCAGCATACTGTTCTTGTTTTATGTCTGATTAATACTCTGTTTAAAAGCTTAAGAAGGGGGATGTAGTATATGCAGTGAATGGTTCTGACCAGCACACCCCCATATAGTTCGTGTAGTTGGTATGACCCACTGTTGTATGGCTTGTGGCCAATGTGGTGAATGGAGTGCTAAACATGCAAGTAAAGAAGCTGGGCGTTATAACTCCTGTGTGTATGTGTCTTGATGTGACTAAGGATTAACAAAGACCACAACATTTATAACACCAAATCAATTCAAAAGACATAAGATCCCCCATAGCCTTGTAATACCGAAAGTCAATACAAATTCTGGATTTTACTAGGTTAAGAAACACAATTTGCAAATTAACACTTGAATTTTGTTCAATTCTTATTTTTCTAGTGTCATAAATTGCCTTCTTTGCTTGACCGAATAGGAAGTTAAGTAATTGGCAACAAATTTGACGTCTCCGGATGTATTTAAAACCACAAATAAACATTTCCAAAGAAAAAATCCATCAAAACGACCAAATAAACTCTTTAAAACCTGAAACGATGGTTAAAGCCTGTTACAACACATAAAATCATGAAATATATTTTCTTTCTGGAGGCAAAAAGGACATTGGGTTTAAGACACAAAAAAGTGCATTCACTGCAATAGCGCCATGAAGAGTCCTTCATTGTAAATCACCCACTTTTTTTTTGGCAAAGGTGACTTGTATAATGCTCTCCATTCTGGCTTAACATCCTCCCCTAGATGGAGGGCAGAACGCTAAGGCGTATCAACTCTTTTAGGCAAAGACTTCTTATTTCGAGTTTTGACACCGCTTTTGTACAAATTTTTTTCCAGACACTGGAATAGGACCCATTAACATTAAAATGTTGGCTTGTAAAACAAACACTTCAAAATCAGTCAACCTCCACTAATTTACAAGCACGATCACTCTGACATTAGAAGAGCATATTTCGTGATTCACGAATAAAAATTCGAATAATAACAAAATTGCCCTGAGGTAAAAGTCCATATCATCATGAGTGTTTGGTTCAGATCAAGCGGCTTTCGCAATGGTGTGTTCGCGTTTTGTTTTTTGACTGCTACGGTTCTCTTTCACATATATTTGACCGTGACCGTGTCGCCAGGGCTGCAGTGAAGGCTAAACGCAAGTAAAACATTTAGTATCGCATATCTGGGTCCACTGTACTGTAATCTAAGTCAGTGGTTCCCAACCTTTTTTCTCTTGTGTAGCCTCTTAGCATTTTTCTCACCCACTCGCACTGTTTTGATTTTGGTACGGCTGTGCCATAGGTTATTGCTTCAACTGGGAAACTAACGTTAGTTGTAGCACACACGTCCCATTTTATCGATGGACTTATGAAATGATTGGGAATATTTACTTATCGTCTTGGAATTTCAAGGATAAGTAAATAATTCTCCGTACTTCCAAGTTGAAAATAAATGATTAAATGTTTAATGTGCTCCTGCAATGTGCTTGTGCACCCAATGTGCTTGCGAATCACTTCTAAGTATTCATAGTATACCCACCCCTTATTTCACCACTACACCCTTGCATTTTGCTGACCCTTTTTCATATTTGTTTTTGCAAGATGTTGATAGACGCCTCACAGCAGGAGACTGTGGACAGTGTAGACAATCATACTGTCAAAAATACTGGCGATCAGCCCTTGCCCTCCTCCACTTCTGACGTTGGGACACAGTGTTCTTTGAAGCCCCCCCCCCCCGATGGTCTCACGGTAAAACTTGGGTATTTTAAGGGGTACATATATTCATATTATCTAAAACATTGCCAGTATCTATGCAATCAGAACATTTCCATACACATTGATTAAATTAATACATAGCCTACACCAAAAAACATAGCCGTTTAGATTTGCCACGATTGTCACATGTTTGGGTGTTTACTGCCTCTCCACAGCTGTGCAGGTTAACCTGAAGCCCAAGATGGTCAGTTTGAGCACACAGACATCATTCTGCCCACAAACCTCCACTCCCCTCGCTAGTCCTGAACAGACAGATGAAGATGATGATAATGCCTCTGTCATCAGTGACTTATCATGGGTGCCCGAAGAGCCGATGCATGAGGAGCATGAGGAGGACTTGTTTGATGAGCCACCTTACACGTGTGACCCCACCACAAGTGAGATCATTTAAAACCAACATAGACTATTTTGAATGCTCATTTTTGTATACTGTAGCTTTGGTAGTTTGAATGATGCCCCCCCCCCCCCCCCCCCAACAATTTTTTTGTTTTTGTAGTGGCATTGACAAATTCATTGTTTGCCAAGAGGAGCTGATGTTCCTTTTTGACATCTGTCCGGCCTGTTGTGAGAGGTCAGATAGTAGCATCGTGCAGCAGGAAGGAACTTTTCTTAAGATCAAGCAGGTATGGTTTTGTTTACGCAGCAAGCCATCTGATTATAAAATCAGAATATCTAATTACAATTTGATAGCTCTGACTGTCTTGCCAGTTAATTTACAATGTATGTACCAGGCTGGCTTTAGTCTATTGGTTTGTGATGGCATCATATTTGAGTGTTATATACTGTATTGGTCATGTGTGTTTCATTGAAAACACGAAATCTTTGACCAGTAATGTACAGTACTTAATCTATATTGAATCCTGATATACTGTTGATTACTCATTTTTTTTTTTTACTTATTTATTTTTGACATATCCAGGTCTACCACCAATTCTGGCAAAACCAGCCAATGCTCCACAGGAACATGCCAACCTGCAACCTCATGTTAAGCGGGGCCATTCATTTCACTGGATGTTTGGCCACCCAGACATTAAGAATGTTGACTCTGTTTGGCCTGCAGTGCATCAGTGCGTGCAGTTACTTTCGCCATCAGCGCCGCTACACCATCCCAGTAATCGTTCAGGCCTGGCAAAACGATCAAGCGAAGAATTTTAGTGACCTACGGGCAATGGATGGTGGGCTAGTTCTTGCTGGTGACTGCAGGTAAACCAGTGTGAGAGCTCATAGACCAGTTGCACATTTTGATTTTGTTATTTGTTATCCTGTAGGGTGGCTTTATTTGGCATTTTCAGATGACATGGTGGATGGTCTTTACAGACCTTGGTTATTAAAAACTTGAAACCTAAATCAAATTTGTAATTAATTCCAGGTCAGATTCTCCTGGGCACTGTGCAATGGTGGATGTTCAGCTTGTTCAGGTAAACCTGATGTTATTAGACAAAGAATGGAACTCTGCAATTTAGTAAACTGATTGTATATTAATATAACATCTTTCCACTAGTACAACGAAGCTTAGAGCTTTGTGTATTGCCTAACTAGAGTATAGTGTATCGTAATGCTTGGACCAGCAAAGCGTCGGTTCATTCACGCCTCCTTCAACAACACCAGCATTCTACACTTACACTGTTATGTCATGTTGCAGAGCTCAGAGGTTCCCAACAGCTCATGGTGTGAGCTTGAAGGGCTCAAGCGCAGTGTTGGCCTGCTGAGGGGAAAGGATCTGCATTTGGCAACGCTGATCACGGACCGTCATCGCCAGGTATTTACAATAAAAATGCAGTATAGAATGTAAATATCTGAATTGCACTGAAGCTGGATGTTTGTTGTTTGCTTATGCACTGAGGGCCACACTGGTCAATCATCCACTAAAGCTTGTTTATTTCTCCTTAGGTTGCCAAATGGGTGAGAGAGGAGCTGAGCCCTGAAGGAACACAGCATTATTTTGATGTGTGGCACATTGCCAAAAGTATGTATCCATTGTTGGAACCTTGAAGCAGTTTTTGTTAGTGCATATCAATTAATACCATTTGTTCTAAAACAGGTCTGGGGAAGGCCTTAGATGCAGCTTCAAAAGAGTGTGACCAACTACAGCTGTGGAGGCCTGCTATAGTGAATCACCTCTATTGGACTGCAGCCTCAACCCCAGACGGCAATCCAGCAGTCATGGAGGCTAAATGGAGAAGTTTAGTCAACCACATCCAGGACATCCATGACCATGACACCCCTGCCTTCTCCAGTTGGGCCCATGGCCCTCTAGACGGGGATCAGCGCAACAAAGAGTGGCTGGACCCAGGTACAGCACACACAGCATGTGGTGTTATGTACGCTCTACAGTTTTGTTGTATTTGCTGTCTGAGTGCTTTGATATGTGACCTATGATGATTAAATTATTTTTTCATTCCCTGGCAATCTCATAACATTCTGTTTACTGTTTATGTTTGCTATAATTCATATGCAGGACCATTTCATGTGTTTCCATTAAAAAATTGTTTTTTTGTCTGAATCTATCTTCTTGTCTATTTATACGTTTTCCATCTGTGTGTATGTCTGTCTGTCTGCCTCCCTGCCTACCTGTCTTGGTCTTTGCAGGCTCATTGGCAGCAGTAAAGTTGGAGAACATAATCGTGAAGACTGCCTTACTCAAAGATGTTCGACAGCTGTCTCCACAGCACCAGACCTTCTCCCTTGAGGCTTACCACTCCCTCATCTTGCACTTCGCGCCCAAGCACACAGGGTTTTCATACCTTGGGATGTATAGCAGGTCAGTGCTATCCAATGGAATAATACAGCCAATTATTATGCCTTTTATAGTAATAATAGTACCTATTATCATGGCTATTGTAGTATTTTGTCATACATAAACCAAGTTTCAAAAAATTTCTCAAATGTGTTATTTTGTAGGCTTCTCTTAGCGGCGCTGCATTATAATCGCAATGACAACCGGGACACAGCACGGAGAAGTACTGCGTGCGGTATCCGCGCTTCAGAAAAGGTGCCCATGTGGTGCGTCCCATCAAAGAGGCAGCCTCATACGGTAAGCAGTGTCATGCAGTTCTATCATATTTTGAGATGGCTCACGAGACATCTGTGATCACTGGCAATGATCTTTATTAAGTATTATTATTATTATGTCTGCAGGTTAAACAACATCATTGATGAATGCCCTTCAGGAAAGCTACACCCATTCACCTGCAGCTCTTCGAGAGGTTAGCGCTAATTTGTCCTCCGATGCACCAGCCCCCATCGCCAAATCCTTTGAACAGGTTCCTAAGGAGGAGGCCGTCAGCCTCTTCCTAGCCCGGCAGTCACGCTACAAGAGAACCTAAATTCACATTATTACTTTTTTTTTTTTCACAGACAATTCCAATGATTTAGTTGTAAGTATTTATTTTATTTTAATTTATTTTAGTACGCATTTATTTAGTTATCTTCTTTCCTTCTGTCCCTGTTATCTCATTTGGTGGTGGTTTCCTGTATTCTGCATGTTTTGTTTTTCCTTTGTGTGCTGTTGCTTTGGTTTTACTTTGCACTAAATCATTACATTTTTTCGTCTTTGTAAGTGGCAATAATTGTCGCTGTACCCCATTCACGGGGTCCTGCATGCTGCATGTCTGCTCCTCTGTCTGTTATTTGCATGAAATTTGTTGTATGTAATTCAAAATAATTTACCAATCATTTTACCTGTGCCTTGTCAACGTCTGTGTGCGGTGTTGTCTGGGCTCACTGTGTCAGCTTGATGTGCTTTTGCATGTAACACTGCATATGCATTCATGAAAGAGTGTGTGTGTGTGACTGTGTGTGTGACTGTGTGTGTGACTCTGTGTGTGCGTGCGTGTGTGTAAGTGAGTGTGAGTGTGAGTGAGTACGAGAACCATCAGTTGACCCTCAGGTAAGACCACACTTTTCCAGGCATCTGAGAAATATAGCCAAGATTCGACCATTTTTATCCTTGGATGATGCTAAGCAACTCATACATATTTTTATTTTCTCTCATCTTGATTACTGCAATGCTATGTACACTGGCCTTTCGAAGAGTTCTTTAGCGAAGCTACAATTGATACATAATGCTTCTGCCAGAGTACTAATGAAATTAAAGCGTTGCATTCCATGAATGAAAAGTGCTATACAAATAAATTTTTATTATTATTATTATTTATGAAAGGTATCAGGTCTAGCCCTTCATCAGTGGGCTTTTTTATATAGATTTGTTTACTTGCAACCTGTGTCTTTGTTCAGTAATCTTTGTCCTTGTTCAATAAATATTTAGTAACCCTTACAAGCAATGCCAATAAACTGTTTTTACTTATTAAAATTCATGTGTTCTGTGTACTTTATAACATTTTAAGGGCGATCACAACAGAATATTTATTTATTAATATTTATTTACAGAATTATTTTTATTCATTCTCATTCAAACGAGGCCACTTTGGAAGTTTTGCCTTATGGTTGAAACCACACAAGAGGGTAGAGGCTTCCTTATACTCCTCCCTAAAACTCCATGAGCCCAGCGTATAGCCTGCCTGTACGCAGTGTACCGGTATTGCCTAGGGATAAGTAGGAAAGATTCGTAAGTTTTAAACTCTGTAAGTAGGTTGGAAACATCATTTGAAGCCTGTCTCTTATGCATGTTTGTGCATGCAACACATCTCTTGTCACCTATAGCTGTTGTTGCTTACTACTCACTCCCTATCCTGGTAAGCCTGACTGTGTCAATGAAAATCAATCGCGAGGTAAACGAGTTGGCACTATCAACAATAATCACACTGAAGACATGACCAGCCTACTCGGTGTCGGCTACGGTGAAACCAAATTTTTCACCGGAGAAAGAGGTAAAAGTTTAGAAATAAACACTCACAGGTGGGACTGTCAAGCTTGCATTATATGCCTCTATTTATAGATATTCTGACTAAGTTCAGGGTAACGTTACTTTTCTAAGCCAACGACATAATCGCTGTCACTGGATAAAAAGAAAACGTTGACTTTCACTCGATGCTATTCACTGACAGTAAAAAAATTTTTTTATTGTATGCACTGCTGTTCATTGACTACTAGCTCCAGCGGTCATTGCTGCGTTTCTAAATGGTAGCAACTCACCAGGACACTACACCAACTCTCCATTCATTCTCCTCTGACCATGCATTTATTTATCTTTGACGGCTCACGGTATTTCCTCATTCGCCCTCTCACGTCTAAACGGTTCGAAATTGTATGGCTGTGGGCCATCATAAATGTTAACTGTGGGTCTTGCCACCTCTTCCTCATCCCAGTTAGATGCCATAGTAGTCAGTGCCAGTCTGCTAGAATTAGTTCATGTAGCTGAGAACGGCTGAGGCTACATTCCACCGCGTCTACCTCGTGTGACGTCATCGCCGAGTTGCGTAAAAAATAACCGTTACTAACCAAAAACTACAAAAACTAGACTTTAACACCATTTGGGAGACATTTCTAACTTTATATATATCTTGACTGCTTTATCTACCCATTAACTTGTGCATCCTTATGGACATTTTTGTCCTTTTCAGTTTTGTTTTTTTGATAACTTTGTCTGTGTTAATGCTAACTGCATGAAATTTGCTACAGGTGTGTATTTTTATTGGAATTTTAATATTTCACCTTCATTTCCTTTAAAAAATCTATTTTGCACTAGGTACAAAAAATACTCCCACTCAGCGCCTTTTGGACAAAAATGTCCCCATTGAAACCCATTAAAACTGCGATTTTTAATCCCAGTGCCATTCAACTATAAAATGATGCAATCTTTCTTAACAGGCTTTCATTCTGTTGGCAAGGCTTCAAAATTTACATTTTTACTATTTTTTATCAGATTGTGCCATTTTTTCAGGTTTGGCATATAAAGCAAATTATCACTTTATTGTTGTTTTCTGCTGTTTTCGGCTTATGCATATTATAGAGCCAATTAGATAAATTATGAAGCTATAATTGTGTGGGTGTGTTGGTATGGATGTCAGAGTGTGGTTTGTATGTGTGTACTGAAAGTTTTAGGTGTGTGTGTGGGTTTTCTTTCTTTCAGTTTGAAAGAAAGAAATTATATTGTACTGGAAATCACAAATCCCACCACATGTAAATGAGTCATACCCTTGGCAGAGTCACAGATCCTGCCATGTGAAAACTGAAAAGGTCAAAAAGTTACTGAGCTTTGAGGATTTTTTTCATTCAAACACATTTCTTATTACTTGCTTGCACCTTTTCATTTGTTATTGTTTTTTTACAAAGATAAAAGGTGAGCTTGACTTTGATGTAGAAGTTTAGAAGCTCCACAACACATTGTTTTTGTTTTCACCTCGAGAAAATGGTGATTGTTTTGTCTGGAAGATTTTCGTTGACACAAGTGCTCTCACAGCCAAACCTATAACATATCCAAGGTTGTAATATTTAAAGAAAAAAAATCTGCTTAGCATTTAGTATATGGAATATTTTTATTATTATTATAATTTTTATTAAAAAAAACAAGTGGCATTATGTAAAGAAACCAGCGTTTAAAGGGTTAAAATTCTGAAAATTAATGACTGTTTGGTCATTATGATTAGAACTGATGCTAGTAAAAAATCTAAGTCAGTGAAAGTGGAAAAAAATATTTATCTATAATATTTTTATGACACTTTTTTGACATGGAAATTTTTGTCCTTTATGGGCCTGAGTGGTAGTTTTGTTTTTTATCTGATACTGCATAAAAAATATGATTGCATCAAAATTAATATTGTTGTTAATTATTGACATATCCAAGGCTGTAATATTTAAAGAAAAAAAATCCTGCTTAGAATTTAGTATATAGAAAATTATTATTATTATTCTAATTTTTATAAACATCAACAGTGGCATTATGTAAAGAAGCCGACGTTTAAAGGGTTAAAATTCTGAAAATTAATGACTGTTTGGTAATTATGATTAGAACTGATGCTAGTAAAAAATCTAAGCCAGTGAAAGTGTAAAAAAATATTAATCTATAATATTTTTATGACACTTTTTTGACATGGACATTTTTGTCCTTTATGGGCCTGAGTGGTAGTTTTGTTTTTTATCTGATACTGCATAAAAAATATGATTGCATCAAAATTAATATTGTTGTTAATTATTGACATATCCAAGGCTGTAATATTTAAAGAAAAAAAATCCTGCTTAGAATTTAGTATATAGAAAATTATTATTATTATTCTAATTTTTATAAACATCAACAGTGGCATTATGTAAAGAAACCGACGTTTAAAGGGTTAAAATTCTGAAAATTAATGACTGTTTGGTAATTATGATTAGAACTGATGCTAGTAAAAAATCTAAGCCAGTGAAAGTGTAAAAAAATATTTTTCTATAATATTTTTATGACACTTTTTTGACATGGACATTTTTGTCCTTTATGGGCCTGAGTGGTAGTTTTGTTTTTTATCTGATACTGCATAAAAAATATGATTGCATCAAAATTAATATTGTTGTTAATTATTGACATATCCAAGGCTGTAATATTTAAAGAAAAAAAATCCTGCTTAGAATTTAGTATATAGAAAATTATTATTATTATTCTAATTTTTATAAACATCAACAGTGGCATTATGTAAAGAAACCGATGTTAAAAGGGTTAAAATTCTGAAAATTAATGACTGTTTGGTAATTATGATTAGAACTGATGCTAGTAAAAAATCTAAGCCAGTGAAAGTGTAAAAAAATATTAATCTATAATATTTTTATGACACTTTTTTGACATGGACATTTTTGTCCTTTATGGGCCTGAGTGGTAGTTTTGTTTTTTATCTGATACTGCATAAAAAATATGATTGCATCAAAATTAATATTGTTGTTAATTATTGACATATCCAAGGCTGTAATATTTAAAGAAAAAAAATCCTGCTTAGAATTTAGTTTATAGAAAATTATTATTATTATTCTAATTTTTATAAACATCAACAGTGGCATTATGTAAAGAAACGTCTCGGTTACATATGGTAACCCTCGTTCCCTGAGGGAGGGAACGGAGACGTAGGTCATGACTGACCAATAGGAATCTCGCTAGAGAGGCCAATCTACTTCGAGTGAAACTAAAACAAGCCAATACACATTGGCGTGCAATCATTTGCATCAGCTGCGCGCCCTCGTTAGCGCGGGTATAAACGAGCAGCTGGTGCGATTGCACACTAGTTTTTTGCTGAGGAGCCAAGCCTGAGAAAGCTGGCCGCCCCGGCGGGCGGCAGCGGATGTGGCGACGGGACCTACGTCTCCGTTCCCTCCCTCAGGGAACGAGGGTTACCATATGTAACCGAGACGTTCCCTATCGGTCAGTCACTACAACGTAGGTCATGACTGACCAATAGGAATCCCTACCAAAGCGCCACAGCCGCTGCACCCCATCCAGCGCCCCCGTGCAAGCCTCTACACCTTCTTGCCTGGAAGGACGATAGGCGGAGGCTTACACAGAGTGAGTCTGACACTGTTGTTCCGTAATAACCCATACAGTGAGATATTGGATAACACTGGGAAAGCGTGCCCTTTCTGTTTAGGAAGGAACGCTGCGGAAGCCACTTCTTCAAAGAGTTATGTGGAAATGCATATGGACTAGCCGAAGGCTGTACTGCATATGAAATAAAGGGTGACTTAGCCCAAGGGAAAGACACGGGCTTCCGATAGGAGCAGCCGTGGAATATACACATATGGGATCCCCCATATGTGCATAAGCAAGCCGACAGCAATAAGGGTGCAGCAAGCCGACAGAGCCAGACCTCTCAGTGCTTCTACCCGTCTAGGGTGAGAACACGGGAGGACACCGGCTCTACACGTAGGCTATAGTATCTAGCTAACGTGTTAGGTGTCGCCCAGCCCGCAGCTCTACAGATATCTGTTAGCGAGGAGCCACGTGCCAGCGCCCAGGAGGATGCAACGCCTCTCGTGGAGTGTGCATGCAACCTGAGCGGGCAGGGCACGCCTTGTGCTTGGTAAGCCAAGGCGATGGCATCCACTATCCAGTGGGCCATCCTCTGCTTGGAGACAGCCTTTCCCTTCTGCTGGCCTCCGTAACAGACAAAGAGCTGGTCTGAGGTCCTGACGCTTTGAGTTCTGTCCACGTACATACGCAGAGCGCGAACGGGACAGAGCAAAGCCAGGGCTGGGTCTGCCTCCTCCAAAGGCAGCGCTTGCAGGTTCACTACCTGGTCTTTGAAGGGAGTGGTAGGAACCTTGGGCACATAGCCAGGCCGGGGTCTTAGTACCACGTGGCTGTCACCCGGCCCGAACTCTAGGCACGATTCGTCGACCGAAAAAGCGTGCAGGTCTCCTACCCTCTTGACAGAGGCCAGTGCAACCAGCAGCAAAGTCTTCATGGAAAGAAGCTTTAAGTCTACTGACTGCAGAGGCTCAAAGGGAACATCCTGAAGTGCTCGAAGCACCAGGGAAAGATCCCAAGAGGGTATGGAGGGGGGTCGAGGAGGATTTAATCGTCTCGCCCCCCTAAGAAACCTGACGACCAGGTCGTGCTTTCCCACTGCTTTGCCATCTATGTGGTCGTGATAAGCTGAAATAGAGGCAGCATGTACTTTGAGGGTGGAGGGAGACAGTCTACGCTCCAACCCCTGCTGCAAGAAGGAAAGCACAGACCCTATCGGACATCTTCGGGGGTCTTCTCGGCGAGAAGAACACCACTCGACGAACAGGTTCCACTTCAGGGCGTAAACACGTCTCGTGGACGGCGCCCGTGCTGAAGTGATGGTGTTAAGTACCTCAGGGGGTAAGTCACCTAAACCCTCCGCGTCCCGTCCAGGGACCAGACATGGAGTTTCCAGAGGTCTGGACGCGGGTGCCATAGGGTGCCCCGTCTCTGAGTCAGAAGGTCCTTCCTCAGAGGAATGGGCCAGGGAGGGACTGTCACAAGGAGCATGAGTTCTGGGAACCAAGTCCGGGTGGGCCAATAGGGAGCCACCAGAAGGACCTGCTCCTCGTCCTCCCTGACTTTGCACAGTGTCTGCGCAAGTAGGCTCACTGGGGGAAACGCATATTTGCGAAGGCCCCGGGGCCAGCTGTGTGCCAGTGCGTCCGTGCCGAGTGTTCCCTCGGTCAGGGAGTAAAACAGCTGGCAGTGGGAGGTCTCTGAGGAGGCAAACAGGTCTACCTGAGCCTCCCCGAACTCTCTCCAGATCAGCTGAACCGCCTGGGGGTGGAGTCGCCATTCTCCCGGGAGCACAGCTCGTGATAGCTCGTCGGCCACACGGTTGAGCAAGCCGGGGACATACATGGCTCGAAGCGACCTCAGATGCTTCTGACTCCAGAGGAGGAGATGGCGGGCGAGTTGCGACATGCGACGGGAGCGTAGACCACCTTGTCGGTTGATGTACGCAACGGTCGCAGTGTTGTCCGTACGGACCAGCACGTCCCTGCCCTGTAGCCGTCTTTTCAAGCGGGTCAGGGCGAGATGTACTGCTAGCAACTCGAGGCAGTTGATGTGCCAATGCAGTTGAGGGTCCGTCCACACCCCTGACACTGCATGCCCGTTGTACGTGGCACCCCAGCCGGTGGCAGAGGCATCTGTGAATACCACAGCATGCCTGGACACCTGTTCCAAGGGGACTCCTGCCCGCAGGAACGAGGGGTCTGACCACGGGCTGAAGGTCTGGCGGCACGCCGGTGTGATTGCCACCCGGTGAGTGCCATGATGCCACGCCCATCTCGGGACTCGGCCGTGAAGCCAGTGCTGAAGCGGTCTCATATGTAGCAGGCCGAGCGGGGTTACCGCTGATGCTGCTGCCATATGCCCCAGGAGCCTCTGAAAGAGTTTCAGTGGGACCGCTGTCCTGCCCTTGAACGTGTTCAAGCAGTTCAGCACCGACTGAGCACGCTGCTCTGTGAGGCGCGCTGTCTGGGCGACCGAATCCAACTCCATACCGAGAAAAGAGATCCTCTGCACAGGGGAGAGTTTGCTCTTTTCCCAGTTGACCTGAAGACCCAACTGGCTGAGGTGCCTGAGCACTAGGTCCCTGTGTTCGCATAGCTGATCTCGAGAGTGTGCTAGTATGAGCCAGTCGTCGAGATAGTTGAGGATGCGAACGCCCTGTTCTCTCATGGGAACAAGGGCCCCCTCCGTGACTTTCGTGAAGACACGGGGGGACAGGGACAGCCCGAAGGGTAGGACTTTGTACTGATATGCTCGACCCTCGAACGCAAAGCGCAGAAATGGCCTGTGTCGAGGAAGAATCGAGACATGAAAGTACGCGTCCTTCAGGTCGATCGCTGCAAACCAATCTTGGGGACGGATGCATTCGAAAATGCGTCTCTGCGTGAGCATTTTGAACGGTAGCTTGTGGAGGCTCCGATTCAAAACTCGCAGATCCAAGATCGGTCGTAACCCACCCCCTTTCTTGGGTACAATGAAGTAGGGACTGTAGTGCCCTGACCTCATATCGGCTGGAGGGACCGGCTCTATCGCATCCTTCGCCAGTAGGACTGCGATCTCCGCACGCAAGACATGGGCATCGGCTGCTCTCACTGTAGTGGAGTGGATGGCCCGAAACTTGGGGGGACGCCGGGCGAACTGAATCGCATAGCCGAGCCTGATGGTTCGAATGAGCCAGCGAGACGGCCTGGGGAGCGCTAACCAGGCTCGCAGAGACCGTACAAGCGGGACCAAAGGGACCGAAGGCGTACCCGGAGTGGGGCAGCGAGGTGGAACACAGGGACGCAGCTCGGGAGGCTCTCTCTGGGAGGCGGCCCGTAGCGGGGTCTGAGTGTGCTGTGCAGCACTTACCTGGTTCCACGGGGCAGGAGGTGCGGGAGGCGGCTCGATGGCGTTCTCGGACCGTACGCAGCTGCCGGCTGGCGATAGAAGAGGCGGATGAGAGTGGTGAGGATTCTGACCCCCCACTACTCTCCGGGCCCTCTTCGGACCCAGAGATGATAGAAACTGCTCTTTTATTGAAAATTTGGGTACCGCTGGTTTTAAGGCCAGCGGCGGAACACAAACAAAACGGAACAAAGGATTTTCCACCCGGCCCTCTTCCGGGGGAGGGAGCGATGCAGTCATCGTCTCCTGGAGAGCAGTCCCTTCCACCTCTGGGTCGCCCGTCCTAGGGCCGCTTACCTTTGGCTTTGCCGCCCCTCTTGGCGGGGGCCTGGACGGGCGGGGCGCCCTGCCTGCGACTGGCTCCACGGTGCCGCTTGGATGGAGGCTGCTGCTGCGGCGCGGGAGCAGGGGCAGACGCAGGCGGACGCCCACGGCGACGAGCAGACCGAGGAGCCGCGGGCGGTGGGGTGGAGGCAGCAGCTGACCGCCGCGGCAGGATATGTTTAATGGCCTCAGTCTGCTTCTGTACAGCCGAGAACTGCTGGGCGAAGTTCTCGACCGCGTCGCCGAAGAGGCCGGTCTGGGACACGGGGGAGTTAAGGAACCTGATCTTGTCGGTCTCCCGCATGTCAGCCAGACACAGCCAGAGGTGGCGTTCCTGGACCACTAGTGTGGACATCGCACGACCCACTGACCGCGCAGTGACCTTCGTCGCACGAAGCGCGAGGTCAGTTGCGGCACGAAGTTCTTGGAGAACTTGTGGATCATGACCACCCTCGTGCAGGTCCTTCAGTGCCTTGGCCTGATGAACCTGCAACAACGCCATAGCGTGCATGGCAGAGGCAGCTTCCCCACAGGCCTTGTAAGCCTTGCCGGTCAGGTCCGACGAGTACTTACAGGCCCGGGAAGGAAGACACGGTTCTCCACGCCAAGTGGAGTTAGGGCACAGTTGCATAGCAACGGCCCGTTCCACTGGCGGGATACGCGCGTATCCCTTAGCTGCCCCGCCATCAAGGGTGGTGAGGGAGGAGGAGCCACCGAGACGGTTTCGGGCAGTAAAAGGTGCCGTCCACGTCCCTGTGAGCTCCTCATGCACTTCCGGGAAGAAAGGCACTGGGGTGGGTTGCTGAGAACCAGCGCGCGCCACCCCGAGATACCAATCGTCCAACCTCGAGGGCTCGGGACACGGTGGAGGGTTCCACACGAGCCCGATCCTGTTGGCGGCCCGGGAAAGCATGGCCATCATCTCCGGGTCCGACTCGGGCACCGCTGACACACCTGAAGGAGGCAGCGGCTCCGAGCCGTCGTCCGCAGAGAGGTCTGACCCACCCTCCGATGCAGCGATCGACATCTGGTCGTCGCAGGGAGCGCCGAACGAAACGACCGGTACACATCTCGAGGACGGTCCAGAACGTTCCGTTGGCAGCTCAACTGGTTGCGGAGCATGAGAGGAGTGAGGGTTCCTAGGGGGTTGGTTCCCCGAAGGAAGCGCGCTCACTGTAATCCTCAGGTCACCCGTGTCACTGCCCGAAGCAACCCGCGAAGGGGGGTTGGAACGAGGTGCAGGCACGGGGACTCCGCCCCTTTGCAGGAACGTGAGTCTCGACCTCAGCTCCGAGATGGTCATCTTCCCACAATGGGTACATGACTCATCCACGAACGCTGCCTGTGCGTGTTCGAGGCCCAGACACACGAGGCAGCGATCGTGACCATCCCGCGACCCCAGGTAACGACCGCATCCAGAAACACACAGATAGAACGTCATCTTGAAAAAGACGCGAACTATCTGTGTGAGCTCTTTTAGGGACTACTCTCACTGGTGCTGAAGCACGCAGGGGAACAGCCACAGCGATCACAGACGGGAATGTGCACCCGTCTGTGCGCTGGATCTCTCTCGCTGGAGGTCTTACCAGCTGTTACAACAGCTTTTGAGCGCTTGCCAGGCGCACCTTACCAGCTGTTATAACAGCTTTTAAGCGCTCTGAAGCGCACCTCACCAGCTGTTAAAACAGCTCTTTTTCTTTGCTCAGTTTTTAAAATAAAAAAAAAAGAAAGAGAGAGAAAGAGAAACTGCTCGCGCTGCCGTGCTGTCACGCCCGCACCGGGAAGGAGAGGTCCAGAAAGGCTCGTAGTAGTTGGTTTCAACTGAAAGCAGAGACATCGAAGTGTTTGGCTCCGAAGCAAAAAGCTAGTGTGCAATCGCACCAGCTGCTCGTTTATACCCGCGCTAACGAGGGCGCGCAGCTGATACAAATGATTGCACGCCAATGTGTATTGGCTTGTTTTAGTTTCACTCGAAGTAGATTGGCCTCTCTAGCGAGATTCCTATTGGTCAGTCATGACCTACGTTGTAGTGACTGACCGATAGGGAACCGACGTTAAAAGGGTTAAAATTCTGAAAATTAATGACTGTTTGGTAATTATGATTAGAACTGATGCTAGTAAAAAATCTAAGTCAGTGAAAGTGTAAAAAAATATTAATCTATAATATTTTTATGACACTTTTTTGACATGGACATTTTTGTCCTTTATGGGCCTGAGTGGTAGCTTTTTTTTAAATCTGATACTGCATAAAAAATATTAATGCATCAAAATTAATGTTGTTTTTAATGATTGACATATCCAAGGCTGTAATAATCAAAGAAAAAAAATTCTGCTTAGCATTTAGTAAATTGAAAATAATTACTATTTTTCTTTTTTTCATAAAAAAACAACAGTGGCATTATGTAAACAAACCCACATTTTAAGGGTTAAAATTCTGAAAATTAATGAATGTTTGGTCATTATGATTAGAGCTGATGCTGGTTAAAAAATTGATGTCAGTGAAAGTGGAAAAAAATATAAATCTATAATATTTTTATGACAGTTTTTGGATACGGACATTTTTGTCCTCTATGTACCTATGAGTAACTTTTTTTAATTGATGCACAAGGGTTAATGGACAGTGGTGTTTAACCTGCACCATGGCCTTTAACACTCCAGCATTAAGAAGAATGTCACAAATTGTAGCGAGCGTTTTTTCATTTGATAAGTACACGGCACGATCCATAAACCAGAGATTCTTGCAGCAACCAATGCAGAGAGGTCATAGAGCTGGGTCTCTGCAGCTTAAACAAAGACCAAATTTTAAATAGGTTTCGAAACAAAGTGGGCAACTTAGACTAGTCTATTTATTGGAGATTCAGACAAAATAAAGGTCTCTCAAAGTATAGACCTCTGAAATCTCACAAAATAACACAAGTGGCACATGTCCAGCTTGAGTCCACTGGTCCAGTCAACAGTCTTTGAGCAAATTGAAGCCTAAAGGCTGCTATTTTGCTCTGGATTAAACCATGTCCTCCTTCTTCTTTGGGTAAATACAGAACAGCTTTCAGTACCCAATGCATTTTGTCCCAAAAAAGTCAACTAAAATTGACTGTAACCTTGGCAGTAAATCTCATGGAGGATCCACACAATTAAATCGATACCAAAGAGCAGATGCAATTAAAATTGTTGATAATCAATATACTCGTCCTTTACATGCCATTTTAGGGATCAAAAATTTCCATTTGTTAAGGCGACCTTTAAACTTCTCAACAAATTTTTCAAAAACATTTCATCCCCTAAAAACACTCCCAAATAGTGTGCCTTCCTTGGTCCAGGATAAACCTTCTAGAAGCTTTGGTTCCATATTGACCCAGCTTCCAACTAATATTGCTTCACTCTTGGACCAATTTACCTTTGTGGCAGAATTTGTTTTAAATCATTCAGCATCTCCAACAACACATTTACATCTCTCTGTCCATTAATTAAAATAACAACATCGTCAGCATATGTTGATAACTTTGTACATTTGTACATCCTGAGACACGTAAACCAGACACTCTTAAGTACTCTTCATTTATTAAAGAGGGGCTCTATAGCCAAAATACACAGCATTCCAGACAAAGCACAGCCTTGTCTGATATCTCTAAAAACTTTGAAAGGGGCACACAAGTTCCCAGTAATTTTTTTAACACTTTCAACATCATTGTACAACACTTTTATCAAGGAAATAAAATCATTAATGAAACCAAAAGCTGTTAAAACATTCCATAAATACATGTGTTCCACTCTGTTGAAAGCTTTTTTTCGTCAATGGAGACAAGGCTAAACCCAGTTTAAGGTTTTTAACAATATCTATAATATCCCTAATAAAGGAAATGTTATCAAATATTAATTTCCCTGGAACACAATAAGTCTGATCGGGATTAATGATTTGACTTATAACTTCACTCAATCTACTTGCCAGAATTTTGGAAAGTATTTTATAATCTGTACACAACAAGCTCACAGGTCTCCAATTTTTGATCTCATTTAGATCACCTTTCTTTGGTGATCATAATGTGAGAATACCTCTTCTACAACTTAAGGGTAGTTGTCCATTGACCAAAGTTTCAATTAGTACCTGCAATAAATCTGGGCTCACCTCTGTCCAAAAACGTCTTACAGAATCCCACTTTAACCCCGTCTATTCCAGGTACTTTACCACCTTCCATACTTGAAGTTTCCCTCTAGTTTCGATTCCTCTCCCATTATACGGGTGATTTGCGTTTGCTGTGTTAATTGCTGGGCAGAAACAGCAACTGTAAAACAGATATAAAGTCGAAGAGATCCAGAACAAGGCCAGGACAAGCGGTCAGTCCGTGAACGAGACAAGAGCGCGCAAGTCGTTTTTTTCTGAATATCCAGTTCTCCTGTTGTTTCAGTGTAGTATCTACCAGCAGGTAAGGTTGTTTTCGATTCTCTGGTTATTTTCTTGTTTTGCCTTCTCACAAATTTGTATTTTAATTAGACGCGTTCCCACTTTATATAACAGCCGCTCTGAATAATATTGCAGTTTAAATTGTATAGCACTTAAGTGAGCGCTGTCCAACAGCTAGTTTCGATTCCTCTCCCATTATTCGGGTGATTTGCGTTTGCTGTGTTAATTGCTGGGCAGAAACAGCAGTCCTCACTCAGGCGTTAGTACGCATTATATCTATGTAGTGCGCGCGCTGTCGCGGAAGCGCCAGCGGAAGCGCTCAGCCTCCTCGTGTGAAGACCGACTCGGGTAAAGACCATCGACTCTACCTGTGCGACTCCACCGAGCAACGACACCAGCTACGCACTTAAGTATCTTCTTCTCCCTTTCCTTTCCTACTTGTACTCTATTTCCCTTAATCAACATGTGCTTTCAATACATTCCTGTTGTCTCCCGACAACGCACTCTCATCACGCACAGAAGGCAGCGCAATACTGCTAATCTGCGTCCCGTTCTCTCATCCACACACACACCTCTCTCTCTTTCTATGGGTCTATGGAATTGTCAGTCAGCAGTCAATAAAGCTGACTTCATTCCTGCCTTTGCATCTCTTTCAACTCTTAATATCTTGGGCTTGACTGAGACCTGGATCCGTCCAGAAGACTCAGCAACCCCTGCTGCTCTCTCTAACAACTTCTCTTTCTCTCACACCCCTCGCCAGTCTGGTAGGGGTGGGGGGACTGGTATTCTCATTTCTAACAATTGGAAATACTCAACTCTCTCCTCTCTATGCAATAACAACTCCTTTGAATATCACGCTATTACACTTACAACTCCCTCTAAGATCGAGATTGTAGTCATTTATCGCCCCCCAGGTCAACTGGGAAGCTTTGTTGAGGAGCTGGATGTGCTGCTGTCCTCTTTCCCTGAGGACGGCACTCCACTTGTAGTCTTTGGCGATTTCAACATTCATCTAGAGAAGCCGTATGCTACAGATTTCATCTCTCTCCTAGCCTCATTCGATCTCAATCGGCTCATCACCACAGGTACTCACAAGTCAGGCAACCAACTGGACCTGGTCTACACACGCAACTGCATCACAGACAACATTTTGGTGAAACCTCTCCATGTTTCAGATCATTTCCTCATTACTTTCAATCTACAACTCACTATCCACACTCCACCAACTCCCCTACCAGTTACCTTCAGACGAAACCTACGCTCACTTTCTCCCTCCTGTCTTTCCTCTGCTGTGTCATCTTCTCTTCCCTCACCCTCACAATTCTCATCTCTAGATGTGAATACCGCAACGGATACTTTATGCTCCACATTAACTTCTTCTTTAGACACTATCTGCCCTCTCTCCTCCAGGCCAACACGCGCTACCCCCTCTAACCCCTGGTTATCTGAAGTTCTTCGGGAACACCGGACTAAACTCAGGGCAATGGAGAGGAAATGGCGAAAATCAAAAGATACATCTGACCTGAGTATGTACCAATCTCTGCTCTCTTCCTTTTCTGCTGATGTTCATGCCGCAAAATCTTCATATTTCCACAACAAGATCAACTCCTCCTCTAACACACGAACACTTTTCAAGACATTCAACTCTCTCCTCTGTCCACCTCCACCACCACCCACCTCCTCACTAACTGCTGATGATTTTGCTAACTTCTTCACTAACAAAACAACAACCATTAGCAGTCAGTTCTCTCCTCCACACACACAGGAACCTAGTCCAACCTCTCCCACAGCCAATAACCTTCTCTCCTCCTTCTCTCCTCTAACCGAGGAAGAAGTATCTAAACTTCTCCTCTCCAGTCATCCTACCACCTGCCCTCTAGACCCCATCCCCTCACACCTTCTTCAAGCCATCTCTCCCACACTTCTACCAGTTGCATTTTCATCGATATCGATACAGATACCGTTCATTTCTTATTGGCAATTTTTGTCAGTAAAAATATTATTACATTTAAGACAAATCACAAGACAAATACAGACCATTTATACAAAATTTATTGTAGTCAATACATAATAAAATAAAAATCAAAATAAATAACAAATATGAATGAAATTAATTAAATATGAACAAAAACATACACATTTTCACTTTTCTTAATGATGTTTTATGAACAAAGTTCGGGAGGAGCACGTTCTGATAATTACCATGAGTGGAGAGCACTCTACAATCAATGAATAAATTGTGTATATATAGACTCAGTGTCACGGAGCGCTCTAGGACACCTCCTGTTGGCGTCACCAGATCACTCTCCCCTGCATATTAGGACTGCACCTCCCATCACCATCTGATCACTATCCAGCCCTGCCTCATCCTCATCACTGTCACCTGTGCACACTCAGTCTCCTTTATCAGACCCCTTTTCCCCATTATCTTTGCGAAGTCTTGTTTTGCCACGCAGACATTTCCAAGCATTCCTGAGCGTTTCCAAGTATCTGTGATTTCCCTGGCTCCCTGATCTTTGCCTGTTCCCTGGACTCTGTTTATTCCCGTTTGCTGCCCGCCTCGACCTCTGCCTGTTAATGACTACGAGTTCTGCATTGTCCCTTTGATTCATTGTCTGCCTGAGATTTATGTCTGCTCATCTCTGTCTTCTTGTGTGTTTAAATAAAGTGCTGCAAATGGATCTGAACGCCTCTGACTCCATGTTACACTCAACAGTCTCATTGGCAGTTTAGCAGCGTCCCTCCACCACCCCTTCTCCACTCTTCTAGTCCTAACCACTTTACATACGGGGTACTCTGGGTTTGGGCTGAACTCAGAGCTCGAAGCCCTCCCCCCAGACAGCACGCCAAATACGCATTATACTTTACCCCCTCTAATTGTATGTAAGTGTGAACTCGTAAATAAAAAAAAATAAAAAAAACTGTCATTCAAAGATGAAAAATCCCCAAAATTGTATCTCATATTTTCTTATCTTGTTTAAATACTCTGAGCCAGCAATTTTCAACTTCAATAAATTCCCCTTTTGGTGTGGAAATATTTTAATTTCGGATAATTACGTAAATATTATTAAAAACCAAGGCCTGTTTTGAGCAGGCTAATCAACAACTGGATAGTAATGTTACTGGATATTATCCCCTTCACCTAAAGTGTCTGTTAAAATTAGATTGTGATCGTAATATTTATAGACTTTATCACTCCACTGTCAAGTCTGTATCTACACTTGGCTATTTTGCAGACTCTCGTGCAGCAGACTGATCTCATGAAATGGCGTATGTATGACACGCCAATTCGTATTTCCATTTTTGGCGTGCTATCAACACGCATAATCGCTTTTCAGTGTGTTTATCAACGCCTTTGACTTAACGTTATATTACTGTATTATGTATATATAGATATATGACCTACCCCAACCCCGTCCCTAAACCTACCCGTCACTGGGGTTAATACCATTTATGAGTGTTCTCCTACCATCCTAGGAAAGAAAAGATCGCTCCACAGATGTAGATATAGATTTTGCTTCGTTTCGCTCGGACATTTAACGGCGTACACATACACGCGGAATCACTCGGACATTTAATGGCATAGGCATACACGCAAAAGATTTCGGCGTGGACATACACGCGGATAGCTCAAAATGCGTATAGATAACACGCCACTTTCAAGTCAAGTGGCGTGTTATCTATACGCATTTTGAGCTATCCGCGTGTATGTCCACGCCGAAATCTTTTGCGTGTATGTTTACGCAAAGTCATGATGTCATGTTGCGTGCAGGGTCTTCTGCCGGACTGCGGGTGGTGCAGGAGACTGGACTTTCACAGCAGCCTGTGTGAACATGAAAAGTATGATCATTTACGGCACTCAATACTTAGTTGGGGCTCCTTTTGCCTGAATTACTGCAGCAATGCGGCGTGGGATGGAGTCGATCAGTCTGTGGCACTGCTCAGGTGTTATGAGAGCCCAGGTTGCTCTGATAGTGGCTTTCAGTTCTTCTGCATTGTTGGGTCTAGCGTATCGCATCTTCCTCTTCACAATACCCCATAGATTTTCTATAGGGTGAAGGTCAGGCGAGTTTGCTGGCCAATTAAGAACAGGGATCCTTAAGATCTGGTTTAAGAACCTGGTCCTTAAACCAGGTACTGGTAGCTTTGGCACTGTGTGCAGGTGCCAAGTCCTGTTGGAAAATGAAATCTGCATCTCCATAAAGTTGGTCAGCAGCAGGAAGCATGAAGTGCTCTAAGGGGGCTTTCACACTAGCAATTTTGGTGCGCAGCCGGGCTCGAAAGACGTCAGAGTTCAGTTTGTTTGGATGATGTGAACGCTGTCTTCCAAACTCGGGTGCGCAGCCGCAAACCGTACTCGGGTCCGCTTAAAAAGGTGGTCTGGGGTACGGTTCATGTGAACTCAAGTACGGTTCGCTGCTGATATGAACGCAATCGAACCAAACCACCTAAGTGAACCGCTATTGATGACGTATTATGTAAAATGTGGTCGACAGGACGGTCGTCAGTGTGTGTGTGTGTGTATACACTTACCTTGACGAAAAGCGGGATTGACGCACTGCAAGCAGAGAGATGATTAATGCTTGCCTCTACAAAAATTGTCTTCGGCTGACAGCCAGCTGTCTTTGGAACGATTTTAGTTCTTTTGTGGCAGACAGACGCAAGTGTGTTTCTGTATATTTTCTTTGAAAACAAAACCAACGGTTAAAAAAATTAGAACAAATGTGAAGCGAGCAATTCTATCCATTTTGACGCCTTTTCATTTATAGCGGCGCTGGTTACCAAGCAACGCGATTACGTGGCAGCTGCAACTTGATGACGCAAGCGCACCGCGGTTCAGGTACAAAAAATATAATGTGAACACAGTTAATCGGGGGCAGGGGGAGAGGGGAGCAATCGAACTCTGGTTCGGAACAGGCAATCGAACCAAGTGTGAAAGCGCCCTAAAACTTCCTGGTAGACGGCTGCGTTGACCTTGGACCTCAGAAAACACAGTGGACCAACACCAGCAGATGACATGGCACCCCAAACCATCAGTGACTGTGGAAACTTTACACTGGACTTCAATCATCGTGGATTCTGTGCCTCTCCTCTCTTCCTTCAGACTCTGGGACCTTGATTTCCAAAGGAAATGCAAAATTTACTTTCATCAGAGAACATAACTTTGGACCACTCAGCAGCAGTCCAGTCCTTTTTGTCTTTAGCCCAGGCGAGACGCTTCTGACGCTGTGTCTTGTTCAAGAGTGGCTTGACACAAGGAATGCAACAGCTGAAACCTATGTCTTGCATACATCTGTGTGTGGTGGTTCTTGAAGCACTGACTCCAGCTGCAGTCCACTCTTTGTGAATCTCCCCCACATTTTTGAATGGGTTTTGTTTCACAATCCTCTCCAGGGTGCGGTTATCCCTATTGCTTGTAGACTTTTTTCTACCACATCTTTTCCTTCGCTTCGCCTCTCAATTAATGTGCTTGGACACAGAGCTCTGTGAACAGCCAGCCTCTTTAGCAATGACCTTTTGTGTCTTGCCCTCCTTATGCAAGATGTCAATGGTCGTCTTTTGGACAGCTGGCAAGTCAGCAGTCTTCCCCATGATTGTGTAGCCTACAAAACTAGACTGAGAGACAATTTAAAGGCCTTTGCAGGTGTTTTGAGTTAATTAGCTGATTAGAGTGTGGCACCAGGTGTCTTCAATATTGAACCTTTTCACAATATTCTAATTTTCTGAGATACTGATTTGGGGGTTTTCATTAGTTGTCAGTTATAATCATCAAAATTAAAAGGAATGAACACTTGAAATATATCAGTATGTGTGTAATGAATGAATCCAAATTTCACGTTTTTAATGGAATTACTGAAATAAATCAACTTTTTGATGATATTCTAATTATATGACCAGCACCTGTATATGCTTTTGTTAGTGAACTATTTTCCGATTTTCAAACAAAATTTCGTTTTGGCTATTACATAATAGAAATGGTCATAGAGCGATAGTTTTAATTAAAGTACAGATGATGTATCTAGATAGTTATTTAACTTTGATTTAACATTTAAAAATAACAGATGGTTTATCCATTTCCTTATGGTTTGTCCAGGAAATGCAGACATCAAAGCCACACATGATTGTGGTCAAGCATGTGCGTCCTGGCACCACCATTATAAGTGATGAGTGGAGAGGTTATGGATGTGCATTAGCCGATCCCCACAGTGGAGCCAACACCCACCATTTCGAGAGAGGATAGTTAAAATGTATATATGGCACTAACTATTTAAATTGTAGCATATCTATTTATATCTGTATGTATTTCATATGTCACTATATATTTGACATTACCTTTTGTCATAAAGAGGGGAATAAATATGATTTAATTTTATATTTTGTAAATTTTTTAATGTTTTGTTTTAATGTAATCTGTTATCGAAACGTGTTTTTGGAAACCAATGTTTAATAAACAACTTTTATAAACTCCAGTGGTGGTCATTAATGATAAATGAATCGTTAGCTAATGGTTTGCAAATATGCAATTATGTTGGGACTTTACTTGTAGAGGCACATAATTATTAATTCATCATTTAGTAATTGTTGTAATTTACACATGAATGTGCATTAGTAGTGCAGTAATTAATCATGTATTAATGCATAGAACCAGATACAGGTATAGTAATAAGTTGAAATACAGTTCCTCAGCTCATTGTGGTAATTAACAAATTAATTAACACTATTATAAAAAATAAAAAAAAGTTTTTAGGGAATTAATCCACAATGACATTTAATTCATATAGCAATTCATTTATGAACTAATATATTAGTCAGACAGACTCTTTATTAGTTGCTAATGTGGCAATCATTGACAAATAGCTAGTGATAAATAGCTATTAAATTGATAAATAACTATTAGTTAAGCATGAATTCGACATAGAATGCTACAACGACCATGATTTTTTTTTTTTTTTTCAGAAGTCCCCGAGATGCTCGTCCCTGCACTGCTGGCACCTCGCTGGCTCCCTGAGCTACCGGCACCAAGCAGTCTTCCTGTATAGAGACAGAGCGACACAGTCTGAAACCACATAATCTGAAAACCACAACCACCGGGGGGAAAACAATCCAACCGTCTCCATTGACTTTGCATTGCATGAAGCTGCCGAAAAACGAGCGTTTAAGGACACAAAATAGGATTTAAAAAATCTAATAAAAAATAAAGACCTCTTCAAAACAAAGTTATTTTTTTCAACTTTTTATTAATATGATGCAATGCCATATACATGCAATACAGTGCATATGGCCAATAACTGGACTTTAAAACATGTCCCACATTGCATTATATATAAATTTCATAATTCCATGACACTGCAATAGTTTTTATATGTAAAGACTTTGAGTCATCACTTATAATAATTAATAGATTAAATCATGAACTGTAACATCTGCATCCACCATCCATTCCTCCAACCAACAGAGGGAGCCATCTCCTGAGTATTGAACACTGCCGGTTCTTCTTGCATCACTTCCTGTCCCTACCTGTTATAAGCCATGTTGTTTGTGCATCATGTTGCAAAGTATTGCTGGTTTACCCTGTCTTTACCGAGCATTTCTGATACCTTGTTTGTTTGCCACGTTTATGTTTCTCTGCCTGTTCTTGACCACGGTTTTTGGATTACGGACTTGAATTAGTTTGCTGTTTTGATTGCCGCTATTTTTACCATGCCTGTGTATGTTTGTTGACCACGATTACTGTCTTGAATCTTAACTTTGTTGTTGCTACGGTGTTTAATAAAACACCAAATATGGATTCAACTAATCAACAGAGTCAGTCATCGTTACATGAACACTCTTAAAGGAGTCATTAAAATTTAAATGGCCAAGCAATCTAATTAATGGGAGAGACCAGGGCAGGCCTAAAATGGTTTATTTTCATAGAGGTAAACAGATATTATTGTTAAAAAAAACTCAAGGGGAAAAACGAGTTCCAACAGTACGTATCTGTAGTAAACAGTGATTTACTGTTTGTTTTTGAGTACTTTACTGTTGTTTTGAGGGTTTTTACAGTAAAATAATGCCGTTTTAAAGCAGTAGGGGTGTAACAATACCCCCATGTCACAATTCAATACATATCACGATACTGAACTCCCAATATAATATTATTCCAATATCCCAAGACATTGAAAGTAGAAGTTTTTTTTTTTTACTGTTGATTAAAATGCTAAATTTGGTTTTACATTGTATATGAACACACGGATAAAAGTCTACATGATTTTGTAGCTACATAATTATTTTAGACGAATATGCTTGCAATCTGTCACTGACAAGACATATTTAAAATAATATAGGCCACTTTTTACTGGTAACATAAGACATATGGCATCATCAGGACCCACAAATATCCCCCAATTTCATTATTGTACATTATATATATAGCAGGTTAATGTAGTACTGACACTAAACCTCTGAGAACTTGATTTTTTTTTTCTCACACATAAAGTTTATTATGGGTGAATTATACACAATGCATATGGTCACTATCCACGATACATATTGTTGCATTTTTGTATTGCGATATATTTTGACACAATATATTGTTACACCCCTACAAAGCAGTAATGCAAAAAGTATCAAATTTTCTTCCATTTACATTAACAGTATTTAACTGTTAATTACACAGTAGCTTCATGTTTTATAATTTACAGTTTTTTAGCGTGGCTACTTTACAGTGTTTCACCGTTAAAACTACAGACATTTTTTACAGTGTATAAATACACCGACTAGATGATGGAGCTAAACAGGCACAGCCAAACAGAATGATTAACTAATGAGTTACAAAGAAAACAAACTATGGACTCAGGCAGGCTTAACAGGAACTAAACAGAACTTACATGATACCCCGATATCTTGAATTCTGTCCTGCATCATGTTTGTCACCAATAAACTGTATGAAATATAAAATTACCTATATGTATGCAGGTTTGAAGCCAGGTGGCTGCATTAAATGTGTTAAGGAAAGAATAATCTACGGCTAGCTGTGCATTAAACAATTTTAATGCACAACGTGAAGGCAAATAACCACCCTGCGCAAAGTGATTTGATTGCATTCAAATAGTTTGAATTGGTAATCCACCATTATCCGTGGATTACCCAGCATAAACCATGATCATTTGACAGCATTGATAACTTAAAGCTGTTATTGATATTTGCAGGGCAATTATCAATTATAATTAAGGGCAGACGGAGACAAGGAAATTTTCCAAATGAAGGTTTAATGGTAATTAAACACAGGACAGCAGAACAGGCAGCAATACACACTAAATATAACGGAGATCGGACAAAGACTGACTGAACTTGAATACAAACACAGATGACACTGATTAACAGAACACAGGTGATACAGCTGAACTGATAAAGACAATTTAGACAACACCTGACGTGATGACAGGCATACTAAACTAAACCGAACAACACTGTGACAATGGCACATATTCTTAGAGCTCAAACATGATGATTTGGGGCTCAGGTCAGGAAGCAGAGAGACTAAACCGACCGTCTGCCCGCTGTCTCACGTCACTGAGATATGATAAATCCCATCACATAGAGACTCTTTCACCTAGATATCATCATATAGAGACTGTGTCTGTTCCCCGAATTAGGAAATATAAAAAATTTAAGACCCAGACAAATAAGAAATTTAAGACAATTAAAAAATAGATATAATGCAGATGAACAAATGATAAAGCTCAGGTTGCAATATAATTACAGATTATAACCTAGACATGTTGTGTTTGACAGAAACCTGGCTAAAACCAGACGATTACATTACATGTACATTACATTACACTGTACATGCTACCCTTCAGAGACATCATTAGGAAGCATGGGATTAGTTTTCACTGTTATGCCGATGATACTCCGCTCTAGATCTATTCGTGCCCCATTGAAACTTGCCAATTCAAGAAATTAACGGAATGCATAGCTGATTTAAAAATTTGGATGACTAGTAATTTCCTATTACTCAATTCTAAAAAGGTGTCTAATGATTGGACCAAAAACCTCTGCATGTACTAACCTAGAATACGTTCTAACAATCGATGGCTGCTCTCTCAAGTCTTTGTCATCGGTTAGGAACCTGGGTGTTTGCGGAGCGAACTCTGATCTCTGTATGCAAGTGATGTGTGTGTGTGCATTTAAATGAAAACAGCAAAGAACAGTGATTAAACTGACTTGGAACTAATGGTGCATTAAACAGTTTTATTGCACATCTTTCAGCCAGTCAATCAGAATCAAATATTCAGACAGACCACGGTACAATCATATTTAACGCATTATTTTTTCCAATACTAATGAAATTAACGTGTTAAATCAACAACCCTAATATATCATTTACATTTATTATTTCATGTCCAGTTTTTAAAAAAAATATTCCACCGTAGTTTTAAAATCCCATTGCTATATTCAGATGTTAAAGAAGAGAAAATATAGCCTATGATTGGTCATCTGTCAATTCCATAGACAAAGTCTCCAAAATTGATCGTCTCAGTGGGGTTTATTTGGTCATATAGGTCTATATTTTAAAAGTGAATATAAATTCATGAACAACTGGCATATTTTTTTATTTTCAAAGAATTACTACTGCAAGCTTAATGTGAATACAATGTTGAAACCTTTTTTTCATGACTTTGTTCAAAAAGTTGTTCCTTTATTCTTGTAACACATTCTACATGCAATGCACACTTGCACACACACACACACATATATATATATATATATATATATATATATATATATATATATATATATATATATATAATGAATGACAACAACAGCCAGGCTAACAAAATGATTTTGTAAAGAATATGTATGAAGATAATTAGGTTCACTATACTTACTCCCTAACATAAACAAAATTAGTATTTCTATCTAAAATTGGAGCATTTTGATCACACAATTTCCAACAATCTTCTCCAACCCTCTATGTAATAAAAAAAAAAATCTCTCAGATGGGGTCGCAAGAAATCCCATCTTTTAATTTATCAGAATATCAAACTATTAATTTGAAAGTGATGGATCTGAACAACGACTTTGCTTATTTTAGGCAACTTCGGGCAACACTTTTTCTCATGAGTCCGTAGATTAGATAATTGGGTGAAACTCTTCCCACATGAAGAGCACTGGTGCGGCTTCTCTCCAGTATGAACTCTCTTGTGCCTTTTCAAGGATGTTGAATAAGCGAAACTCTTTCCACAGTGTGAGCACTTGTACGGTTTCTCGCCAGTATGAATTATCTGGTGTGTTTTTAAGTTGCCTGATGTAGTAAAGCTCTTTCCACAGTTAAAGCACATATGAGGGCTCACACCAGTATGCAAACGCTCATGCTCTTTTAAAGAGTGCAGATGTGTAAATCTCTTTCCACATGAAGAACAAAAGTGAGGCTTCACGCCAGCATGAACTTTAAGGTGTTCTCTCAAGTTTGATGCCACAACAAATGTTTTATCACACTGGTCACAGCTGAATGATCTCACTCCAGAGTGACGACGCAGATGAGTGGTGAGAGAGCTTTTGGATGTGAAACTCTTTCCACACTGGGTGCATATGAATGGTTTTTCTCCATTGTGAATTCTCATATGATCCTTTAGGTGTCCTTTATGTATGAAACTCTTTCCACACTGAGTGCATATGAACGGTTTTTCTCCATTGTGAATTCTCATATGATCCTTTAGGTGACCTTTATGTCTGTAACTCTTTCCACACTCAGAGCAGGGGAAAGATCCTTTGACTCCAGATTGTTCAGCTTGTTTCTGCGTGAAATCCTCTTCGGTCTTAAAAACGGCTATATTTCCATCTTCATTTTTGAAATGATGAGGATTTTGAAACAGATGTTGTTTGTCTTCATTTTTATATGTCAGTTTTACATCTTCATTTGTGAAATGATAGTGTATGTCTTCATTCACTTCCATCAGGTCTAAAATCAACATATTAAATTAAATTCCCAAAATTAAATTAAAATAGATAAATGAGAAACAAAGAAATAAAGTGAGTTCTAAATTTAGCACAATTCTAGTTTACACATGGTTCCCGCGGATCCTTAAAAGGTCCTAAATTAGATTTTTAAAATATAAGGCCATAAAAAGTCTTATAAAGTCTTATTTTTACTTATGAAAGGTCTTAAATTTTAGATGACTCTTCGACTTAGACATATCTAAATGCTTTCCAAATTAACTATCTAATTAGTGTATGTATTATTTTTTATTATTCTATCTTTGTGGATTTGCTTGTTCACGTGACAATTCGCATTAAATTCACGGCAGCATAACGTCTGTCTCCTGCACGCGAGAGGAGAGAAGAAGAAAGTTGGTAAATGTCAGTTTAGTTGTAAGTTCATTCTTTATGTGCGTAGGGGTGTGCAATGTGTATTATCTATTATGATATTGTTGTGATTGTTTTAACGATGTACGAGGCACTGTGAGCTGACATCGCATTTGTCTATCGTGCTTTCACTGCGTGATGTGTGCAGTTATAGTAGTGCTGCCACGATTAGTCGACAGCAATTTTTTTAGTCGACGTGTCGTTTTACTATTAACCGCCTATTTATTTTTTGTGTCCCGTCTCAAAAGGCTCACTGTAATTCACCTCCACACACCAGTCTGTGCGCCGTGCGCGCCCTGCTGGTTAATCTGCTATCCTCTTCCTTCACGTTCCCGCCCCGCCCCGCTCTTAGAAAACAGAACGCGGGTCAATATATTGTTTTTTTATTTATCCTGTGCTATACAGTATATACGCAGCTGAGTGAACAACACAGGTTTACTGTGCGTGTGTCGCATAAAACGGCCTTCTGCTGCTTGCAAATGGACTCTTTTGAGGAGACAGTGGATTTCCAAATGTGTTGCCCTGATTCCTCGCGATATGCGCGAATACACTGCAGGCTCACTCATGCTCGTATCCAAGGTAAATCATCAACACGATCATCCCTTACATGTGTTTTATTTAACTAAATACATCATAATCATCTAAAACGCATGCGCAGGTTACTTTACTTCCTGAACAAGCACGCACCCGAGTCCGTGTTGCTTTCACATTCACGCACGCAAACCGCGGCACGGGCCCGCCATGCACGCAAGTGTAAACGTAGTGGGCTAGTCCAGACTCTTTCAATTCAATTCCAGTTTATTTGTAAAGCGCTTTTCACAATATCGTTTTAAAGCAGCTTTACAGAAAATGCATGCATTGCATCTACTTTACAATTCAAAGTGATGTTATCACTTATGCATTTCAGAAATGTAGCCTACATATAAAAATGTAGGCTACAGTAAGCTAATAATGTATTAATTTAAGGCAGAACAAAGAGCTAATTTAAGTACATGTTTGTTAATAGAGGATTAGATTAGGACTCTGACTAATATGGTATACCCTATTATGCAGATACTTAATGCTTAGATTGTTAATACATAATGTTTTTGAAAAGGGGACATTTTATATTTTGGCCCTTCAGTTGAGTTCAAAATAAAATGGACAACGAAATAACAAACACTTGATTTTTTTTAAATTAGTCGTTTAGATTAGTCGACTAATCGAAAAATTAGTCGAAGATTAGTCGTTAGAAAATTTGTGGTTAGTGGCAGCACTAAGTTATAGGTATGTCCCCAAATTAGTTTTTGTCTTATATTTATATCATAATATGTTCCTATATTAGAATATCACATCAGCAAGAGTGCCGTTTTCCCGTGCACAATTGCAAGAGTGATATGTATGTTATACAACAGTTAAATTAAAAATAAGTTAACATTGTCAGTTACTTTTTAGACACAATATTGTCAATATTGTTTGTTTTCCCTTTATTTCGCTGACTAGAATTTCAAAATGAAACCGTAGTAGAGTCTCAATGCAACAGACAGTGATGATTTGTTGATTGAAATCCACGTTTTGAACGAATCACTTGCTTCTTTCCCGAATGAATCAGCTGTTTGAACAAATTGGTTGAATGACTCCCTCAACTCACTAATTAAGACAGTGACTTGCCGCCTGCTGGCGGTTTTAGTTTCATATTTAAAGTACCCTTTAATTACAACGTTAAAATTAGAAATCATTTCATATTTAAATATTGATTAAAAAAAGCATAGCTTTATTTATGCAATTGTAAATGGAGTGTAAATATATTAATGCCAGTTCTGATGCCGCTTCTGTGTCACCTCTGCACTGCAAAGATGGATTTTGATTGAATGATTTAATTTGACTGGTAACAGTGGTACTGTATAATTAAGTATTATTGTATAATAAGTATAATTACTGTATAATTTAATTTGAATGTTAGTATTTGACATAAAAGTTGATGCATAACTCTAAATAAGATGCATAACTCTAAAAAATGTCATGTAAGTAAAATTGCCTCTGGAAATCAATTTAAGGTGGCATACATTGCCCCTTAATTAAAATATTAATTTCTGTCACTGCTGTGAACTGACCACTGCATAGAATATGAAAAATATAAATATCTTCGTGAGTCTGCTGTCAACAACAGGCCTAACCCAGCCATGGCACCAGCATAAAAAACACAATCAGTAAAATATAATCTAATTATTATCAACAAAACGTTGAAAATATTGAGATATATTTTTGTCAATATTGCACATGTACGGTATTAATTGTGATTTCTTCAGGTCTTAAAAAGCCTTAAATTTGACTTTAAAAAGTGTGCAGGAACCCTGTTACAACAGAGTCTACTAGTATCAAGTTTTAGATGTATTGTTATATTCTCCTGAGAACCAGAACTTGTTTGTGTTTATTTATGTCATTATTACATTATTTGAAGCATAAGAAACAAACAAAAATGCTATGTCCTCTGTACAGGACACTGGGACTTAGTTATTAAGAAAATAAAATGGCACGATAAGACATGCTTAGGTTAAAACTATGTTGTTTTGTTTCTTTCTCATTTACCAATAAATGTTTAGGTTTCAGGCTATTTTTAACCAAACTTTGTATAAAGATGATTCTCAACTGTGTTGTGAAAGATATAGGCTAATACAATGATTTGATATATTATTTTACTTCATGGATTGTGTGTAAAATTGCCATAAATGGGTAGTCCCATTCTATACAACAGTAGTGTCTTCTACAGAGGACATGTATAAAATCGATGCCCTGTTTCGTAACAGAAAGTCATATTCTGATTTGAAAACCCATAATGTTTTCCTGAGATGTTTATTTATGACAAACAATTTGAAAATTACTTACATTTAAATTATAGTTACAAAATATAATCAGATTTCCATAAGAGTGCAAAAAATGTGATCCCAGGAGAGGGAGTTGTCATGGTGAAACCTCTAAACATTTGGTATATCTCTGAAAAGCCCTGCATGTGCTCTTTACATTACATCCAGACTTTTAAAACAGTGACATGTATGGTCTCAGAAAATTTGCTAAAATAAAATGTCCTCTACAGAGAAAAAAGGCTATGACTGGGTCTCAGGAGGATATGTCAGTTTTCATCATAGGGTGTCCTCACACTAGGCGATCTGAACCGTGCCCGGGCACGTTTGACCCCCGAAGTCTGGTCAGTTTGACTATATTTTGATCACTCCGACTCCGTACCCTGCCTCAAACACTTTCTATTACAACTCGAACAATATAATCGTGGGACAGGGCCAATCAGGGACAATTGTGCCCAGTGTGAGTACACCCTTAAAGGGGCACACTCTAGCTATTTCTTCGCTGATTTTTACTTTTGTTGTCGCATGTTTTGTCAACGAGCTCCCCCCTACAGCTGTGAGGTGTATATTTCACAACAATGTCGTAAGAAAACTCACTTGCGGCACCCTCCTTTCACTTTATACCGCTGCTCATGTGCATTTGTTATTATCGGAGCCGGCCAACTTTATCGTGTGGAGCTATGTCTACCCAGGTGGGTAATACATCATACACATTGAGGGCGGCGTGTGTGTTTATGTCGAATTGCCGTAAAACAGTTTGTGTTCCTCGCTTCTCACGAGACTTCCTATTTCCAACTTATTTCCATGTTGCAAGGTTAGTTTTCCGCCTAGGAACGTTAGGGGGAGCGGGGAAAGTCACCATTCTCATCGGAACAAGTTATTAAACCATCCAAATGATTTCTAAACGGTTTTATTAAGTTTAAATGGTTGCCGAATGCCCCTTTAATATTCCCCATCAGTCATTAAAAAAATTAAGGAAAACACCAACCTATTTGTTCCTCTGTTTCTTCATCTTTTATTCTGCAGGGTTCTTGCTTAAACTCCATCTTTTCAATAGTATGTCAGTAGTTTCTCCTGCTTGCTTCCTCTCCTGTGGGAAGATGGGAATATTTCACAGCATTTAAACTCTCATAAAGAACTCGCATTGTTCAGAAACAATTCAACTCTAACTGATTTTTATGTTGCTCTTACATTAGATATGATTTACATGCATTAAAAACTGTTTTACCACGTTTCATTTGTTCATTAAATTAATTAAAATACAACTCATAATCTTCACAATTTTAATGTGGAAAAAACAGTCAGTTCCGTGTTTACGTTAAACTAGCGTAACGTTAATGTACAACATCAGTCGGTTCATTTAGATTAATTTCTGAGTGATTCACTAAATGAACTGACTCTTTTAGATTTATCCTAATAAATGATAAAAAATTAAATGTAGCCTACTCATAGTCTGAAAAACACAGCAGATTATAAAGCAGGATGAAAGGCTGTGTTCCACTTTACATGTTTATGTTCCCTTTCCTCGATCACTTCTCTTCTTCTCCTACACTCTCGCATGTGTGTCATTGTTTGCACGAGCGCCTTCTACTGGCGGAAACCTTTTGCATAAGTATCTAACTTTCATAGATAGATACAAGACAACCAATATAAGATCTGTATCTTAGTTGAGATAATACATATTATATTTATCTTCCCAAAAATGCATTGGGTATTTGAATTGGGTCTCCTTTAACAATGCAATGCCTGATCAAAAGTTATTGCAATGTCTTGCCTAAGTAACCTATTTAACTATTGTATGATGTTTATAAAATTAATTGCACAAAAAACATGTTTGAAATATAAAATTAATGGTTAGTATTACATAATAAAACAAACACAACCATGCCTAACAATGTATTTTTTAATAAGGATAAGGATTAAGTAGCAACATATTGTGTTCTGTAAAAGTAATTTAATGTTAGTTTTACACAATAATAGTAATGCGGTATCATATATAATAATACTATAATACATTTTTAATAAATTAATTGTCATGCTAAGAACACACAAACACCATTAATTTGAAACATGCAATTGGGAATTATATTGGAAGAAAAAAACATACCTAATAAGGCAAGTTAGCAGGCTAATCAGGTATATGCTATGCTACTACATAAGCTAACTAAAAACCAGTAAGAACGAGAAATGCTTAATTTCACAACCTAGCTTCAGTTGTAAGAACCATGTAATTTAAAAGACATTAATGGTCATTATAACACATTTTAAACGATATAAACAATCCCAAAGGAGACCCGATTCCTGGAGGGAATCACAAAGGATAAAAGACCACACCGAAGCTACTTCTAACTACATAGAAGCTACATAGACATTGGCCCTCATTTATCATTCTTGCGTGGAAACGGGCCTATATGTTGGCGTAAGATTATGCTTACACTCCTCTCACCGCCTGATTTACGAAGCTGTGCGTACCTTTGAAATCCAGGTGTACGCAATACCTGCCCTTGATAAATGCCGCGGCTGAAAATGATCGTCATTAGAATAACACGCCCCTATATATTCAAGTCTCCGCTTCCCACACGCCCTCATTTTACGCCATGGACACACGGAAGACGGCAAAGAAGATAAACTTCTCCGACGTGGAGATCGTGGCCGTTTCTCAATACCAAGTACGCAAACGTCGGACTTGCGTCCTTGGTAGTTCAGACTTGCGAAGTTCGACTCCGGAGAATGAACTCCCGAGGACGAATGGACGCAAGTCCGGTTATTCTGCAAATGCAACAGCGCGTTCTTGATCGAGTCACTCAGCACGCTCTGGCTACTCCGGTTATCTCTTTATGTATATTTTAGGCAACAATAAAACGAAATATGGTATAATACAAGTCTGCCTCTTTTCATCAACAATAAAACAAAATATGTAATAAAACACCACTCTGCCTGTTTTCGTTTAAAAAAAATCTTAAACATATTAATGGCCACACAAATGTGGTTCAGGCAACGTATATATTTATAACAACACGAAATATAAAACACAACCCTGCTTCTTTTTGTTTTCATTTTAAAAATATGAAACATTGATCATTAAAACTGACATCTAACAAACAGAGACAGGTTTGTGTCATTTTATTTGATTATACATGTAGGCTACATTGAAGAGAATGTATAGTAAAATATATATAAAAAATATTCTTTATATTTTAGAATATATAAATTTACACAACCCTGTCTCTTTTTGTTAAATGTCAGACTGGGGGAGGCCCACCGGATCCAAGCCTTCAGCTGACACCGAACGAGGAGAATATTATTATGATTATTATTATTATTGTTATTTAGAAGAAGAATGTCGTTATTATTATTATTTGTATTATTATTATTATTATTATTTAAAAGAAGAATGTCATTTTGAAACGTCATGCGGACAGGCTCGCAACTGAAGGAATACATATGCCTACAAATCAAATGCTTTGGTAAAGTCACACAAATTAGACATTGAAGTCCATGTTGCGGAAAAATAAACACTGAAGTTTATAATTACTATGTTGTTGTTGTTTTTTTACAGTGGGTCATAATATGTCATATCTTTTAGTTTGTCAGTGCGTTTTGTGGTGTTAGGAATTGTTTTTCTGCGCATTTCCGCACTAACTCAAAACGTGCGTACATGTACACCACCTCCTGACCTGGCGTAGGATTTGAGCGTGCCGTACGCCAACGTCCATATTGATAAATCTCAAAGTCACCGTGGTTTTGGGTGTACGCCAGGTGTACGCTGGAAATTTGGTGTACGCACTTTTGATAAATGAGGGCCATTATGTCTATGTCAAGCAGGTATAAAAGTGGAGTTAAACGCTAGATCTTATCCGACTGTGAGTAATTGCATTTACTATGAGAAATCTGACAACTTGTACATGGATTGTGCTTGTCCAGTGTCTAATTCTCGAACAAATGATTCTTAAGAGTCAGTTAATTTTCCTGAATCAAAACACTTAGGCCTATAAATGATCTCATGTCCGACCTGAAATGAACAAATATTGTACATATCTTCGCTGTCGGGCGGAATCCTCGTATCTCCAAAACCATTATTTTTCAGGAAATAAAACAAAACTGCATATTTTTTGAGTTATTAAACATTGTATCGTTAAAGTTGGTATTATACATTATATTGCTATTATATACTGTTATGTACCAACATTAACACAACATTTCCCCAAAATCATGTTTAATCGGAGATACAAGGTTTATGACTTGGGAGCAGGGAGATACGAGTTTTTCTTATCATTGATAAGAATGGAACGGACGCAGACTTCGCTGCTGCCAGCAGTGTTTATTAAAGTCGCAATCGCGTTGAGCCTTTTGACGAGACAAGGCTTTAAGAACTAATCAAAGCTTATGGTTGTGGTTACATATATCTTCCTAAACTCTATTTTAAAAGTTTATGAGCTATAAGTGATGCAATACCAAAAAAAAAAAAACGAGCTGACTAGGCTGTCTAATAGGCGGAAATTAGCCTAATCTGCATGCAAACTTACCTTTGTGGCTCACGGGCTTCCTTCTGCACCTAAGTAGGGCTGAAACGATTCCTCGAGTTACTCGATTACAAAAATTCCTCGAGGCAAAAACTCTGCTTCGAAGCCTCGTTAAATTCCTATGACGCGCACTATACACGCGGCGCAGGGATTTGATTGTTTCACACGGACCGTTTATTCACACGGACCTGTTCAGGAAGAAATAGTTGGCGCGATGGCGGAGAATAAATATGTAAATAAACGGCAGAATTTGTCTAAAGTATGGGATCATTACACACTTAATTCGCTTAACTCGCGGAAACAAGGTAACGTAGTCTAAGCCTATTGATGTTGGCTGATTTTAATCCCATACTGTATTTGTAGCGATGTCGTGATGCGGTTTGACTAGATATGATTTTTAGCTTTGATGACATTTTTAAGTAGTAAACTTAAAACTATCACGTTCAATTGCAAGAGTATAGCCTAAAAAAAGAAGCCCTTCACACACACACACACACACACACGCCAGTCAGACCAATTGCAGCAATGGATCACATATGCTTAAACTTTTATGTAGGAACGCAACAATAATTTCAGCATGCATTCACTGTACACACCGGGACGTGATGGAGGAACAAATATTGTATCGCAGTCTTTGCGAGACCTTGTTTGTATTTCACGTCTGCCAAATACAGAAAACAACAAAAAATTAAAGTCTCCAGCCTGTTGGTTTTTAATAAAGATTCGGAGTACTCATTTTTCAGTTAAAACGCACGGAACAAAAAGTGCGTCAGCTTTTACTGCGTGTTCAACAACAAGTCACGTTACAGCTCTTCTTCAGCGTTAAACTACCAGAATACACAAATATGCTTAGATGCTTAGAGTGGTTATATTATAACATCTTAAAGGAGAAATTCACATATGAGATAGCTTTATAACTTGCATACTATATAACTTATAGTATATAACTTATAACAGCTTTAACTGAAATAGACACAAGTTTAATATAACTATTCTGTTAATAAAACACACAAAAAATCCGATTACTCGATTAATCGATCGATTAAGTGCTAGATTAATCGATTACAAAAAGAATCGATAGCTGCAGCCCTACACCTAAGCATTTCCGCTTTCGATCTTTAACAAAACAGGCCTACTCAAATGTATCTAACCTAACTATTTTCACTAGTTATTACCGAAAAAACAGACAGAGTTATCCAAAGATAGGCTTACTCGACGCCAGCAGACAGCTGTTTTTTTCTCCAATAAAAACACTAGTTGGGGTATTTTAGATGCACAGTGCCAAGAGAGGGAACTTTGAGTCAGTAAAATAATAATAAAAACAATAATTTAATGGTGGTATCCAAAACATTCAAATCAAGTATTATATTATATACATTTTAAAACTTCAATCCACATTTATATTAAGCCTAGTAATAAGTAGACATTTAAAATACATCAATAACTAATATCATTAGTTTAACAACAAAATAAATATAATATTAATATAAAATAATATTTATAATATAATAAAATCACAGTTAAGGCATGTGTATTTGTGTTTGTGAGTATGGTTAGCCCTTGTCTGTGTGCATGTATCTGTGAGGCTCTGTGTGTGTTGTTACATTGCCATCATATTTTACTGCCATACCAGTATTAAAAGGCGAACTCCGGCGCAAAATGAACCTGGGGTTCATTAACACACAAATAACACATTGGTACCGAGTCGACTGTTCTCTGGGATTTGTTTTCATGATAATCGAGTGTAAAGATTTTTATCTCTAAAAACTGTTTAGCTTATAATGCTAGTATATGTTGGCATATAATAAGTAAAAAGAAATCGCTAGTGAATACCACTAACAATGCTCAAAATAGCCCCAAACTACCACGGTCCCTTAATGAGGGTCCCTACATACAAACCGAAGCACTGAGAACTTTTTAAGTGTACATACAGTTTGATAATAATATACTTTATAAAGAAAGTAACATCCCTGAGCCATCTTTGGAAAACAGTCTCGACCAGTCGAACCACGAACGGCGTGCTACGAGCTGAACTGTGACTTGGAATCTCAAAGTTCAGCTCACTTAGCACGGCGTTAGTGGTTCGACTGGTCGAGGCTGTTTCCCAAAGATGGCTCCGCGATGGTACTGTCTTTATAAAGTATATTATTATTAAACTGTCTATACACTTACAAAGTTCTCAGTGCTTCGGTTTGGACCCTCATTAAGCTACCGTGTTAGTGTGGGGCTATTTTGATTATTGTTAGTGGTATTAATTAGCAATTTCTTTTTACTTATTATATGCCAACATATACTAGCATTATAATCGAAACAGTTTTTAGAGATAGAACTTTATACATTCGATTATCATGAAAACAAATCCCGGAGAACGGTCGACTTGGTATCAATATGTTATTACACCCCAGGTTCATTTTGCGCAGGAGTTCTCCTTTAATACTGCATCCTATATTAAGCTAGTGAAGTAAATGATCGTAAAAGCTATGAAAGTCCTTTGGGATGACTTCCTTCGGGTCTTCGAGGTGTTTGAATTTCAGCTCTTTGATCTTCAGGCGGTCTGAATAGAGCGGGGTGACTGTGTGGCTGTCTGAGGTGGAGTTTCAGAGTTGGTGACTTGGATGTGAATGCCAGTCATCAGAGTGGTTGATTTTGAAGTCCATCGCTCCATTGTTGTTGTACCTAATATTACAAAATATAACACAACAACATAATCACTGTAAGATTTCATAAAACAATATGCAACATCATAATGTCATGAGTATATTGGTAAGACATAAGATTTGCATTGGTAATTACCTGATGGCTCTGATATCATGGATAGTTGGGTCACCAAGTCTTCCTCCAGGGCGCAGAGACTTGCAGAGCCTCAGCTTGGTGAAGTCCTGGAAGAAGGTGTGGTCGATGCACTTGACTTCATATGGATGAGGCTTTACACGGGCCCTCTTCATCAGGTTAACATACTCTGCTGGGAGATAAACATCCTGGTCCCTCAGACGCCTCTCAATGACGCTGTGAACGGAGTCGCATTCCATCTGAGTATGCCCTTTCTCAAGGTACTTCTGAATGACGACTTTGTTATTCTTCATGGAGAAAAGAAGAAGTGCATTGCTTAGAACTGCATTCCGGTTCTGATACCCGCAGCCGTCACTCCACAGTATAAATGTGTCAGGCTCAGTGTGTGCAGAGAAACAATGCATGAAACAAACTCGCTGGCAGACAGGGATCCCTCGCCTTCATGCCAGACATAACATGTAGCACTGTGTGTCAGCATGTTGTACATGGTAAAATTGTGAACAGCAAGCTTTGTTTTGTAATACAAGGCAGAGGCTTTTAGCTTTGGGCACAAAAGGAGGGCTTGTAAGTCCATACATAAGACAATAGTGTTGTTGCTGGCCTTGCTTTTGTCGGACAACTTTTCGGTGCGGGCCTCTTCTTTTTGAAGGAGATGGTGCTGCCACTCGTCATCAGGTAAGTTGCCGGTCTTGAAAGCACAACAGATGTTGCACTGGTCCTTTTTTGGGTGGTAAAGGCCTAGGTTGAGACGCTTGAACTCATTTGTGAACACTGGCCTTGACAAAGGTGTTACATTCTTCTCTGCAGCAGCACGACAATACACGGCATACAGATCAGCCATCGATTGAAACACAGGTTCCAGATACTGTTTGGATGTTGTGGATCTGCAATAGTGTGAGGGCACCTTTGGGACGTCGTGCAAAAAACTGCAAATGAATTCATGGCCTGCCACTGAATGACGTGCATTGCTGTGTATTTTTCCCTCTGTCTCTGCTTGCATTTGTCCCTCCTTTGCCCAGTTAAGAGCAGACCACCTGCCTATTCCTAGGGTAGACAAAAACATACTTTTGCAGACTCGTCTTCTCTGCCCGCTGACCCGTAAAAAAAACAACAGCGAATTTGATCTTCGGGAATTATCAGCCCCCCTTCTCCTATGCACAGGGACCACATCAATTAGACTACGCACATACACTCTCTTCTCCTCCCAGGTCACATGTTGCCAAAAGTTATTGAAAATCGTACTCCTCTCAGGCTCGCCGATTGCACTGCAGTGATGTTTACCTGACCTGGCACATGCTGCTGATGAACATCTAGGCCCCATAGCCCGTGGCTCCCTCATTGTTTCCTTCTGCTTCTGTTTTCCAATGTATGACTTTCCAACCATTCTTCTTTTCTTGTTGATGACTTTCTTCCAGGTGTTCTCAGCTCTCAGTCTTTTCCTTGGAGGTGCGTCTTCCTCAGCATCTGAGCATGAATGCTCTGCATCCGAGTCCTCATCGCCTCAACCATGGAAAACTTCAAAATACACACACAAACCAAATGTGCATGAATGAGTTACATCTTTATAAACTGTCAACAGTGAGGGCTATAGTTGAAGGACCTTATCCAATTTAATGAGAAAATGTAGAAAAGCATCAATCCTACCCGTATCAAACTGCACCTGCTCTGGAGCCAGCAGTTAGGCCTCCTCTTCCTCCAGACCACCAGAGAAATCTTTTCAAACACATGGTACAATTAGAGTCCTTTTTTTTATTTACTGTTGTGAAATCCATGAAAAATAGCAGAAAGCAGAAAAGCAAAATGTAGAAAAGCATCAAACCTACCTGTGTCAAACTGCACCTGTTCTGGAGGCAGCAGTGAGGCCTCCTCTTCCTCCAGACCACCAGAGAAATCTATTCAAACACATCGTACAATTAGTGTGATTTTTAATTTTTTTCAATTTTTGTGAAATACATCTGCATTAAAACTCATTCATTTTGGCATGTGAAATCATGATTATCTCTCAGAAATTCACTCTACCAGCATGCACCACTGTATCCTCCACCACTGTTGCTTCCTCTTTCTCTAACGTTACACTCTCTCCATCAGAGCTCTCACTGTCTATTAGGGCCCTTGCCTGATCATATGGCACATTGACCATCTGACAGAGTTCCTTTAAGGACACAGACATGGTTGCTGCAAAAAATAAAATAAATAAAGGTCAAATGATCGTTTCACTAAGTTATACGGAATGTTTACATATGATAACAAGGCAAGAAGCCCGCTAGCTTGCTTAAAGTGATGGACATGACGTAAAAGGTAGCTACTTGTTGAACATGACGGAATGCCTTGACATTGTAAGCTACAATACTGACCTAGTACATTCAATTATTATGTTGTTCCTCAGATGAGTGCCAGAACTAGCGTTAGCGTGGGTCGAGAGATTTTTATTTAAGCCCCACGAAAATCACGTTAGCTGCCTATCTCACCTAACATGATGACAAAACCAATAACGTTACATAGCGGCTAACTAAGTCAACGACAGGCAATTTTTGCGGTTTAAATTAAATTTCCTCGTCAGAAACAAAACCATGGAAGATTTCAATCAACATGATAAGTTAACTTAGCTAACTTACCGTCCAATGCAAGACATAGCAGAAAGAAAAATCTAGCATCCTCAGAAATGATACATTACACTAAACTAGCACTACCATTACTTCCATCGAGATAAAACTGTTATATATAATATATAAACTGTTATTATATAATTTATATAACTAAATCATGAATAAGGACATTTACCTCAGAGGACGCGTTGCTCGACGAGGATTGCGACTTCCAATCTTGAGGAGAAAAAAATGCCGCGAAGCTCCCAGCGCGGCGGCGCCAAGTGAAGAAGGGGTGGAGTTACAAGGTTTCTTAGACAGTTGAAGTGTCCAATGGAGTTAAGAGGTTTGCTCACAAGCTATTTTCAACACTTTCGATTGGTTAATAATTTGTAAAAATAACGGACCCACGTGGAGACTGACCATTAGCATCGATTTGTGAAAAAATATGAAATTGACCAAATTTGGACATACGAGGTTTCCGCCCGACAGCAACGATATATTGAAAATGTGAAAAATGTTGCACGCTACTGACTAGTTATTCAGATGACAACTTATTATGTGTTGAGTGATATCTATGTAATGTCAAATTTAAACAAAGGGTGTAGACCTAATAACAGAAGGATAGGCCTAGATTTATTTTTGGTTTGATGTATTTTTGTCAGTGGTTGTTGCGTTAAATCTTACCCAGATACAATAGTGCTATTTTCTGATTGGCTATTGTGTAGCGACGAACAACACGAGGGGAGACGCGCTTGATTCCTGCCGGTTCCACAGTGAGAGCGGCACGGCCAGAGTTTTGGGCACTGCGGCATATTAAATATATTACGAATACCTTTTCAGCGTGAGAAATACAATGTGTGGTGGGAGAGCGGGACAAAAGACCGAAATGAGTGTCTGTCACGCTCAATGCGTGACACTTGAGAGCCCTGAGGCAGTACTAAATAAAAAAATGATTTGATCCCATTTTTATTGGGGTCGCTTATTAAAAGCAATAGGCCTAACAAAGGTGTAGCTTGATGATGCTGTGAATGAGCATGGAATCATGGGAGTTGTTGTCTTCCCTTTGGCTGTTTCTCAATACCAAGAACGCAAATTTTGGACTTTCGTCCTTGGTAGTTCGGACTTGCCAAGTTCGACTCAGGAGGACGAGAGGACGCAAGTCCGGTTATTCTGCAAATGGAACAGCGGCGTTCTTGATCGCGTCACTCAGCGCGCTCTGGTTATCTCTTTATGTATATTTTAGGCAACAATAAAACGAAATATGTTATAAAACACCACTCTGCCTCTTTTCATTAAAAAAAAAATCGGCCACTCAAATCTGGTTCAGGCAACGCGTACATTGATTATCTTCACTGCATATATTTATAACAATACGAAATATAAAACACAACCCTGCTTCTTTTTTTAGCTTTCATTTTAAAAACATGAAACATTATTGATCATTAAAACTGACATTTAACAAACAGACAGGGTTGTGTCATTTTATTTTATTATACATTTACATACAGTAAAGATACTGTATATTAAAATAAGTATTAAAAATGTTCTATATATTTTTAAATATATAAAATGAAATTACACAACCCTGTCTCTTTTTGTTAAATGTCAGTTTTAATGATCATTAATATCCAGTATAAAAGTCGCCTAAAAGGTATAAGAAGCTATATAATGAGAAATAAAGCAAACAATTCAGTCAAACATAAGTCAGCTCTCTAAAATAGGCTACACAGTTAAAGTTAAATAGCCTAAATATATAAAGTATAGATTAATGAGACCAAAGATCGACTTATACACAAGACAAATTATATCTCATGTTTAACCACTAGACTAGAGACATCAGAGTCAGCGGCAAACATTAGGACTAGCCGAGGAAAAACTGTTCCAGTCGGGGTTAATGAGCGCTGAACTCCCGGTGATCGCCTGGATCTCACATCTCCGAAAACGTCAGATACATTTCTCAAATAGGCGCAATCTTTATAAATAAACCACAGATTTGAGCTTTAAACAACTACATTCGCGCCTGAAACACTCTTAAAATTACATTTGTGACACAATAACAGTAGTATTTTGATATTACGCGGGTTTTCTCCTCTGCTATTGACGCTTGCTGGTTGGTGCGAGATGCATTCTGTGATACCTGGCTGTCTCAAGTCTGCACAAGTCACCTCTCGATGCATCCTCGGTAAAAGGGCCGAATCAAGAACACATCCGGGGATTTGAACTGGACTTGGCTAGATGTAAACTTTGAATTGGAACAGTACTTGGGCAGCGACTGATGACGTTTCACAAGTCCACAAGAACACAAGTACATTCAAGAATGTATATTGAAAAACGGCTCTCCACAACCGATGGAAAGCAATCCAACAGACTCAGGCAGAAATCATGTTCACGGATTAGCTAATGTATTACAGTATAATTAATGTTACTGAAGCAGGGTGGGCCAAGAGTCATGGAAATGGAACGAGGCCGCTGGAGCAAATACTAATGAGTGAGACCTGCGATACACTGTCAGGTCAGGACACAGATTCAAAGTGCAGGCAACAAAAGATTTTATTTTTCTTCAAAAATAAGAAAACAAAAGACTGTCAATAATCCAGACAGGAACTCAAAAAACTGAACAAATTCAGAGGAACTCCCAGGGTAGCGTCCTCTATAGATAGGCAACATCTGATGAGCCAGAACAAGACTGTGTAGCGGAGAGGGGTGGGCTGAAGAGGCGGGGGGCTGGCTACTCTCAGGTAGCATGTGAAGCAGGACAGAGAAAAAGGCGATCCACGATCAGGGACCGAGAGCGAGACCGAGGCTGAATGCAGCAGAACTGCATGGGAAAATCAGGAGGAGGTAGAGAAAACTAAAACTAAAATGAAACCAAAAACTTGCAAAGATCCAACATGACACAACATGGTAGAACACAAGGCCACTGGAACTAACACTCACACATAGCTCAAACAACGATCTGGCACAAGACAACACACATGAGGGGACTAAATAGGAGATAGAAGGAATTAATTGATACTGGATCAGGTGAGGCAAGTGAAACAATAACGAGGTAATGAATGGGATAACAAGGGGGCGGGATGAGACACTGCAATGACAGTGAAGCACATGGTGAACTGTCAAAACGAACCCACACGCTCCAAACAAACACACGAAAGAGACCGGGAAGGACGGACAGATCAGCCCAGGGACATGACATTACCAGGAGCTCGGATTCTGGGATGTCAGGCAGCGGAGAGCTTGTTCCAGATCCTGGTTTGCCCGCTCGGACTGCCAATTGGTCGGAGGATGAAAACCTGACGTCAGACTCGTAGAGGCCCCGATCTGCCGACAGACCTCTTTCGAGAACCGGGAGACAAACTGTGGTCCCGTATCAGAGACCACATCTGCCGGAAGACCATGAATCCGGAAGACGTGATCAGCCACCACTTGAGCAGTCTCCTTGGCTGAGGGCAATTTGGGAAGAGGAATGAAATGGGCTGCCTTGGAAAAGTGGTCCACCACCGTCAAAACTACAGTGTTTCCCCTTGATGGCGGAAGGCCAGGGCTATGTGTGACCAGGGGCGAGAGGGGATGGAAAGGGGGTGAAGCAGACCAACAGGCGGCTGATTAGAACTCTTGTTCTGGGCACAAACCGAGCAGGCTAACACAAACTGTCTGACATCCTGGGGCCATGGATGGCCACCAGAATCGCAAGCGGATGGCGGCCAGAGATCTCCGAACTCCTGGATGGCAGACTAGCTTGGAAGAATGCCCCCACTGGAGGACTTCAGAGCGCAACACAGCCGGCACAAAAAGCCTAACCTCTGGACACCTCCTTGGCACTTATCTCTCTCGTATGGCCTCTTTCACTCACCTCTCGACACCCCAGGAGAGGCATCCTACCACCATCTCAGTGGGGACGATGGTATCGGCCGGCGCCTCAACCTCTTGGCCGAACAGATATACTCCAGGTTCTTGTGATCCGTCCAGACCAAGAAGAGCCTGCGTCGACCCCTCCAACCAGTGACGCCACTCACCCGGAGTCAGCCTGACCACCAACATCTCCCGATTCCCTATGTCATAATTCCGTTCAGCTGGGCTCAGACGGTGAGAGAAGTAGGCACAGGGGTGCACCTTCCCATCTCTAGGGGACCGCTGAGAAAGGGTCCAACCTCAGTTGCCTACTCCAACCTCAGAGGCATCCACCTCCACAATAAACTGCCGTTCGGGGTCTGGAAAAGAAAGAACAGGAGCTGAGATGAACCGGGACTTGTGGACATCAAAGACCCCCTGTGCTTTTGAATTCCACCTAAACGGTACCTTGGTAGAGGTGAGTGCCGTCAAGGGTGCAGCAACCTGACCAAAGTTCCGAATGAAACGTCGATAGAAGTTGGCGAATCCCAGACACCGCTGCAGAGCCTTGCGTGAGTCTGGAGTCGGCCACTCGGCTACGGCCCTTAGCTTAGCGGGATCAGCTCTAATCCCCTCTGCCGCAATAATGTAGCCCAGGAACAAAACTGACTCTGCGTGGAAGATGCACTTCTCCGCTTTTACATACAGCTGGTTCTCTAACAGCCGTTGTAGCACTTGACGTACGTGCTGAGTGTGTACCTGAACAGAGGGAGAAAAAATTTGAAGAAGAAAATTTCTTCAAGCTACACAAAGACAAATTTGTTAACCATGTGTCTCAGCACATCATTGAACAGGGCCTGCAAGACAGCTAGGGCGTTGGTCAGGCCAAACGGTAAGACCCGGTACTCAACGTGTCCCGTGGGAGTCATAAATGCTGTCTTCCACTCATCCCCCTCTCGTATCCGAACCAGATGATAGGCGTTGCGGAGGTCCAACTTACTGAAGACCTTGGCTCCCTGCAAGAGTTCAAAGGCAGATGACATTAAGGGCAGGGGATACCTATTCTTGACAGTAATGTCATTCAAACCTCTGTCATCAATACAAGGAGGCAAGGAGCCATCCTTCTTCTTTACGAAGAAGAACCCTGCACCAGCCGTAGACGAGGAGGGGCGGATGAGGCTGGCATCTAGAGATTCTCGAATGTACTTGTCCATAGCCTCTGTTTCTGGACTGGACAGGGAATATAGGTGACCCTTCGTCGGAGAAGTGCCTGGGAGGAGATTGATGACACAATCATAAGGCCGGTGAGGAGGCAAGACATGGCCCGGGACTTGCTGAAAACCGGTCGAAGATCATGGTATCTCACCGGGACCCGGGACAGATCAGCCGCCTCCACCAGCAAAACAGGAAATACAGAGCCAGGAGAGGCAGCACCCATACAAGACGCAAGACAGGACTGGTTCCGTGTCAAGACAGAATTCCTGTCCCAATCCACGTGAGGGCCATGCTGCACCAGCCAGGGGTGCCCCAGGAGCACTGGCACACTCGGGGAATTCAGGAGGTACAACTCGGTGATCTCACGGTGATTGCCTGAGACAACAAGACTTACAGGGGGAGTGACGTGAGTGATGGTAGTGATCAGGGAATCATCAAGGGACCGAACGGAGATAGGGCTAGGAAGAGGAGTGGCCGGAGTGACCAGTCCGCCATACCACTGTCCATGAAGTTGCCACCGGCCCCAGAATCCACCAAAGCCGAGCAAGAGTGATTAGACCCCCTGAACTGGACCGTCACAGGAAGAAGGGTGCGGGATTAGGGGGAGGAAATAACGGAAGAAACGCCCACCAGGATCCCCCTGCTGCTGATGGCCCCTGACTTTTAGCGGACACTTGTTGGCGAAGTGTCAAGCCTTTCCACAGTAGAGGCTTTGGCCCCGGGCAAACCGTTCTTGTTTCTGCTGGGGAGTATTTTATCAAAACACTTAAATCTGGATAAGAGAACAATTGTAAATCAAATCAAGTCAAGTCAACTTCATTTAAATAGCTCCTTTTAAAATATTGATTGTTTCAAACAGCTTTACAGTGATAATATGAAATTAAAGTAACAGAGATTGTTTTTGCTTTACAGCAGCTCTAGAATAAAGTTACTGTCCAGCTAAATTTAGTTTTGATTGATTCACTTCCGTTGCAAAGATCATTAGTTATTAACCTAGGGGCCGCTTACACGACACCGTTCTAACAGAAAACCCTTAATGCACTCTGGCCTGCTCATTTCCACAACAACAGTGCCTGGTGGCTCGAGAAATAGGTTCCAAGGTGCAAGCGTTGAAACATATTGAAAGCGTTATCATCTCTGCGTAAACTTCAAAAACGTAAATCTGTGAAAAAGCTGACGGCAATATGTTTTATTGTTATTATGTATTGTTGGTAACCATTAATTAAGTATAGGGGAATTATCCCCCTACGTCACACAACGTCACGCAGGTTCAACTGTGCATGTCGGGAGCTAAAGGCCAAAAATGAAAAATGTCGTGTTGTGCAGTGGGATGCCAGAATCGGAAATCTGTAAACAGTGGTCTTAAGTTTTACCGAATAGCATCAACTCACACTCCTTTTAATGCCAATCGCAGATGTCTTTGGTTACAAGCCCTCAGAAGAGCCGACTGGAATGAGGGACAATTTCAAAATACCCGACTCTGCAGTTCACAATTCATATCAGGTAAGTTAACGTTACGCTAAATCAGACATATGAATCTGTTTGGCTTACAGCAACAAAATAATGGTAAATAACCTGTTGTACATCAAAGAATAATGTACAAGTTTGAGTCGAACTTGCTTACTAACCTTCAATTTTGTTACGTTGTCTTGCTAGTTAGCCTAAGCTTGGTTAGTAACGTTAGAACTTGGCTAATAGGTTATAGTAAACTCAGGCTAAGTTAGCTGTTACACTCTATCATACTGTTTTTTGTGTGTAGGAGAGGTATCCATGGAATTCAATAGTCCCGACTTTGTCCCTTCAGTCTTTTCATTCTCAACCCAGTGTGAAATAAACAAAGGTGATGCAAAACTTAAGAGGTAAATATCGTCACTTTTGCCTCATTTCGTTGCTAACTGGGATCACATTGCATGCATCAAAATGCAGAGAATGTATGGCAAGTATGTCACATCTTTTTTGTAAAGATAATTTGTTAGACCAGATCTTTTTTATGTCTGCATTGTCTTGTGCATTCGTCTTGGGCATTCGAAAGAACAATGGCGTCACATTACACATAACACACAACAACACACAATTAACCTACACAGACCATGCACATAAATTATCCCATTCAGTACTTCATTTAACATCCCACACCACACTCAATACCCCCCACTACTTTCCACACATTCACAGAAAACAGAAGAACACCCGCATACTGTAGAAGCTTCTGTATTGCACAATACCCAATTGCATACAACCATATTAACTATAACATATAGCATACATATATCCATATACTTACACATACCCATATACACATACACACATACATAATATTGCACCAGTGCCCTATCATTACACATCCTATAACCATAATTTTAGTAGACCTGAAGTACTTGTCACACATACATCACTGCAGCTAATGCAACACACACACACACACACACACACACACACACACACACACACACACACACACACACACACACACACACACACACACACACACACACACACACACACACACACACAAACACACACACACACACACACACACACACACACAAACACACCTTATCCGTTGTTATTATTCAAGTTATTCATTAATTTGATTGAAAGCGGCACAAATTTTGAATTTAGAATAGAAAAATAATTTAAACCTGTTAAGCTTACAGTTAACCTGTACTTTCTGCTTGAAGACATCAGCTCATACTCACTATATAGGACGAAGATAGATTGATTTAGATTAATTCTTTATTTAACTGTTTATTGTAATATACATAACTTATTGCCGATGTAAGTGTTTTAATGTAAAATACTAGTAATGTATCAAATAATTGGCTTCAAAGTACATTTCATTCTGAGTTGTTTTTTTTCAATATACCAATCCACAAGCTTTCTTCTTACTCTGGCACATGTGTAGAGGAAATGGTTCTTGCACTTTGCACAGTCAATCATCATCCCAAAGTCTGGCATTTGACAATGTGAGCAGACTGCAGGTGCTTGCATCAGTGGATCCATGCTGCGCGTCAACAGCTCAGGCAAAACACTTCATTTAAAGAACCACGGTATAGGCAGGACTGCTTGCAGCATTTCTTCATCTCTGGTGATGCGGTTGATAGTATATCCAAACCACAAAGTACTGGGCGTTGCATACAAACATGTGAAGCTGAACTTGATGGTAGTATTCATGATTCTTCTTTAGTTGAAGTACTTTGTCTAAGCAGAACTGCGTGTCCTCACTGCCCCTGTCAGACCATCAAGCTATTTGTAATCTCTACAGTTGCTTTCCCACAGCAGGTACAGTTTGCCATTCCATCCAGCGATGCCCAAAGATGTGGTTTGTCTGGCCGCACAACAAGGCCGCATAGCTCCACGTCAAAGTTGTGATGTTGTGCTTTCATTATTTCTGTGTATATTCTTCTGGCTGTGTCCTCCATATCTCTTCCCCAAAGTACTGCTGGGACATGGGACAACTCTTGTTTGTTATAGTGCATTACATGTTTTACAAGGTTTGTTTTAGCGCTCTCAGTTACTACAGTGCGTACACGATGTAGGGTTGTGCTTGTTATCCTACCAGTTCTGTGTGTGTGCCAGGCCTGAGAATGGGCCTGATTTTTAGTCGTAAGCTCAAAGTTTACACACTGCTCAATAGTTAACTCCTTCCCCAGTTTTTCAAAGCTCTCTTTTTTAGTAGTTCATTTTGTCAGAGGCATCTCAGGTTGGCATCATACAGAGCTACGAGTGGCAGGTCTCCGGTCTCTGTGTCAGATTCTGATGCGGAATCTGTGTCACTGAAGTCCATGCTAGTGAGCACAGCTGCGTTAGGTCCCAGCTAGAATTTTTTTGTTCTAAAAATGTTCTGAGAACATTACCATGCAGTGTTCTAATAATGTTTTCAGCGGGTAGTTTTATTTTGGTTCCCAGAATGTTCTCCTAAAATCTAGGATAACATTCTCTAAAAACATTCTAAATATGTTTAATGCTAACATTGCTAGAACATTATTCCCTTATGTTCTTATAACATTTTCAGCGGGTATTATTCTTTTTGTTCCCAGAATGTTCTCTTAAAAGTTCTAATAACATTCTTTAAAAACGTTCTAAATATGTTTAATGCTAACATTGTTAGAACATTATTCCATAATGTTCTTATAACATTTTCAGCAGGTAGTTTTTTTTTGTTCCCAGAATGTTCTTAAAAGACCGGATAGCATTCTCTAAAAACATTCTAAAAATGTTTAATGCTAACATTGTTTGAACATTATTCCATATTATTCCCTAATGTTCTTATAACATTTTCAGCAGGTAGTTTTATTTTTGTTCCCAGAATGTTCTCTTAAAAGATGGCATAATATTCTCTAAGAACACTCTAAAAATGTTTTGTGATGACCTTCTATAAAGGTTTAATCATAACATTTTTAGAACATTACATCCCCTAACAGTCTTATAAAGTTTTTAGTGGGAAGTTTTATTTTTGTTCCCAAAATGTTCTCTTAAACAAAAAAAAAATGCTTGACTATAACATTGTTAAAACATACAATTGTATTAATCTCAAAACTAAAACATCAAAATCTAACAGGTTTATAAATGGCATCCACATAAATTATTAGAAGTTCTGCATACAGTAAATGCCCAACATTACATGAAGAACTCAGTAAAGTCCAATGTGCAATCATGCGTCTTGACTGCTGTGTTTGCTCAGAGCGCTCATCATCAGTCTTTGCTTGTCTTGATTATTGCAGAAGAATAATACAGTCATCTGTATTAATGTGTTTGACTGTTCTCTCTTCTAGTTGTCCAGCTGCTCTCCCAGTTCGCAGCATTGAACTCTATTCTCTGTGTGCATGGTAGAGTTTTTCCTCATAGCCTATAAAAGAAGATCATGCAACAGTGTAAACCGAAAGAATACAAATACATGCATATTAACATCACAAGCTTATTAACACAACATATTAACATCACATATTGACATTGAAAAATGTCTAAATTAGCCAGCCTAATTAGTAATCAGAAATTATGTAAAGACTAATTTATTGAAAGTATAAATATGATACCTTATGAGTATCTTTTTTGTTTCTGTAATTTAAAACATATTCTTAAAGGGATAGTTCACCCAAAAATGAAAATTCTGTCAGTATTTACTCACCCTCAAGTTGTTCCAACCCCGTAAGACCTTCGTTCATCTTCGGAACACAAATTAAGATATTTTTGATGGTATTATTATTTATGGTTTTACACACAAGACTCTAACTGCCCTGACCGCGTATGCCTTTTCCATAGTAGAATCGCGCTGCGTGCGCAATTACTGAAAAACAATAGGATTGATGATTATTTTATATAAAATCAATATCAATATTTCTCATATGTAATACGTTTAAAAACGTGGAAAAACTTCAGATGGATGTTATTGTGAATGCTTGCTTAGCATGGAGATTTCAGTGGAGTTACGACAGACGCGCTGTTTCATAATAGGTAGGGCCTATGATGTCTTTTTATGAATGACAACACAGTGCATTGATCTCATAAGGCATAATTATTTTCTCTATAATGCCGTTCAGTGTGCAATATGTGTGTGTAGACCAATGTTCCCTCTATTTTTTTTTCTTGCTGAGCAAAACTTTTTTTTATTGGGCGGACATATTTCGCCACCTGAGCAAAAATATTCTTTATACCTGACCTGTACAGCATATGTAGAAACACAATGATTTCAACATTCAGTTGTAACTTTTAACTTGAATGTGGCATTTCTATTTTATTTGACCCTTGATGTAACTTATTGGTATTAAATCATATTTTTGAAAAACAAGCAGTTAATTAAGAAGTCACTAAATGAAGCACATTTTAGGTTACCTGATATTTTTTTTCACAGTGCTGTTAACTGTACAGTCTTTACCAAGAAATCCTATGAAAAATAATTTACTAAATCTTCTGCAAGACAGTTCAATTCTTTACAATAATAGAATATAGTATGAAAGAAAAGTAAGCTGTTACACTGAGATGGTTTGGGAAAAAGTGTTTTTGTACAGTCAATTAATTGTGTATAGGAAGCATTAAACCATCAAAGTTAAATTATTGTTTATTTCTTATGAATTTCCAATATTTTCTTTAGCAGGGGGTTTCAAAGTTTTTAATGGCAATGATCCCATGAGATTCTTTAGGCTTATAATATAATAAAATATAGGCATAATATAGTATAATATTTAAAAAAAAACGAATTGAAGTATTTGAAGTGATATAATATATCAGTTTAAATGCTTCAATTTGTTTACGTATTATATTATTATAATATATAACAAGCTGAAGCATTTAAATAGATCGAATAGCTAAATATTTTCAAGAAAAGTGAATATGTGAACTCTTTTGTAGTAATCTACCCATGCCTGAATATCATTCATCATTCTCTTTCTATGAAACCTGTAAACTGCATTCACCAGTTTTCACTCTATAGCGGTTAGGGGTGGGAGGCATTCGATTACGATTCAGAGGCCTGCGATTCGATTCTAAAGCGATTATCTGAATCTTTTTGTGTGTGTGTGTGTGAACATAAATACTTTGCTTTAAAAGTACAAAGTAATGCCCCATAAAGAATTAACGTACAATATATTTTATTAACATTGCAAAGAACCAACAGGAAAATAAATGTGTGCCTGAACTAGCAGCATACTTGTAGTAAATTAATAATAACAACAACAGGTGTTCTGACGATTCATGCTGCGCATGTACAGACTCATTTTTCTTCTGCTTAGCACGCCCATAAATCTATGCATCCTTGCTGTGGAGACTTGTAGGAAACTTTGACAGGTCAAAGATGAATAATTGATGATAATTTTTACTTTTCACACCGTTTTACAAATAAAAACAGAACATTATACTGTAGTCTTAACTTCGAATTTGATTATAATTTTATTTCATATAATATCATTTTTACTTGTTATATCAAATGTGTTATATAATCAAGGGAAAATGAAATGCTTGAGGGAGAAGGGACAAGGGCCTCGCATTGATCAGTACTTCTTACGAAGTCAGTCAAGTCAGTCGAATGAAATCCAGCGACAGGAAGCAAACCACAGTTCGCAGGATATCAGCACCCCTGTCATAGAGGAGAGGAGGGTTTGCACAGTTAGTGATGAACACATTGATTCTTGTGAACCCGGTCAGGCTAACCAGCATAAGAGAGAAAAGAACCTCAACGGGCATAGGCCTGGAGTTAGATGGCCAAGAGCTTGTGAGAAAACTGCATGGGACACGGTAAACACAGATCTATGCTTTGCATTAGAAAGATTAACTGGTACAGTTGAAAAGAAGCTGGATAAATTTGGGGACATCATTTACGCATATGGAAGTGAGAGGTTTGGTGTGGAAAAAAGGAAGGAAAAAGTACAAACTACTCCTGGATTGTCTAGACGGCAGCAGAAAATTGAAGGGTTAGTTAGAGAAAGGAGACAGCTGAGGAAGCAATGGAAAAGAGCGGAACAAAGTCAGAAGGAGGGACTCAATCTCTTACAAAGGGCCATAAAAGATAAGCTTGCAACATTACGCAGAGCTGAGTGCCTACGGAAACGCTACAAAAAGAAGGAGCGTGCGAGGGCTAATTTCTATAAAGATCCATTCAAATTCGCAAAGAAGTTATTCACCAGTGAGAAGAATGGCACTTTAAAAGCATCTAGGGTTGAGCTAGAGAGATATTTGGAGGAAACACATACAGATGCAAAAAGGCATAAGCCTATGTCTATTCCGTCAGACATCCCACCTGTCAATCCACCAGAATACCAAATGGATGTCTGTGCACCTAAAGCCTAGTTCACACTACATGATTTTAAAACGTCGGGCTGAACTGTGCGTTCACACTACATGACTTGCTCTCTGAGAAATCAGGAGTGTTCAAGTTGTTGAGCTGTTCACACCACACGACACAGCGTGATTGATCCGCAACAGGAGGTAACGCACTACACGAGTTGACAACTCTGTCACCCAATGATTCTATCTAGTCTACAAATCTATCTGTCTAATGTCTATCTTGACGCGAAACAACACGCGCGCCAATACACAGCGAAGAACAACACAACACGCGAATATGGACGTCAGACAGAAACCAGTGCTGCAAACTGTTTGCGCGATCATTTGCTCTGAGAAAAAAACGCAAAAAAATAAAAAATAAGAGAGTATGGGCGAAAGAGTGGATCTGCAAACGGGAAGAGCAGGTCTGTGCTACGGAGAGAGTTGGAGGTGAGTACAGTATGTTTATATCGGACATGTAGCTGCATGTTTATGTTTAGCTGACAGCAAAAATCACGTATTTACCCGGTGACCTCAACTCATGCCTTGCTGTGATTGGCTGTTGCTCATGACATCAGTGAGATTGAGTCGTGCGACAGCTCTGGATATCTAGCATGCTAGATATTTTTGTAGGCTCGGCGACGCGTCTGCGAGGCGTCTGCGAGGGTCTTTGATGCGTTGTTGGCTCTTTCATACTAACAGATTGGCGAGCGTTCATCGCCCGCTAATCCTCCGCGATTTGCACGCGATAACACCCTGACCTGTCGGCGAGCTCAACGATTTGCAAATCGGGCTTAAATCGGGCTTAAAATCATGTAGTGTGAACTAGGCTTTAGTGGAAAGAGATAGAGCAGGTTGTGAGAAAGGCAAGGGCTTCATCATCTCCAGGGCCTAATGGTGTTCCGTACAGAGTGTACAAGAGTGCTTCAGGAGTTCTACGAATTCTGTGGAAATTGATAAAAGTGGCTTGGGAAAAGCAGGTTGTACCTAGAGCATGGCGCAGAGCAGGGGGAGTCTTTATACCCAAAGAAAAAGATGCTGCAAGCATCAGTCAGTTTCGCCCTATTTCACTATTAAACGTCGAAGGCAAGATTTTCTTCAGCATTATTGCTCAGAGATTGTCAACCTACCTATTAAAGAATGGCTTCATTGACACTTCAGTTCAAAAAGCGGGCATTCCAGGATTCTCAGGATGCTTAGAACACATCAGTGTTATCTGGCAACGAATTCAATCAGCTAAAAAGGAGAGGAAGGAGCTCCACGTGACATTCCTGGATTTGGCTAATGCATATGGTTCAGTGCCACATGAGCTTCTTTGGGCATCATTTGATTTTTTCAGGGTACCGATGTCGATAACAAATTTAGTGAAAGCCTATTTTGGAGATTTGCAATTTAGTTTCTCAACTCCAGAATTCAGCACTACATGGCAATGCTTAGAGGTTGGAATAATGGCAGGATGCACCATTTCTCCACTGGCTTTTACCATGGCAATGGAAGTAATCATTAGGGCATCAAAATGGGTAGAAGGAGGAGAGCGCTTGGCTTCTGGGATGCGACTACCACCAATCAGAGCATACATGGATGACATGACAACCATGACTACAACGGTAGCCTGCACTAATCGGTTATTGGGGAAGTTAACAGATAATATTGAATTGGCACGAATGCAATTTAAGCCCTCTAAGTCAAGGAGCATCTCCATAATTAAAGGCAAGGTAGTAGATAAAACATTCTTCATTAATGGTGAGGCAATACCAACAGTTTCTCAGAAGCCAGTGAAGAGTCTAGGGAGATGGTACGATGGGGATCTAAAGGACACAGTTTGAGTGGGAGAAGTTAGACGACAAGCAGTGGAAGGGTTGAAGAGCATAAACAGCTGTGCTCTACCAGGCAAACTGAAACTCTGGTGCTTTCAGTTTGGTCTACTGCCAAGGTTGCTGTGGCCACTGACTGTGTATGAGGTTTCTTTGACAACAGTGGATAAGCTGGAAGCGTTAATAAGTTCATACATCAGGAAATGGTTGGGAGTTCCACGCTGCCTCAGCAGAGTGGGACTTTATAGTAAAGGAGTATTGCAGCTGCCAGTCTCTGCTTTAACCGAGGAGTTTAAGTGTGCCAAGGTCAGACTGGAAATGACTTTAGCAGAGTCACGCGACAAATGTGTAAGGGAGACAGCCCCTGTGGTAAAAACTGGTAGAAAGTGGTCAGCAAAGAAATCTGTAGTAGAGGCAAAGGCTGACCTTCAAATTGGGGATATCGTGGGACAGGTACAGCATGGAAGAGGGGGTTTTGGGCTCAGTTTAGCTCCTCCTAAATGGTACAAGGCAGGCCCAGCCCAAAGGAGGAAGCTGGTAGTCAACGAGGTGCGAAAGCAGGAGGAGAGGATGAGATGTATAAAGGCCATTTCCCAGGCCAAGCAGGGAGAGTGGATGAGATGGGAGAGTGTGGAACAACGCAAAATGGGCTGGCAAGACCTTTGGTCAATGGAAGAGAGTAGGATCAGTTTCCTTATTAGGTCAACATATGATGTCCTCCCATCACCGCAGAACCTAAACCTCTGGGTAGGAGAGGATCCATCTTGTCCTTTGTGTTCATCACCTGCCACATTAAGGTACATTTTGACAGGATGTAAGGTGGCTCTTAGCCAGGGTCGGTTTACTTGGCGCCATGACCAAGTATTGCGATGTTTGGCTTTAGCATTGGAAGGCAAGCGTAGTATGACCAATAAATTGCCGCCTGTTCTAGCAAAACATTACACGCAGAAGACAATATTCCTCCGCCCAGGCGAGCAACCACCAAGAAAAGGTGCTAACACCAATTCTCGCCCAGGACAACTGGAAGCTGCTAGGGACTGGAAGATGCTGGTTGATCTTGATCAACGGCTTATTTCTCCACCTGAGATTGCCACCACTAACCTACGACCAGATATTGTTTTGTGGTCTGGATCAGCACGCATTGTTCAACTGATAGAGTTAACAGTGCCATGGGAGGATGCGGTAGATGAGGCATATGAGAGGAAGAAACTGCGGTATGCTCATCTGGCCACTGAAGCAGAACAGCGAGGATGGAGAGTCCAGGTTTATCCAGTGGAAGTGGGTTGTCGTGGTTTTGTGGCACACTCTACAACCCGGTTCCTCAGAGACGTCGGATTCAGTGGCCAAGAGTTGCGTCGTACAGTAAAGAACTTATCTGAAGCAGCAGAAAGGAGCAGCAACTGGCTGTGGTTGAGACGGAAAGATTCTAGCTGGCTGTGTACAGGCCGCCATGCTACGGTTTCGTAGAATTCTTGAATTCTATAGGTTGTATAGTATTTACAGTCATTACGTTCCTGTGTATATTGCGTGAATGACGGGTGGTTGGGCAGATATTGTGTTTTGCGGTAGGTGGTATGCCATACGGAACCGTTGCCACTGAAACTGCATATTAACGCACCAGTGGGGCTCGACAGCCTTAGTCAAACGGGTTGGCGCGTATGGTTGGGTTGCGGAGAGATTGTGAGATTGTGGTTAGGTCTCAGCAGCAACTGTTGGTTTATTTGTATAGGTTGTATAGTATTTACAGTCATTACGTTCCTGTGTATATTGCGTGAATGACGGGTGGTTGGGCAGATATTGTGTTTTGTGGTAGGTGGTATGCCATACGGAACCGTTGCCACTGAAACTGCATATTAACGCACCAGTGGGGCTCGACAGCCTTAGTCAAACGGGTTGGCGCGTATGGTTGGGTTGCGGAGAGATTGTGAGATTGTGGTTAGGTCTCAGCAGCAAGAGGGAAGTAGAGGTCAGTAACCTGGGCTGAGTTGAGTGGGGGACGGAGGGGGGTGACTCTGGGACGCCAGAGTCACTGTCGAGCCCTCTTGAGGTGTCGTGGGCTAGTCGACGAAACACTGAGGACGGAAGGTGCCCACTTGAAGACCCTAGAGATGTTCCCTACTCCGCTCAATCCAGAGGGTTGTTATGGGGGGACCGCACTGTGGTTGCAGCCGTTGTGTGTGCTGACGCGCTATACACTGTATTAACACCAGACAGAAGATTCACGTCACCAGATGGAAAGAAGCGTAAATGGATGGAGAAGCATAGGTTACTGTAAAGCTACGTCTTAGTTGGTGATTATCTTGGCGAAAGCCGAGTACAAATCAGCATGAAGTTTTAACATCTACTCTCCTGTAATGGAAATCATGATAATTGCTAGTTCGTTTAAAATATCAAAATATGCTCCCCATACCCTGATTAAAATGAAACAACGATGTCATGATATTGTGAGATTTACACCATTATGGAAACAGTAGAGAATGAATCAACATTATCTGTGATCGATTCGCGCATGGGTAGCATTTTTCGACAAGGCAGCAGAAATCGTCTGAACACCTGTACAGCCCAGAGCCATAGAGAGAAACGGCTCTGGTACAGCCGAGTGTTTTTCCTCCTCTGGGTGGAAACGTGTCATATGGCTTCTCATATTTGTCGTGTTGCCGAAATATTTTAGTTTTATTCTACAAAGGTTACAACTAGTGTGGCTCTTGTCCAGCTCCTTTCCCCCTTCAACTTCATAGAAGCCAAAATTTTTACACACGTCAGCTTTTAATGAGTAGGGTGTTTGGATTTCGCGCTCAGCCATCGCGTCTCTGTTATGTGCACATGCCACAGACAAACTGTCCGGGGACTGCACTTCCGCGCTCCAGAGTTCCGTCTTTTGCGTTCCGTCAATATTACGTCATTATAAATAGTCTACATATCTAAAAAAAAAAAAAAATTTTCTTTTTTTTGAAAATCGATTTTTGACATTTGTGAATCGATTCAGAATCGTCCGAGTCCGCATTGCGATGCATCTATGAATCGATTTTTTCTCCCACCCCTAATAGCGGTTGACCAGAGCACTAAAATTATTTCTCACTTAAACTACAATCAAATGGATTTCCCCACACATTTCGCGTCAGTCCTCTGCGTGGCATTTTAATCTTTTCTGCGCGGCCGCGGCTTCAGAAGTGCGCGGCCTCAGCATCACGCGCGCAGCTTAGAGGGAACATTGTTGTAGACTGTAAATTTTTAACAAAACACTTTACCTTACTGCCGTTTTTAAGAGTTCAAAACTCATTCACTTCTTGGAGGGACCCCGTCTACAGGGTATCACGTGATTTTCGTGCATCTAACCTGGACATTGCCATTGCCATTTTATTACATTTTATTTTTTCCACACCTGCAAAATACAAATTACAAAATACACCAAAGTCATTAAATACGTATTTAAAATACATTTATTTGAAATACTGCCCATGTCTGGGTACTCCATACTGAACTTGTGATTGATATGACATCTCTTCGTTGACTACTAAAAACTGATAACGGTCAGATAAGTATGATTTAAACCATGCTAATGCAATTCCACTAATGCCAATATATATTTTTACGAGTCTATTCAAAAGAATGTTGAGGTTGATAGTATCAAATGCAGCACTAAGATCAAGTAACTCTAATAGAGAGATACAACCACGATCAGATGATAAGAGCAAATAATTTGTAACTCTAATGAGAGCAGTCTCAGTACTATGATACGGGTCTAAATCCTGACTGGAAATCCTCACAGATACCATTTATCTCTAAAAAGGAACATAGTTGTGAGGATACTGCCTTTTCTAGTATCTTTGACAAAAAGGGTAGATTTGAGATTGGCCTGTTATTGACTAATTCTCTAGAATCAAGTTGTATTTTTTTAATAAGAGGTTTAGTAATAGCCAGCTTAAAAGTTTTCGGTACATATCCTAGTGACAAAGATTAATTAATGATATTAAAGGTGCAAAACGCAAGTCTCTGAGTTTTTGCAGAACTACGCCCCCTCTGGCGACAAGCGAAACTGCAACCATAGTTGTGCACGCTCATGGACCACACGCACACGCACGCATGCACAAGCACGAGCTGTTCATAACTAAAGGAGCATCTGCCGCACAGATCTTTGGTGTACAGCCAAAATGTCTTCAGTGGTAATAAAGTTATAAATCTGCAAGTCATTTCAAAAATATGGAAGGAAAGACATTTGAGTAAATTACTCTTATGTGTGAGGGGAAAAACGGGGGTAGTAGAAAACTTTGTTTATGTTTTTACTGTATCCACCTATGATTGTATTGTTATGAAAACACGTTCATGAACAATATAATTGATTACTTCGCAAAAGCTCAAAATAATAATCATACCATACACAGTTGGTCAACAACGTTCACTCAAATGTCTCAAGGTAATAAACAATCAAATGTCACCATGACGTTTTCATAAAAGCCAAACAGGCTAATCCGCCGAAGACTTGCGGGGTTCAGCCTGTTATTGATCTGCTAAGTAGAATATTCCAATAAAAATACATCCTTTTTCTGTTATAATTTACTCAAAATTTCTGTCTAATTATCGGTCATTTTATCAGCATGTTATATCACACTCAAGAATCTTGAACTGTTTTGCTAATCACTAAACTACATGTAGCGCTGATTTATTTAGTAGATATTTTGACAGGGACAATACACACTGACAAACATTAATGTGAAATGTGTCAATACTTTATTTAGTAAATAGTTAGTCTGCTAAACAGTATGAGTAAAGTAAAAATATTTACCCCTTTACCATTGTATTTCCCTTCCTGCAATGTTCAGAATAAAACATGTATTTTATCACAATACCAAAATATTTTACGTTTTCCTCGTTTTGATAGAATACGAGCTCCCACATACCTCATATATACTACATACAAAATGTACCACATTCACGGGAACAATTTACTATTTTTACCGAAAAATACAATATAGCCAATGCAACGGCGTTCTTCCTTGTTGGTCAATGACATGAACACCTTAGCATGTTAGCAATGGACACAAGGCTAACGTTACCGGTAGGCCATACACAAAAACATAGTTAGCATCTTTTATTGGATATGTTTTATGTTTCATGTTGTACTATTCTTCCGAATACAATTCCTAGTTTATGGAACTGTTCACTAACAATGGTAGTAAAACCAATTCTGATTGTAAATGTATCTAGCTTACGCTAAAGCATTACACATTTTACGCATCGTCATTTGTTGTCATACATAGATTTGCCGTATCAAACATTAGAGACTGGGCTATATCTTACCGTTTTATCAAGAAAAAAGCCAACTTAGGATCCCGTTTGAGACCAAGAGCAGACCGGAGATCTCTCCATTTGTTTTATGCCTTCCCGAGGTAGACTCTCGTCTTACTCCGACGCCTGTCTGACTCCAATTTGGACCTTTTGGTGGCACTAGACGACAATTTTCTTTTCTTTACTTTACGTGGAGTTTGCGTTGGGGTTTGGAATGGACTACAAGCCGGTCTCTTTGAATCCATCTTCTACCTTTGACGCACGAGTTGTCTTCGCTGATGCGGAGAATGGCGGCGCCGGCGAAAACACAAACCTGCGAGACATAGCCTGGTGAGCGTGAACGCGCATGACGTCACGCCCAGTCTCAAATTCGAACCCGAATCCCTCTTATTTATTTTACTGTACAGGATTATAGAGGCAATTGCAGTGATCAGAGAAGGGCTCATTCAGTCCATCAGGCAATTGTTTATGCATGTATGGGTTAGAAAACGTGTATTTTTAACATGAATTGTTGCGCAATGCACCTTTAAGGAGAGGATCTATGACCTCAGGAAGCATCTCTTTTAGTAGCTTAGTCGGTATAGGGTCTAACATACATGTTGTTGATTTAGATTATTTAACGAGTTTAGACAGTTCTTCCCCTCCAATTGCAACAAATGAATGGATTTTTTCCTCAGGGACACTAAAATTCACATGTCTGATGTGATACTGTATTAGACTAGGGGTGGCACGGTACATGAAAAAACATCCGAACCGTTCGGTTCGCTTTTCTCGGTTCAGTGCGTGTGTGCGTCGCACGGTCCGATGCATGCGCAATGTAACCTAGTAGCCGTGACTTCAGACAGTGTCAAGTCAAGTCATCCTCATTTATATAGCGCTTTTAACAATGCAGATCGCTTCAAAGCAGCTTTACAGAGACAAACAGTGTGTAAACTTTTTCAGTGTGTAAAAAAAGTAAACAGTGTGTTTACTTTTCACGCGAAATAAGAGATGTGTGGACAATGGACATACATATGAGGCTTGTTCGACTTGAACCGGTGCTGCACAGACCGATCGATGAATAACATCAAAGTACCGCGAGAGCAACGGCTCTGTATGCTTTTCAATCACTCTCGCGGTACTTTGATCTCATAAACCGATCGGTCTGTGCAGCGCCAATTAAAGTCGAACAAGCCTATTCATACTTTGCAGTCACGTAACTGCCATGGATACCAGGTGGGCAACAAACGCATACACAAAATGGCCAATACTACAATCAATTATATAGTGAGGCTATATTGTTTCCACAGCACATTAACAAAACGTTTAATGACACTAATAACACTAAAAACAATACAATTACTAAATATGAATAATATCACTAAAATGATATAGGCCTAAAAAAGTCTTTAGTTCACGAACAGAACAACTCTGCCATCTGTGAAAATCAAAAGCAGCTTCAAAAACTTGTTTAAAAAGTTAATGTAGGTCCACAAGAGACACATTAAGCCAGTAAATTAAGATAGTCGTCTCTGAGAGAACGCGGCGTTAATGCAGCGACAGATGCTGAAAGCTCAGTCTGTTTCTACTTTCACTTTCGGGGAATGAGCGCGTTTACATGCACGTTCTTAACGCTATTATGCTGAATAATAGTGCATCCAATTGCACAACAAATATCTGGCATGTCGTTACACCTCAAAACACCAACTTTTGTATATTAAAACTGGCGACGTCCTGGCAAGATCCTTGATTAGTTTACTGGGTTTTGTTGCTATAGAACAACGTTCTTGCCCGCCAGCCAGTACTTGTGACGCCACGTGCAAAGTATGAATAGATATTAAAAGTGAAGTTTGGAGTGCTGCAGGTCTCGTGACGTATAGAAATGGCAAGTGGGAGAGATAAGGAAGGCTAACCGGAGTTGGAGGATGCGCCAGCGTCGTATAGCTAAGTCCGGTGTGTGGGAACATTTTGGATTTGTTACCTATGATATGTAAATATATACAGTGACACTAAGTTTAGATACAAACTTTATGGTTATGGCCTTTGTTATTGTGATAGCCTCATTATTGGCAATTATGTGTAACATATTTTGACTTATTTAAAAGATAGTGCTTTAAGAGTTCTTCTCTTTTTAAAAAAAAAGATAAACATTTTGTAAGAGCTACACTGAAGTTGACAGTTTGATAAATGCAAGTTAATTTTAATCTTTGTGTGCTAAAAATGCACATAAGTCCCTGTAGAGATAGCAATACACATTCTCCTTTTTTGCCAAATAAACAAAAGCATTTCATCAATGTATTCTCTCTTGCTCTATCAAAATGTCACCTAGCTTTCCTCAGAGATGGTCTCAATAATGTGCTTAAAGTCTAGTCAAATTCAAGTCGAGTTTGTGCATGATTACATGATATAATTTTTTTTAATACTGTATTAGAACTCTAAAGTTCATAAAATTGTGGATAATTAAGCTATAGCCTATATCATATGGTGAAGTACATTTCGGGAGTGTTAAAGATTAAAAGAAAAAATAACAACAAAAAACGTACAGAACCGAAAACCGTGACCCTAAACCGTGATACGAACCGAACTGTGGGTTTTGTGAACCGTGCCACCCCTATAGTAGACAGTTGCAAAGTTATAATTGTCTCTCTAATATTATCAATCTTTTAAGTAAAGAAGTTCATAAAGTCATTACTGTTGTGGTGGAGATTTTAAACTGAATATTAAATTAACCATTTTTTCTGTCTTTTTAACATATAACCATAAAGATATGAATTATACTAACATCTCGTGATAAGTTCTATCACTTCCTTTGGTCCTTTGTCTGAGGATGACTAAAACTTCCATTCCATGATTCTAACAATAAATCTAAAGTGAGCTTACTTCCTTTTTCTCTAGGATTTAGCCATCAGACGAACTCTAATCTCCTAAACATTTGACTTAATATAATTTTGGTCAAAGGAACTTTGAAATTGGACTAACCGTTATATTGTGAAATGATTGATTAAAATATTAACCCCTCACAATCTTTTAGATGATACAGGATTTTTTGCTGATGTTACTGTGGCAGCTTGCGATCAGGAGTTTACTACAAGGCCAGTTATGGCACTAAACCGACTACGCCACCCCGGAAATTGGCCGGGGACCCACAGATAATTTGCAAAGACACACAGATTCGTAGTGGCTGAGTCAGGTATCAGACAAGGAGAATCGCTTCACAGATTTTATTCTTCAATACATACAATAAAATGCAACTGGTATCTTTTAATATGCACACAGCAAAAGGAACGCATCAATCATAAAACACGTTACACAGACAGACAGACACACACACACACACACACTACCACTTCAGAACTGGGGGATTCATCTTGCCTGTCCAATAAACACAGCAACTACTCGTGCTCTCACAACACAACACCAAATCACCCGCTGTGAACACTGCAGACCGATAGCCGAACCACCACCACACACAGAGGACTCTGGCTAATACTGGAATCCCAATTCTGAGTAGAAGAGAAAGCAGTATGAGATACAACCAAACAAATAGACATTCCACGTAATGGTCTGTCAATTAAACACTCATCACATGTTGCCAGAAGGAATCAGTTTGTCACAATATTCACTGGCTGACACTGGTGAACTCTTGTCAGCACAACACAATACTCAAAAACACATTTACAAGCAACATCCACAGTGGCATAATCTTCACAATGAAACACAGTAGTAGCGACAAAACTGGTAGCTTCTCGCCACTGTACTCAGGTCTCAATGTCAATTATATTAAAGACTAAATTTAGAAGCGTCACCAAAGGCTGTGAACGCACTATCGATCCGGTCGTCAAGGAGACCCTCGTTCGCTAAAAATGAGACAATCAAACAGTTAGAGTGAAAGGTACAGATCTACGGTCGATGCCTCGTTCCAATAAAAGGCAGAGGAATGGTCGAAGACAGCTTGCAGAGGAGAATACAACTCAGTTCGGAAGCGCTCCAGTTCGAATGACTACCTGATGCAGGAAATCCTCACAGGACCATCAAATGGGTCGCATAAAGCCTAACAGCGCCCACAAAGCCTGCTGCAACACCTCCTGGCCCCCGTGTCACTGCGTATGGTAACTCGCCCCACCCAGTGCACTTGATGGCGTGCCAATTATGGCCTCACATTAATAAATACTAGTTCGACGGGTCTAAAGTACTCCTCAGCCACACACTCCTGGACATAAACACGGCGCACAAGAAATGACGTCACTCCCAGGACCCAGAAAGACGCGCTTAATGATGTCAACCTCATCTCCTTTTATGTCCCTTGAACGTGCCGTATCCGCCCCTAATCACTATAAGGATTGATCGCATCACCACAATCTACCCCCCCATTAGTCATCGTAGTCCCGACGATGAACACCTCTACTGATCCCAAGGTCTAAACCAGGTAACCACAGAATTAAACCCTAAGGTAGACATGGAATTTTGACTAGCTTCACTTCCTACAGCTCGTGGCAAGTGGTGCACGTTGGAGTGTTGCCCTGCCCCAACCCGTCCAGTTCGCCTTGTGGCCCTTCCAGATTCGTTAGGTGGTCCAAGAACGACGGATCCTGACTCTGGCTGTGAGCTTGCACCACCCCCACTTACTCCCACTATAGGCCTACTGCCTGATTCTTCAAATCCAGAGGTGGGACGGACCCTTGCCTCTGAAGGAGCTCTACTCACCGCTGCACCCCCTTGAATGACCGGTGGGGCCACTCCCACCACATAAGCCAAGTCCCCTTCCTCGGATTCATTCTCCATTTCCAGGGGTGCTGATAATTCTGCCCGATCCCCAAGAGACTCTGTTGGTATCGGATTACCTTGAATACGGGATTTTAGGGACATCCGGTGCACCTGACGGACCTTACCGAGGTCATGTACTGGGGCCACCGTGTACACTGACCCACCATCTCGTGGAGCCCGAACTACCTGGTATACCGTCGAGCTCCATAGGTCCTGGATCTTATGCCGTCCCAAGAATCCATGCTCTCGCAGATAGACCAATTGGCCCTCAGACAGCGGCTTCTCCCTTACCCGTTGATCATGCTTGGCCTTCCGATGTTGGGCTGCCACTTGCAGCCGGTCACGGGCACCCTCAAAGGCCACTTGGAGCCGGGCCTGATGCTCTTCCACCCAATGGTGCACTCCACCGGCCACTGGCTCCTGCACACGTCCAAGCAAAAAATCCACAGGGAGCCTAGCCTCCTGTCCAAACATTAAGTAATAAGGAGATTCTCCAGTGGCTTGGTGGGGAGTAGTGTTGTAACAAAACAACACCTGGGACAAACAGGAAGCCCAGTCCCTCTTTCTTCCGGTAGGCAGTGTCCGCAATAAATTATGTAATGTACGGTTGAACCGTTCGCACTGGCCGTTACCGGCTGGATGGTATGGAGTTGTGCGGGACTTACCCACCTGGTAAAGGCTACACAGCTGCTGAATGAGACGGGATTCAAAATTGCGGCCCTGATCGGAATGAATCCGCCCTGGGACCCCAAGCTTATAGAACCACTCTTCCACCAAGGCACGGGCCACAGTTTCCGCCCGCTGATCTCGAGTAGGGACTGCCACTGTAAACTTACTGAATACGTCCGTCATTACCAGGACGTTTTCTTGCCCCGAGTGAGAGGGCTCCAAGACCGTGAAATCAAGGGCCACTATCTCATTCGGGCGGGAGGCAAGTAGGTGTGCCATATAACTCCGAGCAACTGGTGCAGCCTCCTTAGTCTGCTGGCACCGCTCGCATTGCTGTACCCACTGGGCTACATCGGCCGACATCCCTGGCCAGTAGCACCGTTGTCGCACCAACTCCAGTGTGCGTTCAGTGCCTTGATGCCCATGGCACTGATGTAACTGGGTCAGTACCTCAGGCTGTAACACAGCAGGCAGCACAAGCTGCAGCACCTCGTCGCCGCCATCCGAACGACAAACCCTTCGATGTAACAGGCCCTCCTGTTCCTCCAAACGGTCCCACTGCCGAAGTAATACCAACACCAGCTTAGGCAGCAATCGTCGCTCATTGGGCCCAGGGCCTCGCCCTTGGCGCCAATACTTAAGAGCTGCACCAATAATGGGATCTTCCTCCTGCAGCACCACCAGTTCTGGCCCAGATCGACTTGGCATGGCCTGCACTGCTCTTACAGTGGTGGGTCCCATCGGATCCACAACAGGCACACGCCTCAATAATTCAGGAACTACTGTTCCCAACTGACTACTCTCTTCCATGGGCTGTCCCCCAGAAGGCAAGCGCGATAATGCATCCGCATTCTGATTAGACCTACCTGACCGATACTGCACCTCAAAATCAAAGGCCGCTAGTTCGGCCGCCCACCGCTGTTCTGTGGCGCCCAATTTTGCAGTAGCCAGGTGACTGAGCGGATTATTGTCTGTGCGTACAATGCATCGATGTCCCAACAGGTATTCACGAAATTTTTCGGCCATGGCCCATTTTAAGGCCAAAAATTCGAGCCGCATGGAACTGTATGTGGCAGTATTACGCTCCGCTAGCCGAAGACCTCGGCTAGCGTAAGCCACTGGCCTCACCTTACCATCAACCTCTTGGGAGAGCACTGCACCTAATCCTACATGACTGGCATCGATCTACAAGATAAATGGAAGCTTAAAGTCGGCATATGCAAGGACCGGTGCAGTAGTAAGCTTCTGCTTCAAGGTACGAAATGCTTGCTCACACTGTTCGGACCACAACGCTGCCAATTCCTGTCTCCGGCTGCTCACTTTCCCTCCACCTGCCTTGGTCACTAGCTGATGTAATGGAGCTGCTACCTGGGCAAATCCTTCTACAAACCGCCTATAGTAGCTAACAAAGCCAAGAAACGTCCGCAGCTCTGACACAGTTTTGGGACATGGCCACTGAGCCACAGCCTCGACCTTACCTGGGTCTGTCGCTACCCCCTGGGACGATATTACGTGTCCCAAGTACTGCACCTTTTCCCTAAAAAATGCACACTTTTCCAACTTGACCTTGAGGCCAGCGGCTCGTAAGCGACCCAGCACCATCCTCAACCTCTGCAGATGGTGTTGCACAGATGAGGAGTACACAATAATGTCGTCAAGATACAATAAGACAGACTGGTGTCGCTGGTCGCCAAAGAGCCGCTCCATCAAACGTTGGAAGGTGCCTGGAGCATTGCACAGGCCAAAGGGCATACGGTTCCATTCATATAGCCCGAAGGGGGTACAAAAAGCTGTTCTATGACGATCAGATTCAGCAACAGGGACTTGATTGTACCCGCTGGCCAGATCTAACGTGGTGAACCAGCGAGCCCCTGTTAAAGAATCTAATGTCTCTTCAATTCGAGGCAGCGGGAAGGAGTCCCTTCGAGTCTTTGCATTGAGCTGACGGTAGTCTACGCACATGCGTAGGCTACCGTCCTTCTTCTTGACTAAAACTAGTGGGGAAGCATATGGGCTGCAACTTTCTCGAATCACCTGCGTCTCTAAAAGCTGGCTAATATGAGTCTTAACTAACTCATACTCTGACGGAGGGATTCGTCGATAACGTTGTCGGACTGGAGTCTCATCCATTAAGGGAATTTCGTGAGACAAGAGGTCCGTGCAACCCAGGTCTCCCTCACCAGTGGAAAACACACTCTGGAATTCCTGAAGAAGAGCTCTTACCTGTACCTGCTCCTCGTCAGACAACCCTAGTAGTTCTACACTTTCAACGCGCTCTGCCCCTGATGCAACAATGCTATCGCAGGTTGCTATACAGTCGTTCACACCTGAAACCTCAGACAGCCCAACAGGTAGATCTACAAAATACACTTCCCGCAGCTTCCCAAGGATAGTTGTGGGATATAAAACAGCGTCGAGAACACCAACGTTAACGATGGGCACCAAAACCGTACCACCACGCACATACACTAGAGACGGGGAGGCCAACAAACCAACAGGCAACCCGGTCTCAAGGGGCTCAAATAACACGGTCTTACCGCCAAAAACGGATGAACACGTTGCAGTAACAAATTTCTAAGTGCCGCCTGGAACACGACACACTCTGCGACCACGGACTTTTACGTTACCTCCGCCTATGAGAACGCCATCTACCTTTTGACAGGTTTGAAAGGCTTGAGACAATTCCACCTCCTGCGTCACAAGTGGTAACTCAAATAAGGTGGGTCCGTACTGCCCGAATAGCTCACGGTAGCAGCGATTAAGAACATTCATTCCCAGAATGCCAGGAGTGCTAGAGCTGCTGCCGGGAGGATCACGAACCACCAGTATTCCACACTCTGATACCATGCGACCACACAGTTCAATGTCTAATTCTATGTACCCAATATAAGGGATTTCCAGTCCATTGGCTGCTCTGAGCTGTAACCAGTGGCATGACTGCAGACGATCCTGGCCCCATGGTTCGAACCGTGACCTAAAACAGCTCTCTGTAATTGTCGACACCATGGAACCAGTATCGATCAAACAGGGTACTGAGACACCCCCAATCGTAACAACGAGGTGTGGGCATGAGGAGACTAAACGAGACACTGATACGCCCTTATGGAAAACACGGGAGCCATACATACCCCCAACCGGACTGTGGCTCTGTAGCCCGGTGGGAACTAGTTTCCTGGCTGATTAGGGAAACTGGGCCTAACTGGCCTTGTGTTGCTAGATGAAAAATCAGCACGAGGATGGACTGGAGGACCAGGAGAACGAGGTTGCCAATTACACTCCCGTGCGAAATGACCGGGCTGCTGACACCGTCGGCAAATCACAGAAGCGGAACGGGGCGAACGACCACCAAACTGGGGACTTTGGCTACTGGCAAACATTTGAGTAAGCTGGTCAAGTTGCTTTTGCTGCTGATTCAGCATTTCCCGCAATTCACCCAATTCCGACAAACGCTCCCCACGCCTAGGACTCAACCCAGTATTGCCTTGAACCCCACATTGAATCCCATGCACGAGAGGAACAGATTGACTTCGCCCCCTTGCACTGCCTGGCATTCCCTCTCGTTCCCAGCGGATAGCTTCCCCTCGCACCTCCAACAGTGTTGCAGCAGGCTGACGCCGAACTAATTGCTTTAGCTCCCTACGTAACGCATTGTCTAATATGCATTCAATAAATTGGTCCCTTACAATTACATCTGCATTTGAAATGACATGCGGTGACTGTTGTTTAAGTCTATCAAAGAGACCCAACAGTGCCAGGGAGAACTCTTGTAATGTTTCCCCCTCCAATTGTCGCCGCGAGTAAAAAACCTCTTGAAGTGCAACGTAGGATTCTGCACACCCATATAGCTCACACAGTGCTGAAATAATTTTTTCAGGATCATCTTTATCCATACTAGGTCTATATTTAATTTCGTCTCGAGCCTCTCCTTCAAGATGATCGAACAAAAAGAACGCCCTTTCAGCAATTGTCATGTTCCGCATACGCATACACGCCTCAGCTTCTTCGACCCATCCCTCAATGCCTATACCGGACCTACCATTGAATTTTGGACAACGCCGTTCTCGGGGAATAAACACGAAACGTTCAACGGTACCAACATTGGATTCAGCAAAACTAGGCGTTGCTGGCCGTGACGCACTACTAGAGCCTGCACCAGGATCAGGCAGCTCAACCGGCACCCGTTCCTGTCGCAGTCACTCATTATCAGCCTTCAACTGGGCCACAAGATCTCTCATTTCCTTTAATTCAGCCTCCATAGCCAAATACTATAAGGGGTACTTACCGGGCGAAGCTCTACTGTATTGTCACAACTAAACAAGAAAAATACACAAAGAGAAAAGAAACAATATCACAATGTCTGAATCTGTACAACAGCCACAACACCCTGCCGACTATACGCCAAGTGTGGCAGCTTGCGATCAGGAGTTTACTACAAGGCCAGTTATGGCACTAAACCGACTACGCCACCCCGGAAATTGGCCGGGGACCCACAGATAATTTGCAAAGACACACAGATTCGTAGTGGCTGAGTCAGGTATCAGACAAGGATAATCGCTTCACAGATTTTATTCTTCAATAAATACAATAAAATGCAACTGGTATCTTTTAATATGCACACAGCAAAAGGAACGCATCAATCATAAAACACGTTACACAGACAGACAGACACACACACACACACACACTACCACTTCAGAACTGGGGGATTCATCTTGCCTGTCCAATAAACACAGCAACTACTCGTGCTCTCACCACACAACACCAAATCACCCGCTGTGAACACTGCAGACCGATAGCCGAACCACCACCACACACAGAGGACTCTGGCTAATACTGGAATCCCAATTCTGAGTAGAAGAGAAAGCAGTATGAGATACAACCAAACAAATAGACATTCCACGTAATGGTCTGTCAATTAAACACTCATCACATGTTGCCAGAAGGAATCAGTTTGTCACAATATTCACTGGCTGACACTGGTGAACTCTTGTCAGCACAACACAATACTCAAAAACACATTTACAAGCAACATCCACAGTGGCATAATCTTCACAATGAAACACAGTAGTAGCGACAAAACTGGTAGCTTCTCGCCACTGTACTCAGGTCTGAATGTCAATTATATTAAAGACTAAATTTAGAAGCGTCACCAAAGGCTGTGAACGCACTATCGATCCGGTCGTCAAGGAGACCCTCGTTCGCTAAAAATGAGACAATCAAACAGTTAGAGTGAAAGGTACAGATCTACGGTCGATGCCTCGTTCCAATAAAAGGCAGAGGAATGGTCGAAGACAGCTTGCAGAGGAGAATACAACTCAGTTCGGAAGCGCTCCAGTTCGAATGACTACCGGATGCAGGAAATCCTCACAGGACCATCAAATGGGTCGCATAAAGCCTAACAGCGCCCACAAAGCCTGCTGCAACACCTCCTGGCCCCCGTGTCACTGCGTATGGTAACTCGCCCCACCCAGTGCACTTGATGGCGTGCCAATTATGGCCTCACATTAATAAATACTAGTTCGACGGGTCTAAAGTACTCCTCAGCCACACACTCCTGGACATAAACACGGCGCACAAGAAATGACGTCACTCCCAGGACCCAGAAAGACGCGCTTAATGATGTCAACCTCATCTCCTTTTATGTCCCTTGAACGTGCCGTATACGCCCCTAATCACTATAAGGATTGATCGCATCACCACATTACTAACAAAGGGTAATGAAAGGGGGGACTTGCTTTGACAATGTAAACAATTGTGATGATTAAGAGCGTGACATGCTAGTCACGATGATTCTGTTTTGAGATGTCTGGGTTTGAGAACTTGTGGTGATGTATCATGTTACATTATAAAAACTGTTTTATTTGTGTTTACTGGTGGGATTCTCAATGGGATTTGTCTGAGATCCACCGGCCTTGCTTCTTCTAGGGAGATTCGCTGAGAACTGCTTGAGAACTCTCCTGGCCGTGATTAAAGCATTTAAAGGACATTTGCTGGAGCCTGTCTGTTATTTTCTGCTGCCTAGCAGGTTAGTTTAGGGTAAGTTAGAAAACAAGTTACAATTAATACAATGTAAACTCGGCTGTAGTCGATTAGTAGACTCGCTGGAGTATAGGATTAAACTTGGCTGTAGTCAATTAGTAGACTCGCTGAAATATAGGACTAGACAGATGCTGTAGTCAACTGTAGACTCGCTGACATATAGGTTTAGGTAAAAGGCTGTAGTCGACTGTAGACTCGCCGAAGTGTAAGTTAGAGTAGTTAGGTTTAGAGAAAAATCTACACCACTGCTATGCTCTTTAGAAACTTCAGAAGTAGAAGCTTTATTTCTTGTCAATTTTGCCACTGTATCAATTAAATTCCTAGGGTTGTGTTTGTTTTCTTCTAAGAGAATCGAGAAATAAGCAGATCTAGCAGTTTTTAAGTCATTTCTGTACGCAATCGTGCTCTCTCTTCAAGAATTTGAAAAACGGCTAGTTTTGTTATCTTCCAGCTACACTCCATTTTTCTTGCTGCTCTCTTAAGGGCCTGAGTGTGCTTGTTGTACGGCGGCGTTGGACTATTTTCTTAAGTGCAAAGGAGCAACTGTGTCTAAAGTGCTGGAAAAGAGAGAATCAAAAGTTTCTGTCGCAATATCAAGTCTTCTAAGCTATCTGGGATGCTGAGGAGATGAAAGTGATCAGGAATATTATTAATAAAGCAATCTTTAGTGGCGGAAGTGATAGGTCTAACATATTTGTAATGTGGAGTCGGTTTTGCAGCCTAGGCTAAATGAAGTATACACGAGACTAGATAATGAGATGTCATCGCTTTGCTGCAGAACATGTGTTGTCTAACTCCAATAGAGTTCAGAATGTCTCTAAATGCCAATCCTAATGCATCTTTTTCGTTATCTACATGTATATTAAAATCAACAACAATTAGGACTTTATCTGCAGCCAGTACTAACTCTGATAGAAAGTCAGCAAATTCTTTGATAAAGTCTGTATGGTGCCCTGGTGGCCTGTATACAGTAGCCAGCACAAATGACAAATGTAATTTATCATTTACACTAGATAATGTTACATTTAGCACCAACACTTCAAAATAATTATATTTGAAACTAGACTTCTCAGTAAATCTGAAGATATTACTATAAATGACAGCAACACCTTTTTCAGACGAGGCTAATGTTTAAAACAGTAATCTTGTGGGATGGACTCATTTAAAGTAATGTAATCATCTGGTTTTAACCAGGTTTCTGTCAAACACAGCACATCTAATCTGTTATGATATCATTAACAATAAGTGCTTTCGAAGTAAGGGATTGAATATTCAGCAACCCAAGCGTTGTCATTTGTTCATTTGTATTATATCTGTTTTTTATTTGTTGAACATCAATTAAATGTTTATCCATAAATGGGTTTGGGAGTTTATTGTATTTCCTAATTCGAGGAACAGACACAGTCTTTATATGATGATATCTAGGTGAAAGAGTCTCTTTGTTATTGGATTTATCTGACCTCAGTGACGTGAGACAGCTGGCAGATGGTCGGTTTAGCCAGTCGGTCTGCTTCCTGACCTAGGCCCAAATATTCATGTTTAAGCTCTAAGACTATATACCATATTACTAGAGAGAAGAGCAGCACCATTCCAGAAGGGATGAACACCATTATTATTTTGAAGTGAATGATGACAAACAGTATTGGTTTCAAAAACCACTTAACAAATGAAGATGGAAACGCATGAAAACTGGAGTCAAAGGATCTTTCAGCTGCTGTGAGTGTGGAAATAGATAAACGTGTAAATCAACCCTTAAGAAAAACATTGTAGTAACTGTTTAGGGGTCAGACAGGTCAATTTACCTCAAAAGGAATTATTAATTAATGTATAGGGAATCTTAAAAGAATCACTTAAACGGCCGAGCAAATGACTCGTCCAGCGTTCATTTGAACGGGCCGTAACTATCAGCTCTAAAACGGATATATCCAAAATAAATATCCAAACTATAGTGAAACACTATATATAAGCAAGGTAACTTAGATCAGCAGTTTAAGACATTAAATTCGTAAGCACATAACACAAGAACAATTATCTTTAAAATACAAAGAAGACTTCATTGAACATTCTAACACATAAAACTAATATCTAATGAAATCAGACGCACACACACATTCATACAAGTTGCAGAAAGAAAGAGAGTGAGGAAAGAATGAGTTTTAAGAGTGAGATGATGAAATCCCAAGTGTATATATGCACTTATAAGACATGAACTGAATAAGTTTGAACCATCAATCATTAATTTTACCCTTCTATCGTTTCTTAGGCGGGGTTATTAAATGTTATATCAAAGCACCAGCTCAGTTAAGAGTCTGGAGGCTACTTGCTTGTCTTTGCGTTCCTTTGGGGATTCCTTTGTCGGCGTAAAAAGGGGTTTCCCGGGTTCGTTGATTGGCTGGTGGTCTCCTCGTGCCTGGATAGATGTCTTGGGCGGCCAATCACGTGGTGTGTTGGCGATGGAGGGAAAGTCTTTGAAGTTGTAAAGCGGGCTTTGCAGTCGAATTGTTTAAACGAAACTTTGCAGCAAAACTTAACTTAGAATCGAGACTCTCAACGGAAAAGAAAAGGAAACTAAGAAAAAAAGAAAGAAAAATCAGAGTAGTTAGATGGCTTGAATGAAGCTGTTTAACCCATGTTCTTCTGATCTTGATCTGGGTTATTTTGTCTGCTCGCCTACATAGTTACTCGTCTTGGCTTCTCCATGACTTCTGTAAATCTGCTCTAGCAAACAAATTCAACTCAACCAAACTCTTTCAACCCAACTAAAAAACTCTGGCTTTGTTCGGGTCTTAGGATTTTAAACTCAGTTGTTTGTCCAGCCTCTTGGATGAGTTCTGACCAATTAGGCACTATCTTTATTTGAGAGGTTGCATTCTCTTCACCTCTCATCGTAAATCATGCATTATCTGTGATCTCTTTACTCTCCGGCTCTAGCAGAGTACAAAAGTGTACAGTTTAGACATGATTCCTATTATAAGAACACGAAACATTTTACACAGATTTCATTCAAGCCATCTTCTGAATAAAGAACATATGATCGTATTGATAGGAATCAAGACACACTTTCATTCAAACATCTAATAGTTATAACAATTACATGACTTGTATGTGATCTAAGCATAATAGACGCATACAGAGGTTATAGATACAATGTAGGATTATGTAGTTGAACAATGTTTGATTAGAAGTCCGTCAATAATTGTTTTGGGATGATTTTATGTATTTTATATGTAAAGTCTCAGTCTCTGTGGTTTTAAGAGATTTCCACCCTGGGGTCCTTCCAAGTCCAAGGTCCTTAAAAAGGAGGAGGTCTGTTTTAAATTCAATTCAATTCAATTCAATTCAAATTTATTTGTATAGCGCTTTTCACAATACACATTGTCTCAAAGCAGCTTTACAGAAAGTGCATTTCGGAAATGTACATAGAAAAATACAGTTAGTTAATCATGTATTAATTTATGGCATAACATATCGCCGGCTTTGAGTCGTCTCTTCACAGGCGTCGAGTCGTCTCTTCACAGGGGATCATAAATGGCCCTAGATGAGAACTCTTTGAGTTCATTTGTCACTCAACTCTTTGAGTTCATAAACCATTTGTCATGGGTTCACACAACCTCTGCCGTTATCTTGGTGGGTTCCGAGCCGTGCCATCTCTGAACCAATCAGTCTTTTCCAAACTATCTAACATTGACAACGTTATTCCTTTAGTTGGGCTTTCATGGTCATAAAGTTCTTGGCTGGAGCCCACTCCATTTATGGCCCTAGATTAGACTGGTGTTTTGGGGGTCTGGAATGTTGAGTTTTGTGTGGAATTATGTTTGAACAAATCACCTGGAAGATTCATTTGTGTTTGGTTCGCCCTCAAATCCTACAACATCCAAAAGAGTTCTTAAAGATCCACAGTATACGCGTCCTTCAGGTCGATCGCTACGAACCAATCTCGGGGACGGATGCATTCAAAAATGCTTTTCTCCGTTAGCATCTTGAACGGAAGCTTGTGAAGGGCCCGATTCAAGACTCGCAGGTCCAAGATTGGCCGTAACACAGCGCCTTTCTTGGCCTTCGCCAGTAGGACTGCGATCACACATGACAGGGGTACGTTCGCTCAACACCGAAGTGTAACGAACACCGCTGAACTTGGGCGGACGCTGGCTGAACTGAATCATGTATGAACTGAGTCTGATGGTAGGGAGGAGCCAGTTGAGAAGCACTCTCCAGGCTTCCAGGAACCGGGCCAGGGGGACCAGAGGCACCACAGACGTACCCGGGGTGGGGCAACAAAGTGGAGGGCAGGGACCCAGCTCGGAAGCCCTGGGGGCGGACCGAAGCAGGGTTTGAGTGTGTGTTGTGACACCTACCTGTCTCTATGTGTCACCAGGGGGTGCGTGAGAGAACGCACCCAGCTGCCGGCAAGAGGGGACTGAGGGGTGCAAGGCTTTACAGGGTCACACACCGCCAGTCTGACCCTCTTGGGACCCAGGAACGGAGGAATTTGCTCCGGCATTAAAAGGCATTTTGGAAGATGACTTGTTTAAAAAGGAAGTTAAAAATATTATTTTGAGTTGCTGGAACAATGCAAAAAGTTTAAATAAATATGGTAGCAATTGGGAGTACATGAAGTATCTTAAAAGAAGACAAGCCATTGTTAGAGGAAAAATAATAGCACAGGCTAAAAGGACTATAGAGGAACAAATAATAAAAGAGATAGTTAATTTGACAAGTATTAATGTAATGAATCAGCAGGACAAACTCAGGTTATTTGAATTACAGTTAGACGAGATGTATGAATATAATAATAATAATAATAATAATAATACATTTAATTTTTAATGCGCCTTTCTCAGTCTCAAATTGCTACAACATGAACAGAACAAAATAATCAAACACGAAAATAAAAAATATATATATATAAAAGGATCAAAATACATAAAAATAATACAATTCTAAATTAAAAGCTTTACCAAAAAGATGTGTTTTAAGAAGTTTCTTAAAACAATCCACAGAGACAGCATCCCTAATAGATGTGGGTAGTGTGTTCCATAACTTGGGTGCGTTATAGAAAAAGGCCCTCCCCCCATGGTTTTTAATTTACAACGAGGCTGACACAGAGAAATAGAGCCAGCAGAGCGGAGAGAGCGAACGGGAATGGATGGAGTAACCAAGTCACAGATGTAATGTGGAGCCAACCCATGTACTTGCTTTCTAGGTTAAAATAAGAATTTTAAAATCAATACGTGACTGAACTGGAAGCCAATGCAGTTGCTGGAGCACGGGTGATCACGGGTATGATGGCGTGAGGATGTATGAGTCAATACACGTGCGGCAGAGTTCTGAATATATGTCAACCTCCTAATAGAATTTGCTGGTAGACCCGCAAAAAGAGAGTTACAATAATCAAGCCTTGATGTGATGAAGGCATGGATAAGCTTCTTAGCATCAGGCCTAGAGAGAAATGGTCTAATACTTGCAATGTTCCTCAGGTGGAAAAAAGCAACCTTCGTTATGTTTTTAAAATGTGAATTAAAAGTTAGCTTGGCATCAAAAATCACACCTAAGTTACGCACCTGACCAGAAGGGGACAATTGTGTATTGTGTACTGAAAGTTTAAACTCCTTACATTTACTGACATTAATTGGAGTGCCAATTAATAAGATTTCAGTTTTGGAGCATATAAAGAAAAAGGGGCATTTGTAAGGTCTAGAGGTAAATGGCTTGAAGAAGGGGAGTTTCTTTTAACTTACAAATGGTCGACCAAAGATCAACCCATGCCGCTTTCTTTAGTTTCTTCCATGGTTCCGTGCAACAACAGAATATTGCCCCTTATTTACACGGCACACGTCTGCGGCGTTACGGCTGTGACACGTCTAACGGAGCTGATCACAGTCACTCTGGTCAATGCTTGTGTTTATAATACCACTAGAAGTGAGAACAAATGAATGATGACAACAAATGAATGAATAACTGGGTATCATTAAAAGGACATATGGATATACACCCAACCAAATCTGTGGTTCATGAGGGTTAGAAACACACTCAAGGCAACATCAAGAGCATAGATGGGCAGGAAATAGAACAGCCCAAATATTGGCTCTAGATCAGTGGAAGTACACTCAAAGTGTGCCATTTTACCTGAAGCCTGGGCCCTATAGTCGGAAAAAAACCTGTATAAAAAAATAAATGATTGTTTATATGTGCTGTCAATTTTAGTTATTTGAAAAAATTCTGAATCAGCAAAAATCCAGATGGAGTCGGGCGTATTACAGAAACTTTCTATCTTATGTCTTAAGTTAAGATCTAAGTTAATTTAGGATTTTTCACAAATTCGTATTACAGAAGCAAATCTTAAGGGGATAGTTCACCCAAAATTGAAAATTATCCCATGATTTACTCACCCTGAAGCCAGTGGTATATGAAAATCTTCTTTCAGAAGAATACAGTCGGAGTTGTATTAAAAAATCCAGGCATTATGATGGGAGTCAATGGCTATATTTTGTTGGAAGTCCATCAAAGCGCATCCATCCGTGATAGAAGTGGTCGAACAGGCTCTGGGGGGTTAATAAAGGCCTTCTGAAGTGAAGTGATGCGTTCGTGTAAGAAAAATATCCATATTTAAAACTTTATCGACTAAACTAACTAGCTTCCGGCAGACAGCCGTTGTGGTGAAGTGTTGAGTCCCAGTTTAGGATCCCAGTAGTATGCCTGATAGCTGTTTTCGTGATTCTTAGGGTGTATTCACACCTGCCTTGTTTGGTTCGATTGAATCGAACTCTAGTTCGTTTACCCCCCTGGTGTGGACCTTTTTGGCAGGTGTGAATACAGCAATCGAACTCGGGTGCGGACCAAACAACCGAACCGAGACCTAGCTGAAGTGGTGGTCTCGGTACGGCTCCAAACGAACTCTGGTACGGTTCGTTTACGGTGTGAACATGAACCGACCCAATTGCAAGAAAGCACTGCGCCTTTGAGTTAACAGGAAAACTTTGACAGCCTACTACATTCCATTCCGGCACGCTGTCTGGCCACACGATACTGTTGCGCGTCTTTCTGCGCGTCGTGTGTGCATCATTGGAATGGAATGAATGAATGAATGAATGAGTGACAGGGCTCTCAAGTGTCACGCATTGAGCGTGACAGTCACCCATTTCAGGCTTTTGTCACGCTCTCCCGCCACACATTGTATTTCTCACGGTGAAAAACTATTTGTAATATATTTAATATGCCGCATCGCCCAAAACTCTGGCCGCGCCGCTATCACTGTGGAACCGGCAGGAAGCGCGTCTCCTCTGGTGTTGTTAGCCAATCAGAAAATAGCACTATTGTATCTGGGTAAGATTTAACCCAACAACCAATGACACCGAGTCGGCACGACATTTTGGTTCACTTGCAAAAAGAGCAGTGTGAAAGCGAACCGTACCAACAAAAAAAAATAAAAAAAAATATTTGGTCCGGACCAAAGCAAGTGAACTATCGGACTTTCCTGGTGTGAATACACCCTTAATTGTAATCAATCAAACTTTAATTCATGTAATAATCTTTTATTTTCATCCTGATTATTTATATAGATTAAGTGTAAGAAATTGCATTTTAAGGCAGCCTCTGTTTTGCGACATTGTTAATTTTTATTAAGCAATAAGCTATATTAAGTTAATAATGTCGGTGGCTAATGTAGAGGTTGAGGTTAGTCCGACTCCACACCTCCTACATTGGCTAATTTTTTTTTAAAAACAGATTTTTGTGTATTAATTGGGGTATTTATGTCGGATGTCTCTTGGAATGAAGGGGGGCGGGGAAAGGGGGTGGTCGCTCAGGTAAGAGAAGCTGAGCCGGGACCAATGGGAGATGAGCAAGGGGAACGGAGCGCTCTTGAAAGGAGAATCCTCACAGAGCGCAATGATTTTCCCCTGAAACAGTCCCAGGACGAAACTCTTAAAAATGCCTTGAAACAAGTCCGTACTTTCGACGGCCAGCTTCTCCAACCAAATCGACTGCTCTCATATCCTTATTTTGCTATTTTAAAAGAGAAGTTGTATCGATTGACCAAAGACACTTAGTCAAAACAAGATACAACTCAATTGTTGATAACAAAAAGCCATCTGGAAATGCTTTTCCAGGCGGCTCGTTCTAACCTGATGGCTGGGCATTTGGGACAATCAGCAAAATTTAATCATCTAATGACCCAATTTTTCTGGCCAGGCATTCACGAGAAGGTGCGCAGGTGGTGCCCCGTCTTGTCGGGAATGTCAGTTGGTGAATCCACCGGCCAATCCAAAAGCACCATTGTGCCCACTCCCTCTTATGCAGGTCCCCTTCGAATGAATTGGCATGGACCTCATGGGGCCACGATCTGCACAGGGGCATCGCTTTGCCTTAGTTCTGGTGGATTATGCAACGCGATACCCAGAGGCAGTGCAGCTAAGCAATATTTCCGCAAAAAGTAGTAGGCGCACTGTTTCAGTTAATCTCTCGATTGGGAATCCCGAAAATGATTCTCACTGATTTATGTCACGGACTATTCGCAAACTTTACGAATGTTTGGGCATTAAATCAATTTGCACCAGCGTTTATCACCCACAAACAGGCGGTCTGGTGGAACAATTTAATTGCACGTTAAAAACCATGATTCGGAAGTTCGTTCAGGAAGACACCAAAAATTACAATATGAGCTGTGGAGAATCATAAGTGATCTAGGAGCTTTATACAGCTTTTTACAGCGGATGCCATTGAAAACACTGCAGATCTATCCCTCACAGCCTCACTATCATACCTGCCATGGCGCTTCTCTGAATAAGGTCAATTGACTTTCTGAACAGATTCAATGTATTTACAGCCTTGAGAAAACTTTTAGATGAAAAACTCTTTCCACACTAAATGCATGTGAACGGTTTTTCACCAGTGCGAAATTGTAGGCGTCTCTTCAAGTGTCCTTTCAGAACAAAACTTTTTCCACACTGAGTGCATGTATGAGGTCTTTCTCCGGTGTATGTCTTTTGTGGTTTCATTTATGTTTTAAACTCTTTCCACATTCAGAACAGTTTTTTGAGCACTTTTCTGTGAAATTATGTTTTCATCTTAATTTGTGAACTGATGCTGTTTGTCTTCATTCACTTCCATCGGGTCTAAAATCAATGTAATGCATTTCCATTATTTAAATAAAGAAGGAAAAACAAGAAACGTATTTTTTTAAAAAATAAATTCTCAATATAGCACAAACATAGTTTACTATTGAGTCTATTAGTAGTGTTAGATGTGTTGCAATATGTCAGTTTTCATCTTAATGTTTCTCATCAGTCATTAAAGAGAATGAAGGGAAACACCAATCTATTTGTTACTCTGTATCTGCAACTCTCATTCTGCAGGATTCTTCCTCAAACTCCATCTTTACAATAGTACGTCAGTAGTTTCTCCTCGATTAATTCCTCAATCTTGCTTCTTCTTCCCCTGATGGGAAGATGGGAATATTTAAACAGCATTTAAACTCTCATGAACAGCTGTAGGAGCTGACTGAAGGTGTGAATTGTGGTCGCTGTTGCTCATTTAGCAGATGCTCATCACATTTACAATCACTCTCAATAATTGAGTTGTAGCCTACGTGTTTGTCTCAAATAATTGTTTAGAATTATTCAGTTTCAATTATTTCAGTTCCAAACTCATCTAGCTCCTTTTTGTGTCGCTTTTACATTATTATTTTTTTATCATAGACTGATTCAGTAAATAATTCGGGATATTTGGGAATTCTAAATAATTTTATGCTAGAACAAACATTCTTGAACTCAAAATATCTTTATTTATGTATGTCTGGTTTTTTGTTTTTTTTTTTTTTTTTTTGAGAAAGCAGGACACAGTCTATGAAACAACGAACAAAATCACATATTTTAAGTTTAAATGAAAAATAAAAAAAAAACAATTAAATAAATAATAATAACGTAAATGTACACATTTAAATCCACAAGCATACATGTATACCAATGACATAAATAAGCTCAGTTAGAACAGAAAATAGAGTAGATTGTGACTATATTGTATTTCAATATAACGTCGATCTTGACATTTAATCAAAACTAGTTTGCACATTGCACGTTTATAACATAACGTATAGTTTAGTTTAATACAAAGTTTAATATAACAATATTAATTACATTTGCAATGGTAACAAATTGGATGTAATGATGATACAATGTTAGGTTAATTGTTCCCAGAATGTTATACCTGAGAGACAGAGATTTATGTTCAAACACTTTCTTGCAGCAGACTCTAAATAATGACAAACAAATAATGAATTTATCTTCTGAAAAGTATTGTTATTATCAGAAATGAGCTCTATATTTCAAGCACTGTTAAACTATTAATTCTTCAATTCTTACAGCAGGTCAGAGAAAATCTGAAAAAATATAGATTAGGGTTGACTGCTGTAATCAGACATTGATTAAACGATTGAATATGTGCAAAGACAAAGGAAAAGTGCAATTCAGAGATACCGGCAATTATTAAAAAAAATCCAGTTCTGTGTATCAGATTGTTACATAATATTTTAAAGGAAGACAAAATATTAGAACAAAACTGAATAATGTTTTTGTTATACGTTGTGTCTGAAATTAAAGTACAGAGCGGTGCAGATATGAGGCAGATAAAACGATACTCGGTTACTAACGTAACCTCGGTTCTCTCTAGAGAGGGAACGAGTATTGCGTAAGTTTAGCTTACGCTACGGGAAAGATTCATCTTCTCGAGATACTGAAGCCAAAAAAGTATCCTTAATTTTGTATAACTTGTCAACGCAGTGCAGCAGCTAGCAGACCTAGAGCAGGCCATCTCGCGTGCTCATTGGCTGCCCTGCGGGCAACTGCTGCAGCCTACCAGTGCGCCCGGCGTGACGTCACGCCCAATGAAGGGCGCCCGCGCCTTTATAGCGTCACAGCCCACCAGATAGGCGTGGCTTAGCGTATAAAATAGGGGCTGTAGGCTGAATTCTCTGGTTTTTCGACGACTGAAGCGAAGTCGCTCGTGGCGTGAGCACGGCCGGTTACGCAATACTCGTTCCCTCTCTAGAGAGAACCGAGGTTACGTTAGTAACCGAGTATCGTTCTCTTACGAGAGGTTCTCTCGTATTGCGTAAGTTTAGCTTACGCTACGGGAACACTTTGTCAACGCCGTGCGCGCCAAGCATCCACATGAGACCCCGAGCTTAAGGGGAACCCCATAAGTGGAAAAAATAAGGTGGCCAGCCACGCGGGCCATCACTTGTACATAAGCACACATAGGGAATACAGAGCAGCGCGCCGGTCTGTATAGTCATATGGCACATACCCTACTTAGTGCAGCTCAACCAGGAGAGCTGAGTCATGAACGTGATCTGAGCAGGAGATCTGGGCAGAATACACCTCTTTTCAGACTGACAACAGTTTAGCCTGCAAGGCAGGAACTTCTAGGTTATAAAACCTGACAAAGGTAGACGGGGAGCTCCAGCCCTCCGCTACACATATGTCATGGATAGAAATTCCACTGGACCATGCCCACGACGAGGCCACACCTCTCGTGGAATGAGCCCTGATGCCCAGAGGGCATTGCAGGCCTTTTGACGCGTAAGCTGCCGCTATAGCGTCCACTATCCATCTGGACAGGCTCTGTTTCGAGGAGGCAAGCCCCTTGGCGCGCCCACCAAACGAAACGAAAAGCTGTTCCGAACGCCTGAAGGAGGCGGAGCGCGTAATGTAAACCCTCAGCGCTCTGACAGGGCAGAGGAGATTCACATCACTTTCGCTGTCAGATGCTGGCAGAGCTGACAGCGAAATAACTTGCGCTCTGAATGGAGTGCCCATCACTTTAGGGACATAACCATGTCTAGGTCTGAGGATGACTTTAGAGTCATTTGGTCCGAACTCAAGACAGGACGCGCTGACAGTCAGCGCGTGCAGATCCCCTACACGTTTTACTGACGACAGTGCAGTCAGAAAAACGGCTTTTAGTGATAGATATTTCAACTCCACGGAGTCTAGTGGTTCAAATGGAAAAGCTTTCAGGGCCTCGAGGACCAGTGAAAGATCCCACATGGGAACCGACGGGGGGCGCGGCGGATTCATCCTTCTAGCTCCTCTAAGGAAGCGGATGACCAACTCATGTCTTCCCAGTGACTGGCCGTGCGTCGATTCCGCGAATGCTGCTACGGCCGCCACGTAAACTTTGAGCGTGGATGGGGATCTTCCCTTATCCAACAGCTCTTGTAGGAAAGTGAGCAGATGCGCCACCCCGCATGTCCGCGGGTCCAGACCTCTGTCGGTGCACCATCCAGAGAACACCGACCATTTAGACGCGTAGAGCCTTCTCGTGGAAGGGGCTCTAGACTGCGTGATCGTGTTCATCACTCCTTCTGGCAGGGCAACGAGTACCCGTTGATCAACCATGCATGCAGAGACCAGCGCTCTGGATGGGGATGCCAGATCGTGCCGCGAGCTTGAGAGAGGAGATCTGCCCTCACCGGAATCGGCCACGGAGCTGTATGTGACAGCCGTGCCAGTTCCGGGAACCAAGTCTGATTCTCCCAACGCGGGGCTATGTGGAGCACCGAGTGGCGCGTTTCCCTGATCCTCTTGATCACCTGTGGCAACAGAGAGACCGGAGGGAAAGCATATAGCGGGAGGCTGGGCCAAACCTGGGCCAGCGCGTCCTCGTCCTTCGAGAAGAACATCGGGCATTGAGCGTTGTCTTTTGACGCAAACAGGTCGACTTCCGCTCTGCCGAATAGGCGCCACAGTTTCTGGACCGTTTGGGGGTGCAGGGACCATTCCCCTGGGGGAACATTGTCCCTGGACAGTCTGTCTGGGCCGTCGTTCAAATGGCCAGGCACATGCGCCGCCCTCAGCGAGCGCAGGTTCGTCTGTGACCAAATAAGGAGGCGTTCCGTCAGATTGCAGAGATTTCTGGATCTGACACCGCCCTGACGGTTTACATAGGATACCACAGATGTGTTGTCCGAGCGGACAAGAACATGCTGGTCCTGTATAAACGGGAGGAAGCACTTCAGCGCGTTCTCGACCGCTATCATTTCCAGACAGTTTATGTGAAAACCCTTCTCCTGGTCTGACCACTGGCCAAAGGCCGGTCTGCCCTCGAACAGCGCGCCCCAACCCGAGTTGGACGCATCTGTCGAGATGACCTTCCGATAAGAGATGGTTCCCATCATTACTCCATGCTGGTACCAATCGGCCACTAACCAGGGCTGCAGAGCTGTTATGCAGGTCTGAGTCACTCTGATTTTCTGGCCGCCAGACACCCAGGCTCGGCGAGGCGCGCGAGCGTTCAACCAGCGTTGGAGCGGGCGCATGCGCAGTAGGCCCAGCTGGAGCACCGCTGCAGCTGATGCCATACAGCCCAACATCCTTTGAAATGTTTTCAAAGGGAGAAAGCTGCCCTTCTGGAAAGATGCGGCTAGGTGGCGAACACGGCGCGCGCGCTGTGTCGATAAACGAGCCGTCATGGTCACCGAGTCCAGTTCTATTCCTAAAAAGGAAATTGACTGGCTGGGCAGTAATGAGCTCTTGGTCCAGTTGACCGTGAGACCCAAGCTTTCCAGATGACTGAGAAGCACTGTTCTGTGAGATAGTAGTTCTGTCTCTGACTGTGCCAATATCAGCCAATCGTCCAGATAGTTCATTATGCGCAGCCCCTGACTTCTCAGGGGGGCGAGCGCCGCGTCCATGCACTTTGTAAATGTACGGGGTGCTAGGGACAGGCCGAACGGCAGGACGGTGTATTGATATGCCTGACCGTCGAAGGCGAATCTCAAAAATTGCCTGTGACGGGGTACTATCTGAATCTGAAAATAGGCATCCTTCAGATCTAGAGAAATAAACCAGTCCCTCGGGCGAACGTGCGCGAGGATTTTTCTGGTCGTAAGCATTTTGAACGGTCTTTTTACAAGCACTTTGTTCAAATATCTCAGATCTAGGATAGGTCTGAAGGCTCCGTCCTTCTTGGGTACGAGAAAATATCGGCTGTAAAAGCCTGACTCGCTCAGAGAAGGCGGCACCTTTTCTATAGCCCCTTTGCACAGCAGCTTTGCTATTTCTGCGTGAAGTAGGTGTGCTACTTCCGCATTCACTATCGTCGCGGTCCGGGCTTGAAAGCGCGGAGGACGGCGAATGAATTGAAGTGCATAGCCCTGCTTTATTGTGCTCAACACCCATTCTGAAATCCCTGGGATAGTTTCCCACGCAGCTATGTGAGCCGCCAGGGGGCGAATGGCCTCCGGGTTCAGACCGCCGCCATTTGCGGGCTTGTGAAACTGAACCGGAGCCGAGAGCGCGCGCGGGCAATGGCCGCTCGCTGACAGCCGAGACCGGCTGACTTATGTGAGATGTCCCGATCATAAGGGATGGGGAACATACTTTTGCCACACTTTGACGCGCGAGCAGCGCTCTGGGCGGGAGAGCTCTCTGTAAGCGTGAGCGCGCGCACGCGGGCACGAGACTTACAACTGTATCTGACGCCCCGATCATTGTAGATGGGGAGCGTTTTATTAACGCCCTGTGTTTCATGATAACACTTAAACGCACAGGCGGGACCCGGGGGAAGGTTTGTGTTAGCAAGCGTGAGCGCTCTCTGGCGGGCACGAGACTTACGTTCATAAGCTTTTTTGATCGTGTAACAGAGCGGGCAGATAGTGGGCACAGACCTGTGGACACATTTCTTACATTCAACACTCGAGCGGCTTTCCTGCGCTTTATGAGAGTGTGCTCTGTGAGTGACACGGGATTTTGAGTGCTTATGTGTAGGGGTGAACACTGGGGCGTGGGCACATTCACTACACTTAAAACACTGACGGCGTGAGCCGGACCAGACATTATACTCTTTTTGAGATTTCTCTGGGTCGCCGTGAAAACGGCGTTTGTGTGCAGGCGAGAGGGTGAATAAACCGGCTCGTTGGCTGCTAGTTGAACCACTGCAGTAGCCTGTTCGAAGGGGACTGACAGGGAAATGAACTTTGACGGCGGTCCGGCCGCAGCGGGACACGCGCGTCTTTTCTCTCCCGCTGTTAGGAGGGCTTCGCGTGCTCAGACTTCAGCGTGAGCCTTTGCCGAGGCCCTCTGGGGGGCGGCGGTCTGCGACGGCTGTCTGAGCGCGATCTAGGGCGGCCGCCCTGACGTCGCTGCGAAGGCTGATGCTGAGGCTGTGCTGGACGCTGGGTGCTGGTTCGCACAGGAGGCTGGCTTTGTCTCTCGCGAGAGCGGCCTGTGGCGGAACTCGAGCGTCGCGGCAGGAAGAGGTTCATGGCCTGCGTGGTCTTTTGCACCATAGAGTAGCGGTCAACAATCCCGTTCACCGCTGGGCCGAAGAGACCAATGGGGGAAAGCGGCGCGTTCAGAAAGGTGGCTCGCTCAGTTTCCCTCATATCCGCGAGCGTTAACCAGAGGTGCCTCTCCGTCACGGTTAACGCGGCCATGGCTCGTCCGATGGCCTGGGCTGCAGCTTTGGTGGCGCGGAGAGAAAGATCCGTCGCGCTTCTCAAATCCGTAACCGCAGCTGGGTCCCGGCCCTTCTCATCCCATTCACGGAGGAGGTCGGCTTGCAGGATCTGAAGCACAGCCATCGAGTGTAGAGCAGACGCGGCCTGGCCGGAGGCGGCATAAGCGCGGCCGACCAAGGCGGAAGTGGCTCTGCAGGCTTTAGACGGGAGGGCTGACCGTGACCGCCATCTCGCGGAGGGCGGGCAAAGGTGCGCTGCGACCGCCTCTTCCACAGGGGGAATCGCTGTGTACCCTTTCTCGGCGGCGCCGTCCACTCGGGAGAGCGACGCGGAGGCCTGTGACTGAAGTCTAGCCGAAAAAGGCGAATTCCACGACTTCGTCAGCTCCGCATGAAGTTCCGGCAGGAATGGAGCGGGCCTGGTTTCTGAAACTGCGCGGCGGCGACTTTGAAGGAAGCAGCCGTCGAGCCTGTTCGGCGCGGGTTCCTTCGGCAGCGACCACTCGAGCCCGAGACGGTCGACAGCTTGCGTCAGCAGGCGCATAAGTTCCGCGTCAGCTCCAGCGCGGGTACGGGCGGATTCCTGGATTGACGAGGAGGCGGAGTGAAGCGACCATTCCTCGCTGTCTGATGCCAGGATAGAGCAGCAGTCTTTTGTGGCGTGTCCCACGGACTCATCCTCCGAAGTGACGGCAGTGAGGCTCGCAAGCGGCAGCTGCGCGTCAGTGAGGAGAGGTGGGGAAGGCGAGTGCGAGGCTCGAGGGAGGTTCTCCGGCGAGCGCGTCGCTGTGGCCACAGGTTCCGGCTGTCTCAGGGAACGGCGCTTCTTTCTGCGCGGTCCCACAGGAGGCGGAGTGACTGCTGTGGTGTTGAACGCTTCGAGTCGAGCCCGCAGGGTCGACAGCGGAAGCTCCTCATAGAGCTCGCAGCCCCCGGACGCGAGGGCGAGCTCTGCGTGTTCCAGGCCCAGGCAGAGAGCGCAGATCAGGTGGCGGTCTCCGGCGCTGAGCGGGGCTTTACACGAGCCGCAGGAAGTGCGAGGCATCTTTAAAAAGACGCTCACTGCTCTTTTAGAATGATTTGCAAAAAAGGATACGTCGCCGGATAGCGTAGCTCGCACGGATGGCTTCCTCAGCGCTGTCCTAAGCTGGCTGTTCGCTGTTCGACGGCGGCGGTGGCTTCTCTCAAATCCAGCGATGCGAAGAGCTCGCTGAAGAGTCGAAAAATCAGAGAATTCAGCCTACAGCCCCTATTTTATACGCTAAGCCACGCCTATCTGGTGGGCTGTGACGCTATAAAGGCGCGGGCGCCCTTCATTGGGCGTGACGTCACGCCGGGCGCACTGGTAGGCTGCAGCAGTTGCCCGCAGGGCAGCCAATGAGCACGCGAGATGGCCTGCTCTAGGTCTGCTAGCTGCTGCACTGCGTTGACAAGTTATACAAAATTAAGGATAATTTTTTGGCTTCAGTATCTCGAGAAGATGAATCTTTCCCGTAGCGTAAGCTAAACTTATGCAATACGAGAGAACCTCTCGTAAGAGAACCCTGGTTCTCTCGAGATTTTCAATTTATAAGTAAAATAAAAACTATGGTAAACATAACTTGACGATAGTTTGATGTTTTGTTCTACAACGTAAATTACTCATAAGAAATATTCATCCCAAATGCGAGTTTTGAAGCAGTTGTGATCTTTTCTTTTTAAACGTACAGTTTTAATAAGTAGATGTCAGTTTTGGGTGTGAGTGTGTGCAGTTTATAATAAGTTATGATAACCATATGCTTTATTTTACTCATAAATTGACCCCATTTACCAAAATTTACAAAATCTCGAAGGAACCAGCAGCGAATTAGACTTTAGTTTCTGACGTCATCCGTATGCCACTGTATTTTTGGAAATAAAATAAGGCCAGCAGCTTACTTTTGATGATACAATACTTGGAAGGAAAAAATTATGTATTGCTGTTGGCAGTGTTCGATTTTAAAAGAACAGATAAATAAATTGAATCCTAAAGAAAAAAAAAATGCATTAAACTTGTGGTGGTTGAGGAAAGAACCCTGACATTGTAAAGCGCTTTGGGTGTACAGTAGTAAAGTGCTATATAAATGCCTTGATTTATTTGATTAAATTCACACATTCAATCACTGCCTGATTTTATAAATGATTCATTATTATTCAGTCAAACTTCACTGAATTGTTTTTTGTTTTAATTTAACATCCATAACGGAAAATTAAATTTACATTACATTTACTTTCAATGCTTAAAGGGATAGTTCACCCAAAAATGAAAATTCTGTCAGTATTTACTCACCCTCATGTTTTCCAACCCCGTAAGACCTTCGTTCATCTTCGGAACAAGAATTAAGATATTTTTGATGAAATCTGAGAGCTGGATCACTCCTCCATACCAGTCCATAGGCTTCTTCAGGGATTGAAACTTGCCAGCCCCGAAAAGTTATTAAAGACATTGTTAAAATAGTCCAAGTGACGTGACAAAAATCGGTAAAACAGAGGATTGGCCAGTGTTTTCGCTATGTACATTAGCCAAAGTAGTGTCCCGGCCCGCCGCTGCTTCAGAATCGGGTCGGGGCAGACGCAGACTGACACACAATAATAATCTACACCAGTCACCATTACTTTGTCTGTACCCACGTTCTCACTACACGCTGTTCTGTTGTCAATAAACACACAATGCCATCATGCCACCGACGTTTACACTCTCTCTGTGTGTGTGCTACCATAGATATCATATAGAGACTAGATGCCCTATTGGCCGCTGTGGCGCAAGAAATGCGGCCGCCATCTTAAACCGATCATACTCCTATTTGCATTGCATAGCAGCAGTAGATGCCAGAGCACTGTGCAGCATATTCCTGCTCAAATCGGCGGACCATCACTCGGGGATTACTTTTCACAAGTAAGATTTAACATTTAACATTACCGTACTATTGGTTGTATTTTGTGAACAAAATATTCAATGTGTCCTGTATCGTAGCTACGTGTATGACCTTTGCAGCAAAAAACCCGCGTGAAAATCAGTTCGGTATTCAGTGAGATATGATTAATTAAATGCGCTGGCAGCTCATTGCACCTGCCAAACAGATTAAACTGAGCGGAGCGGGTGACCTGTTTAAGATGGCGGCCCCACGGCTCGTCCGCGCCAATAGGCAGTAGCGGTCGATAGGGCGTCTATCTATATGATGTCTATGTATGCTACGACTCCTGAGTGACATCGCCGGGGTCCTATGAGGAGCTGGTAGCTGCCTCAATCGTGCCTGTATGAGCGGACTGGTAACCATAGTGATCATATACCATCTATGACAGAGCTGAGTCTGTGATTTTCTGAACTGAAAAAATCGACTGTATATAAATGCCACATAAAGGCAATGAAGAGACAAAAAACAATCACCTCGTTTTTTTTCAAAAACCAAACAATGCAAGCATCCTATGCCTGTTGACTTTCCCAGATATGGCAGATTAGATTTGTTAAGGGGAATAGCTAGTCTGACAATAATGACAAGAAGGCTTTTGCACTTAGTAAACACAGCAAAATGTGGAGACCATATGCATTTAGGTGAGTGGACAGAGGCAAATAATGAATGAACACAAAGAGAATGGTAGGATAAATCAAATAATTTATCGTCGTCAGGAAATAATGTTTTATCTTATCATTTAACCCATTGTACTGTATAAATTGACTGAGGTATGTTCACTGTCGTGTAAGCCACTATAAAAATAATTATAATACGTAAATTTGTGTGGTGCAAGGTTTATGCAAACAACAAATAAAGGCCTACATAAACTTTTGACATCCTCTTATAGCAGGAAATCATGTTTTTTTTTATTGTACGGACTGGAGCAACGGAGGATATAGATTCTTAAATTATGGGCTATGAAAAACATTTCTTAATATGTCATACATCATTTGAAAGATATTTGTAATTTATAAATTGCAACAAACTTGTAATTAACACTTACATTTAAAATTGAGAGTTATTCTTAGACATTTTTGAAATAGTAGTTTTAGCCATTACTTCTCAGGAATATGTTGTATTTCACATTGTTGTGAAATTCTATTGAGGTATAGAGGGTAAACTGAAATTATAAGATTTAAAATGTTGTCCTCCTGGCCTGCAGGCAATTTCTGATGACCGTAAGGCAGGCCCTAGTCAGTCAAGTGAGGATCTGGAGGAGGGCAGAAACAGTAGAAAAAGATAGCATGAGGAAGGAGAGACAGTAACATTACATAAGATAAGCAACTGTTTAAATAAAAAATTGAAAACTGAAGACATGAAGTTTTGGTGGGTGATTGGCATACTAGTCAAATAACAGTCTGATCATGCATTGCTAGTGGTCATCAGGTAGGCCTTTGTTTACTGTTGTTTATCCATGATTTCAAATAAGAATCCCTCAATGGCTTTTTAGTGCAAATTATTAGCCCGAATTACGCAAAGTAACTACTTGAGCACTTGTTAAAGCCCAGATTTTACAAAATAATAAATAGAGTTTAAATCATTTGCTGACAGCTTGGTCCCCCCCCAGGTAAAAAAAATCCTATCTGCGCCACTGGTGTAACTGATTCTAATCTAAAACATTCCACTACTGGATCTAACAACAAGATAATTGGAAGAGATCAATGCATCATTTAATAGAAAAAAAAAAAAATGAAACAGATTTTAGGTGCTTAAATTGAGCCTCCTTAAATTTCCTAAAATAAATGTTATACAACAGCAGATTTAAAGATGTTGGCTGATCCATGTTTTAAAGTCATTAAGTTACATTTGTGGTACGGACCATTTTTATAGGTTCATATAGAAAAATTTAAAAAAAAATTCTCAAGACAATGTTAAAACCCTTTGATTACACAAAAATAAATGTATTAGTAAGACACTTAGGTTTTGTTCCTTTTTATTTCTCATAGCAATCAGCACATTCCATAACTGGCCATATACAGTATATTAATAAAAAACATTCAACCAAAAAATACCCCATGATCAAAACGGATTTTAATATATTTACATCTACACTTCAAGAATGAGTTTCTAACATCGTTGAACAACTCATTAACATTCACAGTTTTAATGGACTGACGCCACCATTGTTTCACAAGTGCTTTCGCTCACTTCGACAACAATGCTTCTTCTTATGAGTCAATAGATTAGAGGAACAGGTGAAACTCTTCCCACATGAGGAGCACTGGTGTGGCTTCTCTCCAGTATGAACACTCTTGTGAGCTATCAAGGATGAAGAATGAGAGAAACTCTTACCACAGTGTGAGCACTTGAACGGCTTCTCTCCAGTATGAATTCTCCGGTGTCTTTTTAAGTTGCTTAATGTATTAAAGCTCATCCCACAGTCAAAGCACATATAAGGTCTCACACCAGTATGAATAATATGGTGAACTTGTAAATTTTTTAGTAGTGAAAAACTCTTTCCACAAAAAGAGCAAACATGAGTCTTCACACCTGCATGAACTTTAAGGTGTTCTCTTAAGTTTTGGTCAAAAACAAATGTTTTATCACACTGATCACAGCTGAATGATCTCACTCCAGAGTGAGAGTGCAGATGAGTGGTGAGAGAGCTTTTGGATGCGAAACTCTTTCCACACTGAGTGCATGTGAACAGTTTTTCTCCAGTGTGAACTAGTAGGTGCCTCTTCAAGTGTCCTTTCAGCACGTAACTCTTTCCACACTCAGTGCATGTATGAGGTCTTTCTCCAGTGTGAAATCTCATGTGTCTCTTTAGGTTTGATTTATTTTTTAAACTCTTCCCACACTCAGAACAGGTAAAACAATCTTTTTCACCAGTTTTCCGAGCACTTTTCGGTGTCAAATTCTTTTCAGCCCGTGAAATGATGTTTTTATCTTCATTTGCGAGATGATGCTGTTTGTCTTCATTCACTTCCATTTGGTCTAAAATCAACATATTAAATTTCCATAATTTAAATAAAGGAGGACAAATAATAAACAAAAAAAACACATTGTCAATTTAGCATTGTATTTCTCATTAGTCATTAAAGAGAATAAAGGAAAACACCAACCTATTTGTTCCTCTTTATCTTCATATTTTATTCGGCAGGGTTCTTCTTTAAACTCCATCTTTACAATAGTACGCCAGTAGTTTGTCCTCGAGTAATTCCTCCTGCTTGCTGCTTCTCCTGTGGGAAGATGGGAATATTCCGCAGCATTTATACTCTTATGATGAACTGCTGTAGGACCGGCTTCACTGACTGAAGGTGTGAATTGTGGTCGCTGTTGCTCATTTAGAAGATGCTCATCACACTAATCACTCTCAATTATACAGGTGTAAGTGTTTGGCTCAAATAATTATTTAGAAACAATTCAATTTCAATTTCAAACTCATCTAGCTGCTTTCTGTGTCGCTTTTACACTATATTTACCATAGACTGATTCAGTTAAAGAACAACCAGGGCCGGATTCGGGATTCGGGACAACAATTTAGATTTCGGGACTGTCCCGAATTTTTTGGGACTTCTGGTCACCCTAATTGTAAGGTTACCAGGTTACATTCAAACATTACATAAAATGTCGCTCAACATAATACATAACCTTCACAACCTGTCATGTGAACAATACGATCGTTAGTCAGTATGAGTTTAAGAAACCGGACAAAGGTAAATCGGACAAAGGTAATTAAATCGGACAAAGGTAATTTAAATGTAACGTAGCCTAATAATTTCGGATTCAAACTCTGAATCAAATTAATTCGGAAACCATTCAAATTTTGATTCACCAAACGTTTGGGTTTATATTTTACCTGATAAATACAATTAATGTACTTACAGTTTGAAAAACACACCAGATACACTGCAGCATGAACAGATTTTAATCCCCTGACAGATTTTTTTTTGTTATTGTCAATTGTGTTCGGCAGTTTTTTTGTTGGTTTTGTCCTCATGCCACGGGCCAATGTTTCCACCTTGTGGACAAACTAATTATTGCAAAACAATTCAATGCACAACTTATCATAGCTAATCATAAACAGCAGAAGTAGGTTATACTTCGAGCTTAAAGCTGCAGTCCGTTACTTTTTTGTTTTCAAAAATTATAATAATCACTAGTATATCTATAATAAGTGTTTATATTAGACCGGGGTTGCTCAGTTCATGCGTGACTCGTCATATATATCTGGTACGACCCGACCGGTCTAATATAAACACTTATTATAGGTATACTAGTGATTATTGGTATACTAGTGATTATTATAAATTTTCTAATTTTTGAAAACGAAAAAGTAACAGACTGCAGCTTTAAGCCATATATGGCTAAGTTCTGCAAGGTGCAGTTCTGTTAATTAACAGCTAGAGCGCCAAAAGTTACCGAAGCAGCTTTAAGTAAACCAAGAAAAGCACAGCATCAGTTTCTCCCAACAAAGATGTTTAATTTAAAATAATAGGCTACATATTTGTAATATTTGGATATAATAAATACATGAAATATAACAATACCTTTCTTTGTACAGTATTTTCACCATAACAGAAATTGTCTTTGATACCTTCTGTCTGGACTCATTTCATTGTTGCATGTTAACAATATTGTTTATTTGAATACAAATTGGGTTCAACTTAAAGTTAGCTGGTACAAATAGCCAATTATTGATTTTAAAATGCAAAAATAGTTTCTGACAAATGGAGAAAGCATTCTTGGGTTCCGAGATATTGTGTCAAAAAAACCCCAAAGGAATAGGCTTATTTCACGCAGCCCCCATTTTGTAATCGAAAGTCGAAGAACCCCGGAAGTAAAGATAAACAACAATGCATTGGACTACCAAACTGAAGCTGCTGCCGCGATTTACACTATTGGATGTTAATATCCAATATAGGATGTGTTTATAGTTAGTTCCTGTTTCTTTTTTTACTTTCTGAATTATATATATATTAAAAAAATATATTTATAAATTAATTTCACTGTATATAGTCTAAAGTATGAAAGACATGTATGTACAGTTTTAGAATAACTAATTTCTACATTAAACACAACAATACACCATTGCATTCGCGATCTCCTGTGATTAAAGGCGACACTTCCGGTTTTCTTCCCACCGGAGCCTCGCTTTCGATTTGAAAATAACGGCTGCGTGAAATAAGCGTATAGTTCGCCAGAGAAAGGAGGAGGAGGAAACAAAACTATTGGCGGAAGTTCACGGATTTTGGCGTGTTCACACTGCAGGAACTAGGATCGATTTTAGTTTAACTCCTTTTGGAGGAACTAATTTAGCTCCTACTCCAGAGTTGGGTCTAAAGCAGCACAGTAGGAACTATCCATGATGTTGGTTTACGGTGATTGGCCCGAACGCACGCAAAACACCAGCAGCTGCCATTTAAAAAAAAGGTTCTGTGAACACACAGATTATAGCCTATATATTTACTCCAGAAACTAACTCTATGAACATGGAAAACATTGATGGCTGGGCCTCTTAACCTTATGGTGTGGAGAAAATCCAAAGCGACTTTGAGGGGACCAAGCAAAATATGATTATGTATTTCTGCTCAGCTAGCAACACTGGACATCATCCACATGGCAAATGCTAATAACTTTTCAGTACTATCTACTTTCTATGTATAACAGTTCTATCTAATAACATATTAGACAAGACTGTTAGACAGATTGTAAACTAATGAACACGGAGAATGTGAGCACGGTTTGTTTGCTCAGGCTCTGGCTGCCGTTTTCAGTGCCATCAAAATAAAGGTCCGCCGACTATCAAAATAAAAGTCACAACAACAAGTGTGGCTTACGTCACTTCAGAGATCCTGGGCGGTGCGAATGCAACCAGGAAAATGTTCCTATGGGAACCATTAGTTCTCGGGGAACCACACTGATGGTTAGTTCCTAGAACTAAGTAGAACTATTCGGTGTGAAAGCCCCTATAGATTTAACACCGTGTCAAAAAATCCGATTGGAATTTCAGTTTATCCAGTAGGATCTTATTGGATTCTTATAGGATCTTGTTAGGGCCTGAGCACCGATGGTGTGAGGCCTTAATCATAAGGCCTTTGCTTTGGTACATTGAGAAAATCTTGAGTTTTCGTCAAAGGGCGTGTCCCTGGCGGCCTGACAAATTTCAGTGTTTCGACTTGAAACAGGAAGTTGCTGTAACTTGGGTGAGGGCCAGGCGAGTTTGCTGGCCAATTAAGAACAGGGATACCATGGTCCTTAAACCAGGTACTGGTAGCTTTGCCACTGTGTGCAGGTGCCAAGTCCTGTTGGAAAATGAAATCTGCATCTCCATAAAGTTGCAGCAGGAAGCATGAACTGCTCTAAAACTTCCTGGTAGATGGCTACGTTGACCTTGGACCTCAGAAAACACAGTGGACCCACACCAGCAGATGACATGGCACCCCAAACCATCACTGACTGTGGAAACTTTACACTGGACTTCAAGCAACGTGGCCTCATCTTTCTTCCTCCAGACTCTGGGACCTTGATTTCCAAAGGAAATGCAAAATTTACTTTCATCAGAAAACGTCCCAGGCGAGACGCTTCTGACGCTCTGTCTTGTTCTAGAGTGGCTTGACACAAAGAATGTGACAGCTGAAACCCATGTCTTGCATACGTCTGTGTGTGGTGGTTCTTGAAGCACTGACTCCAGCTGCAGTCCACTCTTTGTGAATGTCCCCCACATTTTTGAAAGGGTTTTGTTACACAATCCTCTCCAGGGTGCGGGTATCCCTATTGCTTGTACACTTTTTTCTACCACATCTCTTCCTTCCCTTCGCCTCTCTATTAATGTGCTTGGACACAGAGCTATGTGAACAGCCAGCCTCTTAAGCAATTACCTTTTGTGTCTTGCCCTCCTTGTGCTAGATGTCAATGGTCATCTTTTGGACAGCTGTCAAGTCAGCAGTCTTCCCCATGATTGTGTAGACTACAGAACTAGACAGAGAGACCATTTAAAGGCCTTTGCAGGTGTTTTGAGTTAATTAGCTGATTATAGTGTGGCACCAGGGGTCTTCAATATTGAACCTTTTCACAATATTCTAATTTTCGGAGAGACTGATTTGGGGGTTTTCATTAGTTGTCAGTTATAATCATCAAAATTAAAAGGAATGAACACTTGAAATAAATCAATCTGTGTGTAATAAATGAATATAATATCCAAATTTCACTTTTTGAATGGAATTACTGAAATAAATCAACTTTTTTATATGACCAGCACCTGTAGTAGTCAACGTTTGAAGTGGATCAAAATTGTTGTTCAAAATTCATGTATAACTTTGATGAAAGGTTTTGATCCACTTCAAATGTTGAATTCTGTATATATTTATAAACAAAAGAAACATCCTCTCACTTTCAACAGCTTTTATTTCCAGCAAATTTCTTAATATCTGTAAATACTTGTATGAACATAAAATGCTTCAACAACTGAGACAACAACATAAACACATTTCACAGACTTTGACAAACATAAATGGAGTTATGAGCCCCTGAACAGAGTAGGGGGTCAATATCAATATCGGGCCATCAGCTGCTTTAAGTTCTACATTGCATCTCATCCTCAAACACATCTGGGGGTTCATACAGTGCCTGCAGAATTATTAGGCACGTTGATTTTCTGATCATATATTTTTTTTCTCCAGGCACATTTTACCAATTCCAAACAACAATAATCTTAATAACTACTATTCATTTTGTATTTATTCATTTATAAGTGATAATTGTTCATGAAGGCTGGAAATGCAAAATGCCTTGTGTTCAGGTGTGCATAATTATTATGCACGTTTTCTTTTACAGATAAAATAGGCCAAAAAAGAGAGCTAAGGAATCCTAAAAAATGAACCCCACTTAATAAGACTCACAAGCTGAAGTGTAGTAAAATACAAGAATAACTCATCTTCCAGAATCTGACAGTAAGGTTCTGGGAGTTCATTTTTAGTTCCATCTAAGTTTCCATCTCTGCTGGACAGACTTCAGGGTAGGAGATGGACTAAAAACTAACTCCCAAAACTGAGTGCCAGATTCTGGAAGATGAATTCTTCAAACAGTGGTACAAGAGGATGTGGTGTTGGTCCTTAGAGTCACTCTCAATCTGTCTATCTATAAAGCCTATTAAAAACAGTCTTCATGTATTTTACTACACTTCAGCTTGTGATTCTTATTAAGTGGGGTGCACTTTTTAGGATTCTTTACCTAAGTCTCTGAGATCCTGACACCTTGCACTTTTGTAGACCACAGGTAGGTTGCAGTTCTGGAAAATGGTGGCGCTAGAGACTAAAGGGTTCCTGATGTTTTCACACTTAATTCTTCACCATAATTCTTAATTATTTTGGAGTAGACGTGTCTTTTCTTCTCCACCTGTATTTGTCTGACCCTGCTGACTCAATTTCACGGTCCAATGGTAATGCCTTAACTGCAATTTCTAGTATTGCATCCTTCTCATGGGCATTTATCATTTTAAAGTTAAAGTTTTAAAGTTATCGAGTTAAATCTCTTTTTTGGCTTATTTTATCTGTAAATAAAACGTTTTAATTTCCAGCCTTCATAAACAATTACATATCACTTATAAATGATTGAATACAAAATTAATAGTAGTTGTTAAGATTAATGTGGTTGGAATTGGAAAATGTATGTAGCCTGTAAGGTATTTCACCAGTGTGAAATCTCATGTGTCTCTTTAGGTTTGATTTATTGTTAAAACTCTTCCCACACTCAGAACAGGTGAAAGAATCTTTTTCAGCAGTTTTTCTAGCACTTTTCTGTGTCAAATACTTTTCAGTCTGTGAAATTATGTTTTCATCTTCATTTGCGAAATAATGCTGTTTTTCTTCATTCACTTCCATTGGGTCTAAAATCAACATATTAAATTCCATTAATTTAAATAAAGGAGGACAAACGAGAAACATAAAAGAAAAAAATACATTGTTGATTTAGCATTGTATTGTTATATGTCAGCTTATTGTTTCATCAGTCATTAAAGAGAGTGAAGGAAAACACCAACCTATTTGTTCCTCTGTATCTTCATCTTTTATTCTGCAGGGTTCTTCTTTAAACTCCATCTTTACAATAGTACGCCACTAGTTTCTCCTTGATTAATTCCTCCTGCTTGCTTCTTCTCCTGTGGGAAGATGGGAATATTCCCCAGCATTTAAACTCTCACGAACAGCTGTAGGAGCGGCTTCACTGACTGAAGGTGTGAATTGTGGTCGCTGTTGCTCATTTAGCAGATGTTCATCACACTAATCACTCTCAGTTATACAGGTGTAAGTGTTTGGCTCAAATAATTATTTAGAAATAATTCAATTTACTCCGTGCACAAGATGGCGTCTATCAGCTTCCAGTATATGAGAGTGTGCGTCAGTACTTCCGATTTAAGCTAATCCGCACTGATAATACGAGTTTTGACATCGACACTAAGATCAAACTAGTAAGTAATAATGAGTGGATTCAGGATTAAAGAAAATCGATTAGCCTTCCAATGGGTGAAAAAGTCAGCATTACATGGTTGTGTACATAGATACTGCGGTATGGGCTCAGTGGCTAATCATAGGGACCGCTTCTGCCCTACGGAAGCCACTCGTGTGTGCAGCAGGCATTTTCAGCCGGAAGACTTAGTAGTGACTGCTGGGGGAGACTGAAGACTTGCATCGGAAGATTAGGTTTCTCCAACACCAACTGGAAGTGTTACAGCTGCGAACCCGTTTCGGCATACAATGCTTTGCAGGGTCGGACGAGAACATCCGTTTTTACACCTGGTTTATAAGGTTTTTGGAATAGCATTACACCAAGAGTGTATTTAAGTGTTTTAATATTATATTCATGCTTATTTATCTTTTTATGTTAAATGAATTTAAATGTCTAGTCTTTGACCCATGTATGAGTTATGTTTAATTTTGAGGAAGCTAATAAAAAAAATAAAACAAAACCTAACATGAACAACATTACAATATTTTAGATTTGCCTAATACAAACATTTCCAGGCCTTTTGGAAACTAGTGGAGCCTGCAGTAGATGACAGTAGTCTTGAAAAGAGGTGGGACACGTTAAAAGAAGCAGTGATAGGGACATGCCAGGAAGTGCTTGGCACAAAGAAACACCAGCATAAAGAGTGGATCTCTGCAGACAGTCTGAAAAAGATCAAGGAGAGGAAGGAAAAGAAGATGGCTGTAAACAACAGTCGCACGCGAGCAGAGAAGGCCAAGGCACAAGCAGAGTATACAGAAGCAAACAAGCAGACGAAGAAGAGCATTAGAGCAGACAAGAGGAAGTACATTGATGACCTGGCAACATCAGCAGAGGAAGCAGCGAGAGAGAACAACATGAAAGAACTGTATGACACCACCAAGAAGTTAGCAGGGAAGTACAGCAGACCGGAAAGACCAGTGAAGGATAAGAACGGAAGGCCAATTATGGGAGATGAGCAGCAAAGGAACAGATGGGTAGAGCACTTCGAGGAACTTTTGAACAGGCCAACACCACAAAACCCACCTGACATAAAACCAGCGAACGCAGATCTGCCGATAGACTGTAAAGTACCAACTAAAGAAGAAATAAGGAAGGCCATCAAACAGCTTAGAAATGGAAAAGCAGCGGGTCCAGACAACATCCCAGCAGAGGCGCTGAAAGCAGACATAGAAACAACGGTTGAGATGCTCTACCCACTTTTTGAGAAAATTTGGGAGGAAGAACAAGTGCCTGCAAAATGGAAAGAGGGATACCTCGTAAAGCTTCCAAAGAAAGGTGACCTTAGCAACTGCACGAACTATAGAGGAATCACACTGTTATCAGTACCAGGCAAAGTCTTCAACAGAGTCCTGCTGAACAGGATGAAGGACCCCGTCGACGCCCAACTCCGTGACCAGCAGGCCGGTTTTCGCAAGGATAGATCCTGCATTGATCAGATCGCGACGCTGCGTATTATAGTTGAGCAGTCGATAGAATGGAACTCACCCCTGTGCATCAACTTTGTTGATTACGAAAAAGCCTTCGACAGTGTGGACCGCGAAATCCTCTGGAAGCTCCTCCGGCATTATGGTGTGCCTGCAAAGATCGTCAACATCATCAGAAACTCATACGAGGGACTGACCTGCAAGGTCATCCATGGAGGACAGCTCACAGAAGCATTCCAAGTGCGGACCGGCGTCAGGCAAGGCTGTTTGCTGTCACCGTTTCTCTTCCTTCTAGCGATCGACTGGATCATGAAGACCTCAACAGCCCACAGAAAGCACGGGATCCAGTGGACGCTCTGGAATCAGCTGGATGACCTGGACTTTGCCGACGACTTGGCCCTATTGTCACACACCCAACAGCAGATGCAGGAGAAGACGAACAATGTAGCAGCTGCCTCAGTGAGAGTAGGCCTCAGCATACACAAGGGAAAGAGCAAGATCCTCAAGATAAATGCGAACAGCAACACCCCAGTTACACTTGATGGAGAAGCCCTGGAAGAGGTCGAGGCCTTTATCTACCTAGGCAGTGTCATCAACAAACAGGGGGGCACTGACGTGGATGTTAAGGCTCGTATCGGAAAGGCGTGCGCAGCATTCATACAACTCCGGAACATCTGGAGCTCCAAGGAACTGTCCGTCAAGACCAAAATAAAACTTTTTAATTCAAATGTCAAGGCAGTTCTCCTCTATGGAGCAGAAACATGGAGGACCATGGTAACCATCACCAAGAAAGTACAGGTGTTCATCAATAGCTGCCTGCGAAAGATACTCCGCATCCACTGGCCAGAGACCATCAGCAATAGCGAACTCTGGCAGAAAACAAACCAGCTACCCGCAGAAGAGGAAATCAAGAAGCGACGTTGGGGATGGATTGGACACACCTTACGTAAGCCAGCGACAAACACCACCAGACAAGCCTTAAAATGGAATCCGCAAGGAAAGCGAAACAGAGGTCGACCGAGAAATACCTGGCGCCGAGACTTGGAGGCAGACACAAAGAGCATGGGAAAGACCTGGAGTCAGCTGGAAAAAATGGCCCAGGACAGGGATGCCTGGAGATCCCTTGTTGGCGGCCTATGCCCAAGAGGGGTAGTAGGTGAAAGTAAGTAAGTAAGTAAGGAGCCTGCAGTCAACACCAAGATGGTGCGGATCACCAACGCCAAGGCTGCATCTGCCAGCAGCTCGGAGTTCTCAACCAACAACGGTACATGTGTACAATGATTATAATGCAGATCTTTTACTTTAATACAAGTAGTAATACTTTAGTGTAGAAACATCAGAAGTGGAGGAAGTATTCAGATTCTTTAAGTAAAAGTACTAATACCACACTGTAAAAATACTGTTAACCATGAAATTGTACTTTAGTAAATGTATCGAGAGACATTCCACCACTGTGTATAACAGTTTCTAGGCCTAACTATGCGTTCACACCGGACGCGAATAGCGCGTCAAATTCGCGTCTACCGCATCTAGTTTGACGCTTGACCACTTTGAGTTAATTCGCACGACAAGAGTGAAACTGACGCGCGTAAAAACAAAAGTTTGAAGCGAAATTTACGCGCGTCACGCGCGTCAGAGGCGAAAGTTTCGAACCCCGTTGGCAGCCATCTTTTTACAAGATGTCTGTTGTTGATGGATCATTTATCGAGAGAGTCATCGCTCTGTATTTGCTCTGGAGAGCAGAACAGTGGCGTAGGGATCATCAACGCCGTATTTGGGTCTACCAGACACTTCGGAGGCGAACCCAGTTCGGCGAGTTTCACCATTTTCTCCAGGAGCTGCGCCTGGATGACGGCCGCTTTCAGCGGTACTTCCCCCTGTCCCGCGCCCAGTTTGATGACCTGCTGTCCCGCATCGGAGCGAGGATCGCCCTCGCCCTCATCCACCTAATCTGTAATTTATTTTTGTTTTGATGATAAATGGAGCCAGCCTAGGCTACTACAAAAGTGATTAAACTGTCCTGTGTTTTTTTCCCCTCACACAACACAGACACGATTAACTATGTTCTTGCACTAAATTATGTTGGTTCTCTTTACATTAGAATAATAATAATGTTTCATATCATCTAGATTAGATATGGAATAAATAGCATACAAAATTAATGTCTCATATATTAAAATCACGTTTTTATGTTGCAAAATATTTACTTCACCACGTGACAGCTGCAAGCTGGCTCCTGATTGGTTAACGCGGCGCGAATTTGACGCAGAAGTTCAGATTTTTCATCTCGGGCGGCAGGCGCAAATCGTGTCAAACGCGTGAATCACCGTGTCCTAAAACTACACGTGCCGTGACACGCGATAAACAGTATCTTTTCCATGTTAATCTAAGTTTCTAATTTAGAAACGGTTCCTATTTCTGCGACGTCGCGGCTGACAGATCCGCCCACACAGAGATCTCATTGGATGGAAGTTCTGCGTGTCATGAATATTTAATCATCAAACATGGACGACGAGGAACTGATTGTCGAAGTTCAAAGGCATTCAATTCTCTACGATAAATCCCACAAATTCCACAAAGACATCAGGAAAGGATTCCGTCTGGAGAAGTATAGCTGAAGCATTGAATACACATGGTAAGTTAAGTTTAGACTTTCATCTACAGCGAATGAATGAATGAATGTAGCATTTAGCTATAGTAGGCTACTAATGACGCATCAACCTCCGTAAAACAAATTACGCTTTATTTTCAATGTAAAGTAGAGTGAATAGGCATGACGATTTGTGTCCCTGTATCAAGGGGTGTCATTCCAGACAATCTACTGAAATACAGGCAGGGTTGGGAGTCGCAATGACAATTACAGTAGTCCGAGCTGTGCACACTCGGCGCGTTGCTCGTAGCAGAGGCGCCGGCGGTGTGACATGGGGCAGAGGGGCTATTATGCATAGTCTATCATATGAATAATATATATGTGCCCCATATATGGAATCAGAGTGCCTAATGTATGTAGTAAATGGAAAATCTCACCTGTGGCACATACACTGTCCTCAGTGCAGCTTCTCTAGTAAGCAACCCTATTCGTGGAGAAACAAACCAACAGCCCACATTTTTAACATCTCTCTATACCGACCTATATTTTATATATATATGTAATGCAATGTTAATAGTTATTAATGATTTGAACTAAAATATGGTAGTTTACCATGGCGTGTAGGTCAATATATATTTTTATTATGTACTGTGCATTGCATAGCATATTATGTTTTCCCATGCTGATTAAAATCATAAGCTAGTGGCAAAAATATATCCAAAATGTGCATGGATTAAAGACCATTTTAAATTAAATTGAAATTAAACCATTTTATTCTGAACTAGAGAAATTAAAAAAAGATACCACAAGAGTAAATCATGGAAGTTTACAACTATCAGATTTGCATCAATTCAAAGTGTTTGATACAACACATTTTTAAAGCGTCTCCAAGAACTACATTTGGATGTTTTCAAATGTATTGATCAGAAACATGCTGCCTGAGAGCTGAAGTAATCTGTAAACTTCTCTCGCACATTTGATGCTTCCAGGCTTCCTCTGTTGGGGCGTTCAGTCAGCCCCCTCAAGGACACAACTTCAGATGCCTCTCTGAGCCAGTGTTCTGCTTCTCCTGGGTGTGTCAGCATGCTGTGCAGAATGCATGTCACAACAATCATGGTGTCTGTGATCTCGGGCATCAAGTTAATGTCTCTGTGGAAAATTCGCCAGCGCGAGGATAGTATACCGAATGCCTTTTCCTCTGTCATTTGGGCTCTGCTGAGGCGGTAATTGAAATTTGCCTTTCTTCTCTCTAGGTTCTTCCCTGGGTAGGGTCTCATTAAGTAGGGCTTGAGAGGGAATGCGGCATCTCCAACCATCACGTAGGGAAGTCTTCCCAGGTCCTCAGCACCAGGCAAACACTTTTCCTCAGGAACACTCAGTGTCTTCTCCTTCATTGCTCTGCCTAGTCTTGAGTTGCTGTAGACCCCTCCATCACTGCTTTTTCCAAAATCACCAACCTGAATTGCGATGAATTTATAGTTGGCGTCAACAAGGGCAAGGAGAACTATTGAGAAAGAGCCTTTATAATTGTAAAAAAGGCTTCCAGATTTTGGCGGAGCAGTGATGTAGATGTGTTTCCCATCTAGTGCCCCAATGCAGTTGGGAAAATTCCACCGATCTTCAAAGGACACAGCTATGTCCTCCCACATACCCTTTGTGGGCTTTGGGAGATAGATTGGCAACATTTGTTCTTCAATGGCCCTACATGTCTCCTTGATACAGTCAGACACTGTCTGGACTCCGAGACGGTAGCAGTACCCCAGACTGTGCACCGAGTCTCCTGTTGCCAAATACCTGTGATTAAAAAACACATTGTTAGAGTTTGTGAATAATGCATCTGTGTTTGTTTTACAGATTATGAAACTCTAAAGTCCAAGTGGAAAATCTACGAGACACATTTGTGAGAAACACAAGCAGACCACACCCACCGAGTGGTTCAGGGGCAACTAAACATAAGGAATGGAAATACTATCACTGTATGACATTCATTTTGCCATTTATTCAGCCAAGAATGTAAGATTCTTTGTTATCAAACTACAACATTCTGTCATATGTTAGTTCAAACATTGCATTTTTATAATTTAATTTAGGGTATTTTATTATTTGTTTTCCTCAGGACAAGGAGCAACTTAGATGACTACAGTCACACCAATGAATTTGCATGTGAAGAACAAGATGATGATGGAGAAAATAAAGACAGAGAACATTCAACAGATCAAGGAGAAAGAGGAAGTGAGAGAGAATACACCATGACAGGGGACGAGCAAGAAAATGCAACATCGGGACCTAGAAGAGGTCAGATAAAGAAGAGGAGGTCAGCTGCACAAGTGGCCACCTCAGAGCTGTACAAATTTCTTCAGCAGCCAATGCCTCATGAAGATCCTGATGAACTTTTTTTATTGAGTTTGGCACCCGAGATGAGGAAAATAACGGTAAATAAAGGGCAATTAAAAGTAAAATTAATGTCAACTGGGAGGAGGAGCAGCATCAAATGCCCAGGCCTATGTCTACTAATCAAATTGCACCTCAATACCACGTGTAACCTCACAACTACATTTACATTTACATTTAGTCATTTAGCAGACGCTTTTATCCAAAGCAACTTACATCTGAGGACTAAAGCAAGCGAGTCATCGTGAAGAGGGAAGAGTGATGCAAGAAGTGCTTAAAATACAAAGTTCAGGCATTGCTCAGAGTAGCAAAAGCCAGACAAGGGAAGATTTAAAAGGGAAGGAAAGATTTAAAAGAGAATTATTATTATTTTTTTATTTTTTTTATGTTAAGTACTCACGGAAGAGATGAGTTTTCAGTTGACTTTTGAATGCTGTCAGGGATTCTGCAGTACGGACGAGGGTGGGGAGATCATTCCACCAGCATGGAACCGTGAATGAGAATGTTCTGGAGAGTGATTTAGTGCCTCGCTGTGATGACACCATGAGCCGTCGCTCCTTGGCCGATCGTAGGCTTCTGGTAGGGATGTAGACTTGTAGTAGGGAGTGAAAGTAGGACGGAGCTGAGTCTATGGTAGATCTGTAAGCAAGCGTCAAAGCTTTGAATTTGATGCGAGCAGCGAGTGGTAGCCAATGCAGTGAGATGAACAAATGAGTGACGTGAGCCCTTTTGGGCTCGTTCAAGACAAGGCGGGCTGCAGCATTCTGGATCATTTGTAGAGGTTTAGTAACACATGATGGAAGTCCAGCTAGAAGAGCGTTGCAGGAATCAAGCCTAGAAATAACCAGGGCCTGGACTAGAAGTTGTGTTGCATGCTCAGTTAGGAAAGGCCTGATCTTCCTGATGTTATACATTGCAAACCTGCATGATCGAGCTGTCTTTGTAATGTGGTCTGTGAAGGTCAGCTGGTCATCAAATATTACTCCAAGATTTCTGACCGACCTTGATGGGGTGATTGAGGATGACTCTAGCTGGATAGTGAAGTCGTGCTGTAGAGACGGCTTGGCAGGGAGGACGAGAAGCTCAGTCTTTGCCAGGTTGAGCTGCAGGTGATGTTCCTTCATCCATGCTGAGATGTCCGCCAGACAGCTTGATATACGGGCAGCTACTGTGGGATCATCTGGTTGAAATGAGAGGTAGAGCTGGGTGTCATCAGCATAGCAATGGTAAGAGAAACCATGTGTCTGTATGATGGGTCCCAATGATGTGGTGTAGATGGAGAAGAGGAGCGGTCCAAGAACTGAACCCTGAGGAACCCCTGTGTTCAGTTGATGTGCTTTGGATACCTCGCCTCTCCATGCAATCCTGAAGGACCTACCTGTGACTCGAAACAGTGGAGGGAAGTTCCTTTGATGCCCAGTGATGAGAGAGTGGACAGAAGGATCTGATGATTCACAGTGTCGAAGGCAGCAGAAAGATCCAGCAGAATGAGAACTGAAGATTTGGAAGCAGCTTTTGCGATCCGCAGGGCTTCTGTGAACGACAGTAGTGCAGTCTCGGTTGAATGGCCTTTCTTGAAGCCAGATTGGTTGACATCTAGCTGGTTGGTCAGAGACAGGAAAGATGACACTTGGTTGAAAGCAACTCGTTCAAGTGTTTTCGCAATGAATGGTAGGAGAGAGACAGGTCTGTAATTCTCTAAAAGTGATGAGTCTAATTTTGTTTTTTTAAGCAGTGGAGTTACCCGAGCCTGCTTGAATGCTGTAGGGAAAATGCCAGTGTGGAGGGATGAGTTGATGATGTGTGTGAGTGCTGGTAGAAGTGTGGGAGAGATGGCTTGTAGAAGGTGTGAGGGGATGGGGTCTAGAGGGCAGGTGGTAGGATGACTGGAGAGGAGAAGTTTAGATACTTCTTCCTCGGTTAGCGGAGAGAAGGTAAAGAGAAGGTTTCTGGTAGTGGGAGAGGATGGTTTGAGTTCCTGTGTGTGTGGAGTTGAGAACTGACTGCTGATAGAGGTTGTTTTGTTGGTGAAGAAGTTAGCAAAGTCATCAGCAGTTAAAGAGGATGTGGGTGATGGTGGAGGTGGACAGAGGAGAGAGTTAAATGTCTTGAAAAGTGTTCGTGTGTTAGAGGTGCTGTTGATCTTGCTGTGGAAATATGAAGATTTTGCAGCGTGAACATCAGCAGAAAAGGAAGAGAGCAGAGATTGATACATACTCAGGTCAGACGTGTCTTTTGATTTGTGCCATTTCCTCTCCATTGCCCTGAGTTTGGTCCGGTGTTCACGAAGAACCTCAGATAACCAGGGGTTAGAGGGAGTAGCGCGTGCTGGCCTGGAGGAGAGAGGGCAGATATTGTCTAAAGAAGAAGTTAAAGTGTAGCATGAAGTATCTGTTGCGGTATTCACATCTAGAGATGAGAATTGTGAAGGTGAGGGAAGTGAAGATGACACAGCAGAGGAAAGATGGGAAGGAGAAAGTGAGCGCAGGTTACGTCTGAAAGTAACTGGTAGGGGAGTTGGTGGAGCATGGGTAGTGAGTTGTAGTTTGAAAGTAATGAGGAAATGATCTGAAACATGGAGAGGTTTCACCAAAATGTTGTCTGTGATGCAGTTGCGTCTGTAAACCAGGTCCAGTTGGTTGCCTGACTTGTGAGCACCTGTGGTGATGAGCCGTTTGAGATCGAATGAGGCTAGAAGAGAGATGAAGTCTGTTGCATACGCCTTTTCTAGATGAATATTGAAATCACCAAAGACTACGAGTGGGGTGCCATCCTCAGGGAAAGAGGACAGCAGCACATCCAGCTCCTCAACAAAGCTTCCCAGTTGACCTGGGGGGCGATAAATAACTACAATATGGATCCTAATGGGAGTTGTAAGTGTAATTGCATGATATTCAAACGAGTTGTTATTGCATAGAGAAGAGAGAGTTGAGTATATCCAGTTGTTAGAAATGAGAAGACCAGTACCCCCACCCCTCCCAGACTGGCGAGGGGTGTGGGAGAAAGAGAAGTTGTTAGAGAGAGCAGCAGGGGTTGCTGAGTCTTCTGGACGGATCCAGGTCTCAGTCAAGCCCAATATATTAAGAGTAGAATGAGATGCAAAGGCTGGAATGAAGTCAGCCTTATCGACTGCTGACTGACAATTCCATAGACCCATAGAAAGAGAGAGAGGTGTGTGTGTGGATAAGAGAATGGGACGCAGATTAGCAGTATTGCGCTGCCTTCTATGCGTGGTGAGTGCACGTTGTCGAGAGACAACAGGAATGTATTGAAAGCACATGGTATGAAAGGGAAAAAAGATAGAAGTGGGAAAGGAAAAGGAGAGAAGACGATACTTAAGTGCCTTGCCGGAGTCCTTGCTCGGTGGAGTCGCACAGGTAGAGTCGATGGTCTTTACCCGAGTCGGTCTTCACACGAGGAGGCTGAACGCTTCCGCTGGCGCTTCCGCGACAGCGCGCACACTACATAGATATAATGCGTACTAAAGCCTGAGTGAGGACAGCTGTTTCTGCCCAGCAATTAACACAGCAAACGCAAATTACCCGAATAATGGGAGAAATCGAAACTAGCTGTTGGACAGCGCTCACTTAAGTGCTATAAAATTTAAACTGCAATACTATTCAGAGCGGCTGTTATATAAAGTGGGAACGCGTCTAATTAAAATACAAATTTGTGAGAAGGCAAAAAAAGAAAAGCTCTGGAGGAGGAAGAGAGTAGTGGCCTTTTTTTTTATTACAGGGGAGGAAGACGAGGATGTGGGTGCATCCAATAAATCAAAGAAGAGCAGAGCAAGGGGCCTATCACAACCTAGTGTAGGAACTTTTCCTGGACAAGGCACGTTTTTCAATTTATTTCCGTATGTACTCCACTGATATTGAGAATGTGCTGTCCTATGTTGGGAGGGACCTGAGGAAGCAGACCACATCATACCGTGTTCCAGTTGAGCCACAACCGGCTTAATCATACACACAGCCTGCCAAATCATCCTAATTTTTCAGCTGCACCATCACAGCATAGCTGGGGAAATTTACACAGTTAAGTTCTGACACACACACACACACACACACACACACACACACATACACACACACACACACAGACACACACACACACACACACACACACACACACACACACAGACACACATATATATAATATATATACATGCACAGACACACACACAGAGGTGCACAGACACACACACACAGAAGTGCACGCACGTGTAGGCGCATGCAGACCACTCACACAAGACAGACACCCAAGCAGACACAAACACTTTGTTCTGAAGACTACATTACTACATGTTTGAGTAGTTTAATCTTATTTCAATATTTCATTGATGTTCAAAATGTCTTGAGGGTTTACACTCAGTTTCTCCCATGTGCACAACCAAATATACTGTTTACAGCGTCATATGTGACTAATTTTGCAGCATTCTGTTCATATATAATTTCCAAGTTTGTTACAAACTATAAACTACTGTCTACTACTGTTTTTTTTTTTTTTATTGTTTGTTTTGTTTTTGTAAAGGCTATATTGAAGAACATTTGTGTGGTCTTTTATAAGGTTGATGTAAAAATGTTGTGTTGAGCAATTTTAAACCAGTTGCTATGAAATAAACTACTTTACAGTTTTTTTTTTCTGTATAGTTGTTTCTTCTATGCATAGTCATCAATTTAATAGTCTTGTATAATGTCATCATCATTTGTACCCCCAAATGGAATTGCAATATATTTACCTTAATAATATAATTTTCATATTTATATATCTATAATTGTGCTTGAGGCATTCACCTAATAACATTAAAAACAATAACAATTTTTGCATTTAACTATGGATAAAAAAATTTACACAAAATTTCTTGGCTTAGGGAATTTCCCTACGAACACGATCGAATAAACTGATTGTCATATGAAGAAATTACACTGGTTATGAGTACACATTATTTATTTTTAGTTAAAAATAAAAATGCCACAAGCGATAATGGATAATTTACCTCAGATTTTGAAAGCATATAATATAGCGTTCAAACTGAATTCTATGCAAACATACAACTGTACTTTATAACAAAATTAGTCAATGAGTATAATTTGTTCATGTTTTGATTTTTAATAATGTTATTTCTTGATTTGATTATGTCCTTACCCATTTCCAATGCGAGTGTGGGCCAGCAGTGCGCTTTCACAGAGAGACTCCGCCCACACGCTGTTCTGAATGGCTGTGATTTTTGATTGACGTGTGGCTCACAGTCGCGTCACGTCTAGTGTGGACAGACACACTTGTTGTTGCTGGAATTTTATCGCGTTGCGTGTAGTTAGGACACGGTGTGAATGCACAAAAAGCACTAAATAAATCATTTGCGTGGAACGCGCCAGGCGCTCAATTCGCGCTATTCGCGCCATTCACGTGAACTTGACGCGCCGAAGGAATTTTTTACGCGTGTAACGCATCTTTGCACTGACTTAACATTGAAATCACTCGCGCTAGACACTCTATTCGCGTCCGGTGTGAACGCACCATAACACTTGATTATTTCACAGAAAATTCAACCCATATGCTGCGTTCACACCGGACGCGAATAGCGCGTCAAATTCGCGTCTAGTTTGACGCTTGACCACTTTGTGTTAATTCGCGTGTCAAGAGTGAAACTGACGCGCGTAAATTTTGCTTCAAACTTTTGTTTTTACGCGCGTCAGTTTCACTCTTGACGAATTTGACGCGCTATTCGCGTCCGGTGTGATTGGGTTGATTGGGTTGCATATGGGTTGAATTTTCTGTGGAAATAAACAAGTTTTATGGTGTGTTCACACCGGACGCGAGTGATTTCAATGTTAAGTCAATGCAAAGATCGAATCGAAACCCGTTGGCGGCCATCTTTTTTATGTTGATCGAGCATTCATCGAGAGAGTTACCGCTCTGTATTTGCTCTGGAGAGAAGAACGGCAGTGTAGGGGTAATCGTCGCCATATTTGTGTCCACCAGACACTTCGAAGGCGGACCCAGTGTGGCGAGTTTCACCATTGGCTCGCTCCAGGAGCTGCGCCTGGATGACGGCCGCTTTCAGCGGTACTTCCGCCTGTCCCGCGCCCAGCTTGATGACCTGTTGTCCCGCATCGGAGTGAGGATCACCCTCGCCCTCATCCACCTAATCTGTCATTTATTTTTGTTTTGATGATAAATGGAGCCAGCCTCCAAAAGTGATTAATCTGTCCTGTGATTTTTCTCTCTCTCACACACAACACTGTCCAGACACGAACTTATGCAGTATGTTGGTTGTCTTTACATTATAATAATATTTCATATAATCTAGATATGGAATAAATAGCATTCAATAAAAAATGAATATGTCTCATATATTGAAATCAAGTTTTATGTGATAAAATATTTGCTTTGTTGTGCATTAGAACCACAGTCATATTACAAAATAATTTATTGAAGCATACAGTTACTTCACCACGTGAACGCGGTTAACGCGGCACGAATTGACGCAGAAGTTCAGATTTTTCAACTCGGGCGGCAGAGGCGAATTCGCGTCAAACGCGTGAATGCACAAATAGCACTAACTAAATCATTAGCGCGTAACGCTCTTAACGCGCCATACGCTCAATTCGCGCGAACTTGACGCGCGAATGAGGCGTATTCGCGTCTACCGCGCCTCGCTCTACGTCTCATTCGCGCCACACGAATTTTTTACGTGCGTAGCGCGTCTTTGCATTGACTTAAAAGGCTGATTTATACTTCTGCGTCAGACCTACGCCGGAGCCTCTACGCCAGGGATCTCCAACCCTGCTCCTGGAGAGCTACTGTCCTGCAGACTTCAGTTCCAACCCTGTTCCAACACACATGCATGTAATTATCAAGTAACCCTGAACCACTTAATTAGCTGGTCCAGGTGTGTTTGGTTGGGGTTGGAGCTAAAATCTGCAGGACAGTAGCTCTCCAGGAGCAGGGTAGGTGACCTACGCTATACGCAGTATTTATTAGTTTATGAGCTACTCTACGCTATACACTACGCGTTGTTTTCATTTATACTTCTGCGCCGTTGTCCGCGTTGACGCGCAATTACACATGCAGAGGGAGCATGTGAAACCCGAGGGAGGGTTTCTAGCAGACCAATTCCAGCGCTTGTGTCCGCGTAGAATTGACGCGTTGCTACATTTAAGCCCAATTTATACTTCTGCGTCGAACTTACGCCGTAGCTACGCCATAGGCTGTGCGTAGCGCGCGCACCCTTCAGCGTACCCTGACGTGCACCTCTCCAAAAATGTAACAACGCGTCAATTCTACGCGGACGCAAGCGCTGTGATTGGTCTGCTCAAACCGCTCCCTCGGGTTTCACATGCTCCCTCTGCGTGCGTCAACGCGGACAACGACGCAGAAGTATAAATGAAAACCAACGTGTAGTGTATAGCGTAGAGGCTCCGGTGTAGGTCCGACGCAGAAGTATAAATCAGCCTTTATGGAGAGGTGCACGTCAGGGTACGCCGAGGTACGCGCGCTACGCACAGCCTACGGAGTAGCTACGGCGTAAATTCGACGCAGAAGTATAAATTGGGCTTTAACATTGAAATCACTCGCACTTGACGCGCTATTCGCGTCCGGTGTGAACGCAGCAATAGATGAGCTGCTGCTGTTCCTCATGCATCTGTCAGTGGGCCTGGCTCTCAGGCATCTAGCAGAACGGTTTGACATTCATCGCACCACAGCCAGCAGGATTTTTGCCACCTGGTTGCACTTCCGTGAAAGAGAACAAACTTTTTGACAGAGAAATACCACTTTCTGTGTGTGGAAGCATTGAGTTATTCAGTGTGGCTTGCTTCCTGGTCAACTACCAGTACGGACCACTGGTAAAGGCATGGGCAACTCGACAATGAATAACTCTGGACTCACTTTTTGCTTATTAATAGTTTCTAATGAATGTATTTCTAATTCTAATAGTTTCTTGTAAAGTTTCTAATGAATGTTCTATAGTTTTGTTAAACATTTACTTACCAAAATTGATTCATTAAACAGTCTTATTGTTGACATAGCTTTTACATTATTAAAAAGGTAATTATTTAAAAATAAAAACTGTATACACATATATGAACTTTTTAAACCCCCTCCTCCACAACTGGTGATGAGATGGGCAGTTACATGTTACAACTAAGGAAAGTTTAGAGTTCTTGTTTTACACACCTGGCTGGACGATCAAGCTCGATCAAGAGGAGACCACACATAGAAGCACATTTAAGATAATATTTATTACACATAACAGCAGTAATTCTTAATAAATAATATTATGAATAATGATGCAATCAGTATAGTGGTTGTTCAAAGAAAAAAATTAGGGCATATCACACAAAGGCAACTCTAAATGCAAAAAGTGGTAGAGAACCCTGTTCAATCTTCCATGTAAAAATAAAAATAATCTCCCTTCTCCCTGATGGTTTTAGCCACCTCAAGGTCTCTGTGGATGCGTTGTATGAGAATATCCTCCTCTGCAAAAACAACAAAATCACACCACTCCACCCCTGTAAGTAGCTGGCCTTGCACCTGCCAGTAGCTGTGAGTCTGCTTTAATTTCAATGTGCCACTTTGCATTTTCAAGTAGCTACAGTCCACATAGCTCTTTGCATTGGAACATTTAATTTCTAGCAGTCCGAGGTGGGCTCTCAGTTGGGTCAATAACCAGACTGTCAGGAGTTGACCCTAACCAGGGGGCGTCTGGGTGGATGATGGCCCACAAGGCCAGAAATGTGTGTTTTTTACTCTGCAGTACTCCTGGATGGCATCCGGTTCCAGTGCCTTTCCCCTCTTCATTCCAGCCGTTTGAGCCACTCCCTTTTTAATTCTTTGTCCCAAGATTTCATGGTTTCTCTAATTAGATTTCTCAGACATGGCATATTTCCCTGAATCGGGAAGAAGTTATTCTTGGCCTCCTGACAAGGTGCCACTCCACAGTGTTGCTCTGCTCCCTGGTGGCAACCTCTAATTTCCTTGCCATATCTACTGTAGTGACAAGTGACTGTTGCTGGAGGTGTAGTTGGTGACTGCAGACAAACTGACAGCTGGTAGGCTCCAGCCTATAGCTATCTACAGGTAGAGGTGGTGGTGGAGGGGCATCTGGGTGGCGTACTACAACCTGGCTCACTGGTAATGGATGCTGGTAGGATATGGGACTACCCTCCTGGACTTTCCCATAAGCGGAGTCAACCAGTGGGACGTCCGCATTTATCGCCATAGTTGTGATGAGTGGAGCAATGTCTGGCAAGAAATCTTTGTACACCTCGTCAACTTTGAGGACATCTGGATCTGGCAGCTCTCCTTGCACTGCCTTGTAACGTGTACTCCTTTGAATAATTTAATTTCACAATTAGGACTTTAAGAACAATTTTACACTCAAACAACAATCACAAAGTTATACTGAGGCTGTACAATTACATAGGACAATAGATATTACTTTCTTTCTCTCTTTCTTTCTAAATAATCTTTCTATATTTCTTTCTTTCTAACTAATCTTTCTATCTTTCTTTCTTTCTTTCTTTCTAACTAATTTTACTTTCTATCTTAATTTCTTTCTAACTAATCTTTCTTTCTTTCTAACTAATCTTTCTATCTTTCTTTCTATCTCTCTTTCTAATCTTTCTTTCTAACTAATCTTTCTTTCTTTCTTTCTTTCTTTTCTAACTAATCTATTTCTTTCTAACTAATCTTTCTTTCTTTCTTTCTAACTAATCTTTCTATCTATCTTTCTTTCTTTCTTTCTAATCTTTCTTTCAATCTTTCTTTTTTTCTTTCTTTCTAACTAATCTTACTTTCTAACTTTCTTTCATTCTAACTAATCTTTCTTTCTAACTAACCTTTCTTTCTTTCTAACTAATCTTTCTATCTCTCTTTCTTTCTTTCTCTCTTTCTTTCTAACTAATCTTTCTATCTATCTTTATTTCTTTCTAATCTTTCTTTCAATCTTTCTTTCTTTTTAGCAACCACCCAAAATACCTTAAAACACCCTAGCAACACCATAGCAACCACCCAAAATGCTCTAGAACACCCTAGCAACCACCCAGAACACCCTAGCAACCACCCAAAATACCTTAAATCACCCTAGCAACACCATAGCAACCACCCAAAATACCCTAGAACACCCTAGCAACACCCTAGCAACCACCAGAACACCCTAGCAACTGCCTAGCAACCACCCAGAACACCCTAGCAACCACCCAAAATACCTTAAATCACCCTAGCAACACCATAGCAACCACCCAAAATACCCTAGAACACCCTAGCAACACCCTAGCAACCACCAGAACACCCTAGCAACTGCATAGCAACCACCCAGAACACCCTAGCAACCACCCAAAATACCTTAAATCACCCTAGCAACACCATAGCAACCACCCAAAATACCCTAGAACACCCTAGCAACACCCTAGCAACCACCAGAACACCCTAGCAACTGCATAGCAACCACCCAGAACACCCTAGCAACCACCCAAAATACCTTAAATCACCCTAGCAACACCATAGCAACCACCCAAAATACCCTAGAACACCCTAGCAACACCCTAGCAACCACCAGAACACCCTAGCAACTGCCTAGCAACCACCCAGAACACCCTAGCAACCACCCAAAATACCTTAAATCACCCTAGCAACACCATAGCAACCACCCAAAATACCCTAGAACACCCTAGCAACACCCTAGCAACCACCAGAACACCCTAGCAACTGCCTAGCAACCCCAGAACACCCTAGCAACTGCCTAGCAACCACCCAGAACACCATAGCAACCACCCAAAATACCTTACAACACCTTAGCAACACCATAGCAACCACCCAGAACACCATGGCAACCATCCAAAATACCTTAAAACACCCTAGCAACACCATAGCAACCACCCAAAATACCGTAGAACACCCAAGCAACACCATAGCAACCATCCAAAACACCCTAGCAACCACCTAAAATACCTTAGCAACCGCCAGGCAACCACCCAGAACACCTTAGCAACCCACTAGAAACACCCTAGCAACTTTAAATTACTTCAAACTATACTTCAAACTTTAAACTACTTTAAACTTTAAACCATTAAAACTTTAAACTTTAAACTTTAAACTACTTTAAACTTTAAACTAATTTCAACTTCAAACTACTTTAAAATTTAAACTAATTTAAACTTTAAACTAATTTAAACTTCTTCAAACTTATTGGTCCAAACTTTCACAAGCCAACTTAAAGTTTGTCTCGACGAACTTTTTCTAGTTATTATTATTATTATTCTGTCAAAAATTTACAACTCTATCTCCTCCTAGAGCTTTAACTCCACATACTCCAAACTCGGCACAGACACTCAGACTGTTCTGACTCGGTATGCTATATCTTTTCTAACTGATCGGACTTACGGTTTTCCTAAAAATGACGATCAAAGTCGGAAAAAACTCCCATTGACTTAACATGGCGGAATGTTCAGATTTTCAAACTCCCCAACTGTCAAAAATTCAAATCTAAATACCTTGAAGCCCTAGACTGAATCAAACTGCCATTCTATATACTATATGAGCCATTGAGACTCATTTAAACTAATAAACTCATATATCTATGACACTTATCTATCTACACTTAAACTCTTAAACTCATAATAAATTCATAAACTCTAAACTTGAACTCTTAGACTAATTTAAACTTATAAACTCTAAACTCATAAACTCATACACTTATAAACTCATACACTTATAAACTCATGAATTCAAACTCTTATGAACTCAAACTCATAAAT